>NC_045596.1:1095000-1700000 GCF_009762305.2 Zalophus californianus | reverse complement strand
AGCTTCCCACAGCTTTATGCAGAACAGCCTGAATCTGGAAACAGCCCAAACATCCGTCAGCGGTGAATGGATAAACAAGCGGGGTGCATCTCTACAATTTACTCAGCAAGAGAGAGTACAAACTACTGATGCATGGCTCTCAAAAGCATTATGCCCAGTTGAAGGGGTCTATGTGACACTCTAGAGAAAGCAAAACGTGGGGACAAAAATCAGGTCAGTGGTTACAAACGGGGCGGGGGGGGACCTACCAACGTGACTGGGGAACTTTTGGGGTGATGGAAATGTTCTACATCTTAACTGCAGTAGTGGTGGCTACACAACTGTAAAATTTGTCAAAACTCACTGAACTATATATACACTTTAAAAGAATTTTACTAGATGTAAATTATATCGCATTTTTTAAAAAAAGGCCAGCAATTTTAGCCAGCTTGGACAAAGACACCAACTTTACAAAAGTAGCAGAAGGTCTAAATCTACAAATATAGGCGAACATCTCGTCTGCGGCGCCCAGCGTGACTTTGATGAGAGAAAGCCAAGTCTGACAAGGCGTTATCCAGGACAAGCGGGGAGTCGGGATGAGGCCGCCATGGCAGCAGGACAACTTCCGGGAAATCGTGCCTATTTCTACTGGCCTCCAAAGCCAGGCTTAACAACAGCGGCCCCTCTCGTACAGGCAGGTCAGGCTGCAACAGAGGATCAGGGCCGCACGGGGAGGACAACCCGGAAAGCTGGGGCGGGGAACCAGAGTGCCAGCGCCGCGCAGCCGCCTTCCATGAAAGTGGGGCAAAGATCACACGCTTTCAGAGGCCACAGAAAGGAAACAAAGCAAAACAGTTAAATGATAAAAGCAAGAAGACGTGAGGGTGAAACACTTCAGACTGACTATGCCATCTTCTTAATCCTACTGAGGGGCTCCACGTTTATTCACTTCCATGTTCATTCATTCATTAACTCAAGTACTGGGTTTCCTAAGACAGGCCAGGCTATGCACTGTTCCTGGTGAGAAAATACACAACAGCTGCCCTTGGGAGGGTCTATCCCAGGGAAGGAGACAAGCAAAATGAAGAAGTTGAATGTGCAGTCCTGAGGTGAATACACAGGAGAAGGGGGTACACGAGAGGAGGTGGGGTGAGAAATCCATTTGTATCCCAATAAACGATGCAATCCCAAGGTTTAGCTGTTCAAATCCCAGTGCAGATACTGGCACATGATTTGGGCACCGGCTTCAAGGAACCTAGAACACAAGTCTCCAGCGTAGCACCATGCGGGAGGGAGGCCAGTGAGACCAGAGAGGAAGGAGAAGTTAACTCAGCAGGGCGGCACACCTGACCCGGACAAGCACTCCCAGGGCACAAGAGAGTGTGCTGGTGGTGGACGCTGGTGTTGGCGGCTGCGCGTAGTGAGGCATTAGAAGACAAGAGCTCAGAAAACAGCTGCTCACAGGCAGAAATAAAAGGAACAGAAAAGCCCTAGAATGTGGGGCCGCATATGCTTGCAAAAGCCAGGTCCTTCTAGAACCTAAAGAGCAGACTCACAAGCCCCTTCAGGCCCACAGCCACTAACACACCTCTGAGCCAAAGAGCAGACTAAGGCTATGGCCTTCCCATGTAAGCCTGAAGACCTTAAGAATGCCTCCATTCAGCTGAGGCAAGAAATCAAGAAAAAACAGGGTGGGTAAACCCAGACTTGGGAAGTGCGTCTGGGAAAAAATTTCAGGTGAGATACCAGCACATGGAACTGGCCAGGACCAAACACTCTAAGAGCCTCTGAGCTTTCCAGCAAACTGCATTGCCAAAGAAATCTAAAGGCCAGACTAAAAAAAAGCCAAAAGACATCCTTTGGGCCCCGTAAGCTTGCTGATCAAGTTGTGAGACCAAGGAGGGCAGGTCCCCACTACCTCCTGCAGGTGTGGACAGAATACCAAGAGGAAGACCCCAGAGAGTGGAGCAAGGGACCAGAAGATGGTGCAAGAGCAGTTTCCTTCCAGAAAGCTAACCCAAATTAATTATTTCACTGTCCAGTTAGCTCTGTGATCCACAGGGTAAGAAAGCCAACAAGCCCACGCACTCTGTCCTGGGCACTCACCGACGGCTGGTCGAGGCCACTGTGCCTCTCCTCCTTTTCCACAGTCCGCCGGCAGTCCGGGCACACCCACAGTGGCAGGTGCAGCACGCTGTTGCCCTTGGGAGCCATGGAGAGGGCCAATTTGCTCGCAGTCTTAATTCCACTCTCTAAGAACGAAGCATCTTTCCGCTCACTTCTGCACAGAAGACAATAATCTCCAGCGGGGTAGGGTGGTGTTCTATGATTCATGCCAAAATTAAAAGGAGTCTGGAATATAAAAAAAAAATTGTTTTCAAAACATGATCCACAAAGCCAAGATCATTTAAAAATACAATATAGTTTTGAAATTACAATGTACATGTTTACATAAGCATCAAATAGGGAATTTGTTAAATAAAACGGTATCTAGTAGTAAACTAGAAACTCGTGATACTTTGAATAAAGAGAAGGACCATGAAGAATATCTTAGTAAAAGAAAACTGTCCAATTAGCCCCTTCGTCCAGATATTTGTATTACTCCCCCTACACGCTGAGAAGTGTCCATCTCAGTTTTCACACGGAGGACACCAGGACTCTTGACTATCGGAAGAGTTTAAAGCCACTATTCCAGAGGTGTGTGCACACAAGGGCTCACACCCAAGGCAGTTACTCTGGCTTAAGTGTGTGTGTACAGATCCCAACCACGTCAGAGGTGGTGTTCCAGTTCTAGAAGCAAGATAAACATCAGGAGTCTGGTGGCACCACACATCCAAGACCCTGTCTCCCTTCCGGCTCAGCATCACTTCTGCTCAATTCATCTCCAGCTACCCAATTTCAATGTCTGCTTTTTCAAATAGGTAAGAGGCAAGATCATTACCCTAGATTCTCATCAAAAGATTATCAATCACCCTATCGGAAAAGGAAAATTAGCCTTAAAAACACACAAACAAGTTCCACAGATTTAAAACAGGCCTGGAGTCACAAGGTTAGCAAGCAGGGGCCAAAACTTTAATCCAAATCCATGTGAGCCCAAGATGGGTCGTCTGCACAGAGGAACCATCCTGCGAATCCTGAAGAGAGGTTCAAGAGAGGTTCACCTGAGCAGCAGGTGAGCAGGGAAGCCGGGCATGGCCTTCCAGAGGCGGGCACAACTCTGTCAAGGTTCCAAGCCAGAGCACATGTGGGATCAAGGTGACAAAAATCCCCGAGGCGTCTGCTGCTGTCCCCAGCCATGGTACACGTCGGGTGCAAAGGTGGACCAGGACCAATGCGAAGGTTATTCAGGCTGGAACCTTAAAGTATTTTACAAAGTCTCCAGTTCCACTCAGAGGCTCCTCCAATACCTTACCCAGTCATGCCCAAACAGCAGCCCAGCTCTTCCCTTGGCCCCCGGCTCTCTCCCTGTTCTCCTGCACCAAGGCTCACGTAGGTGTTTGGCTGTGCTTATTAGCTGGACTACAAGTGTACCTTTCCACAACTGGCTCTGCAGCTGAACGAGCACCCCCAAGAGCCCCAGGCTCCGTCTCTAAAGCCCAGGATGGCTGGCAGGTGGGTCAGGTGCTTACATGGCGGGGGGGGGGGGGGAGCACGCTGAATGAATAAATGAACAAATGAGTAACTAGAAGAGTGAATAACAGCACTAGTACAACTTGCACATATATTCTTACCTGCTTTTATAATCCAGTAACCAAAACTGCTTACACCTGTCACATCTGCAGCTTCCATGGATTTAACCAAACCCAGCTCAGCAGCCATTTGAATGTCTGGGCTGTGAGGCGAGGGAACCGAGTACTATATCCCAGTGAGTGATATTCTAGAAAGCTCCAGACTACTCCTCAAACCACGAATACCGTGAGAGGAGCGGTCTTTCTCTGTCCCAACAGATCCAAGATGTAGAAATTAGACAATTTCCAAAATCACACTGATTTAACCCTATGTAAAACCATCTCTTGTCCCTAAGCCTAGGAAAAAAAAAACAAACAAACACCCCATCATCAATAGAACAGCCACAGCCTTCAGATCTTTCAGAAAAGGAGCTGCTGGGCTTCAAGGTTACAAAGTCTCCAAGCCAGAGATTACAAGAGTCAGAGCTGACCTGAGGGTAACCAGTTCAGCTCCAGATCATCTGTCCATCCGCCCACCAGTCAGCCCGTCTGTCCAGTATTTATTGGGAGCCACCATGTGCCAAGGCACTTGTCCAAGCACTGGGGACACAGCAATAACTAAAAGAAAGTTCCCTGCCCACAGGGAACTAATATCCCCGTCAAACACAAAGACTAATCAGACAAGGAAAAAATACCAAACATTAGACAGTGATCACTGAGAAGGAAAAAAACATAGAGCAGGCAGGAGTGTCTGGGGTTGGGGACAGTGCCTTCCCATTTAGGATAGCCAATGAGAACTTCCTCGAGGAGACACCTGATGTCTGGGACTGGTAGAAGCCGCACAGGTACCCGCAGAGGTACCCGGGAGAGGGACATTCCTGAGAGCAGATAGAAAGGCCCTGGGGCAGGAGGCCAGAGGGGGAAGGGAGAAGTGCTACCAGGGCCATGAGGCTGTATGTGGGGAAGAGATGAGATGGGGGCGGGAGATCAGAGAGAGCTGACAAGACTGCTAAGGAAGCAGATGTTGGGGACAAGCGGAGGAGAAAAGGCAGAAAACAAGTCTTCCCTGGACCGAGTGCAGGGAAGAGCCCTGAGAGGAGGAAGCCCTCTGCCATAAACGTTTGAAATACACGCTGTGCCAGGCATCCTGACAGGTTAGATCACAGAAGCAACTGCGAATAGCCCAAAGGGCCTGCTGGCTCCAGAGAGACATCAGATGGGCAAACTCAGACATAAGCACCTGCCATCCAGTGGCAGTTAAGTAGTCCACGAAGAAAATCAAGTCAGCGAGGGTACAGAGCAGAGCTGCAAAGAGGACGGCATATTAACAGGGGTGAGGCAGAGCTGAGGCTGAATAGAAACACACAGAGCTGTAAGCAGAGGCACCAAGTGCTGGCGTTCACGGGCTGGAGGGCAAGATGAAGGCTGGGGGGCACTGCCCGAGCAAGGGGGCAGGCGGGGGCTGCTCACCCGGGCTGTGAGCCAGGGGAAGAGACCGAAGGTTTCTCGGAAGGGAGGTATGAGCCAGCTGGCATCTGAAAAAGAAACTTCGCTGTGTCAAAAATGAAGTCTGGCAGAGGTAACGCTGTTCCAGGCAGGTCCAGGCACAGGCAGGAGCCATGGAGGAACAGAGCGGTCAGACTCAGGAGTGCTGAAGGCAGAGCCACAGGATTCTCCTGCCAATGGACCCAAGGATGTGATGAGGACAGGTCTGACCGCCCGGGCAGTGGGCAGGCCACCAACAGGGGTGCCAAACACAGCCAGATAGGCTGGGGCAGTGGCAAGAACCAAGGGTTTGCTGTAGATGTTGTACATATGAAGTCTGTGTTAAACAACCAAGCAATGTGGTGGGCTCGTTCTGCACAAGTAAGACACTCAGGGAACAGGCTCCAGCGGGATAGAGCATTCGGGATCACCAGGGCATTTGATATGTAAAGCCACGAAGCTAGATCAGATGATCCATGGAGAGAGGGTAGGCAATGTCCTGAACCAAAGTCAAAACTTTTCAACACTTGACCAATGTGCCCGTATGAAGCTAGTAGCAACCTCTACTACTCACGCCTCAGATGAAGCAAGTAACAGATTACTACAAGATACGCACATGTGCATACTACAACACCTGATTAAAATTCAAATTAGCCAGATACTCGTGCCTCACTGCACGGTTACTCTCCTGTGATAAAATGGGAGGTACAAATATAAACTCCACTGATTCTTTTAAAAGCATTTACAGCTGTACTGAAGTATAACCAGGTACAATAAGCTGAAGATATCTGAAGAATTCAATCTGAACAGTCCTGACATACATATACACACCTGTGAAACCACAGTTATCAAGAAAATGAACATTACCATTACCCCCCAAGTTTCCTTGTGCCCCTGTACCCCCTTCCTCCTCACACCACTCTCTTCCTACCCCCATTCACAGGTGACCACTGGACTGAGTTCTATCCATTACTATGCAACTTCTAGAACTGTATGTAAGTTGGGGCACCTGGGTGGCTCAGTCGGTTAAGCGTCTTCCTTTGGCTCAGGTCATGATCCCGGGGTCCTGGGATTGAGCCCATGTCCAGCTCCCTGCTCAGCAGGCAGTCTGCTTCTCCTTCTCGCTCTCCCCATTTGTGCTCTCTCTCTCAAATAAATAAAATAATAATAATAAAAGAATTGTAAGTTGTATCACACAACATACTCTTTTTGTCTGGCTTCTTTCGTCAAGTATCTTTATTTGGAGATGATTCCCAGGTATGTATCAG
Organism: Zalophus californianus; assembly: GCF_009762305.2. Taxonomy (NCBI): domain Eukaryota; kingdom Metazoa; phylum Chordata; class Mammalia; order Carnivora; family Otariidae; genus Zalophus; species Zalophus californianus. Next base: position 1,693,600 of record NC_045596.1, on the reverse strand, counting down.
GAGTTGGTTTCTTTTTACCACTGAGAGCATTCCGTTATGTGGGTAAGCCACAACTTGTTTCTCCACCCTCCCACTCAGACACATCTATTTCCGGTTTCTGGCTATTACAAATAGTAGCAGCTACGAACACTCATGGACGAATCTCGGGGTGGACACATGCTTTTGTTTTCCTTTTGCATAAATATCAAGGAATAGAATAACTGAGTCAGATGGTAGGTACATGTCTAATTTCTAAGAAATTGCCAAATTTCTCCCAAAAAGCAGTGTTGGAGAGTTCCAACTAATCCATATACTCATCAACGTGGTGAGCCATTTTAATGACTTTGTGGTGCTTGCCTCACTGTGGTTTTCCCTAAGGATTTATTATGTTAAATATCTTTTCGGTCTTAAGCATTTTATTCAAATCTCTGGCCTGGCTTAAGGTTTATCAATTTTATTACTCCTCAAAGAGCTTTTAGGGGCACCTGGGGGGCTCAGTCGGTTAAGCGTCCAACTCTTGATCTCAGCTCAGGTCGTGACCTCAGGGCTGTGAGTTCAAGCTCCGCGCTGGCTCCACACTGGATGTGGAGCCTACTTAAAAAAAAAAAAAAAAAAAAAAAAAATCAGCTTTTGGTTTTATGGATTTTCCGTATTTAAAAAATGTTTGCTTTGTTGATTTTTGCTTTTATGATATTATTTAGCTTTTTTGGGTTACTTTGGGTACAACTGGCTCTTCGATTTTTTTACTTTCTTGTGGTGGAAGCCCAAGTCATTCAGCCCTTTCGCCTGCATAAAGAGGTGGCAACTGCTGTAAGTCTCTCTATAAGCAGCGCATTGGCAGCGCTTTGCAAATACTGATATGCTATGTTTTCATTCTCATTAGGTTCAAAATACTTTCTAATCACCCTCTTGATTTCTTCTTTGGTTCATAAGCGTTCAACATGTGGTATGGTTTCCTCATGTGTATGGTTTTCTGCTAGTGATTCCTAATATAATTCCAGTAGTCAGGGAAGCTGCTTTGTACAATTTTAATTCTTAATCAAGACTTTTCATGGCTCAGAATATGGTCTATTTTGGTAAATGTTCGACATTTACTTAAAAGAAAGTGTAAGCATGCTGCTATTATAGGGCAGTGTTCTATAAACATCTGTCAGGCCAGGCTGGCTAACAATGTCATCCGTCTTCTATAACCTCAGGGATTTTCTGTTTACTTGTTCTATCAATTACTGAGAGGTCTTAAAATCTCCAACCATAATTTTCTATTTGTCTACTTTTCCTTGAAGTTCTATCAGTTTTTTGTCCACATATTTGGAAGCTTTGTTCTTAGGTGCAAAGACACTTAGGATTGTTATGTCCTCTCGATAAATTGACCCCTGTATCAGTATGACATTACTCTCTTTACCCCTGCCAATATTCTTTGCTCTGGTATCCGTTTTTCTGATACCTACATAGCCACTCCAACTTTCTTCTCACTTACATAAGCAAAGCATATCTTTCCCTATCACTTTATTTTTAGCCTATTTGCATTTTTATGTTTAAAGCACGTTATAGCAGAAAGCATATAGTTGTGTCCTGATTTTTTCCCAATCTCACAATCTTTTTAAAATTGACATGTTTAGACCATTTATACTAAATACAATTATGGGATATGGTTAAGTTTATTAAATTTACCATCTAATTCTTTATTTTTCTAGTGACCCATTTGTTTTTGTTCCTTTTCCTCTTTTTCCACTTTTTAAAAACTGAGTATTTTTTATGATTCTATTTTACCTTTTGTTGAACTGGGAGCTATACTTTTCCATTCGGAGTAGTTGCTTTAGTGTCACAGGCTACATTTTTTTTATTATTAACATATAATGTACTATTTGTGTCAGGGGTAACCGTCTGTGACTCATCAGTCTTACACACAATACACAGCGCTCACCGTAGCACATACCCTCCCCAATGTCCCATCATCCGGCCACCCCTCCCCCCACCCTTCTCCCCCCTCCCCTCCAGCAACACTTGTTTCCTGAGATTAAGAGTCTCTTATGGGGGACGCCTGGGTGGCTCAGTTGGTTAAGCAACTGCCTTCGGCGCAGGTCATGATCCTGGAGTCCTGGGATCGAGTCCCGCATCGGGCTCCCTGCTCAACAGGGAGTCTGCTTCTCCCTCTGACCTTCTTCCCTCTCGTGCTCTATCTCATTCTCTCTCTCAAATAAATAAATAAAATCTTTAAAAAAAAAAGTCTCTTATGGTTTGTCTCCCTCTCTGATAACGTCTTGTTTCATTTTTTCCTCCCCTCCCCTAGGATCCTCCACCTTGTTTCTCAAATTCCACATATCAGTGAGATCATACGATAATTGTCTTTCTCTGATTGACTTATTTCGCTTAGCATACTACCCTTTAGTTCCATCCACGTTGTAGCAAATGGCAAGACTTCAAATTTTTGGTGGCTGTAATATTCCATTGTGTGTGTGTGTGTGTGTGTGTGTGTGTGTGTGTGTGTGTGTGTGTGTGTGTGTGTGTATGGACCACCTCTTCTTTATCCATTCATCTGTTGATGGACATCTTGGCTCTTTCCACAGTTTGGCTACTGTGGACATTGCTGCTGTAAACATTGGGGTACACGTACCCCTTCGGGTCCCTACATTTGTATCTTTGTGGTGAATACCCAGTAGTGCAATTGCTGGGTCATAGGGTAGCTCTATTTTCGAATTTTGAGGAACCTTCATACCGTTTTCCAGAGTGGTTGCACCAGCTTGCATTCCCACCAACAGTGTAGGAGGGTTCCCCTTTCTCCACATCCCCGCCAACATCTGTTGTTTCCTGACTTGTTAATTTTAGCCATTCTGACGGGTGTGAGGTGGTATCTCACTGAGGTTTTGATTTGGATTTCCCTGATGCCGAGCAATGTTGAGCACTTTTTCATGTGTCTGTTGGCCATTTGGAGGTCTTCTTTGGAAAAATGTCTGTTCATGTCTTCTGCCCATTTCTTGATTGGATTATTTGTTCTCTGGGTGTTGATTTTGGTAAGTTCTTTATAGATTTTGGATACTAGCCCTTTACCTGATATGTCATTTATAAATATCTTCTCCCATTCTGTCAGTTGTCTTTTGGTTTTGTGGACTGTTTCCTTTGCTGTGCAAAAGCTTTTTATCTTTGAAGTCCCAAGAGTTTATCTTTGCCTTTGTGTCCCTTGTCTTTGGAGATATGTCTAGCAAGAAGTTGCTGTGGCAGAGGTCGAAGAGGTTGCTGCCTGTGTTCTCCTCTAGGATTTTGATGGATTCCTGTCTCACATTTAGTTCTTTCATCCATTTTGAGTCTGTTTTTGTGTATGATATAAGGAAATGGTCCAGGTTCATTCTTTGGTATGCGGCTATTCAATTTTCCCAACACCATTTGTTGAAGAGACTGTCTTTTTCCATTGGATATTCTTCCCTATTTTGTCAGACGATTAGTTGACCATAGAGTTGAGGGTCCATTTCTGGGCTCTCGATTCTGTTCCACTGATCTATGTGTCTGTTTTTGTGCCAGTACCATACTGTCTTGATGATGACAGCTTTGTAATAGAGCTTGAAATCCGGAATTGCAATGCCACCAGCTATGCTTTTCTTTTTCAACACTCCTTTGGCTATTCGGGGTCTTTTCTGGTTCCATACAAATTTTAGGATTTGTTCCAATTCTATGAAAAAAGTTATGGTATTTTGATAGGGATGCATTAGATGTGTAGATTGCTCTAGGCAGCATAGACATTTTCATAGTATTTGTTCTTCCAATCCATGAGCATGGAACGTTTTTCCATTTCTTTGTGTCTTCCTCAATTTCTTTCCTGAGTGTTCTACAATTTTCGAGTACAGATTCTTTGCCTCTCTGGTTAGATTGATTCCTAGGTATCTTATAGTTTGGGGTACAATTGTAAATGGGATCGACTCCTTAATTTCTCTTTCTTCTGCCTTGTTGTTGGTATATAGAAATGCAACTGATTTCTGTGCACTGATTTTATATCCTGCACTTTACTGAATTCCTGTGTGAGTTCTAGCAGTTTTGGGGTGGAGTCTTTTGGGTTTTCCACATAAAGTATCATATCATCTGCAAAAAGTGAGAGTTTGACTTCTTCCTTGCCGATTCAGATGCCTTTTATTTCTTTTTGTTGTCTGACTGCTGAGGCAAGGACTTCTGGTACTATGATGAACAGCAGTAGTGACTGATAGTGGACATCCCTGCCGTGTTCCTGACCTTAGGGGAAAAGGTCTCAATTTTTCCCCATCGAGAATGGTATTTGCTGTGGGTTTTTCAGAGATGGCGTTTATGATATTGAGGTATGTATCCTCTATCCCTACACTGTGAAGAGTTTTAATCAAGAAAGGATGCTATACTTTGTCAAATGCTTTTTCTGCATCTACTGAGAGTATCATATGGTTCTTGTTCTTTCTTTTATTAACGTATTGTATCACACTGATTGATTTGTGGATGTTGAACCAACCCTGCAGCCCAGGAATAAATCCCACTTGGTCGTGGTGAATAATCTTTTTAATGTACCTATTGGCTAGTATTTTGGTGAGAATTTTTGCAGCCATGTTCATCAGGGATTTTGGTCTGTAATTCTCCTTTTTGATGGCGTCTTTGTCTGGTTTTGGGATCGAGGTAATGTTGGCCTCTTAAAATGAGTTTGGGAGTTTTCCTTCCATTTCTATTTCTTGGAACAGTTTCAGAAGAATAGGTATTAATTCTTCTTTAAATGTTTGGTAGAAGTCCCCTGGGAAGCCATCTGACCCTGGGCTCTTGTTTGCTGGGAGATTTTTGATGACTGCTTCAATTTCCTTGCTGGTTACAGGTCTGTTCAGGTTCTCTATTTCTTCCTGGTTCAGTTTTGGTAGTTTATATGTCTCTAGGAATGCATCCATTTCTTCCAGATTGTCTAATTTGCTGGCATATAGTTGCTCCTAATACGCTCTTACAATTGTTTGTATTTCTTTGGTGTTGGTTGTGATCTCTCCTCTTTCATTCATGATTTTATTTATTTGGGTCCTTTCTCTTTTCTTTCTGAAAGTCTGGATGGGGTTTATCGATCTTATTAATTATTTAAAAGAATCAGCTCCTAGTTTTGTTGATCTGTTCTACTGTTCTTTTGGTTTCTATTTCATTGATTTCTGCTCTGATCTTTATTATTTCTCTCCTCCTGCTGGGTTTAGGCTTTATTTGCTGTTCTTTCTCCAGCTCTACCTTTAGGTGTAGGGTTAGGTTGTGTATTTGAGACCTTTCTTGTTTCTTGAGAAAGGCCTGAATTGCTATATACTTTCCTCTTAGAACCGCCTCTGCTGCATCCCAAAGATTTTGGACATTTGTGTTTTCATTTTATTTGTTTCCATGAATTTTTTTAATTCTTCTTTAATTTCCTGGTTGACCCATTCATTCTTTAGTAGGATGCTCTTTCGCCTCCATGTATCTGAGTTCTTTCCAACTTTCCTCTTGTGATTGAGTTCTAGTTTCAAAGCACTGTGGTCCGAAAATATGCAGGGAATGATCCCAGTATTTTTGTACTGGTGGAGACCTGATTTGTGACCCAGGATGTGATCTATTCTGGAGAATGCTGCATGTGCACGAGAGAAGAATGTGTATTCTGTTGCTTTGGGATGGAATGTTCTGAATATATCTGTGAAGTCCATCTGACCCAGTGTGTCATTTAAAGCCTTTATTTCCTTGTTGATCTTTTGCTTAGATGATCTGTCCATTGCAGTGAGGGGGGGTGTTAAAGTCCCCTACTATTATCGTATTGTTGTCGATGTGTTTCTTTGATTTTGTTATGAATTGGCTTATATAATTGGCTGCTCCCATGTTAGGGGCATAGATATTTAAAATTGTTAGATTTTCTTGTTGGATAGACCCTTTAAGTATGATACAGTGTCCTTCCTCATCTCTTATTATAGTCTTTGGTTTAAAATCTAATTTGTCTGGTATGAGGATTGCCAACCCAGCTTTCTTTTGATGTCCATTAGCATGGTAAATGGTTTCCCACCCCCTCACTTTAAATCTGGAGATGTCTTTGGGTCTAAAATGAGCCTCTTGCAGACGACACTCAACAATTCTTAAGTCCCACAAAGCACCCAGCATACAGAAGGCATCCAACAAATGTTCAGTTAAGGAAATGACTAGTTCAAATCAGTAATTCACATTTTGTGTTACCTATTCAATCACAAATTTCCTTCCTTATTTTACACATGATCTTTTATCAGCTACCTGTGCTGAAGTCCAGGGATGACTGCCTGTGTGGTCACTAAAATATCTACAATCTTTTCTGCTTCCTTCCTAAACTCAGCTTTCCCAAAGCACGTGCAAGTTAAGCAAGAGGTACTGCTTGGGAAATAATTACTAACATTAATACTTACGCTCTCTTCCAATTAGTTACCAAGAAACTGGTAACCGAATCATAAGTTAGGTGTAAAATTACCTTAAGTATTTAATCTGTTGTAACATATAATTTATATAATCACAGAGTAAATATTTAGCAATTTATAGATTTCAAAGGTGCTTCCTAAAAACTCAATAAACATTAATTATATATGATCCCATATTATTACATTATTATAGCATTCTTTTTATAGGTAATGTGGAATTGAGCTTTCTTTAGGATTTACTTTCAGTTTACATATTTAAAAAAAAAGAGAAAGCCTAAAAAACCTGCAACTATGTTTTTTAAAAGATGTATTTATTTATTTATTTGAGAGAGAGAGATAGAGCGAGTGTGCGTGTGTGAGCAGGGGAGAGGGGGAGAGGGAGAGAGAATCTCCAGCACACTCCTGGCTGAGTGTGCAGCCTGACAAGAGGCTTGATCTCACAATTCTGAGATCGTGACCTGAGCTAAAATCAAGCAAGAGTTGGATGCTTAACCGACTGAGCCACCCAGGTGCCCCAACCATTTTTTCTTATAACTGCAAGTTAACCTCCTGTATTGGCCTGCCTGTGAATGACCAGTGGTTCTACAGAAATAAATGGGGTGGCTCTGTGCATTAAGGAAGGCACAGTGGTACTGGCTGTCTGCTAGAACTATAGTTACATAAAATGGTTTTATGTATGTACCTGTTATTAATATGGTTTTTCTATACAGATGAAGTAACGCTCCATGTCTAGTCAACAATGTAATTGTTTTGATCCTACTTATCTGGAAGAAAAGACACATCTCAGCCAGCCTCAGAGCCAGCCAGGATGCCCGCGCCAGTTCAGCACCACTGCTCCGTCATCCAGCAGCACAGCAATTCACACATTAAAATATTTACAAAATACTTCAGGTCTCTGCATTTAAAGCTCCATATGGCAAAAGAGAAAAATAACTTGAATTTATTAATAGCAGCAAATCACACAGTTAAAAAAAGACTTACAGCTCTGGAAAGATGTATTTCTTACATTCCTCTTCACCAATCTTTAAAATACAAATAATCTACTGTGTTCAAATGACAAGTTGGTATCAAAATACTACCAACTTCTCTGGCTACAGTTTGCATCCCCTTTAAAATCTGAAAGTCCCAGTAACCAGTCATTTTGTATAGGGTGCTAATGGTCTTTACAGCAATACCCAGAAATCACCGGGGGGTGGGGGCGGGGGGGGAGACACATAAATAGAACAGAAGCTGGGAAAGGCTTTGAATCAGAAACCCTAAGTGGGATAGGCAACATTTGAAAATTGAGGGACCTGAGGTGATTCCAAAGGTAGCCAGCCATCCACACACTTGGCAAGCCCATCATTAATATGGCTTTGCTAACCCAGGCAGCCAGGCCAGAGGCATTCCCCACCATCCACCCCACTCCCATCACCATCACCACCACTCACCTGGCTACAGGGAGGCACTTGGCCCCAGGATAGCCACACCAAAGACTAGCCAGTGACCTAAAATAATAGCCACAGAAAGTACTTGCTTTTAAAGAATCCTCAACTTCCCATAATACAGACTTTGATAACATTGAGTCAGTCTCCAGGATTGTGACTAAAATTTTTATGGTCCAAGAAATTCACAAGGCAGGGAGATGAGTCAGAATAAGGAGGCACAGAAACTTTCATCAAAGGGCTAAGAGTTTAAAAGAACGGGGGGGGGGGTGCCTCCTGGTAGGAGTTGGAGAGGAAAGGGAGCAGAGATGCAGAGATCAAGCTGAGGGGAAGCAGAGGAGAGACTTACAAGTGAATGACGTGTGCAGGTGGGTGGCAGCATGAGGCAGGACACAAGTACGTGTGCATCAACAGGGCACCTGGCTAGATGAGCAGGTGCCTGTCAAAGCTCTGGTCTCCGTGGGTTTCACAAGGGGAAGAGCAGAGGCTTCTTGCTAAGACTTTGCAAACATTTAAAGACGACAACACTCAGTGCTACAGAACGAAGGACGATGGGTATACACACATCCTGCTGATGATGGCACAAAGGCCTAACAATATGTCTGAAAACCCACGGGTGGTATGTTTCCACAGGCTCCATGCCATCTACCTGAAGCTGAGCCCTTTGGCATGCTTACCCATCACACGCCTCCTCGCCTAGGTGAAACCTCTGCTCATGCACCAGGCCCCGCCATCTGCTTGAGGACTTTGTTCTATGGATTCTCCCCTCCATTCTTCGGATCATCAATCTTTCCTTCTTTCCTGCATCATTTCCATGAGGATACAAGCACACTGTTACTACTAGGCTGAAGAAACAAAGCGCCCTCCTTGGGATCACACTTCCACCTCAACCTACTAACAGCCTCTTTTCCTTCCTTTTCAACTCCTTCAGAGCTATCCACCCCAGCTCTTTCTAAGAGAAATAGAACACAAGCCACAAATGTGAGCTATGTAGCAAGTTAAAAAAAAACAAAAAACAGAAACAACATTGATGAAAACAAAATACCACACCACACCTATCAGAATGGCCATGCTGGCGAGGATGTGAAGCAAAAGAAACTCTCATGGGAAGACAGAATGGTGCAGCCACTTTGGAAGATAGTTTGGCAGTTTCTTACAAAACTAAACACACTCTTACCATATGATCCAGCAATCATGCTCCTTGGTCTTTACCCAGAGGAGCTGAAAACTTTGATCCACACAAAAACTTGCATATGAATGTTTATAGCACCTTAATTCAAAATTTCCAAAACTTGGAACTAACCAAGATATCCTTCAGAAGGTGAACAGATAAACTATGATCTATCCAAACAATGGAATATTATTCAGTACTAAAAAGAAACGAGCTATCAAGTCAGGAGAAGACATGGAGGAACTTTAAATGCACATTACTAAGAGAAAGAAACCAATCTGAAAAGGCTACATACTGTATGATTCCATCTACAGGACATTCCAGAAAAGGCGAAGTCACAGAGACAACAAAAAGATCAGTTGTTAACAGGGTCTGGGGGAGGAAGGGATGGAAAGATGGAGCACAGAGGATTTTTAGGGCAGAGAAACTACTCTGCTGATAGCCTAATAATGGATACCTGTCATTATACATTTGTCCAAATCCATAAAATGTATAATACCAAGAGTGACCCCAATGGCAACTATGGACTCTGGGTGATGAAGATGTGTCAATGTAGGTTTACCAACTATAACAAATGTCCCACTCTGGTGGTGGATGCTGAAAGTGTGGGAGCATGTGCATCTGTGAGGACAGGGGACAGGTACATGGGAACTCCCTGTACTTACTGCTCAAAATTTCTGTGAACCTAAAACTGCTCCAAAAAATTCTGTTAACTATGTATGATGAGAGACACTAGACTTACTGCAGTGATCATTTTGCAATATATACAAATACTGAATCATTCATTATATTGTACACCTGAAACTAATAGAATGTTGTATGTCATACCCCAGTAAAAATTTTTTTTAAAAAAAGAGCAAAGTCAAATGCAATGTTAGATAGCTTTAAGTTAATCCCCAAACCAACAAAAGACAGAGCTGCACATCGTTTGGTAGTCACTGTCCAAATGTGGCTACTGTGCACCTGAAATACAGCAAGTCCAAGCTGAGATGAGCCCAACCATAAAATTCACACCAGATTTCAAAGACTTAGTATAAAAAAGGAATGTAAATATTTCAGTAATAATCTTTACATGGATTCCATGCTGACATAATATTGTGGCAGGCTACTTAGGGCTAAGTAAAAGACATGAAGTAAAACTGATTATACGTATTTCTTTTTACTTTTATAATATGGTTACTGAAAATTTTACAATCACATATGTGGCTTACATTCCATTTCTGTTGAGCAGCACTGGGCTGGAGAGTCACTACTTCTCCCTTTTCCCATCTTCTGTGAATGCTAATAAAGAATAAAATATCCAGCCCTGGGCAGAAGGAAAATGAAGCCAAAGGAATAATTTACAGATAGGAAAAAGAACAGCTAGAAAATCAGAATCTGACTACAGCTGACAATAGCTCTACATAGCAATGTTTAGTTGTTTTAAACGCCAAAGTCTTTTAACACAGAAATTTAAAATTTCTATAAAGTACAGTTTTTTTTTTTTAAATACCAACTTAGACAAACTATCTGCAGTAGAGGAAATATGCTAATTTCCTAAATATGTATAGCAGCTCCTAATCATCCCAATAGCCCTATACTGTTTGTGCATTACCATCCTCACTTCACTGAAGAGAAAATCAAGGTGCTGAGTTTAAGAAACTTGTCCAAACTAGTAAGTATCAGAGCAAGGATTCAAACCCAGGCAAGGTGGGGGCACCTGCGGGGTTCAGTCAGTTAAGCATCTGCTTTGGCTCAGGTCGTGATCCCAGCGTCCCGGGATTCAGACCCACATCGGGCTCCACGCTCAGCATGGAGTCTGCTTCTCCCTCTCCCTCTGCCTACCGCTCCCCCTGCTTGTGAGTGCGCTCATTCCGACAAATAAATAAAATCTTCAACAACAACAACAACAAAAGTATAGCTCTCTCTCTGATAAATATATTTTTAAAAAAAGCAAGAAAGATAAGAAAAGATATAAAACTCAATAGAAAATAAATGAGGAAAAAGACTTGAACAGGCTTTTCACACAAAAAAGGATAGCCAAATGGTCAATTAACACATGAAAAGGTAAGTTCACATGTAAACAAGGAATATAAATTAAACCACAGTAAAATAACAAGCAGAGTAGCTAAAAAAAGAAATTGTGACAATTTAGGCAAAAACATGGAACAATGGGAATACTCAGGCACTGCTGGTAGAGTGGAAATAGGAACAACCATCCTGGGGAACATGCACTATATTAAGACTGAAAACACACACATACATATTTTTAAAAGATTTTCTTTTATTCTTTATTTGAGAGAAAGAGAGAGAGAATGAGCAAGAGACTGCAGAGGGAGAGGGAGAAGCCGACTCCCCACCGGGCAGGGAGCCCAATGCGGGGCTCGAGCCCAGGACCATGGGATCATGACCTGAGCCGAAGGCAGCCACTTAACGTACTGAGCCACCTAGGAGCCCCGAAAACACATATCCTTCCTGATACTAAGTTTTGTATGCACCAAGATACATGTACAAGATTATTCATACCAGCTCCAAACTTGAAATAGCCCGGGTACCCATCGACTATAGAATGGATAAGTACACTGAAGTCTATTCATATAGTGGAACATTACTCAGCAATTAAAATGGTCAATCAAACTGCAGCTCAATTCAAAACAAATCTTTAAAATATTATTGCATGAAAAAAGCCATATACCAAAGACTGTATGTAGTATAATTCTATTTATATATCATTCAAAAACAAGCAAAACTGCAGTGTTTAGAAATGTATGCTTAGGGGTTACCTGCAAAGGGAAAGAAAGAGAACTGTAACCAAAATACAACCTTTAGTGGGCTTTCAGAGTCCCCAAAATGTTCTATTTCTTTATCTGAATGATGCTCATACTAAGGGTCAAATTCAAGAAATTTGCAAAGCTATACAATCATTTTATGCACTTTTATAGTATTTAACAATAACAGGTTTTGAAAAAAGAAACAAATGTTTAACAAAGAAACAAGGTAATTCAGTTGGGAAAGAAAAGGCTTCTCAAGAAACGATACAACCGGAAATCCATATGAGGAGGAGAACACCTCAAACCTTACCTAAGACCACTGTAAAAATTAATATGAAATGGATAACAGACCTATACATAAAAGGTAAAATTATAGGGGTGCTGGCTGGCTCAGTTGGTGGAGCACGCGACTCTTGATCTTGGGGTTGTAAGTTTGAGCCCCACGCTGGTATTAGACATCACTTAAAAATAAAATCTTTTAAAAAAAAAAAAGCTAATCTTTAATAAGAAAACGAAGAAAAAAAATATTCCCATCCTTGGAGTAGACAAAAGATTTCAACCTTGGGGTAGACAGAGATTTCTTAGGACCCTAAAAAGCACTAATGATAAAAGAAAAAATTGATAAACTGGACTTCATCAAACTTAATAAAACTTCTGTTCCTCAAGACATGGTTGCTTCTGACTTCTGCCCCAGGATGGAGAGAGCTGGGGGGTAGGAGGGGAACACTGCTCCCACACTCACAATGAAAACCAACTAATTCCAAGTCCATGACTTTTTCTGAACCTATCAGGGAACGGAGGTCACAGAGCAAACTGGTCCAAAAACGAAATGCCTGCAGTGAAACAGCACACGTACTCACCTGAGGCAGATGCAATCAGACACTGGCAAGGTGAGTCTGTTGAGAACAGACGACATATTGTGAAGACAGTACAAGCTGCCAGGACAATTCCTGGGGTCACAGGAATTGGGAAACCTACATCTCTTTGCAACGTCTCTATGAAGCCCAGTGGGTGAGCACTGAAAGGCTCTGCAAGAGCTCGAAAGAGCATGGACAGTAACAGAATTAGGGAGCAACAGCCATGTGGGTGGGGTGAGAACCGCCCCCCGGCCCCCTGTCCTTCCCCTCCACCCACGAAGGAACAAAAGCCTTAGTCTATACAGGGAAGGGCTCTGGCGACACAACTCCTGGAGAAGGGGCAGGATTACATGGTGAGCCCACAATCTCAGCCAAGGAAGGGACAGGAGAACTGAGGAGGCCATACCCCAAGACTCAGGGTTGCCATACATGTGTCCAAACGAAAAAGCTTCAAATAAAAGTTAACTGAAGACTAGAACGAGGAGGGACAGGAGAGGAATAAGGGTGTGCAAATACACATACACTGTGAAGCAACATAGAAAGGGAAGACTTAAAACTTAGAATACAGGGGCGCCTGGGCGGCTCAGTCTGTGAAGCGTCTGCTTCGACCCAGGTCATGATCTCGGGGTCCTGGGATCAAGCCCCGTGTCGGGCTCCCTGCTCAGCAGGGAGTCTGCTTCTCCCTCTCCCTCTGTGTGCTCACTTTCTCTCTTTCCCTCTCTCCTGCTCTCGCTCTCTCAAATAAATAAAATCTTAAGGGAAAAAAAGAATTACACAGTTGTACTAAACCACCCTCTAGTAGACACTGCTATAGAAATCTGAAGGCTGTGGTGCACTGACAATGACCATGGCAGCCAACTCCTAACAAGAGTAATGTCAACTACAGCACTAAACGCCTAGTAGAAAGAAAACTGTGTCCATTTCCAGGTATAGAAGTGATTTACTTTAGTTTCTACTGTCCTATACAATATGTCTGGCTTTGAATAATAATTATAATTTTGTATAACCATACAAAAGGCAAAAAACAAACCACAGTCCAAAGAGAGCGATCATCAAAACAAGACTCAGATATGAAGCAGGTGTTGTAACTATCTAACAGGGAATTTAAATACGTTAAAGACTATTAACAGAAAAGGTGGACAACATGCTAGATCAGAGGGGTAATTTCAGCAGAGAAATGAACACTACAGAATCAGTGAACTTGAAGACGGGTCAAGTCATCTGAAGTAAAATACAAAAAGAAAAGGGGCTGGGGAACAACCAAGAAGTGTGAAACAATATGAAACATTCTCACATATATGTAATCGAAATCCTACAAAGAGGTTAACAGAGCAGAAGAAATGGTGGAGAACGTTCCAAAATTAATGAGACACCAAACCACAGATCCAAGCAGCACAGAGAATATCAATTAGGATAAATAACAAAAACAAAACAAATCTGCCTCATGATATCACTTTCAACTGCTAAAAGCAAAAAAAGAGAAAATCTTTAAGGCAGCCAGAGATAAAAGAGACATTACCTACAGAAGAACAAAAACAAGAATTACACCAGGCTTCTTGCCAAAAAACAAAAACAACAAAAAAAACCCACCAAAACAAACAACAACAACAACAACAACAAACCCATGAAAACCAGAAGACAGTGGAGTGATTTTTTTAAGTACTGAAAGGCAAAAACAACCACCACCACCTGTTAAGTCAAAATCCTATACCCAACAAAGATATCTTTCTAAAAATAATGGAGGAAAACTTTCTCAGAAATAAATACTGAAGAAATTCATTGCCAGGAGACTTAACCTACAAAAAATGTTAAAGAAGGTATTTTAGGCAGTAAGAATTTGAATAAGACGGAAACTTGGATCTACGAAAAGAAATGAAGAGCCCTAAAAATGTATTTCAAGTAAAATAAAATTAGTCTTCTCTTTTTTTAAGAATTGCACTAAAAGATGACTTTCAAAAGCAAAAACAGCAATGTACTGTGTATTTACAGCATTTGTAAAAGCAAAATAAATAACATCAATAGCATTAAGAACTGGGAATTTACTGTGTAAGGCATTTATGCATACCTTAGAGAGACTGTGGGTTCAGCCCCAGACCACTGCCAATAAAGCCAGTCAAATGAATTTTTCGGTTTCCCAGTGTACTATACTGTAGCATATTAAGTGTGCAATAGCATTATGTTTAAAAAAATTATGTACATATCTTAATTTAAAAATACTTTATTTTTAAATTACCATAAATATTATAAAATATTGTATCTATTAAAAAATGCTAACCATCACCTGAGCTTTCAGCAGCTGTAATCCTTTGGCTGGTGGAGGGTCTTACCTCGATGTTGCCGGCCGCTGACTGATCACGTGGGGGTTGCTGAAGGTTGGGGTGTCTGTGACAGTTTCTTAAAACAAGAGAATAAATTTGTTGCACTGATTGACTCTTCCTTTCCCAAATGATTTCTCTGTAGCATGTGCTGTTGTCTGATAGCATTTTACCCACAGTAGAACTTCTCTCAAAATTGGAGTCAGTCCTCTCAAACCCTGCCAACCTATCAACTAAGGTTATGCAATATTTAAATCCTTCGTCATAGTTCAACAATCTTCAGGGCATCGTCATCGAGATGGAGTAGACTCCATCTCAAGAAATCCCCTTCTTTGCTCCTCCATAGAAGCACCTCCTCACCCGTTCAAGTGTTATCCTGAGAGGGCAGAGGTTCGCTCACCTCTCCAGGCTCCACTTCTAGTTCTCTGGCTGTTTCCACCACATCTGCAGTGACTTCCTCCACTGAGTCTTGAACCCCTCAACGTCCTCCACGAGGGCTGGCACCCACTTCTTCCAAACTCCTGTTAGTATTGACATTGAACCATGGGAACATTTTCTTAATGGCGTCTGGAATGGTGAATCCTTTCCAGAAGATTCTCAATTTACCCAGATCGAGCAGAGGAATCACCATCTGTGGTGTGTCTCTTAAATAATACAGCCTTGCAAAGTGTGTCTCTTAAATAGTAAGATTTCAAAGTCAAAATTACTCCTTGCTCCGTGGGCTGCAGAATGGATGTTGCATTAGCAGGCATGAAAACAACACTAATCTCGCCGGACGTCATCAGAGCTCTCGGGTGACCAGGTACAATGTCGACGAGCAGTAATATTTCAAAAGGAATCTTTTTTTCTTTTTTAAATTTAAAAAAAAATTTTTTTTTTAAGATTTTATTTATTTACTTGACACAGAGAGAGAGAGAGATCACAAGTCAGCAGACAGGCAGGCAGAGGGAGAGGGAGAAGCAGACCCCCTGCTGAGCAGGGAATCCGATGGGACTCGATCCCAGGACCCCGGGAACCATGACCTGAGCTGAAGGCAGACGCTTAACGACTGAGCCACCCAGGCGCCCAGGAATCTTTTTTTTCTGAGCAGTAGGTCTCCACAGTGGGCTTCAGATATTTGGTAAACCGTGTTGTAAACAGGTATGCTGTCGTCCAGGCCGCGCCGTTCCGTTCGTAGAGCACAGGCAGAGGAGAGGTAGCATAATTCTTAAGGGCCCTAAGAATTTTCCGGCTTCAGCTTCAAGTCACCAGCCGCATTAGTCCCTAACAGGGGAGTCAGCCTGTCCCTTGAACGTCTGAAGCCAGGTGCTGGCTTCTCCTCTCTAGCTAGGACAGTCCGGGGCAACCTCTTCTCCCAGATAAGGCTGCCGCGTCTCCACCGAGCATCTGTTTAGCAGCCGCCTTCCCAAGCGATCCTAGCTGGATCTTCTGCTGAACCTGCTGCAGCTTCTCCATCAGCGCGTGCTGCTTCACCTGGCACTTCTGTGTTTCCTTAAACCTCATGAACCCACCTCTGCTAGCTGCAGACTTTTCTTCTGCGGCTTCCTCACCTCCCTCAGCCTTCGTGGACTTGAAGAGAGTCAGGGTCTTGCTCTGGATGAGGCTTTGGCTTAAGGGAATACTGGGGCTGCTTTGATTTCCTATCCAGGTCACCAAAATCTTCTTTCTCCCCATCAGCAATGAGGCCGTTGCACATTCTTATCACTCATGTGTTCGCTGGAGTAGCGCTCTTAACTTCCTTCGAGAACACTTCCTTGGCATTTGTGACGTGGCCTTTTGGCACAAGAGGCCTGCCTTTTGGCCTATCTCGGCTTTAGACATCCCTTCCTCACTAAGCTTAATCATTTCTAGCTTTTGATTTCAAGTGAGATATGTGTGACTCTTCCTTTCACTTGAGCACTTAGAGGCCATTACAGGGTTATTAATTGGCCTAATTTCCATATTGTTGTGTCTCAGGGGACAGGAAGGCCCAAGTGGGAAGGGGGGGGGTGGACTGACAGTCCACAGAGCAGTCAGAACATACACAACATTTATTATTCACCGTCTTAAAAAAAAAAAAAGCTTACCGTCCTAATGGGCACAGTTTGTGGCACCCCAAAAGAAGTACAATAGTAACATCAGAGATCAATGATCACACATCACCACAACAAATGTTATAATGAAAATGTTTGAAATACTGAGAATTACCCAACTGTGACACAGAGACACAAAGGGAATAAATGCTGTTGGAAAAACTGCACCAATAAAAAACCTTGGTCAACGCAGGTTGCCACAAACCTTCAACTAAAACAAAGTACGCCTGTACTATACTGTGAAGCAGTACAGTATCATCTGAAGGTAAACTGTGGATGAATTTAAAATGTACACTGTAAGGGGAGAGGAAGATATGAGGCACTATGGCAAGAGAAAGTGACGAGTGCCCTTCGTTGTCATGCAGAGGGAGAGGGCTGCCTCCACGACCACTCTTCCACAGAGATGTCAGCTGCTGGCACCTGGGCCCTTCGGGCCACCTACCACTGGATCCTTGATAAAATGAAGCTCTTGCTGGCGGAGAGATTGAGGCTGTGTACAACCACCTGGCAGGTCCCAGTCTTTTTCTGAGTTCCAATTATGAAATGGGGGTGGTGTGTGCTGGATTGGCTGACATGGCCAGACCTGCAGAGAAACGCAGCACAACTCAATCTGCTATGTTGACGGCTACAGGGTTTATGTGGTCAGGAGACTCACTTGTTAATTGTTCCAAAAAGCTAGAATCTGTTTGCTATTAATTTCTCTGTGGGGGCAGCAGGAGTTTTTCAGTTCTTCTATATTTGGAGATATAACCAAGAACTAAAAGCTAAAGCAAACAAATAAGAGTTCCTGACCACTAGAACAATCTGGATGTGGTCATAACCACTGGGAGTAATCTGATTTATTGTTTGGCTATTGACAAGGTGATATTCACTGTGCTACTGCTCGGAAGGCATAAAAAAACAACAACCTGTAAACTGGGGGCCAATACTTGATTCAACAGAAAAATAAAGCAAATTTGTAATAACAAACACATAAAATATATACTGCAAAGCCAGGGCTGGACCCGGCAGGGCCGGCGACATGGAGCTGCTATACCAGCAAACGCACAAGCAGGTCCGTAAGACCTAGTCTCACAAGGGAGGACTTGAGATGGCAAAATAGTCTCTGCACTTAGTAGAAAACAAAATCCAAGCAAACACAGACCAGATATTCAGCCATCTAGAATGTCTGGAGATTTTGTCCAGCAAGGAGCCCTCTAACAAAAGACAGAATGCCAAACTTCATGTTGACCACTGAAAGTATCATGTCTAGCACCTGTAGAATGCTTGGAAACTTCCAGCATCAGTGATACATAAGAGAGCAAGAGAGATGGCATGAGGGGCTTCTGTATCACACTTCCGCCACTAAGTACTCAGCGCCATCCTAATGGATGACTCACGGCATTTACCCTCCAGAAAATTCACCACAGCACAGATGACCTCACTGGAGTAGGGCACAGTATTCTGGAAGGACTGAGGGCCCAGAGACTGACCTTGAAGGGGGCTCAGAAGATCCTTGATACTGCCAACATGCTGAGCTTGTTACAGCATGAGGTGAGAAGCGGGCTTTCCAGGACAAGTACTTTATGATTGGTGGGATGCTGCTCACCTGTGCGGTCATGTTCCTCGTGGTACAGTACCTGACATGAGCCAGCCAAGCCCACCAGCTGAACAGTGTTCCCACTGTGGGAGAGTCTGTGTGAGTGTGTGTGTGTGAGAGAGGGGAGCCCAGAGGCTGCCTTCTGAAATGTATGCCCATCTTAACTGTGAAGACCCCTCGGAAATCACTGTGATCCATAAGCCAGTGGGAGTTTCAAATCTGCTGTTTACTGTGACACCTTGGTGGGGAAGCTAGTGCCACCAAGAAGCATGGTGCTTAGGAAATGAAAGAAGTTCCTTTCTCTCTCTCAAAATAAACAGAAATTTAAAAAAAGTACACTATAAACCCAAAGGCAACAAGTATAAAAATACTTTAAGAGGTATGAATAATAAGTCAACAGAAGAGATAAAATGGAATCATAATACATGCTAAATTAAACCCAGAAGAGGCAGAAAAAGAGGGAAAAGGAAACAAGAAATAAATGATGAACAGAAAACAGCTAGCGAGACGGTAGATTTTAACCAAGCCCTATCAGTAACCATCAATGGCTGCCTGGGGCCAGACAAGAGAGGAGGGGCTGGCAAAGGAGGGTGCGGGAACCGTGGGGGGTGACGGACCTTTCCTAAGTCTTAACTGGAGCGGCGGACGTCAACCCTCCTACAACTGTATGTTTAAAATGGGTGCATCCTACTGTGTGTCAATTATACCGTAATAAAGTTTATTTTTCCAAGTAAAGAATGAAAAATTAAAGAAAAAACAAGCTACTGAGGTAATGAAGAATGCCCGCTCTGGGCCGGACTGCCCAGCCTCGCACGCTGGAGGACTAACACGGGCATTAGCCCCCCTCCCCGCCCTCAGCTCTCTCGCCCTGGAACACCTGCCCCACCGGCCTGCCCTGAGGAGGCAGTAAGTGCTCCAAGCCCCAGGCTGGCACACACTTAGTGGCCATCCAGGGCTGGCTAGCACTCTGATTCATAATGAATAACCCATGTTTGCACACGGAACCATACATGGTGGCTCCTTGAGGGAGAGGTCACTACCTCTGCTCGCGTCATCTGACCAAAGGCTCAAAGACTGAATTTTTAAAAAATCACTGTGGACCAGATAGCTCAAAACGCATTCCAACGCATTATAGTCTTATTATCTCAAGATATATTTTTTAAATTACTCAACTCTGTTTTTCAGGTTAAGATACATTTTATTTTTTTTTTAGATATCTGCTCTATGTTTTTACAGCTGTTAACTAAAATCAAATGAGAAGAGACTAAGTGATCATGAGCTGAAAGCTCTGGAAGCCTCCCCTCAGAGAAGCTGGCTCTTCTAGATGCTTCTTACAGTAAAGGGGCTTTGGGGTTCCCAGGACCAAGCACCTATTCAGTTCCATGCTTGGAAACTCTGGGCCAGATCTGCTGAAGATCACCTGCAGTGGTACAAAAGAAACTGCCAAGTAATCATCCCGTTAAAGGTGTCTATTCTCACCTGATGGTCTGTGGTGAGTGCAAAGAAACGTTAAATGCAAATAAAACATATTATCAGAAATAAATTGATAGGGGCACCTGGGTGGCTCAGCTGGTTAAGCAGCTGCCTTCGGCTCAGGTCATGATCCCAGGGTCCTGGGATGGAGTCCCACATCGGGCTCCCTGCTCAGCGGGAGCCTGCTTCTCCCTCTCCCTCTGCCTGCCCCTCCCCATGCAATGCGCTCTCTCTGTCAAATAAATAAATAAAATCTTTTATTAAAAAAAAAAGGAAATAAATTGATAGAAACATGCCTCACAATTAGAAAATATTCCATTTTTCCTACATTCCTACTTCTGTACGGTTCAGTCAGTATTTATGGAAGACCTACAAGGTGCTGGAGATGGATCCAAAGACCACATACATGTTCTGGCTCTTGAGAAAATGGCATGGGAGTGGACTGTTTCAACATCATGAAAGAAAAAGTATTAATATAAAAAGCTGTGCACGTTACTACAGAAGCCCCGAGGACAGGAAATGACTCACGTCAAACTACAAAGCTAAGGGCACCTGGGTGGCTCAGTTGGTTAAGTGACTGCCTTCGGCTCAGGTCATGATCCTGGAGTCCCGGGATCGAATCCCACATCGGGCTCCCTGCTCGGGGAGGAGCCTGCTTCTCCCTCTGACCCTCCCCCCCCTCATGTACTCTCTCTCTCTCATTCTCGCTCTCTCAAATACATAAATCTTAAAAAAAAAAAAAAAACTACAAAGCTAAGAACCAAGCGCCAGGCATTATGCAAAATAAATGCCATGCACGTATTTCCTCTGATAACTCTTAGGATGACCCCAAAGGCAGGCACTCCTGTCTCATTTAAAAAGCTGTGGCACCTAAGGAACAGACCCATCATGGAAGCCCATGTGACATCACAGAGCTAGGATTCCAAATCCAGGCAGTGTGAATCCTGCACTTGTACTCACAACACCACAAAAGAAGTGCCCATTAGCCACCTGGAAAGTGCCTCTCCTCTTTCAGTGCAACTCAGGCATCTTCTCTTTAAAAGCTGACTCCCCCCATGCCCACTCTCTCCCAGTCTGGGCAGTTAGGACTGGCCTCCTGTTTGCACAGCATTTCCCGACCACACGTGCTCCTCTCTCTCTCTCTCTCTCTCTCTCCCCCCAAGAAACTGACCACAGACTTTGTCCCCAGCACATTCCTTCTTCTAACACCTTCCATAATGTCACTCCTAGGACAGGCAGTGTCCATGGAATGAGCAAGCAGAAAACTCTCCAGTGGTTTTCAAGTGATGGCAGCAGACCGGAGAGGCCGGCTGCCTGACCGGGAGCTACCTGAGCTGTCCACCAGGAGAACGTGTGCAAGACGACCCTGAAATCACACACACGCTGCACAATCAAGTGACACCTATGACCAATAACAGGAAGAAAATGCAGAGTCTCTTTATAGATGGCTCTGGATGAGAATATTGGCACCAGCCAGTGGTGGATGTGGTTAGAGCTGACGCTGTACTCAGGGTCCTGAAGGCTCCGCGGAAGGGAAAATCCAACCAGTGAGCACAAGTCTGAGAAGGGTGCTTGCCTGTACGCTTCGCCAGGGAGGAGAAACGGCCAGAGATGCAGATCTACACCACCGTACTGACAGAAGGTGGTGTCTGGCTGGCTGGCCCGGGAACTTGGAAAGAACAAGAAGGGATAACGGGAGGCAGAGGGCTCTAGGGAAGGGGCCTGAGGTTGGGCATGGAGCACAAGGAAATCTGTATCCTCTGTGAGCGCTCAGCAATGACAGCCAGCACCGAAGCAGCTCTCAAAACTCGGTGGATGAGATGAGTGGCCCCGCATATGTATGTCTCTGAGCTTCTTTCCCCAACACTTATTCAAATATGCTCATGAACAAAGAGACATGGCAGCAAGGATGGGAGTGATGAACGTGCTCAGTGACATGAACTTCCACCAAGGATGATCTGGATTCTCCAATGCTAGGTACCTGCAGGACATAGCTTCTCTGGTGTTTGGCATTTCGTGCTTGCTCCAGCACTGGACTCACTCAGGGAGCAATAACATACCTGGGAGGAGCCCCAGGGAGTCTGGACTTGTGCCCCAGCCTCAATGACTGCTTCCTGCACCCTCTCCTCAGCCCCATGCCTCAGCACATAGAAGGGTTCCTGCAGGGCTGGCTGTCTAGTGAGCCTACTACCACCCAATCTTGTCCCACACAGGGGCCTGGAGCCACCCTGGCCCAAGTGACAGACAAGTGTGTGCAGGCCTGGTTAGGAGGTTGCTGCTCCCGCAACCAGTTCTGCTGATGCTTCCCAGACGCCTGCACACCTGCGTCAATGCTGGCTCCCCTGAACCCTAGAGGAATGTTTCCAGGGCCCTCCCAACACAGACACAATGCCCCCAGGCAGCATGCCTACAGGGGACCCTGACTGCCTCTGCACACCCACCCGTTCGCCTCAGCTGGCCTGCACCCCAGACTGATCCTGCTTGCCTAGTAAGTATGGACTAGCTCTGGTCCAGGCAACCATCTGTATTCCAACAAGATATGAACCCCAGTCTTGGGGTATGGCCCCCTTCCAAATGTATCCTTCCTTGGGGGTACTATCCCTCAGCCCTGGAGTATACTTTAGAGTTCTCTTTCCAGTTTACAGCTACTCTGTCAAAGTTTACTAATTTCTTAATATATTAAATTTCCCTTGTTTAAATTACTATATGGTTTGTCTCCTGATTGGACCCAGACTGGTATACACCCTGTTCTCCACTGTCACCACCTATGGACTTGCTGACCAACTTTTCACTGTGATGACACAACACTGACCAAGGAGTCTGTTTTAGGATAACAGTGAGGTGATGACCCATGGTCATGGGATTCACTCATCTTGTCACATACTCCATCACCCAAAACAGCTGGCTGCAGAAAATGGTGAAATGGCCCACTAGGGACTCACCACATCAAACAGGAGACCTTTGGGGTTAGAGAACTGTCCCACAAGACATAGCTATATATATTCTGCACAGATGCCCGATAGATGGTGCTGCTTCTCCAGGAAAGAAGGATCCAAATGCAAGCAGCATCTCTGATTTACACTTTCTGGACCAATCCAGAAACTTTTTCCTTCCAACCCCCACAACTTTGGGTTCTGATAAGTGTGAAGTCTTAGTACACAAGATGAATACATGTACCAGGTGACAGTAGTTTCAGTACACTAGAAGCTAGCCTGGCCATCTGGACTTCTGGTACTTCTGAACCAACATTTCGACAACAACAAACACTGACTAGATACTGTGATGGTCAAAGGTAAAGAGAACATGAGACAAGTTGTGGAATCCCACAAGTATGTCTTCACAAAAATACATATTTCTGAATTAAGCTTCTTTCTAAAATGTTGACACATCTTCCAAGAGCAGCAACATCAATGCTGATAAATTTTTCCAACTATCTGAATTTTTGTTGCAAAACGGCATGAAGAAAAATTAATAAAACATTACCCCCAAACAAAACTGAGTCAGCTATGACTTTGTTTTCATACATACACATGCTTCTAAATAAAATATACTTGGAATAAATAGTGCCCGGCCGGCTCAGTTGATGGAGCATGTGACTCTTGATCTCAGGGTCATGAGTGGGAGCCCCGACCGGGCATAGAAATTACTTTAAAAAAATTATTTTAATAAACAAACAAGAATGTATTGGAATACTTTCACCTCTTAGCACCATTTACGGTCAAGGGCAGGCTAACGCAAATAGAACAGTAGCAGTGGTTAAGAAGAGAAACTGCAGAAAGGCAGCAGTGTTTGGTATAGAGAGACTGGAGCCAGGATACCTGGGTTCAAATCCCAACTCTACCTCCTAATAAGCTGTGTAACCCTGAGAAGTCACTCATATTTGCAGAACTCATTTTCTTCCTTTTATTTGGTTTTTTTAAAGATTTTACTTATTTTTTTTTAAGATTTTATTTATTTATTTGACAGAGAGAGACACAGCGAGAGAGGGAACACAAGCAGGGGGAGCAGAGGGAGAGGGAGCAGCAGGCTTCCCGCGGAGCAGGGAGCCCGATGCGGGGCTCGATCCCAGGACCCTGGGACCATGACCTGAGCCGAAGGCAGACGCTCAACGACTGAGCCACCCAGGAGCCCCTAGATTTTACTTATTTAAAAAATCCATACCCCCAGTGTGGGGCAAGAGTCGCATGCTCCGTTGACTGAGCCAGTCAGGTGCCCAGAACTCATTTTTCTTCTTCTGAGAAATAGAGATACCTTATAAGGTATTAAAAAATATTAAGTTTTCTTTTTTTTTTTTTTTTAAGTAAGTTCCACACCCAGCATGGAGCCCAATGTGGGGCTTGAACTCACGACCCTGAGATCAAGACCTGAGCCGAGATCAAGAATCGGATGCTTAAGCAACAGAGCCACCCAGGCGCCCCTAAGTTTTTTCTTTTTTATTGTTTTTAAAGATTAATTTATTGGAGAGAGAATGAGAAAGAGAGGGGGGAAGAGAGAGAGAGAGAGAATCTCTGAGCAGATGCCCCGCCAAGCACAGAGTTGGGTGTGGGGCTCGAGCCCACCACCCACAAGATCACAACCTGAGCCAAAACCAAGAGGTGGATGCCCAACCAACCGAGCCACCCAAGTGCCCCAAGTTTATTTTTTTTTAAACATCTGTTTTTTAAAGATTTTATTTATTTGAGAGAGACAGAGAATGAGAGAGAGAGCACATGAGAGGGGGGAGGGTCAGAGGGAGAAGCAGACTCCCTGCCGAGCAGGGAGCCCGATGCGGGACTCGATCCCGGGACTCCAGGATCATGACCCGAGCCGAAGGCAGTCGCTTAACCAACTGAGCCACCGAGGCGCCCCCAAGTTTATTTTTTAACGCAATACTGAACCCTATGGCTGCTTAGAAAATATATTTAAAATACTGTACAAGTGTGGTTGAAAACTACTCACTGTTCACCTTTAAGCAAGTCAGTAACACTGCAAGCCTCAGTTTCCTTATTTGTAAATGGAGGATTAAAAAAATCCACTCAGAAGGTTGCCACAGAATCAAATGAGATATGACAAGTAAAGTGCTTAATAGAATGTAGGACATAGTAATCATTAAGTCAAAATGGCCACTGTTTATTATCATTAAACTGACAGAATTTTTTAAATGGGCAAAATAAAACAGGCAAATGCAAATAAAATGAATGCATGGGTAGCAATTTAAAATCAGAGAAACATAAGTGGGGTGCCTGGCTGGTGTGGTCAGTGGAGCACACAATTCTTGATCTCGGGGTTGTGAATTTGAGCTCCACACTGGGTGTAGAGATCAGTTAAAAATAAAATACTAAAAAGAAAAGAAAAACATTATAAGTAACAAGGTTATTCTGCTAATAGGAGGTATAGTTTTAATAAAGATATGAAGGTCCTAACTCAATATTAAAATAAACATGTTGAGGGGCGCCTGGGTGGCTCAGCCATTAAGTGTCTGCCTTCGGCTCAGATCATGATCCCAGGGTCCTGGGATCGAGCCCCACATTGGGCTCCCTGCTCCGCGGGAAGCCCGCTTCTCCCTCTCCCACTCCCCCTGCTTGTGTTCCCTCTCTCACTGTGTCTCTCTCTGTCAAATAAATAATAAAATCTTTAAAAAAAAATGTTGAATATATAATGCAAAAGCCAGTGAAGTCTCCAGTAAAAATTAACAGAGGTTATCAACCGTCAAACAGGGCACCTATCAACCTGTAACAAACCAAGTAGAGAAAAAACAAAAATGACAAATTTAAAAAAAGCTTATTTGTGGGGCGCCTGGGTGGCTCAGATGGTTGGGCGACTGCCTTCGGCTCAGGTCATGATCCTGGAGTCCCAGGATCGAGTCCCGCATCGGGCTCCCTGCTCGGCGGGGAGTCTGCTTCTCCCTCTGACCTTTCCCCCTCTCATGTATTCTCTCTCTCAAATAAATAAATAAAATCTTTAAAAAAAAAAAAAAGGCTTATTTGTTGGATTTATGTCAAGATTTAAAACTCCACTGAATACTTCTAGTGTTAAGCTCCATGAAACACTTGGAAAACCAATCAAATAAGCTACCAGAAAACAAACAAAAACCTATATTACAAAAGACAAAAGTTATACAGGCCATATTCACTTAAAAACAAAAAATAGGGGGGTGCCTGGGTGGCTCAGTCCTTAAGCGTCTGCCTTCAGCTCAGGTCATGGTCCCAGGGTCCTGGGATCGAGCCCCGCATCGGGCTCCCTGCTCTGCGGGAAGCCTGCTTCTCCCTCCCCCACTCCCCTTGCTTGTGTTCCCTCTCTCGCTGCCTCTCTCTTGTCAAACAAATAAATAAATTAAAAAAAAAATAGGGGTGCCATGGTGGCTCCGTTAACGTCTGACTCTTGGTTTCGGCTCAGGTCATGATCTTGGGAGTCATGGGATTGAGACCCACGTTGGGCTCCGCACTTGGCATGGAATCTGCTTGAGATTCTCTCTCTCCCTCCCCTCACTGGTGCTCTTAAATAGATAAAATAAATCTTTAAAGTCCCAGTACTTACACCTTAGTAACTAACACATAATATGCACTAACTGAATGTGTGCTGAGTAAACAGATTCAGAAAAACAACAAAACTGAGAACACTATGTATCAAAAAACTTTAGGTGTCTGGCCAAAGTTGTACTTAAAATTAAGTTCATAGCTTTAACAACTAGTATTATTTTGAAGTGAAAAAAAAAATCAGCTCACAATTAGAAATCAATTCAGAAAACTGCCCTCCCCAAAACAGGAACAAATTATTAATAAATATGAAAAGTTAATGACTTAGTAAAGGGCACTGTTCAACAATAAAAAATAGTTAAACGCAAACAATGAATCATGGAACACTACATCAAGAACTAATGATGTAATGTATGGTGATTAACATAATGATAAAAAAAGTAGTTAAAATGTGGCACATCTCATTGAACTGTATGCTTAAAAATGGTTAAAATGGCACATTTTATGATATATATTTTTACCACTATTAAAAAAATAGTTTTTTTTTTTAAGAAGGGCAAATTAAGGGGGCGGGTGGATAATGAAAATTTAAAAAAAACCCAACAGATTAAAAAAGAACTGTTCTAGAGAGTTTAACAGATGATTATCCTTTAAGAAATAGAATATTCCTGAGCACTAACAATGTATACTTCACAGGGTTAAAAATTAAATGTTCTAACACCAGAAACATTTTAGAATCATGAAAAGCACATGATAACAATTAGCATTCATGGAGTCCTACTAAGATTTTCACTCTCTCATCTACCTCAAACGACCCACACATTCTCCAAAGCCATGGTTTTAAATTAATTCCTACCACCGTTCCACTATCCATGGATGTTCTCAAGTCAGTTTATTTTCTACAACAGACTCCTGACATTCTCCAGGACACATGAGGACCTTCAAGAAGACCTACTGTAACAAATCACTAAAACAGTTAAATGACCTCATCAGACCTTTAAGAAACATGTAAGATTAAAATAAGTTCTGCCTCTAGGTACACACTGCACTTCTGGACATTCTTCTATTAATCTCAGGAGATGGTCACTGTTCACAGGGCAGGAAAACCACAACAAAGCTCAAGTGAAACGCCGGTGGGGTGTGGGCAGCCAGCAGCTAAGTGACTTCCAGACAAAACCAGGAGCTTCAACATTCCCCCTTTTCAAATTCATGCCTTCACAAAATTGACATCAGAATGGTAACCATTAGTTACATCAAAAATAATGAATATCTGGAATAATTATTACATGGACTCCACAATATTCTCAAATCTGAGGTATTTTAGTTCTGTCAACTAAAAGCCTGAGGTAATATAATTTTGAGTTCAATACCTGTACGGAGTCCAATAAAACTCAAGCAACCATATTAAATCCTCAAAAATGCTGTATGGAAATTACTGTCTAAACCACAGAGATTGGTCAGAGTCCGCACACCACCGTCTTAGGTGGCCCGACACCTGTTGCGGTACCTTCCCAGACCCCAACAACCAAAAGGGCAGGCGCTGCCTGGCCCTGGCCCCTTGCTCCTAGCTGTGCAGCTGGCCCTGAACAAGTCCTTGGTCTTTCTCTGCCTGTTTCCTCAACATAAAGTGGGGACAAGAGCACCTCTGCTTCAGGTCCCCGTGAGGACAGAAGGGAGACACGCACTCATGGGCAGCACAACAGTGCCTGACGTGGGAAGTGCTGTAGGGAGGCCAGCTAGTGTTCACACACCACTATCAGCTTGTGGCAGAGTTCCTCAGCAACTAACTGCTTACACTGTAAATTAATGCCAAAAGAACTATATAAATTAATTTTTGAATTCTATTATAGTTCTGGACTGCTGCTATTTCTATCTCATTGCTGTCCAACTCACCTACAGCATAAGCCTCCTCGGAGCAGAAACCACTCCACCCCACACTTCCTTGCAACCCAACCATGCCAAACAATATACAACGAGATTGATGGATATTCTTCCAGTGTTACAATCCCAGTATCTGGCATGTACCCAACATATCAAAAATCTTCAATAAATGTTTGCTCAATGAATAAATCTGCATTCTTTCAAGTATTTCAACTTGAAGTCCAAGGCTCTGACACCCCTTGGTGAATCTGGCCCTAGTAACCACACCTCTGAACAAACTGTCGGTGACCCAGTCGCTGGGCATCAACCGTGACTTGTCTCACTTGGACAAACACTGTGGTTCTCAGTCTGCAGAGATGATGCGCTGTCTTTGCTTCCTCCCTCTCACCTGCAATGACAGGTCGGCAAGCTCTCCGACCGAGGGCCTGGGCCGGGAGCATCTCACGTATCTTGGGAGGGAGGCGGTTAGACAAGTGGGGACCTTCAAACAGAGGGCGAGGGAACCTTTTATTCTCAGTAAGTTTTTTTTTTTTTTTTTTTTTCATTTGGCTTTTCAATACTTCCAAGAGGGCAGAGAGCCGCTACTACCTGTGTACCCAAATAACACTTTGGTAACCAGAATTAACTGATAAATTCATGTTGCTTCTGATTTTAATTTTTTTTTAAAGACTTTATTTATTTGACAGAGAGAGACACAGCGAAAGAGGGAACACAAGCAGGGGGAGTGGGAGAGGGAGAAGCAGGCTTCCCGTGGAGCAGGGAGCCCGATGCGGGCGGGGCTCGATCCCAGGACCCTGGGACCATGACCTGAGCCGAAGGCAGACGCTTAAAGACTGAGCCACCCAGGCGCCCCTAATGTTCATTTTTTAATTAATGCCAAATGATTAATTCATGTAATAAAAAAACTGTGCATGTAATATTTATTGAAAACTCCTCTGTTCCAAATCTATTTAAGGCAGTTAGATGTAAGCATTAAAAATGTTAAGAGAGGTGGGCACCTAGCTGGCTCAGTCAGTGGAGCATGGAACTCTTGATCTGGGGTCGTGAATTTGAGCCCCATGTTGAGCTCAGAGATTACTTAAGATGATGATGATGATGAGGAGGAGGAGAAGGAGGAGGAGGAGCACCTGGACGGCTCAGTCGGTTGAACAGACTCCCTGCTCTGTCGGAAGCCTGCTTCTCCCTCTCCCTCTGCTGCTCCCCCTGCTTGTGCTCTCTCTCTCTGTCAAATAAATAAAATCTTAAAAAAAAAAATGATGATGATGATGATGATGATGATGATGTAAGAGGAGTCACAGGTTCTGAGTGTTACAGAACCTCAAGGGCCCGTTCTTGGTCTCTCCTCACTGATGCTTCACCCCACTAGCCACATGCAGACCATCAAGTCACACTCAACTCCCAGAAGTTGGTTTGGGGCTCAATGTCTATGGTGGAGAGGGCTGGGAAGACGGTGGAGTAGGAGAACTCTTGGCCTGCCTTATTCCACAGATACAACAAGGTTAACAGATCAGTATAACTAACCCATAAAATGATCCAAAGACTGGCAGAACAAACTCCACATTGAAGGCTGGAAGGGTGAAGACACGGTGTGGGAGCAAAACAGACCGTGGTCCACAATGGAAAGGGAGCCAGTGGTACAGAGAAGAGCAACAGTCAGATGTCCATGGAACAACTGCCTAATCCGGATCTCCTCCTGGATGTCTCTAGGCTCTTGGAGTTCAACATGTCCAAAACCAAACTTAGATGTGGCAGCAGTGAACCAGAGAACCTGGGTGTCATCAATGCAAAGAAAATGAAAGGTCGGTAGGCACGGCCAGCTTAGTTCGTGGAACAGCCTAGCCTGCCCCATGTGAAGCACACCTCTGAGAAGATGCCTATGCCCCACATCCCAAAAGCAGAAATCATTCACCTGTCGAATGCCCACCCCACACCTGACACCAGGCCTCTAACGGGTCTTCCTGCTTCAGTCTTTGCCCCTTACATCCACAAAGCATCAGCAGTCGTTCTTGTAGAACCTAAGTCACAGCATATCACTCTTCTGCTCAAGATCCTCCCATGTTCCCATCTGAACATGATTAAAACCAGTGTTGTTAGAGTGTCAGACAAGGCCCTCCACATCTGTCCACACAGCCTGACAATCCGGCACTCAGCACACACTCGTGGGACAGATGGACAGACATGACATACACAAGGCAACAGATGATCGTGGACATGGAGCTGCATGAAGTGAGAGCAGGACCTGTGCCTCACACCATTTGGTGATAAACAAATACATACAAGGGATTTTTTTGAAAACAGAGATTCATACTTATCCAAATACACAAACCTATCAGACTGGAGCAGATTGGGGGGTGGGGGAGGAGTGAGCATAAAATGAAGCTGGGTTGCGGGGAGGACAGGAAAGCAGGAGAAAGGAGACCAACACTTATGTTGGGCACACACTGTGAACCAAGGAGTATGAGGTCCTAAACAAACGCAGCTAACACACCGTAAGACCTGCCCCCGTCCAGCCCTTCAGTAGTATCTCCTATCTCAGGGAAAATCATTTCTGAAGTCAGACTCCTAAGAGTTTGCTTTGCCCCTCCCACCTTCAACCCACCTCACTCTCCTATGAGGCTCAGAGGTGTGCCCTTCTGTGCATTTTCACTGCCACCTGGCCTCTCACCTGTCCCCCATACCCACTGTTATCCTGCGAACCGTTACCCTCACTGCCGCCAGGCATGTCTGCTCAGCTTTTCCAAGCCCTTTAACTGTCTCCAACTGCTCTAAATCAAAAGACCCCAACTCTGGCCGCAGCCCTCAGGGTTGCACATGGGAGCTGCTCCTGCAGGCCCCCTGCCCCACTTGCCCAGCAGGTTGGGCACAGCACAGGGCTTTCGTCCCACCTGGCCTAGACAGCTCCCGCCACAAGCAGCAGCCAGGCCCAGCCTGCAACCCTTAATCTCACCTAAATCTCTCGTTTTACAAATCAGAGGAGGACAAGAGACTCTCTCTGAGTCCCACTGTCAATTCCTGGCAAGGCTGGAAAACCGCCCAGGTCCCCAGTCCAGCCCTTGCTGTGAGGCCACATCCTTGGACAATCTGGTTTCCATTAGGTACCGTGCAAGACTTCATTTAAGGGGAAAGGGGATTAAAAAGAAAACTTCAAATGTTATTTTGGGCATAACTTTTAGTTAAATTCAGTCTTTATAATCTGTTTTGATATCCTGAACAAGACTTAGAAACTGATAAACAGAAAGTTCTGGTCTAGGGACGCCTGGGTGGCTCAGTCGGTTAAGCGTCTGCCTTCGGCTCAGGTCATGATCCCAGGGTCCTGGGATGGAGCCCCGCATCGAGTTCCTTGCTTGGTGTAGAGCCTGCTTCTCTCTCTCTCTCTCTCTCTATGCCCTTCTGCCTGCTTGTGCGCTCTCTCTCGAATAAATAAATAAAATCTTAAAAAAAATATACAGGTGTCTTGGTGAAGGAGAATTCTGAGTGATATGTATAGAACAAAATCCTAGACTAGAACTTTCTTTTTTTCCTCTAAGATTTTATTTATTTATTTGAGAGAGCGAGCACAAGCAGGGGAAGGGGCAGAGGGAGAAGCAGGTTTCCTGCTGAGCAGGGAGCCCGATGCGGGGCTCAATCCCAGGACCCTGAGATCATGACCCGACCTGAAACCAAGAGTCAGACGCTCAACCGACTGAGCCACCTGGGCACCCCACCACAACACTTTTAAATAAAATTAACTTTTGTACCTCTGAAGCCACTCCCTTCCAAACTCATACTACACATACAACTTTTGTTACACATAACCAAACAGAAGGTCACTGTTCTAACAGGTGTGCGTCTCCAAGCTTGTCTGCAAGGTGGCTCTCATAGGGAAAGTGCCCCCACCGTCCCCCTGCTTAGTAACCCAGGCCCTTTCTCTCATGCCTACAGAGGGGTGGAGGGTGAGGAAGAGAGGCAGCCCATCACAGTACGCCCAGGGACCCAAGATGAGGCCTAGCATAAAAACATGGTCTGGTCTACCTCTGAGAAATCTGAATCAAAATCCAAAGTGAAATCAGCCAGTATTCACTAGAGGCTGCCAAGAGGAAGGGCTTGGGCCATGGCAAGCAGAATCACCAAAGAGCAGAAGCCATGGTTAAGGGGGGCCAGCCAGAAGAGAAGCTCAGCGAAGCCGCCACACGGAGAAGGAGCAATGGTACTGGCAGGGTGGCCATCTGTTTCTTGCAATCTGAACAACCCTGAGCACACCAGAGAGCAGGAAGGGGAGGGAAGGGGCAGGAGGCAGAGGAAGAGGCACTGGTGTGGTCAGCTCTTAGAGCACTCCATTTCAATCTAGGAAATCGGACCAAATGTAGCCCGCCTTAGCAGGAGATTTGGCTAGAACAAAAGCTCCCAGCCCGAGGAGTAAGGACTGAAAACGAACCAGGGCTCCTCTAGCCAAAGCTTGCTCTGGGAAGGAGCTCTCCAAGTCCTGCACCCATGGGGTATTTTGCATACCTTCTTCCAAACTGCACACTGCCTTACATCCAGACATGGGCAGGTTCATCTCCTGTGTCACCACAGGACTTCAGTAATGAAGGGGAGAAAAGAGTTTCAATGATTCCAGTCAAGAGAGAGGGCTGGAGGGCCCTTTACTGCTATGTCCTACACTGAAGACTGTGCTGTCTTTAGGAAGAAGAACAGATGAGGTGACCAAGAAGAGTCTTGATATTCTCACCCAGTTCATGGAATACTTAGGAAAAGTTTAAAATATATGGACTTAATTAAAATATATGGAGAAAAAACGTGGAGGTTTGGTTTAGAACATGTCATCAAAACTCTTTTAAGAAACTCAGAGTTGCTTCTTCAGCTCAGAATGACTCTCTGAACCTACAATGCTATAAGAAATACAAATGGCCAAGTCCACAACGGCTCACAGAAGGTACTGCTTTCTTACAACTGGAAGATCTGAACACACTAAACTCAACCCTGCAGGTAGAAGTCAGAGTAAGATGATCTGTCTGAGAAGCCCAGATTCAAACTGGCCTCCAGGATGAGCAGATGGCAACTGGAGACTCCACATACTACTGCCCGACTGCCCAGAAGCACAAATTCCGAAGAAGTGCTGGGCTATTTAGAATCAGTCACAATTTCAGAAAACATTCAAAAGTAAAGATTAGAGGTCATGGTCTAAGTGCCTGTTATCTAATATTAGTGTGAAAACCTCCAGATGTATGTGAATTATGCAGCATCTGACCCTAAGGATATGGCTCCACTTTCAAAAGCATCTGAATGAGATGAAATCAAATTATGCTCACCGTGACAATATGCCAGTCCTAAAATTCTGAGGAACTGGGGCACCTGTGTGGCTCAGATGGTTAAGCGTCTGCCTTTGGCTCAGGTCATGACCTCAGGGTCCTGGGATCGAGCCCCGCATCGAGCTCCCTGCTCGGCGGGAAGCCTGCTTCTCCCTCTCCGTCTACTGTTCCCCCTGCTTGTGCTCTCTCGCTCTGTCAAATAAATAAAATCTTTAAAATAAAATAAAATAAAATTCTGAGGAAGAATATATGAATAGGACCATCCAGAAATTTGTGACTTTGTGACCAGATTCTAGGTAATATTTCAGTCCAACTGATTAGGAAAGCACCTTTTCTTTTAGTGGAATTAGCTAAAACTATAAAGGAGAGTCACAGGACCTTGGCACCTGCTGTTCCCTCTGCCTACAACACTCTTGTCCAGATGTCTACATAGTTTTGCTCTCTCACTGCGTTTGGGTCTCTGCTCAGTGCTACCTTCTTAGGAAGGCCTTCCCTGACACCCCGCCCCCCCACTTAACCCTGGAGGCATCACGCCCACAACAACCTACTTCATCGCTCACCATCCCGCCACTTCATCTAATTTACTGTCTCTTCCCATTAAAGGGGGAAGGGGACTCTTCATGTGCTCTGTTTGTTGATACATCCTCAGTGCCAAGAACAACTCCTGACACAGACTAGATGCTCTAAATATAGGATGAGGGAAGACAGACCTCAGGTGTGCCTTTGACTGAATCTTCCCCACAGCTCTCAAGAGCATTTCAGGATGTTAAACACCAAACCTCTCATTATTAAAACTGACAAATAACACTAAGCTCATATCTGCACATTTTGTTTAAATAAGACTGAATAAACCTAACTTTGGACTGCTTCTGTATTACTGCTAAATAAAAATCAGGTTTTAGAAAGTTATAGTCCACCCACTATTAGCAACAAAATTTCTATTACAATTTCTAAGCTCCACACTTGAGTTTCTAATCAGTTGGCTCTTCACAAGAGTCTGGATGACTAAGCCCATGAGTGTTTCAATAAATAACTAGGACAATATTGAAACAAACTGTGTTTAACTCCCAGAGTGACCTAAAGACTTAATTCTACCCACTCATGAGTTTCTATGCCACAAGAAAAGGGAGGACAATGATCTTCCACACTCCAGAATCAACTAAATCTGGAACTGACTTTTTATACAAGAAATGTATCCAACCCACTACCTCCTAAGACCTAAGTCCCAATTCTCCAAATAACCACCCTTGCTTTTTCACAGTAGCACCCCTCTTGTTTTTCCCTTACTGTGGTAGCTATACCCGGTAATACCCATACCTCGCTGTGGGGAATGCTGGCCTAGAATGTTTCACTATGCCTTTTAATTTAGTATGTTTGAACATCTGGACTAAATTAGCTAGAATCTGTCTAAATTCACATGATAGAAAATTTCTACACTTCAGGGGCGCCTGGGTGGCTCAGTCGTTAAGTGTCTGCCTTCGGCTTAGGTCACGATCCCAGGGTCCTGGGATCGAGCCCCGCATCGGGCTCCCTGCTCAGCGGGAAGCCTGCTTCTCCATCCCCCACTCCCCCTGCTTGTGTTCCCTCTCTCGCTGTGTCTCTGTCAAATAAATAAATTAAAAAAAAAATTTCTACACTTCAAATGTGATAATGAAATTTTTAGACAACTTTTAAAAATTCCTAATTCTACATCTCATTTGATTCATTCAACAAACACTTATTGGCTATGAACAAGGTGCTTTGCCTTAAAATCTCTCTGCATTCAATAAACTACCAATCTAGTAAAAGGCAATAAATGCATAGGTAAATACAAACGTGTTTAGTGTCATCAGAGGTAAGTGCTGTCGCCGGGAGATCAGGGTGAGCTGAATGGAGAGAGCAGCAACAAGCCAGGCCCCAAATAACGGAGAACAGTAGGGTGCTCAGGAAGCAGAACTGGAAGGAAGGGATGGGGGGTGCGTTAAAAGACAAGGATGTGGGAGAAAAAGCCTTCCTGGAAAGCAAAGGCGGGGAGCCAAGGTCCAGATGTGACGTATGAGAAAGTACAAGGTAATGGGAGAAAGAGGAGGGGACCCAGCTGGAGAGAGGTCCTGCTTGCAAAGCGGGTGGACTCCTCCAGAAGGACTCCCAGTCAGGAAGACCTGAGGCACACCACCCCCAACCACATTACAGACTGGATGTCCAGACATGGCACAAGAACATGGCTTTGGGGTCATCCTACATCTCTTACCAGTAATGCAGAAGGCATTCAGATGCAGTTGATGAATATAATTTACGTACAATTAAAAAAAAAACCCACAAGGGGCGCCTGGGTGGCTCAGTTGGTCAAGCACTCAACTCTTGGTTTCGGTTCGTCAAGATCTCAGGGCCGTGGGATCGAGCCCCACGTGGGGCTCTGTGCTCAGCGCAGAGTCTGCTTGTCCCTCTCCCTCTGCTCCTGCTCTCTCTCTCTCTCCATCTGACTCTAAAGTGAATGAATTAAAAATCTTTAGGGCGCCTGGGTGGCTCTGTTGGTTGGGCATCTGCCTTCGGCTCAGGTCATGATCCCAGAGTCCTCCGATGGAGTCCCACATCGGGCTCCCAGCTCAGCGGGGAGCCTGCTTCTCCCTCTGATCCTCTCCCCTCTCATGCTGTTTCTCTCTCTCTCTAATAAATAAATAAAATCTTTAAAAATAAATAAAAATCTTTTAAAAATTACACAAATCAAAAAAACATACAATAACATAAAAATGAAATCATGTTTTCGCATACTTTTTTTATTAACAATACTGAAAAACTTTTTTTTTTAAGAGAGGGAGGGGGGATGGGGGGAAGAAAGAATTTTAAGTAGGCTCCATGCCCAGCACAGAGTCCAACAAAGGGCTTGATCTCACAACCCTGATATCGTGACATGAGACAAAATGAAATCAAGAGTTGGACGCTTAACTGACCGAGACACCTAGGTGCCCCGGAAAAACTTTTTACAACAAAGAATCATGAGAAAAAAATTTAAGGAGACCAGTGTAATTGAATGTACTTTATTTTTCAAAATCTTGGTATAATATTTTGTGTTAAAACCAAATCTTTGGAACACTATAAATTCAATTACATAGAAAGCTGGTTTTACTGGCAGCCTTTACTGAAAAAGGTCCCTCTCGTATTTAAATACGCACAGATCTAAATGGAAGAAATATATCATTTACACTTACTAAATCATGCTGATCGATTTTCAATCCCATCAATCAATTACACAAAGATTTTTACTGAAATTCGGCTAGTCAATTTTTATCTTCCTCATAGAGTTCTTTGTTTTTGCACAAATCAGAAGGTATCACATTTTTACATTTTTAATAAGTTCAAAAAGAAACTTTACAGGGGGTGTGGGAGGAATGGGGTGGCTGGGTGACAGACACTGGGGAGGGTATGTGCTATGGTGGGCGCTGTGAATTGTGCAAGACTGTTGAATCACGGATCTGTACTTCTGAAACAAATAATGCAACATATGTTAAGAAAAAAGAAAAAGAAGAAGATAGCAGGAGGGGAAGAATGAAGGGGAGTAAATCGGAGGGGGAGACGAACCATGAGAGACGATGGACTCTGAAAAACAAACTGAGGGTTCTAGAGGGGAGGGGGGTGGGGGGATGGGTTAGCCTGGTGATGGGTATTAAAGAGGGCACATTCTGCGTGGAGCACTGGGTGTTATGCACAAACAATGAATCATGGAACACTACATCAAAAAACTAATGATGTAATGTATGGTGATTAACATAACAATAAAAAATTTTTTAAAACTTTACAAAAAGCTTATAGACAGTATAAAAATTTCATTTCCCAGTTTAAGTGTGCAGTAAGATGACTACTTACATTATTCTTAGCAACAAAACAAAACAGAACAAGACACTGTGGCGACAACTCTAAACATCCATTTTCAAGATGCTCTCTACAGCAAGAGCTTCTTTCAAAAAGCAATTTTCTACTCATTGTTAAAATGTCACCTTTACCTTGAGGGGGCAGATTAAGTGTTTATTTTCTCAAAAATACTGAATTTGCTAGGTAGCTTTCTACTGGAAGCCACTTATTATTTACAGAAAAGATCAGCAAATTTAGACCAGTCGTCTTTGTGTAAAAGAAAAACACTCAATTCACCTTCAGAATAGGCAGTGCTTTTAATTTTGCCACAAGATAACCAGATCTTGCCAAGTACCTTCATAGTCATTCCCCATCTCATTACAAAACACTGTAAAGATTTACTACTTTTGTAAAGGGCTCAGGCTGATCCCATATATGACTCTGGCTTCAATTTGTTGCTATAAGAACTTATGCATCATGTGGTGAGTAAATTTCACATGTGGTGTTCTTTCTGCCATCCTACTCTATCCAAGCATATTTTTTTTAATATAAATTACAGTGGCTTCTCCATCACTGGTTATTCTAATTTTTCTGCAAACTCTGTTAATTGAAGAAATCATTTCAGGGCACCTGAGTGGCTCAGTTGTTAGGCGTCTGCCTTGGGCTCAGGTCATGATCCCGGGGTCCTGGGATGGAGCCCCACATCGGGCTCCCTGCTCAGCGGGAAGCCTGCTTCTCCCTCCCCCACTGCCTGCTGCTCTGCCTACTTGTGCGCTCTCTCTCTGTATCAAATAGTCTTAAAAAAAGAAGAAAAGAAATCATTTCAGAATATATATGCCCCAGGATATTCAGTCTCTATCTCTCTCACACACACACACAGTACCCAATCTGAATCTACAAAAAGCCTAACCTGAAATCTGTTTAGAAGCATGTTTCCATTATCCCAGAATAAACCCCTCCATGTGATGTTTATCATAATTTATTCTAATAATTTAATTTTTCAAATCTTCTGCAATCCTTTCTGTGAATACTCCAAAAGTATTTGCTGACAAAGTAATCTACTTACTTTGGTACCATCTTGCTTCCCATGAACTATTTCACCCTTTTTGCCTACCCACTCCCCCCTTGCTGGAAGAGCAGGCTTCTCCCAATGGTATGTGGCTAGTTCGCCTCTGAGTGTTAGGTAGGCGTGGCAGATGCTGCAGACTGGCTTGACCAACCCCACAGCGGAGTGCTTTACTTTTGTTCTGGAAGTTATTCTTGGAAGCCCAGCCTAGAGACCTGTTCCACCGGAACTTTCCATAATGTTGTATGCTCCTAATTCTCCATCTTAAATGTCTGTCTGTGCAAATTAGCTAGAGCTGCTTATGCAACTAACCTTTTAGACATGTAAAACCTCAGGAGGAGTTCATCCTTAAGCTTAATGAAATTTTATAAAGTACTAGACTGAGTAACCCATAACTTGAAACACTGCTACAAAATGTACAGCTGTTTCTCACTTGGTTTGTAAATGTTTTGCTGACTATAAAGGCTCGCTACTTTCCTTCCCTAACATCTCAAGGCAAGATAAACCACTTTGGACGTGGCTCGTCACTAGTAACGTTACATTTCACATAATCTTTGATAGACGGTTCTCAGCTCTGCTTACATCATTCTCCTAAGTTCATCACGTGGCTAATAAAAAGCCTATGCAGGAAGCAGTAGTGGTGTTTCTGCCAGCAATTTCCTGATTGTTCCATATGCTTTCATCATTGGCATTGTCTTCAATCCAGGGTTTCTTTGAAGACTATGTATTTTGTGAGGGCCAGTTTAATTAAAATTAGCAGAATTCATGAATGTAGTTAATGAGCGCTTCTTCAACACACTGTAAGTGAACAAACTTCCTCTCTTGCCTCAGGATACCTCAGCAATCATGCAAGACTAATGACTCTGAAATACATAGCAAGTGAGGGTGCCGATCTCAATCCACGTAACAAATGTTTGTAAAGCATAACGTCTTACTGGAAAATACAAGGACTGACACGTTCTTCCCGCAGCACCACTACTCCCATGTGTGCCTCTCAAGTACACCTCACTTTAGAGACCCCTGCAGTAGGCAATGGGTACTCTCTGAAAATGTGTGACCAAAGGACTGATAATCATAGAATCATAAAGTTGGAAAAGATCTTCAAGATTACCTAGCACTGTCCTACTGACAGATAAGAAACTGTCCAATGCACAACCACATATAGCTAGCATGAGATCTTTAGACAAAAACTTATTTTGAGGGGTGCATGGCTGGCTCAGTCGGTGGAGCTTGTGACTCTTGATCTCAGGGCTGAGTTCAAGCCCCACATTGGGTCTAGAGATTACTTAAAAATAAAAAATAAAAAATCTTAAAAAAAAAACTTACTCTGATTAATTAGCTAGCAGATAAACCACTATGCTATTTTGTAATGTAAAGAGAAGAGTTCAGTCTAAACATGGATAGGCTGAGTTCACTTGTCAGAAATGAGGCAAGAAAGGCCTCAGCCAACCACTCTAGTAACCAAGTACAACCGTAATGTTAGAGACGCGCTGACCAGCACTGGAGTTACTATTATCAGAAATCTCTACCAACATATGCTAAAATTACCAAGTGTAAGAATGAACTCGAAAGAAAGAACTGGATGTAGACTCACCTGCATCAAGGTGAGTATTGTAAATGGAGGAAAATAAGAGAGTGCGACCAAAGCCAGGGTAAGGAGGAGAACCAGGACAGTGCCCTTTAAAGGCAAAAATGGGTGCCTGGGTGGCTCAGTCGGTTAAGCGTCTGACTTGATTTCATTTCACCTCAGGTCACGATCAGGGTTGTGAGATCGAGCCCTGCGTTGGGCTCTGCACTGGGTGTGGGGCCTGCTTAAGATTCTCTCTCTCCTTCTGCCCTTCCCTCCTCCCCCACCCCCTTGCATGCTCTCTCTCTCTCAAAATAAAAGAAAAATAAGGCAAAAGAGAGTTCCAGAAAGGTGCACATAAGAACAAATGCAACAAGCTCAAAGGACAGAACTCCAGAATCTGGTCACAGTATGATCACTTAATGACCCCTGGGAAAGCTGCTTCAAGTGGTAGACGGGTAAGGAAGTAAAACAGGAACTGAAGATGAAGAAAGTAGAAGGAACCAATATTAACCAGTATTATTAACCAGTATTTTCAAGTTATTTAGTGGCAACAGGTAGGACAAGGTCAGATAGAAAGGTACCTGAAGTGGTTAAGCAAGGTCAAGAGAAGGACTGAGGGGGAAGGGAAGACAGGAAATTCAAATCTGGATGCTAAGGAAACTAACCCAATAAAGGATGAAAGATTCCAGATCCAGGAGAGAAAGAACAGAAGTTTTAAAGAGACCTTAAGGTAATGTACTCACATAAATTCTGCACTGAGTTTCCATGGGTTAACAGACTCACTGAAATTTATCAGTTAGGAACCCCAGGAATAGGGAGTTCAGTCATTAAGTGTCTTCCTTCAGCTCGGGTCATGATACCCGGGTCCTGGGATGGAGCCCCATGTTGGGCTCCCTGCTCAATGGGAAGCCTGCTTCCCCCTCTGCCTGCCGCTCCCCCTGCTTGTGTTTCTGTGTCAAATAAATAAATAAAATCTTAAAAAAAAAAAAAAGAACCCCAGGAATATAAAATTAGCTTTGAAAAAAAGGACAATGCTTTCTTCCAAATTTGAAGACAAAGAAGACAACAGATTTCAGAAAAAAAGGGAAAGAGGGAAGAATTGCAGGAGTTCACATCAACTAGACTGGATCCCAGAGCAACATTTTCTGTGTACTATGTGCCGAGTAAGCCACAGACCTTGGTTTAGAAGAAAATGTCCCAATGAGTTAGGGATTACACTCCAGTCTCAGTGCCATGGCCGAGCTGAGGACAGACACCAAAGGAACCGGGAAGGGCAGCAACAGCCTGGCCTAGGACGATGCAGGCACACTTCCCACAGGGACAGCCCATGACCTCTTCTGAGAGGGAAACAGCAGTTAACCAGGCAAAGAAGGGAGAGAAACAGTGTGCAAAGGCACAGAGGCGAGGACAGGGCCCACTCACACCGTGCAGGCCGCGTCACACAGGCAGAACGGTGTGACTGCTACAGGGTCAGACACAGGTGGCGACAGCAGCAGGACAACACAGTGGAAGGAAGTGAAGAGCAAGAATAAGAACCTCTCCATTCGACCAGAGCGTTGGTCAGCCAAGGCCTGGAAGAGCAAGTGAAGGTGTCCCCAAAGGAAAGCGAGGACTTCCAAGTGCCCAGGTTTATGTGTCAAAAGGGTGGAGGAGGTTGTACAAAGGACACTCAAAAAGACTGGCTTACAGAAAGGGATGAGAGTAAGGCGACAAGAATAGCAGGGGGTTTGTATCTTGGGTGCTCACCGAGAAGTGATAAATGTCACCAGGAGATGCAAGAGGGGAGACCGATGAGGACAATTAAAGGGATTTTCCAAACTCAATTCTTTGGGCCCCGGCTTCCTCAGCTAGCAAATACCGTCTCAGCAAAAAGCATGTGTTCTGTTGTTTTCCCGTATAGTTCTAAAGTTCTATGAGTCTATGATTTGCCAACCCTAGCATTCCAACTGGAATACTGGTGTGGGCATCTGCAAATGTGCAAAACATAAAAAGAACAGTTCACCTCGCAGTTTGTGGACAGGCATTTAATTGTAATGACTGGTTGACAGATCCAACCTTCCTATTAGTCTTTTTTCAAACTGAGATACAACCAACCCATTATTCTTTTAAAGGAGAAGAATATTGACAGCAGCTACAATTTAAGCCAATTAATAAGTGATGTTGTTTTTCATGCCTTTAAAAACAGAAGGCAACCACAATATTATAAGCATAGTTAAGAATTCATTTCTGGGATTTCTTTATCTAAAGCAACCAAACAGCTTTGCAAGGGGCTGGTGCCTCCCTTCTCTAAGCTGTCCTAGTTCCTGACTAGCGATGCACCTGCACTGACAGGCCCTCACCTTCAGCAGCCTCTAAAGAGGAGGCTAACCTCTCGGCAGGCACTTGTAGAGAACATTTACCCTGCTGGGCTACTTTCACCAGTGGAATAATTGCCAAGCATTAAGAAAAAAAAGAAAAGAATTAGAAAAAGAGAAAAAAAAGTCATTGTAACAAACTAAACAATTTCCCTGAATTTTGGTATTAATGTAAAATTACTACCATATTTTAAACATATATATTAATTAGCTTTTTGTAGAACTTCAGGAAAATAAAAATCTCCCCATCCCATATATGAGGCACCTAAAAATAATTAAAAGTTAAAATTCAGGGCCACTAATTGCAATGTGGTGTCCTAAATTAGGTTTTGGAATAAAAATAGAATATTAGTGAAAAAACTGGTGAAATCAAAATAAAGTCTATAGTTAATATTGTACCCATTTTAATGTCTTGGTTTTAACAAATATACCAAAGTTATATAAGATGTCAACATTAGAAAAAGTTGGCTGAAGGGAATATGGAAACTATACTAACTCAGCAACTTTTCTCCAAGTCTAAAATTATTCTAAAATAAAAAGTTTAGGGGCCCCTGGGTGGCTCAGTTGGTTAAGCATCTGCCTTCAGCTCAGGTCATGACCCTGTACA
The DNA here is from genome assembly GCF_009762305.2 of Zalophus californianus. NCBI lineage: Eukaryota > Metazoa > Chordata > Mammalia > Carnivora > Otariidae > Zalophus > Zalophus californianus. Next base: position 1,650,554 of record NC_045596.1, on the reverse strand, counting down.
GGGTCCTGGGATGGAGCCCTGCATTGGGCTCCCTGCTCAGCGGGGAGTCTGCTTCTCCCTCTCCCTCTGCCAATCCCCACTGCTCATGCTCTCTTTCTCACACACACACTCTCTCTCAAATAAATAATCTTTAAAAAATAAAAATATTTTAAAAATATTTATTTTATTAAAGCTTATTAAAAAAAAATCCAGGGCTGGGGTGCCTGAGTGGCACAGTTGGTTAAGCGTCTGATTCTTGGCTTCACCTCAGGGTGGTGGGACTGAGCCCCAAGTTGGGCTTGTGCTTTGCGCAGAGTCTGCCTAAGATCCTCTCTCCCTCTGCCCCCCCAATTCTCTCTCTTAAATAAATCTTTTTTTTTAAGATTTTATTTATTTATCTGAGAGAGAGAGAACACGAGAGGAGAGAGGATCAGAGGCAGAAGCAGACTCCCTGCTGAGCAGGGAGCCCGATGTGGGACTCGATCCTGGGACTCCAGGATCATGACCTGAGCCGAAGGCAGTCGCTTAACCAACTGAGCCACCCAGGCGCCCCTCAAATAAATAAATCTTAAAAAAAAAAAAAAAAGTCCTAGGCCATAAGAAGTTAAATTCCCAATTTCTCACTCAGTTTCACAATGTAACTAGTACCGTACTCAGAATATTTAAGAGTAAAATGTCAGGGCTCCTGTTAGCTCAGTCAGTAGAGCAAGCAACTCTTGATTTCAGGGTTCAAGCCCCATGCTGGGTGTAGAGATTACTTAAAAATAAAATCTTAAAAAAGAGGGAGAGAGAAAGAGAAATGTCCTTTGCATTCTATGAATATATGTGGAAGAAAAGTCAATTTCCACAGGAAATGTGATAATTCAGTGCCACATACATCATTGGAATTACTCTAAGATAGTTTAGAAACTAAAACTGATTTCTACAGTAAAAATATAAATAAATACATGTTTTGTAGTCCCATGAGATACAAATTATTTGATCCCAACTCATACTGGTTATAGTCTCTCTAAAGACAGCTTGTGTCTCCATGCTAGTGTATTCCAGCAAGTGAGTTCAGAAAGCCTACTGGGTCAAAAGAGTCAAATAAAGAAAGCTATACAATGCACAGAAGCAACTCATACTAGCACCAAATATATATTCAACTAGTAATTAGGCCAGGAAAAAAAGGCCTCAAGTTAATAACTATATTTCACATGTACATTATAATTAAAGGTAAAAACATGAATATAAATAATGAAAATTAATCAAGCAACTATTTGTAAAAAGCACACTTCAAATATAATTATATAGGTAAGTTAAAATTAAAGAAATAGAAAAGATATACCATGCAAGTATTAATGAAAAGAAAGCTAGAGTGGCTATGTTAGTATCAGATAAAGTAGACTTAAGAGCCAAGAAAACCATTAGGGATTAGAGGAACATAATTTAAATGACAAAAGGGCCATTTCACCAAGAAGACATAACAATCCTAAACATATATGCACCAAATGACAGAGTTTCAAAATACATGAAGCAAAAATGAAACAAACTCTAAGGAGAAATCAAGAAATCTACAGTTTTAGCTGATTTCAACAATACTCTTTCGGCAACTAAGTACCAATAAACAAAAAATCTGCAAGAATATAAAAGAATTAAAAAAATCATCACTGACTGGATCCAAATGACATTCAGAGAACACTCTACTCAATAATAGCATATATATGTTTTATGTGCATAAGTAATATTCACCAAGATAGACCATAAAACTTTAAAAATTTTTTTAAGAATTAAAATCATACAAAGCATGTTTTCTGATTATATTGGAATAAGACTAGAACTCAGGAACAGAACGATAACAGGAAATTAACCAACATACTTCTAAATAACCTGTGAGTCAAAGAGGAAATTCAAGAAAAATTAGAAAATATTCTAAATTGAATTAAAATGAAAGTACAAAATACTAAAATTTGTGAGATATAGCAAAAGCACAGCTTATAGGGAATTTTATAGCACTAAATATATACGTTAGAGAAAAAAAATGGTCTCAAATCAATAATCTAAGCTTCTATCTTAAGGAATTAAAGAAAGAAAAATTGAAATAAGCCCAAAGCAAGGAATAAAGCAGAGGAAAAAAAAAAAGATCAAAATCAAAAACAGAAAAATAGGGGGGAAAAATCAATAAAACAAAAATCTGGTTCTTCAAAAAGATTAAAAACTTGAGGAACTGTACAGCCACTCTGGAAAACAGTATGGAGGTTCCTCAAAAAGTTAAAAGCTACGCTATGACCCAACAATTACACTAGTAGGTATTTACCCAAAGGATACAAACATAGTGATCCAAAGGGGCATGTGCACGCCAATGTTTATAGCAGCAAAGTCCTCAATAGCCTAACTATGGAAAGAGCCCAGATGTCCATCGACAGATGAATGGATAAAGATGTGGTGTGTACACACACACACACACACACACACACACACACACTGGAATACAACACAGCAACCAAAAGAAAAAGAAATCTTACCATTTGCAACGATGTGGATGGAATTAGAAGGTATTATGCTAAGCGAAGTAAGTCAATCAGAAAACAATTATCATATGATTTCACTCATATGTGGAATTTAAGAAACAAAACAGAGGATCATAGAGGAAGGGAGGGAAAAATAAAATAAGATGAAATCAGAGAGAGAGACAAACCATAAGAGACACTGAACTCCAGGAAATAAACTGAGGGTTGCTGGAGGGAAGGTGGGTGGGGGATGGGGTAAATGGGTGATGGGCATTAAGGAGGGCATGTGATGTAATGAACACTGAGTGTTATATATAACTGATGAATCACTGAACTCTACCTCTGAAACTAATAACCTACTAAATGTTAATTAATTGAACTGAAATAAAATAAAAAACACTTGAGGAACCTCTAGCCAAGACTGACTGGAGGGTGCCTGGGTGGCTCAGTTGGTTAAGCGACTGCCTTCGGCTCAGGTCATGATCCTGGAGTCCTGGGATCGAGTCCCGCATCGGGCTCCCTGCTCAGCGGGGAGTCTGCTTCTCCCTCTGACCCTCTTCCCTCTTGTGCTCTCTATCTCTCATTCTCGCTCTCTCAAATAAATAAATAAAATCTTTAAAAAAAAAAGAAGACTGGCTGGAAAAAAAAAAGAATTACCAATATCAAGAATGAAGGGGGGGGGCGCCTGGGTGGCTCAGTTGGTTAGGCGACTGCCTTCAGCTCAGATCATGATCCTGGAGTCCTGGGATCGAGTCCCGCATCGGGCTCCCTGCTCAGCAGGGAGTCTGCTTCTCCCTCTGACCTTCCCCCCTCTCATGTACTCTCTATCTCTCATTCTCTCTCTCAAATAAATAAATAAAATCTTAAAAAAAAAAAAGAATGAAAGAGGGGACATCACTGCAGAACCCCACAAACATATTACAGATTATATTACAATACTACAGACAACTCTACACACTTAAATTCAACAACTTAGATAAAATGGGCCAATTCTTTGACAGTACACACTACAACAGAGAGAAAGGAATAATTCCTAAGTAACTTAATGAGGCCAACATTATACTGATACCAAAACCAGGCAAAGACAACAGTATAAGAAAACCACTGACAGGGGCGCCTGTGTGGTTCAGTTGGTTTAGCGACTGCCTTTGGCTCAGGTCATGATCCTGGGGTCCCAGGATCGAGTCCCACGTTGGTCTCCCTGCTGGGCAGGGAGTCTGCTTCTCCCTCTGACCCTCCCCCCTCTTATGCTCTCTCTCTCTCTCATTCCCTCTCTCAAATAAATAAAATCTTTAAAAAGAAAAAGAAAAAGAAAACCAGACATATATTTCATGAAAACAAATGCAATAAAGCCCAACAAAATATTTCTAAACTGAATCCAGCAACTAAAAAAGAGTGATATACCATGACGAAGCATGGTGTATTCCAGGAATGCAAAGCTGGTTCAATATTCAAAAATTAATGATGTGATCTACCACATTAACAGTCTAATGAGGAAAAACAAGATGATCATACTTGATTCAAAAAAGTATTTGATAAAATCCAACATTCATTAATTAAACTCTCAGCAAACTAGAAGTAGAAAGGAATTTCCTCCTCCTAATAATGGGCATCTACAAAAATCTACAGCAGACATACTTTACAGTGAAATACTGAATGCTTTCACCCTAAAATTGGGAACAAGGAAATTGTACTACAAGTCCTAGCCAGTGCAATGAAGGAAAAGAAAGAAAAGGCGTACAGAATGGAAATCAAGAAAAAAATCACTACTCATGATTTTTTGACACCATGACTGTCTACACAAAAAAATCCCAATTAATCCACCCCAAAACTCCCAGAATATGATTTTAGCTAGATCAAAGGATTTTACCTTATCAAAGGTAAACACACAAAATTTAATTACATTTCTATATACTAGTAATAAATGAAACCAAAATTTTTCAAAAACATTTACAAAAGTTGACAAAAATAAAATACTTATATATAAATCTAACAAAGCATTACAGAATCCATGTGCTGAAAACTACAAAACCCCAATGAAAGAAGTCAAACACAAATTGAATGTCAATTATATCTCAATAAAAAAAAAAATCAAAGATCACCAAACAGTGGCACTTGGGTGGCTCAGTTGTTAAGCGTCTGCCTTCAGCTCGGGTCATGATCCCAGGGTCCTGGGATGGAGCCCCGCATCAGGCTTCCTGCTCAGTGGGAAGCCTGCTTCTCCCTCTCCCACTCCCCCTGCTTGTGTTCCCTCTCTCGCTGTGTCTCTCTCTGTCAAATAAATAAATAAAAATCTTTAAAAAAAAAAAAAAAAAGATCACCAAATAGAGATGCATACTATGTTCCCAAATTGGAAGACTCAACATAGTAAATGTGTCAATTCTCCACCAAACTGATCTATAGATTTAGGACTATTCCATTCAAATCCCAAGATTATTTGTATATATAGGCAAGCTGATTCTAAAATATATGGAAAAGCAAAACAAATAAATAGCCAAAACGCTTTTTTTCTTTAAAGTTGGATAATTTCTGGGGCACCTGGGTGGCTCAGTCATTAAGCATCTGCCTTCAGCTCAAGTCATGATCCCAGGGTCCTGGGATCAAGTCCTACATTGGGCTCCCTGCTCCGCGGGAAGCCTGCTTCTCCCTCTCCCACTCCCCCTGCTTGTGTTCCTTCTCTCGCTGTCTCTCTCTGACAAGTAAATAAATTCTTTAAAAAAAATAAAGTTGGAGAGTTTCTTTAAAGAAATCACTTTGCTCAATTTTAAGCCTTGAAGTCATTAAGACATGTGATATAGGCAATGAAACAGACCTATAAATCAATGGAACAGAATAGAGAATACAGAAATAACCCACTCAAATAAGGTCAACTAACTTCTGACAAAGGTGAAAAGTCAATTCAATGGAGAAAGATTATCCTTTCAACAAATGGATTTGGAAAAACCTGATATCCATGTGGGGGGAAAAAAAATCCCCACCTGAATCTGATACCTTATATAATATTAACTCAAAAAGAATCAGAGATCTAAATGTAAAACTATGAAACTTCTAGAAGAAAACATAGGGGAAAAAATCTTTATAACCTGAAGTTTTATAAAACAAAGAGTTCTTAGATGACACCAAAAACTTTGATTCATAAAAGAAAAAACTGGTAAGCTGAATTTCATCAAAATTAAAATTTTTTTCTTTGAAAAAAGTTAGTAGAATAAAAACACACAAGTTACAGACTGTAAGAAAATGTTTGCAAATTACATATCCGTCAGAGGACTCCTATCGAAAATTATAAACAACTCTCAAACTCAAAAAGAAAATAACTCGATTGAAAATAGGCAAACTCTGAATAAATACTTCACCCAAGAGGATACAAGAACAGCAAACACATGAAAAGTGTTCAATATCAGTAGTCATTAGGGAAATGCAAATTAAAACCACACCACACCTATTAAAATGCTTAAAATAAAAACTGACAATATCAAGTGCTAGCAAGGATGCAGTTGGTGGGAAGTCAAAAACGTAAAGCCACTCTGAAAAATAGTTTGGCAGTTTCTTATAATATTACCATATGACCCAGTGCCCACTCCTTAGAAAAGTGAAAATTTACTTCCATATAAAAACCTGTACACAAGTGTTTATAGCAGCTGTATTCACTTTCACCAAAACCTGGAAAGAACCTCAATGTCCACCATTGGGAAAATGGATAAACTGTGGTATATCCATACAATGGAATACTACTCAGCAGTAAAAAGGAACAACACAGATGAGTCTCAAAGTTATTATGCATGCTGAGTGAAATAAACCAGTGTGAAAAAGTTACATACTGTATGATTCCATTTAAATGACTTCTCCAAAAGATAAAATCATAGTAACAAAGTACTGGCTGCCAAGAGTTTAGGGGTGGGAGAGAGTGTGATCGCACAGGGATTGCATGAGGGAGATTTTGTGGGTAATAAAACTGTTCTGTATCCTGATGGTGGTAGTGGATACATTAATCTATATATGTGTTAAATCCAAAGGCCTGTACATTTTAAAATATCAATTCCACTACATGTTAATTTTTTAATTAGTATAAAACAAAACCACTTAGAAAAACTGCCTGGCAGTATCTACTAAAGTCAAACTACATGTATACTTAGGAATTCCACTTCAGATATATATGGATATATACTCGACTGAAATGATTACTCATGTCCACCAAAAGACATGTACAGGAATGTGCATATCAGCCATAAAATAAAATAACCTATATATATGTCCATCAATATCAGAATGAGTAATCTGTGGTATATTCACACAATGGAAAACTGCATGCCATCAAAGAGAATGATAAATTGCTACCTCAACAACATGGCTGCACCTCAATGTTGAGCCAAAGAGCACTGGCAGAGTATTTTCACATGAAATTCAAATATAGGCAAAATGCACAAGAACAGTGGCAGGGCTGACTGCAAAGGGGAACAAGGGAGCATTCTAGGATACTGGGAATATTCTATCTTTTTTATATCTTGATATATTGGTTACGTGGGTGTACACATACATAAAATACTGAATCACAGAGGTGCCTCTTTGCAGCTTCACCAAACTGTTAATCTTAGTTAAATCACATAAGGTTCTAGATCTTTATCTGACATACTTCCTCAGGTCACTAAGGCAAACGTGAACTAGAACGTTATGACTGAACCTCACTTCATCATGGCAGCGATTTCTGCAACACACCCAATGTACCCCAAAATCCATTAACTATATCACCTAACTATAGATATACTGTAGGATAGCCTTTAAACATTACTGTCATCTCCTTCTTACCACCTTTTCATCAATGAAAAGGATTTACGTTATTACAAATGCCCCCTACACTACAACAGGTTTCTCTGACTTTACAACTTTAATGTCGCTGCTTTAAAATGTACTTTGATCCCTACCCCCAAATGGCTTCCTTTTATAAATCTCTAACAGCATTTCAAAAATAGCTCTAAAATTCCCTTTTGAGCTATGAGTGTAAACTATATGTAATTTGATATTCCAACAGCTAGTGACTTGGGTCAATTTCCATAATAGAGGAATTCTGGTTTTTGTAAATAGTATGCGCATGACTGAATTTTGCACACCTATTCAGAAAACAGAATTCTGTTGGTGTAAATATTATTATATATATTACCTAAATGTTTAACTGTTAAAAGGTGGAAAAAGCCAAAATCAGTTTAATTTGGGAAAAAAAAAATGTGGGGCATCTGGGTGGCTCAGTCGGAGAAGCATCTGCCTTCAGCTCAGGTCATGATCTCCAGGTCCTGGGATCGAGCCCAGCATCCGGCCCCTTGCTCAGTGGGGAATCTGCTTCTTCCTCTCCCTCTGCCTCTCCCCAACCTCCCCCCCACTTGTGTGCGCACACCCTCTCTCGCTCAAATAAATAAAATCTTAAAAAAGAAAAAAAAAATGTTAGTAATACCAGGTTGTAAAAATACCATTCACCTTTTTGCTCCTCAAGTAACGCTCATTTTAGAAAAGTCTTAAAGCTTGAGGCATGTGCATAAAGGAAAAAAGAAAGCCATCAGACTTTCCACCACAAAATATTTTGATGCATATCCTATCAGACTTTCCTATGCAAATATATATGCACACAGATATTTTACAAAAGTGGGTCTGTACTACAAACGTTTTCTATTTTGTAAGCTTCCTTCTTAATACATCATGAACGTTATGAAAATTACATTTAAAATAGAAATGCAGGGGGCGGGGATGCCTGGGTGGCTCAGTCAGTTAAGCATCTACCTTCAGCTCAGGTCATGATCCCAGGGAGGCTGCTTCTCCCCCTGCTTCCACTCTCTCTCTCTCTCTCTCTCTCTCTCTGACAAATGAACAAATAAAATCTTTTAAAAAAAGAAAAAAAGAAATGCAGGGGCGCCTGGGTGGCTCAGTCGGATAAGCATCTCCCTTTGGCTCAGGTCATGATCCCAGGGTCCTGGGGATCCAGCCCCGCATCGGGCTCCCAGCTGAGCAGGGAGCCTGACCTGGGGCTCCATCCCATGGAGGAGGAATCTGCTTTTCCCTTTCCCTCTGCCTCTCCACCCACCCTCTGCCCCAGGCTTGTGCTGTCTCTTGCTCTCTCTCTCTCAAATAAATAAGTAAAATCTTTAAAAAGATAAAATAGAATACAAATGCAAGGGGTGCCTGTGTGGCTCAGTCAGTTAAGAGTCTGCCTTTGGCTCAGGTCATGATCCCAGCGTCCTGGGATGGAGCCCCATGTCAGGCTCCCTGCTCAGCGGGGAGCCGCCTTCTCCCTCTCCCTCTGCCCCTCCCTGCTCATGTTCTCTCTTGCTCCCTTGCTCTCTCTCAAAAAAAAAATATTTTTTTAAAAACAGAGAAATGTGGGGCACCTGGGTGGCTCAGTCGTTAAGCGTCTGCCTTCGGCTCAGGTCATGATCCCAAGGTCCTGGGATCGAGCCCCACATCGGGCTCCCTGCTCTGTGGGAAGCCTGCTTCTCCCTCTTCCTACTCCCCCTGCTTGTGTTCCCTCTCTCTCTGTGTCTCCTGTCAAATAAATAAATAAAATCTTAAAAAAAAAAACAAAACAGAGAAATGCAAAATAGTAAGATATATTCACAATACCCTTCACCTACCAACTTCTCCTTTTAGGGCAAAACCTTTGTTGTTACATCAGAACAGACCACCAAACAAGGCTATTAGAATAAGGCCTTGTCCAAGATGCAGCCATGTCCACTGTTCTTAACTGTATACGGTTTTCCCATTCCACAAGTGGAAAAAGCTTGATCAATAACAAGTATCCTGTGGCAAAGTCCCTAATAAGTCCATCCCATGGGGCGCCTGGGTGGCTCAGTCATTAAGCGTCTGCCTTCGGCTCAGGTCACGATCCCAGGGTCCTGGGATCGAGCCCCGCATCTGGCTCCCTGCTCCACGGGGAGCCTGCTTCTCCCTCTCCCACTCCCCCTGCTTGTGTTTCCTCTCTCGCTGTATCTCTCTCCGTCAAAAAAATAAATAAAATCTTAAAAAAAAAAAAAAGAAGTCCACCCAGCCTCCTGGAAAATAATGACCATGTACATACATAGCACTATGTGTCACCAGGAACTGTTTAATTCTTACAATAATCCTAAAAGTGGGTGCCATATCACCATATCACACCAAGGCAGCATGAGGTTTGACACCCTAAGGGCGCAGAGCCTATCAAATCTGTATACCCATGTTTTGGTGGGCAAAAGACTCTATAAGCTAAATGATGTTTTCCTACTCACCCCTGAGCCTTTGCTTCTACGTAGAAACCACTCACACACAGACAAGCCCTTTTTGCCTGAGGAGCTGCCTTGATGAAAGTGGTCCTAGGACTAACACTCAGGGCTGTGCCCAGCACACAGGACCCCTCCTGAGAATCAAGACAGTCCTTCCACTCTTACTTCTCTCTCAGGCACCTTTTGCTCTGGTGACTCTACATAGAATGGAAAGAGGCACCCCTGGAAACAATCATAAGCTTCTCCCAGAAATGGAGGACTGGTACCCACTCCCTGTTACTTATTACACTGTTCTGGGTGCCTCTTCTGCACAAGACAAGGTTCCCCCAAAGAGTTCACCAGCTATGGGGAAACAATTCAGAGGCTTCAGAATTATGATAAGAATTTTTGTGATCAGTGTCAAGAACACTTTTAGCCCTGCCACCTGTTACCAGAAATATTTGCGAAGAGGAGCACCTCGGTGGCTCAGTTAAGCGTCTGCCTTCGGCTCAGGTCATGATCCCAGGGTCCTGGGATAGAGCCCTGCAATCGGGCTCCCTGCTCAGAGGAGAGACTGCTTCTCTCCCTCTGCCTGCTGCTCCCCCTGCTTGTGTGTGAGCGCTCTCTCTGTGTCAAATAAATAAAATCTTAAAAAAAATTTTTTTGAAAGGGGTGCCTGGGTGGCTCAGTCGTTAAGCGTCTGCCTTCGGTTCAGGTCGTGATTCCGGGGTCCTGGGATCGAGCCCCGCATCGGGTTCCCTGCTCAGTGGGAAGCCTGCTTCTCCCTCTCCCACTCCCCCTGCTTGTGTTGCCTCTCTCTCACTGTGTCTCTGTCAAATAAATAAAATCTTTAAAAAAATTTTTTTGGAAAAAAAAATACTTGCAAAGAAATTTTAAAGTTCAAGCTATAACTTTAAAACGTTAAAATACAGTAAAAAAGAATGTTTAAGGTGCAGTCACAAATCAATGGTACACAGTAAAGTAATTCTGTGTACTACCACCACTTTATTAATGAAATGGAATAGAATAAAAAAGACAAAGGGTCGAAATATCATTTTGTAAAACTTTTGTGTAAGTGTAAGCAGGCACTATAGGTCTTAATATATCTTATTTCTTACAGGAAGTCATAGTCAAAAACCTTGATTCATAAGTTTAACAGAATACGACAGTCCTGTCAAAAATCATACTAGATGGGGGGCCTGGGTGGCTCTGTCAGTTAAGAGTCTGACTCTGGTTTCAGCTCAGCTCATGATCTCATGGGCAACAGGCTCCTGCTGGACATGGAGGCTGCTTGAAAGTCTCTCTCTCCCTCTCCCGCGTGCAAGCACTCTCCCCCTTTCACTCTCTAAAAAATAAAACAATAATAATAAAACTTGATAGATGGTTATATGAGTTTAATGCAATTAAAGTAATAAACTAATAAACTAAAGGAAGATTATTTTAGCTAAATATTGCAAAGTAAATGGGATTTATTGAAACCTAAAATAATGGTACCACACACTTGTTTTTATTGACAGAAATGGTATATTGTGCACCAAGCTACAGCAAACATTATCAACATTTTTGTAAAGGATTTGCATAGGCAGACCTCCTACCCTCACCTCCCCAGCAGCAGCAAACACTGCCCTTAATTTACAGCCCAAAGAATCAAATGCCCAAACCTCATCCTTGATCCCAACCACTGTACCTGTTTCTTTCTCCAGGGTATTGGAAAGGGGCAGCCTCTGGAGGCTGAAGTCCAGGGCCGTGATCCAGGATCCCAAACAAAGGTAACAGTATCACCTAAAGAAAGCTCCAACAACTGCACTTACTCCACCACAGAGAAGGCTGGACATCCTCTAAACTGAAACTAAAGTACACATACATTACTGTATATTCACTTAACAGCAAAAACATCAGAAAGCCGTCCCATATGCAATCATTTCTCTTACCTGCTCTCACTACCTACCATTCCAACACAATATTTAGAATCTTGCATAAAATAATTTTTTTAAAGATTTGTATTTATTTATTTGAGAGAGAGAGAGCACGAGCGGGGAGGAAGGGCAGAGGGAGAGGGAGAATCAGGCTCCGGATGTGGGACTCGATCCCAGGACCCTGGGACATGACTTGAGCCGAAGGCAGACGCTTAACCGTCTGAGCCACCCAGGCGCCCCCATAGAACAATCTGTGTCATAATCTGGCACACACCAACACTCCTGATGAGGCTCTTTTCTTCACTGCAAATGTCTTTAAAACAATGTAACAGTTCTAAGCACCCAACTTTCGAAAAGTCCATTATCACTCAGTAGCCACAGGAAGGACTGGAAACGGCTCTGTCAACTGCACACCCTCGTGCTACCATTGTGTCTTCTCAAGTGTTGTGACCAACAGCGGAACAAAGGTGCAGCAACACACAACTGGCAGATGCAGCGTGTGCGAGCTGCTTTCATAAACACACAAAAAAAGTACTTTTCAAATTCCGTAAGTTCCAACACTTAATACATGCCTGAGTAACCAGACAACCAATTACCCCTACAACTTTTCAAGAAGCTGGAGGCGAAGAGCCAGGACTCCGGAAGGCTGTCAGGTAGCTTTCCAATGACCAGATCAGAGCGGAGAAAGAAAACTTCGAGGCGGGCGCTGTTCGGTGACCACTTGCAAGGGATGGAGAAGGGAGGCACCGTGAAACAACGTCTGAAAGCACTCTCAACTACCCAGGGAAGCCCCGCTCGTCACCTGACTCATAATTATTCTGGAATTGCACAGGAGCAATTTCAAGGACGAGCTCAGCGCGGGGCGAGATGGCACCACCCCCGGGTCCGTGACAGCGACGCGCAGGTGGGCAGAGGCACAGGCAGCACCGCGCGCCGCACCCAGGAGATGCCGGCACCTGGCGCGGGCAGCCCGCCGCCCCGCGCTCGCCATCCCCGCGGGAGGGCTGTCACGGCGCAAGCCGCCCGCGGCCCCCGGCCGCCCCGGCCCCGCGCCCTCCCGTTACCCGCGCGGAACCCGGCCCCCGGCGGGAGGCCCGCCCGCGTCCGCCCGCCCACCCCGCCCCCGCCCCGTCGCCGCTTACCTCGAAGTAGCCTCCGGGGGCGGCGCCGCCCGCGCCCGCGCCCGCGCCGAGGGGCCCGTTGGCCGCCGCCGCGCCGCCCGGGGCCGCCAGGCCCGCGGCCTGGGAACCGCGCAGCGCGGCCGCCGGGCCGGCCTTGCCGCCGCCCGCGCCGCCGTTGCCCCCGCCCGAGCTGCCGCCGCCGCCCCGTTTGTTCTTCCGGCGCTTGGCCCCGCGCTTGGCGTCGGCCGGGCTCATGGCGGGCGGGCGGGCGGGGAGAGGGCGCGGAGCGGGCGCGGGGCCGCGGGCGGCGGCGGAGGGCGGGGAAGGCGGGGAGGCTGAGGCGGCGGCGGGGCGCTCCGGCCGGCCGAGGGCGGGGGGCGCTGCGCGGGGTCGCCTCCGGGCGGGGAGGGCCGGGCGGGCGGGAGCTGCGGGGAGGCCGCTGGGCGGGAGGAACGGCGAGTCCACCGGGCCCGGCGCCGCCGCTGACCAGAGTTAGAGTCCAATATGGCGGACACAAGGGGAAAGGGATCCCAGTTTACGTCGGGGGAGGGGGAAGGAGCGGCGGGGAGGGGGAGGGGTGTGGGCGCCCTCCCCCCCCCGCCTTACTCCGCCCTCCCGAACGCCGCTCCCCCTCTGCCTCGCCCGCCCCCTCCCGCCGTTAACGAGGGCCGGCGCGCAGGGCACGCCGGGAGTTGGAGTCCATGCGCCCGCGTCCCAGCTGAAGCACACGGCGGGATGACCACGATTCCCGTCAGGCCGCGCGCAGCCGATCGCCCGGGCGCCGCGAGAGGCTGGGCCGGAGTGGGCGGGGGGGGAGCGGGCTGAGTCGGTGACGACACCGGCGCTCTCCGCACCGCCCGGCCACGCCCGCGTCGCTCAGCCTTCTGGGAGTTGTAGTTGGGCGGAAGGGCCAGGACGGCGCGAGGCTCCGTCGCCCGCAGTGGACGAACTACAGGACTGGAGGCGAGGAGTTCCGCCTCATTGACAGGCACGCACACGCCCCGGCGCCCTGCGGCCCGCCCCCCGCCCCCTGAGGGCCGCAGGCCGGCCCGGCCCCCGGGATGCACCGGGCCAGCAGCCGGACCCTAGCCCGCCGGGAGTGGCCCGGTGACCTTGGTCGGGCTCTGGGTTCGAATGCGCCTCCTCCACTTGCGGGCTGTGACCTTGGGCCGGTCCCCTAGCTCGAGTCCAGGTGACTCGCTGGGCACAAGAACAACCTGCCTCGTGGGCTTGGGTGGGGTTTCGGAGGGCGCCGGGCCTGGCGGTGCGCGGGGCTCCTGCCCCGAGAGAACGGCCGCCGTCTGGCCGGGGTCCGCCCCGGGCGATGGAACAGCCTGCGCAGAGCAGTCGTGGCTGCGCCAGGACCCGCACACCTGTCGGTTAGCCTAGAAGCCCTGGGCCTGCAGGCGCCCTTCCCGAGCCCGCCCTCTCCCTGCACCCGCGTTTAGCCGCCGCCCGGCGCTCCTGGTGCCTTGCGACCCGGATCCTGTATGGTCCCGACATTTCTCACGACCTCGCGTTTACCCACCTCCCGGGCCTTCCCGTGCTCTCTGCCCCACGGGGCCTCAGACGCTCGGGTCAGAAATCTGAGCTCTCCGCCTGGACCTCTCCTCCCTGGGCCGCCTTGCCCATCATCGGCCAGCCCCAGGTACAGTTCTGCCCTTAGGACAAAAGGGGTCCCTTGCCGAGGCCCTGCGTTCCCGAGCGTCCCTCTTATCACAGTCCCCGAGACACCAAAGACATCTTTTCTCCTCTGGTTCTATGGGTGGTTACAGGGCCGAGATACCATTAGCTGTGGGCCTGTCCGTATCTCATTGCCGACCCTCACCTTTGCCCCCGCTGAAGCCACAGCCTTCTCATCCTCTGACCCATTCTTCATGACAAAACCAGAATGAGCTATGATCAAATCAACCCTCTGCTTAAAGGCCTTCAGGAACTCTACTTGTCAGCAGAATAAAGGCCCCTCACCCCTCCCAGAGGGTTTTGGATGACCCTGCCCTGCAGATCGTGGTTGAGAGAGTGGGTGGGGGGCGCCTGCCTGGCACTCCCCCAGGTAGGCAAAGTCTTGGGCTGCTTCCCACCCCGCAGGGGCTGGGTCAGACACTCCCTTCTCCCACAGCACCTGTGCTTTCCCTCGTTCTAGCACATTGACACTGAATTGGGATTCCTGGTATTCACCACTAACCCGAGAGGTCTTAGAGGACTGGGAGGGCATGGGAGTGCCTGCCTCATGCATCTCTGAATCCCAGCTCCTGCTAAGCAAGGGCTGGGCACATACCAATCTAGAATTTGCTGGATGAATGGGTGACATAATAATCACCATTTATCAAGTAATTATGTACCAGCCACTCTGCCTGCTGCTGTATCATCTCATCTAATTCACATAACCACTCTTGAGATAGGCACCATTAGTCTATATTATGGATGAGAAACTGAAGTTCATAGATGTTAAGGGATTTGCCCAAAGTCATCCTGACAGATGTGGGGCCCAGATTCCAACTCAGGTGTGGCTCTGGTGTGACTTTTGGGTTCTGGCTGGGCACAGGGGGATACAATTGGGAGTTCGTCTGAGGACCTGGGACAGGGGAAGCCTCTGTGAAGAAATGAACTAAGCCAGAGCCAGTCATTCACAGAAGAAAGGACTTTCAGCAATGCAAGACTCTGCAGCACAGAAAAGCTCCACATGTCCCAGGAAACTACAAAAGCCACTGGTTAGAGCAAGTGAAAATGGCAGAAGCTGCGGGTTTTATTCTAAATGCAGCTGGGAGCCATGGAAGGTTCTGAACAGAGTATCAGGGTAGGATGTATATTTTTGAGAGAACTGTGGCTGTCGTGTGGAGAATGGAGGTCAGGGGAGCAAGTCCAGGACACTCGCGACAACCTTGTAGGGAATGGAGAGGGTGCTTCTGGCAAACGAGTGATGAAGTTTCATTAGCTCCCCCATAAGAAGTTAAGGGACAAAAATTAAATACTAAGGCAAAAGATTTTGTCTGGTATGGCTGAGCTTTGGAGGGCCACAAACCATTGTAACATTTAAAATTTGTTTCTCACCCTAAGAATCCATTTTCACCCCTTTGAGGGATGTATTCGCATCCTCCGGAGAAATAGAACCAGTGTGTGTGTGTGTGTGTGTGTGTGTGTGTGTGTGTGTGTGTGTGTGTGTGTGTGTGTGTGTGTGTGTGTGTGTGTGTGTGTGTGTGTGTGTGTGTGTGTGTGTGTGTGTAAAAGAGAGACTGAGATTGTGTGTGTAAAAGAGACTGAGATTGTGTGTGTGTGTGTGTGTGTGTGTGTGTGTAAAAGAGAGAGAGACTGAGATTGATTTATTATAAGGAATTGGATCACACAATGATGGAGGATGGCAAGTCCTGAAATCTGCAGGCAGCAAGCTGGGGACCCTGTTCAAGTCCAAAGGCCTGAGAACCAAGAGGGCCAATGGTGTCACTCTAGTGCAAAAGCCAGGAGGCTGGAGACCCAGGAAAAGCTGATGTTTCAGTTTGAGTCCCAAGGTAGGAAAAAAACAATGATCCAGCTCAGAGGTCCTTGGGCAGGAGTTCCATCTTTTCCTTCTACTCAGGCCCTTTTGTTCTATTCAGGACTTTAACTGATTGGATGACTCCCGTTGACGTTGAAGAGGGCAATTGCTTTACTCAGTTTACTGATCCAAGTGTTAATCTCATCCAGAACCATGTGTGACCAGATGTCTGGACACCCTATAGCCCAGGCAGGTGGACACATGAAAGTAACCACCACAAGGGAGAATGGAGGACGTAAAAGTCAGAAAGGGTCCTGTTTATTCGTAGAAGTAAGAGCACTCAGTCCAGCAGGAGCGTGAGTGGTCACAGGGAGGTGTGCGCAGTGACCTTGGAGAGGACTCACGCTTGGGGATGGCCCCTCAGAGCACTCATGAGCCTGGAAGTCTCTCAGAACTGACTGGCAGGGAAAGGCAGCATATGTTGGATATTTTTTGTAAAAGTACAGTTTATGACTTCCATAATGCAGTAAATATTGTTGACAAGCTTTGAATATGTACTAAAAACACAGGACAACTTTTAACAAAAAGGTAAGTTAATTATCTCACAACTCATTACCAGTAAACATTACATAAAAATGAATCATTACCTAGAAAGCCTTTCCTAATTTCTGGCTTTATTAAGTCTGCAGCAAGAACAGTTGGACACGCTGTGCTCAGGCCATTCCTCGCCCCAAGCAGAACCACAGCAGCAAGCTTTTGAACCCAAGCAGGGCACAGGGAATTCCCTGCGGAAACTTAACAATGTGAGAATGGGTATGAACATACTATTGTTTGGGGAGCCCAGAGACTTAGGCAGTTCTTGATGCTCACCCAAAATTGAAGCCTGTAGGTCAGTAAGCTCTACCCAGGTAGATCTCCTAATCAGCTTTTACATGTCACTTGGAAACACGAGAAATAGTCAAGGATCACCAGTCATTTAAGAAATGGCTCAAGGCCAGATACAAGAAATGTGTGGCAAGCGGGCAGGCAAAGAAAGCGTTAATAGAAATAATGAAAAAAATTTCAAAAAGCTGCTAATAGCCTAAAAGATGTTTAAGAAAGAAGTCCCCAAAACTAAAAATATAGTCAAAATTGTCAAATTCAGCAGAAGGGTTGCAAGATAAAGTTCAGGAAATTATCAAGAAAGTAGAACAGAAAAAGACACAAAATCAGAGAGAAATGAGAGACATTCAAATCAGGAGGTCCAACAACTTTCTAAGAGTTCTAGGGAAAAAAAGTGGAGAGAAATAACTTTTGGGGACACCTGGGTGGCTCAGTCGGTTGAGTGTCTGGCTTCTACTCAGGTCATGATCCCAGGGTCCTGGGATCGAGTCCTGCATCGGGCTCCTTGCTCAGTGGGGAGCCTGCTTCTCCCTCTGCCTGATGCTTCCCCTTGCTTGTGCTCTCTCTCTCTCACTCTGACAAATAAATAAAAATCTTTAAAGAAGTAACTTTTGAAAGAAATAATACAACTTATCAGAAATAAGGACTTGAGTGTCCAGATTGAAAGAGTCCACCCAAAGATGGTGACTAATTGTAGGAAAACCAGATATAAACAAAACAGTCTAAAACATAAAGAAAAAATGGAAACCACATTAAAAAAAGCAGGGAAATGCATCTCACTAAACGTCTTAGCAGTAACAACATTCAATTCTATTTAGATAGTGGAGCATGGAAAATTCCAAAAGAAATTCTGAAAGAAAATTACATATAATGTAGAATTGCATAGTCCGACAACAATTTTGGACATTCAAACTATATTTTTTCAGGTAGACTGTAACAGCAACAACAAACCCTAAAGTACCAGTATAGGCATCCCTGGGGGTTTGGTTCCAGACAATTGCAGAATGACCCTAGTAATGTGAGTCACATAAATCTCTGGTTTCCCAGCACATGTAAGAGTTGTGTTTGCACAACCCCATTGTCTGTTAGGTGTGCAATAGCGTTTTGTATACAACAAAACGCACATAACTAAAAAAACGCTTTATTGCTAAAAAATGCTAACGATCATCTGAGCTTTCAGTGAGTTGTAATCACTGATCACAGATCCCTATAACAAATACAATAATGGAAAAATTTGAAATATTGAACTACCAAAATGTGACAGAGACACAAACTGAGCAAATGTTGAAAAAATGGTGCCAATAGACTTGACACAGTTTTGCTGCAGACCGTTAATTTGTAAACAGTGCAACATATGTGAAGCTCAATAAAGCAAAGCACCATAAAATAAGGTATGCCCCTGGGTCTATTTCCCACATACACCTGAGACTGTTAAGTATCTCTCTTCCCTCTTATAACTGACATGTGACCTCAAAGGTCACCCAGTCTTGACAGTGATGGAAAAGGGCTTGGAAATTAAAAATACAACTGAAATTGTAAAAGACAACAGTAGGGTTGCAAGATAAAGTTAAGATTATCCGGAAAGTAGAAAAAGACAGATGGAAAATAGGAGAGAAAAAAGAATTACAAGTTCAATGGAGGAGGTGGGATGACTTCCTAGTAGGGGTGAGAGAGAAAAAAAAAAGAACCATTCCAAATTAGAACAGGACAATGGAAGCCTGTGAGGAAAAATAGCACCTGACATTTGAAGTTATTTGACCTCTGAAACTGAGGTAGAAAATTGGATAGGGCGCCTGGGTGGCTCAGTTGGTTGAGTGACTGACTGCCTTCGGCCCAGGTCATGACCCTGGAGTCCCGGGATCGAGTCCCGCATCGGGCTCCCTGCTCGGCAGGCAGTCTGCTTCTCCCTCTGACCCTCCCCCCTCTCGTGTGCTTCTCTCTCTCTCATTCTCGCTCTCTCAAATAAATAAATAAAATCTTAAAAAAAAAAAGAAAATTGGATAAATGGCAGGTTTGATTGAACATATACCAGTCACTATCTGATATAGGAACAACGTGGAGTCATCATGATGCATGCCTGATTCTTGTTTTAACTAGGATATATATGTATATATATGTACATACACAAAATATAAGAAAAGCACAGATGTTTAAGAAATTGAAGTGCTACTGAACACACAGAACTGGGGGTCCAGTTTTCCCTGCTTTCCAGTTCTAAGGACACTGGGCTAAGAAGCAAGGCTTTGTCTGAAAAGAGGATACTATCAGGGAGTCTTCTGGGGTGAAGAGAGAAAACTGACTTGGGGCTACAATTCCATTGAGATGGGATGAGTAAATCACTGAACCTGACAGTTTTCCTCTCAAGTCACTGACAAATTCTCACACTCTACAGGCAAGAAGCTAAGAGACAAAGCTTCTGAACAAAGACTCCAGGAAGCAGAGGAGAAGTTTTGGCAATTTCACCAGGCTGCGAAGACAAGCAGAGAGTGGTACCCTGGCCCCCACTGGGAAGCTCTCAACAGCATCCTAACAGTGGGAAGTGAACCACCAGTAGACAGAGCACAACGAAGTGCAACATAGCCTTAATACAGCTGAACGTGCCACCAGGCTAAGGTGATTGGTACCTGCTCTGTTTACCCAGCAGAGGAAGGCATCTGTAGCCACTACCATTCCTCGTGCACAAGTTCAGCTTTCAGTTAAAAATTTCTTGGGTGTGTCAAGGCACAGGGCCTTTTGACTGAAAATAAAAAGACAAACAACTATAAAAACAAACTTGTGGGTGAGTCACATACTGGAGTTCCAAGTAGGCAAAGACTACAGTTACAATTAACATGCTCAAGAAAATAGAAAGGTGTAAAAACAGATGAAATAATGGAGAATTTCACCTGGGAATTGAAATCTGTAAGAATATTAGCTAAAACTAAAAGATAAAATAACTGAAATTAGGAACTTAGCAGATGAACAGCAGATTAGACACAGATTAGAGGACTAATGAATTGGAAGATAATTCAATATAAAACATCCTAACACACAGAGAAGAAAAAGAAATTGATAAAACAGAAAAAAAGACTTAAGAAATTGATCAGACACAGTTGAAGGTCTAACAATGTGTAATTGGAGTCCCAAAAGGCAAGAAGAGCAAATGCCACAGAAGCAAAGCACTCTCCAAGGCTGATACCAGACAGCCACCCAGTTTCAAGAGTCCCTGTGAGTCCCAAGGAGGATAAATACCAGCAAAACCACACCTAAGCACATCGTTATCAAACTGCTGAAAACAAAGACAAAGCAAAATGTTAGCCAGAGAAAATATTCACTTCTCTTCAAAGACATGTGACAGCTAGCCACAGCAGAAATGTAGCTGGAAGACGATGGAATGACATTGTTACACACACACACACACACACACACACACACGCATGCGCACACGCACACACGCACACACACACACACACACCAAAAAACCCTGCCAACTCTCAATTTTAAAAAATCTTGTTTTATCTAATCCAATATATTCAAAATATCATGACCTAAACATGTAATCAGTTTTAAAACTGTTATACTCTCTTTCATACTAACTCTTGAGAATCCCGTGTGCGTATTAACTTCCAGTCTCTCCACATTTGGATTCACCACACTCCAGGTGCTCAACAGCCACACGTGGCTCACAGCAACTGTATTAGACAGCAACTTAGAATTTTTTACTCAGAAAAAAATATATCATGCGAGAATGAAAGTAAAATAATGGTATTTTCAGATTAACAAAGATAGAAATTATTGCCAGCAGGAATTCACTAAAAGAAATACTAAAGAAAGTTCATCGGGCAGAAGGAATATTACTCCAGATGGGAATGAAAAGAGAATAAAGACCACAATAAATGGAATATATCGATACACACACACACACACACACACACACACACACACAATATGAAATTACATATATATGGAATTTCCTATCTATATAGAGATATCACCTTATTTTACACTTTTTCTCATTTAAAAATTGACAATATATAATACAAAAATTACCATTTCAATCCTTTTCAAGTGTATAATTCAATGGCATTAGCTACATTTATAATGTCGTACAATCATCACCACTGTCCACTTCCATCAAGTTTCATCCTCCCAAACAGAAACTCTGTACCCATTAAATAATACCTCCCCTTTCACGCTACCACCAGCCCCTGGGAACCTCTATTCTAATTTCTCTCTATGAATTTGCCTACTCTAGGAACCTCATGTAAGTGGAGACATACAATATTTGTACTTTTTTTACTATCTTGCTCGGCATAATGTTATCAAGTTTCATCCATGTTGTATGTATCAGAATTTTCTTTTTAAGGATGAATAATATTCCCTTGTATGGATATGCCACCTTTCTTTACCCATTCATCTGTTGATGGACATTTGGATTGTTTACGCCTTTTGACTGTGGTGAATAATGTTGCTATGAACATGGGTGTAAAAGTATCCATTTGAGTCTCTGCTTTCAATTCTCTCAGGTATCTATCTAGGAGTGAAGTTGCTGGATCATATGGTAATTCTGTATTTAACTTCCTGAGGAACCATCAAACTTTTCCAGAGAAGCTTGGCCATTTTATGTATTTGGTATATCTTTGTGGTTTTGATTTACATTTCACTGGTGACTAATGATCAGTTCCTTTCATGTGCTTATTTACCATTTGTATATCTTCTTTGGAGAAGTTATCTATTGCAGTACTTTGCCAGTTCCTAAATTGGGTTGTCTTATTTTTTGTTCTTGTTGAGTTGTAACAACATTGTAAATATTCTGATTATTAATGTCTTAGCAGATATTGCAAGCAGATGATGGGCAAATATTTTCTCCCATTCTGAGGGCTGTCTTTTCACTGAAGTTTTTAATTTTAATGAAGTCAAATGTATTTTTCTTTTGTTGCCTGAATTTTTGGTGTCATATTTAAGGAAACACTGTCAAGCCCAAGAAAAATATAATGCAAAATTTACCACCTGAATCCTCTTCAAGTGCACACATTGTACAAGTTGTTTTCAACTTGTCTCTGTTTTCTTCTAAGATTTTTTTTTTTTTTTAAAGTAAGCCATAGGCCCAACATGGGGCTTGAACTCACGACCCCAAGATCAAGAGTCACATGCTCCACTGACTGGGCCAGCCAGGCACCCCCTTCTAAGAATTTTATAATTTTAGCTCTTAAATTTACATCTTTGATTCATGTTGTGTTAATTTTTGTATATGGTTTAAAGACCCAACTTCATGTTTATGCATGTGAATATCCAATTCTCCAAGCATCATTTGTTGGAGACCTTTCTCCATTGAATAGTCTTGAAACCCTTGTTGACAATCATTTGACCATAGAGGTGAGGGCTCTCAATCTTATTCCATTTATCTATATATTTATCCTTATGCCAGCACCATACTGTTTAGTTCCTGTACCTTTCTATCTTTCTCCATTGAATAGTCTTGAAACCCTTGTTGACAATCATTTGACCATAGAGGTGAAGGCTCTCAATCTTATTCCATTTATCTATCTATCTATCCTTATGCCAGCACCATACTGTTTAGTTCCTGTACCTTTCTATGTTTTCAAATTGGGAAATCTTCCAACTTTGTTTTTTCAAGATTATTTTAGCTATCCTGGGTCCCTTGGGATTCCGTACAAATTTTAGGATGGATTTTTCCATTTCTACAAAAATTGCATTGGGCTTTGAGAGGGACTGCACTGATTCTGTATATTGTTTTGGATAGTATTGCCATCTTAACAATATTAAGCCTCCCAACCCATGAGCATACAATGTCTTTCTACTTAGGTTCATTTCTTTCTGCAAGGTTTTGTAGTGGTTTCTTTCAACCACGTTTCAGTGTACAAATTTTAGACCTACTTGGTTACATTTATTCATAAGGATTTTGTTCCTTTTGATGCTATGAAAATGGAATTGTTTTAATTTCCTTTTCAGACTGACGAGTGTATTCACTGATTTGTGAATTTGTATCCTGAAACTTTGGTGAATTCATTTATAAGCTCTATTAGTTGTTTATATGTATTGTGGGTTCTTTAGTTTTCTGTTGTGCCATCTGCAGATACTTTTCCTTGTTCATTTCCAATGTGTATGCCTTTTCTTTCTTGACTAACTGCTTTAGCTAGAACTTCCAGTACTATGTTGGATAGAAGTGATGAAATAAAGCATCCTTATCTTGTTCCCGATCTTAGAGGAAAAGCTTTGTCTTATCATTGAGCATCTTCACTGTCAGCTTTTCACATATGGCCTTTGTTATGTTGAGGTACTTTTTTTCTGTTCCTGGTTTGTTGAGTGTTTTTATCATAAAGAGTGCTGGGAAACACTTTTTCTGCCATCAGTTGAGGTGATGATGTGTTACTTTTTCTTTCCTACAGTCTATTAATGTAGTAATTGCATTGATTTCCATAGGTTGAGCCACTCTTGCATTCCGGGGGAAATACCCACTTGGTTATGGTGTGTAACGCTTTTAGTATGCTGCTAAATTCAGTCTCTTAGGCATCTGGAAGATTTCTTGCATCTATATTCACAAGAGAGATTACTTTGCAATTTTCTTTTCCTGTAGCGGCTTTGTGTGGCTTTGGTATCAGGATGATACTGACCTCATAGAATGAGTTAGGAGGTGTTCTCTTCTCTTGAATTTTTTTTTAAGAATCCAAAAAGCAGTATTCTTTTTTATGTGTTTGGCAGAATTTACCAGTGAAACCATCTGGTCTTGGGCTTTTCTTTGTTGTTTTCAATACTTCAATTTCACTTTTCATAGGTTTCCTCTTATTTTCTACTTGGAGTCAGTTTTGTTACTTGGTATTTCTAGGAATTTATCCACTTCATCTAAGTTAACCAAGTTGTTGGCATACAGGTGTTCTTAGTAGTCTTCTATAATCCTATCTCTAGAAAGTTCAGTAATATCCTTTCATTGTTAATTTTAATTTAAATCTTTCGTTCTTAGTCTAGCTAAACACTTGTCAATTTTGTTGATCTTCTCAAAGAAACAACTTCTGGTGTCCCTTGTTTTGTTTTCTATCATCCGCTTCATTTATCTCTGGCTTAATCTTCTATTAAGCTATTACTATTGCCTTCCTGCCAGCTCTGGGTTTGGTTTGCTCTTCTTTTCCTAGTTCCTTAAGACATACAGTTAGGCTATTGATTTGATCTTCTGCTTTGCTGTATATATTTGTAGCTGTAAATATTCCCTGAGCACTGCTTTCACTGGATCCCTGAAGTTTTGTGTTTTCATTTTCATTCCTCTCAAAGTATTTTCTAATTTCCTTTGAGATTTCTTGACCCACCAGCTGTTTAAACGTGTGTTGTTTAATTTCCACTTATATGAGTTTTCCTGAATGTTCATATCCTTTGACAGTAATTTCACACTTAAGTATACGCCCAAAAGGTATGGGAGTAAACCAAAAAAGACATACAGAATGTTCACTCTGGGCTATTAATAGCCAAAACACTTAAATGGCTGAAAGAATGGATAAACTAAAGCATATTCATCTCATGAAATACTACACAGCAAGCAAAATGAATAAACTACACATGAATGAATCTCACAAATTTAACACTGAGCAATAGATGCGCCCAACCCCAATCCATACTGAAGACTTTCATCTATTTGGAAGTTCAAAAAACAGGTAAAACAAAATTATGTGATTAAGGTTTCATGTTTTGGTAATTGTAATTATAGTCAAAGGAGTGATTGCCATAAAAATCAGTATAGCGATTGCCTTGGGAGGGCAGAGTGTTTTGACTGGAAGGACAAGTAGGGGCTCCTAAAGCATCGACAACATCCTGTTTCCTGTCATGGTTGGTTGTTTCATGGGCATTTGACTTATGGTAATTCATTGAGCTGTACTTTTTTTTTTTTAAGATTTGTCCGAGAGCGAGTGAGCGAGCGAGCGAGCGAATGCACAAGCAGGGGCAGCAGCAAGCAGAGGGAGAAGCAGGCTTCCTGCTGAGCATGGAGCCCGATGTGGGGCTCAATCCCAGGACCCCGGGATCATGACCTGAGCTGAAGGCAGACGCTTAACGACTGAGCCACCCAGGTGCACTGAGCTATACTTTTTAGGTAATTCAGTGAAGTGTGCTTTTCTGTGTGCTATGTTTTATGGCATAAATGATAAACATAATGGCCTTATGTCGGTGAACAACCTTAAGTACCTCACAAAAGCAAAGGCAAATATTTTCTGGAGGAACACCCACCTTCATTCCAGTTCTCAAAGAATTTTCAGATCATGTACCAAGTTACATGGGCTCAAAATAAGGAAGTTGCTCACAAAACACACAAAGGAAGAAGTCATTAGAGAGAGCCAGCAAGAATAAAACTTCAGAATTAGACCCAAAAAGGATTTGGATATGGAATTAACATATACAGAACATAAAACTGACAAATCTCTAATTAAAAAAGGCAGGCATAAATACTAATGATAAAAATATGCTACAGAGATTAGCTTGTAAGAGATTATGAACAATTTTTTATGACAAAAACTTGTAGAGATGAAATGAATTCCCAGAAACTGGCAACCTAACTGACAAAAATGTATATTCTCAAACATTTGAAAAATATCACATTAGTATTTATTATTTTTTAAAGATTTTATTTATTTGACAGAGAGAGACATAGAGAGGGAACACAAGCAGGGGGAGTGGGAGAGGGAGAAGCAGGCTTCCAGCCAAGCAGGGAGCCGGATGCAGGGTTTGATCCCAGGACCTTGGGACCATGACCTGAGCTGAAGGCAGGGCACTCAACAACTGAGCCACCCAGGCGCCCCTCAAGTCAGTATTTTAAAATCTTTCTCCAATGAAAGCAACAGTTCAGAGATCTTATTTATGAGTTCCATTTCAATCAAGGTAATAATCCAAAATCAGGACATAGAGAAAACTCTATAGTCTCTTTGTAGGGAACTAGCCTAAGTGAAACCAAAACCTGGCAAAGACTAAGAAAATCAGAGGTCACTGTAACTATATATAAACATGGATTTCAAAAAAAACACAACCCAATATTGGCAAAACAAAATAATACATAGAAAAAAAACATCATGAACAAGGTGGATTTATCCAAGAAATGCAAGGTGGTTGTACATTGGGGGGAAAAAAAAACCAAGGTTACATAACGTAAATTACCTCTTCTTTCGCTAGAGTACTTTCAAACCTTGAGGACTGCAGCTTACCATCCCCTCTTGCTCTCCCAGGACCCCTGTAACTGACCTTTGCATTTTGACTTTTCACTGTCTTGGCGGGAGGGGACGACAGTCATCCTCAAGGAATGTACACCCCAGGAGGGCAGCAATATACATGGGTTTCTCAATACCCACCAGAGCCAAGTGCAATACCAGGGCATGAAAAATATACAGTGAGTGTTTGAATAACTGCATTTTCCTCTGATCTGACTTGTCTCCAACTTAAGGTAGGGCCTCTGAGCTCCAGGCAGCCAGCACATTCACCTTTTCTATCTCTGCGGCCACTCGACAGGAGAAAGGCAAGCTCTACCAGCACCAACTGCCTGGGAATCCCAAACCCACTCCCTCTTTCCAGCTTTCCTGGCACTGACCACCCAGGGCACTGACCAGCATACCATGCCCCCCCCAGGCCCCGTCCCAGAGTGGAGGGCAACCATGTCTGGGTGGCTGAGGCAGGGGTGCACCGTGCTGTCAGAATCCCAGGTCCATCTGAGTCCACGCTGCTCAGAGGCCCTCTCCTGAGCCAGTGCTGGTCAGACAGCCCCACAACCAGCCTCACTTCTTAGGGCCGAGGTAAAGATTCTGCTGAAGGATCCCAGGGCCTAGACTTGTGGTTCCACTCCAAGAATGACCTCTCTCGCCTGCTTGTTTCTGGATCAGTAGCCACACAAGCAGATTTCCTGTACTCTGACAAAATATGCTAAACTGGAGGCAGATAGGAATCACACATCTTGGGCAAAAGGGGAGAAAATCCATCCCAGAGAGCAAATGAATGCATGAAAGAAATCTGGTTTCAAATTAATGGTTTTATTTCCATCTGTAACACTAGCAGAGGAGTCTGCAACAGACTGATGTACATGGATATAGTTTAAATGTAACAAAGAAAGATTTGAACTATGTACAATGAAGAAAGGAAAATGAATTTTTCTTATCGTTTTCCTATTTTGCAGTTTCTAAATAGTAGAAACTAAACATTTTTTTCCCCAATTTAATTTAGTATGAAGGAATACCACCTTTACGATCAACCATTTGTCCTTAAGCACAAAACTTAAAAGACTTTGGATGCATGGTCACCTTGGGTTTCTGAAGTCTGGGTACTGCTGAAACGTAACAAAAGAGTTTCCACGAAGCCCAGAAGGAACTTAATGGCAATGATGTCCAAATAGAGGGCAGACATACCGAGCATTGTGCTGATGAGAACTGACGTCCTGCCCTCAACTCCAAGTAGAAAATTATTATTCTCATCCAAATTAACTGGAAGTGAGCCAAACAGTTAAAAAGTCAGAATGAAGAATAAAACAAATTTCTTTTCACACAGAGGAGGGACACTCCTTCAGCCCCGTTTAAAGTGAATTCTGTGCCGAGTCCCTGCTCCTTCAGAAGGGTAAACTGAAGGTCAGTTATTGCTAGCAAAGCCAGAGGAGGCCCCGTTTCCACCTTGAAGATGTTTCACACAGAGAGGCTGTTGGTTTGGCTTAAAGCCCTCTGAGAAGAAGGGGTGCAGAGGCGGAGGCAGGTTGACACGGCAAGGCCTCTCCCCCACTAGCTGCCCCAGGCCCTGTGCTGTGAGGGGCAGCTCAGGCCACCCTGTTGCCTCCTTGAGGACCAAGAGGCTCACACCCAGAAAGTTAAGCAGAGCGTTTGTTATCTGGCTGCCTTGGGGAGGAGAGGCCACCATACTTTGCCAACCAAACCTACGGAGCAGTCAAAAGCCCAAAGGATCAAAGCCTGAAAGGCCAGAGGAGCAGCTTCTGAAGTGAATGTCAGTTGGTGTGGGGGTGTGGGGGTGTGGGTGAAAGCCAAAGAGCCCCGCTAATGGCAGGTGGGCCAAACTCTGAAACTCCGGGAAGCCAGGACTTGTCCAAGAGCGTGGACACGGGTGGCTGCTAAGGCCGCAGGTACCGCCACCACCTCCCAGTACTGATGCTTGAGTAGACATCAGGCAGTGGGAACTGAGGACCAGACGGCATGTGGCAAACAGGATAAATGTTATCAGAAAAGAGACAGGGTACCCGACCACGTATCTGCCCTCTAGAGCTCGCAGGGCCTGTGCCAGGTGAAAAACTCTGGGACATGGGTTAAGTTCCTGAGAACAGGTGGTGAATAGGACGGGGTGGGACAGGCACTGCTCCACAGGCAACGTGAGGCCTCTGAGGGGATGCTAAGAGTGCTACATCTCCTGGGCTGCTGAAAAGTAGGCAAAGAACAGGCTTTATTGCACATTTCGTTCTTAGGAACCTGGGAATTGCCCTGTAGAGATTCTCTTGACCTGCAGAAATCCTGGCACATCAATGCTAAGGTGCAGGTGGGATTACAGGGGACCTCTGACTCTCGAGGGAAGGAAAAGTCCGGTGGTGGGTCTTTCCAGGGCCGTGCTCACACCTGGGATCCTTGGGCCGGATGGACCTTGTTCTGCTTGATCACTGTGGCAGACAGATGCCTGGGTCGATGTCACTCGCAGGGAGAGCTGGGCGGGCCTGCGTGCTGACTGGGGCCAGCCCCTTGTCGACACTGCCAGGAGGAAGCTGGGGCAAACTTTCCAAATGGGGAAAAATTTCTTGGCAAACATGCAGGTTCCAGAAAGAGGCTAGAACCACGATTCTCAGTTCCAATGTGCCTAACTCCCTTCTCTCCTACCCTGGAACCAGACCACCCAGAGGAGCAGAGATGAAGTCCCCAGCCTGGGAGGCCCTGGTCCCAGCTCCACAGCTGTAACCTGGAGGTAACAAAAGGGCCTAAGGGGATTGGAAACAAAAGAGCAGTTTACATATCAGATGTTGGTTTTGAAATATAGTCTTTGTGAGCTCAGGAAATTGCGGCAGAGAACCCATGAAAGGCTGTGTGGAGAACCCAGCCAGGCTGTCTGTCTGTTCGTCCACCTCTCCTGAGCAGCTCTCCACACTTCATATATAAATGGGGTGGTATCGTTTGTGGTTGATCTTTTTCCTGCAAGTTGGGCAAGTGTTAGCATTCTTGAGGGAGTCACGGAGGCATTGGCTACAAAAGACGTGGCCACATTCTGTAGAAACAATGAGACGTCCATTCTGTACAATCTAGGAAACATAAGACGGAACAGCCTTCATGTTTGCCCTGGTCCCAGAGGAACAGCAGTCCCCACAGAACCTCACTTCTGCTGAGACAGGGGAGGAAGGGCTGGGCAGGTCTAGAGAACTGTATACCTACCTGCTCTGGAGTGTCAGGCAAGTACAAGCAGGGTCTCTGAAGCCGCAAGCAGAGGCAAGAGACACTCTCCTGGCAGCAGCGGCCCAAGAGGGTTGGAGGGACCCCAGACGCCTGAACCCACAGGCCTACGGAGGTCCGGGGCAGTGCCGGATGGCTCAGGGGCCACAGGAAGCACTAGTAGCTTCTGCTGAGGCTGGAACGGGGAAACGCATGGGACGGACACACTTCACGTGGAAGCCCAAGGAACACAGGGGCCAGAGGTGAAGGCTGCATGGGCCAGCCAGGCCTGACTGCGGAAGGGAGGTTTCAGATCCCACCGACAGAGAAGACCCTCTC
Source organism: Zalophus californianus (assembly GCF_009762305.2). Lineage (NCBI taxonomy): Eukaryota > Metazoa > Chordata > Mammalia > Carnivora > Otariidae > Zalophus > Zalophus californianus. The sequence continues at coordinate 1,620,771 of NC_045596.1, read as the reverse complement.
TCTCATCTCATTCTTTCACTGAAGCCATGTGGAAACCAGAAGCAAGGAAGACACAGCTAAGGTTGCTTACCTCAGAGTACCCGTCCATGCAGATCGGACAACTGACAGTACCAGAGGGCCTAAAATCACAGTGCTTCATGTCAGTTCCTCAGCAAACTCAAACATTCAATTACTCTAAGTGGCTTCATAGAAGCAGCCCATACCCCTTAGCATAGGCACCAGGAGACTTACAGAAAGGCCAGCGGCCCCAAGGGGGTGCAGCGGGGAGGCAAGAGGGGAACCGAAGTACAGACAACTGGAGGTGCCCTGTCCTCCCAAACCCGCAGCCTGTGCTCTCTGCCTCCCTGTCTGGGTCAGGAGCTGTGCCTAGCACCTCTGAGCATTCCTGCTGCAGATCACGGAGAGTCACAGGGTTTGCTCTGCACGGCAGGTGGTGGAGTGTGCCACCAGCCCAGGGCTAGTCACATTCACCCTGCCAGTGCAGGCACAGTCTTGTCCCGCTGGGAATGGCTGAGCTGGCTCTGAATCCAGGCCCACCTGTACCCAGCTGCTGGGCGGCTGTTCTGACAGGACCTTCTCAAGCCATGGGCTCACAGAACTTGCGAAAGGTCCAGTATTTCCAGTACCCTACCCCTGAGAAATGGAAGGGGGCGGGTAGAGGATCCCTACTCCGGGGGACAAGGGGTTCCACGTGGCCAGAGGCATCTGGTAAGGCAGCAGGGCGGTGGGAGTGCTGGTACCTGAGTCCCGTGGCTGCCTCCTCCCTGGTGTTTCGGGGAGTATGGGTGGTCACGTACACGTCTCTGTCCCTGGATAGCTCCTCGTCATCACTGCTCACCACACAGCTATCGGCGTGGTCCTGACGTGGCCGCCTTGCGTTTCTCCTTGGGCGCCTCCTTTCTAAGATGGGAGTCCATGCTCAGGGCAGGGTCCCCAGCCCTATCACCTCACTACCCCCTTCCCGCCTGGGAAAGGCCAGTCCCAGACCCAAGAGGCACAGCCACCACACCCAGCAGGTCCTACCCAGCTATGCAGAGGCCACCCTCCGGCCTTCCCAGGAGCCCCATCCCTGCCATGAGCATGTGCCTGAGCTGGGGGACCGTCTAAAGCCTAAGGTGGTGAGCGTTCTCCAAACTCCAATGGGACCGTAGCTCAGCACTAGCAGTGCAGTCTCCTCAACAAGCTCAGAGCACTGACTGCAGGCTTCTTCCCACCCAGCAATCTCACACCCATGGGCCTGGCAAGGACTTCAGCGCTGTACCCCCCCACCCACGTCCATTCTGTATCCAAACCCAATGAAAGAGAGGAAACCACTCACCGTCAACAATCTTTTAAAAAGGAGGAAAACAAAAGAGAAAGACATAATCAGTATGACATAATATACTCTATATTTTAAAAAACTTATCTAAAATGATAAAAGTGAAGCATTTCTTGTTTCAAATGCACAATTCTCAGGGGACCAGGACTGGACAGGTGCAGGCAGAGGACCTGCCCCAGCCAGCACTGACAGGAGATCCGTACACCCCTCCTCTCCAGCAAGGCCCATCCCAGGCACCTCTGCCTCCCGGCAGCTGACACACTGCCCTTGTCCACTAGGTGCTGAGTGAGTCTGGGAGCTGCTGGCCTCGTGACCTGGAGAAGTCACTTACCCTCTAGGAGCTGTCAACTTCCTCTTCTGGAGAACAGAGGTGCCCACAGCTCACCATACTATTGCAAGGACCAAGCAAGACAACAAGTGTCACAGGGCACTAGGGACACGGAGCCCAGGACTAGCTCCATATGCTCTCCTTGTCCGATGGGGCCAAGGATAAGAATAAGAATCTTGTATGCCATGCAGGCTATGCCAAAGGCAGAGCCTTACTGGGAGGAGGGTTTACAGTGTTTATTATTGGGAACAATTAAGTAATTAAACAAAGTAGAACATGCAGCGGCTCATGAGTGGCACACCAAGGACTGAGATCAATCCGATTCCGTGTTCTCTGGGCCTAGGAAAAAGGTACTGAGAACTTGACAAGGCCACATCTGATTACTCAGAACTTACACTAGGACTATTTTTGCTACAGTAGTTTCATACCCCATCTCTTCAATCCCCTCTGAGCTCGTAAACCTGTCTGCCTACCCTGGCACCAGGAGCACACCCTTTCCCTCTTGCTCATCACAAGCCGTCAACTTCAGGAAAATGCTCCCGACTGTTGTTCAAAGGCCTGCTGCCCACCCCTCCTCGGCTGACGCCCACGGTGGAGGGCATGCCAGTCTGCCCTGCAGAAACGAGAAGTTCCCTCCAGCCCAATTCCCTCGTGGCAAGGGTTCTGAACATGAATTAGGAAGTTCCCCCCAGTGAGGGGCACCTGGGTGGCTCAGTGGTTGGGTGACTGCCTTTGGCTCAGGTCACGATCTCAGGGTCCTAGGATCAAGCTCTGCTTCGGGCTCCCTGCTCACCAGGGAAGTCTGCTTCTCCCTCTGACCCTCCCCCCTCTCATGCTCTCTCTCTCTAATAAGTAAATAAATAAAATCTTAAAAAGAAAAAAAGAAAAAAAGAAGTTCCCCCCAGTGAGACACTCAGAGGCCAGTTTCAGCTGCTGTGCGTGTTGGTGGTGGCAGACATGGCTGGCATCATGGCAGAGGCCACAATGTCCTCAGCCTGGGCCCCTCCTCCCTGGCAAGGAGCTGTGCTCCTGTTTCCTTGAACCCAAAGAGATCAGTGCAGATGGTGGCTCCCACCTCCTGCCCTTCTGCTTGGGGCAGAGGTAACAGCTTCCATGATGGGTCAAGGCTGAGATGTCTATAGAGTTATTCTTAAAGACCTGCTCCTTCAGCCTTTTCAATACCAAGAGGCAGCACTTCCCATGTATTAAAATGCACATTTGTGCTTTAGAACAACTAGGGTGGATTCAGTTTTCCAACCTGAACCTTGACAGATGCAAACAGCCATCCCGGGAGGGAAGAAGGCCTAAGCATAAAGATCTTCATTTTGCAAATGAGAACATAACCCACACTTGGAGCTACCGAAGGCGCTCCCTCTTCCCCCTAGAGGCGGCTGGAGTGTGTGACTATGAAATTGGGGGACTGTCAATCTCATCATGGGGATTATGTACTGGAAAAAGAGCCTGGGCTGACAGGAGGTGGAGTCCCTATGAAGTCTGTAAAAGGGGAGCTCTGAATTTAGCCAGAAACAGAAGGAAAATCTCCTGTGGGCAAGGATGATCCCAGCTTTCCAGCGCTCCAACATTGCCTTGCCTCCATTTGCCACGATGGGTCATTTGACTAGGTGTGGAGACACTTGGAAGGAACAGAGGATGCTGCAGGCTCCCCGGCGAGCAATGTGTGGGAACTGAGTCTCCACAGGCCCTTGTGAGTCAGACCCAGCTCACTTCCAGGCAGTGCCAAGCTCAGGCCAGACCTGAGTCCCCGGGGAGGTACATTCGGGGCCTCGTCCCAAGGCTCAAGACAGGTGCTCCTTACATAACTACTGGGTAAATGAATACGTAGTGACCAGAGAGCTCCCCTCACTGGTGATGACTCAAAAGCTGAGACAGGCAGCTTCTTGCCCAAAGGGTAGAAAACAATGGTGCCACAGCCTGGCTGAGGGACACGTGACACTGACTGGTGCTCCCTCCAGCCAGCAGCTGAACCACATCAAATTCCAGAACCCCTGTAGGTGTCCGCAGGCACTCTAGAATGGCCCTTCCTCATGGCTGGGACCCTGAAGGTAGCACAGTGCTTCCCTGGCACAAGAGACAGAGGCGTGCAGGGTAGGGGAGGTCAGTCAGGGGGAAGCTCTGGGGCCTCTGATCTGGCCGAGAGGCCTTTAAAAGAAACAAAACCCCTGGTCTGAACAGCTGGGTTAGTACTGTGGCAAGTTGCCTGAGATCAGACCCCCACATCCCACTTCACCTTTAGGCCTGGCTTCTCTTTCTTGACTATGGGATAAACCGCAGGTCAGAGCGCCAAGAGACAAGTGACATGTCTGGAGAATGGATGACCCACAGTAGGCACCTAGACTCCAGGTCGGTCATGCGAAGGCTCTTTGAGTTTCTGAAGCACAGCTGAGCCTCAGAACGCCTTCAAGTGCTGACACCCACGTCACAGGCCCCTGGTCAGGGGGGGAGGACAAGCCCCCTTCTACCAATGGACAAAACCCCTGGCATCCTAGGTCCCTCCTGGGGCTGCAGCCAATATGCTGGGTGAAAAAATGGGACAAGACCAAGCAGGAGTCCATCCCTGGAGTCCTCTGCAGATAGGCGGACCCCTGGCATCTCTAAGAACGCTCCCCCAGCCAGGAGCTCTGCAAGCCACTTGCTTTCGATGACCTCCCCATGCAGCTTGGCATGTTGCCACACGGGAAAAAAGAGCCACCTCCAAGCACTGTGCATGTAAGTGGCTAGTCTTTAGCTCCAATAGTTGCACATTACAGTTTCCTATTCCTGCAGCTGTGCCAGGAGTACCAGGAAAACTGGTTCTGACAGTTACGTTCCAGTAAGAGTTCATGCTCCCTGCCTGATTCCACGTACAACTGTTTCCCCGATTCCTGGACATGGTGACTGAGCTCTTCATTCTTCATAGAGAATTATGTTGCTTCACTCATTCTAGAAGTCATTGGGTACCCCTCAGGCCCTTGACTAGTCCCACAGAGAAGGACAGGGCTTTGTCCCTGCCTGCAAGGGAGCTTCGGTTAAGCAGCACCCCCTTTTAAAGATTTTATTTATTTATTTATTTGACTAAGAGAGAGAGAGACAGTGAGAGAGGGAACACAAGTAGGGGGAGTGGGAGAGGGAGAAGCAGGCCTCCTGCTGAGCAAGGAGCCCGATGCGGGGCTCGATCCCAGGACCCTGGGATCATGACCCGAGCCAAAGGCAGACGCTTAATGACTGAGCCACCCAGGCATCCCTAAGCAGACCCTTTCAAGAGACTCATGAATGAAGAACTAGGCGGGTACGGCGCGAAACACAAATAGCATGACTCACTGGTACGCCATGGAGACAGACCAAAAAGACATTCCAGGGAAACCAACCTGACTTTAAAAGAAACTTTGAAACAACAGAAACAACACTTTTTTGAAATTCAATGAGGGAAAAGCCTAAGCAAATACCATTTTCATTTTTTTTTAAAGATTTTATTTATTTATTTGACGGAGAAAGAGACCACAAGAGAGGGAACAGGAGCAGGGGGAGTGGGAGACAGAGCAGGGAGCCCGATGCGGGCCTTGATCCCAGGACCCTGGGACCATGACCTGGACCGAGGGCAAACGCTTAACGACTGAGCCACCCAGGCACCCCGCAGATACCATTTTCAATATCTTCCCTCTTAAAGACACAACTTTCTTAAAGAGAGGAGTAAATCTTTTCTATCAATGCATCACCCCCTGTAGCTGGAGCAGAAGCTGATATGCTACAAATGTTCATGAAGGGATGGGCGCCTGGGTAGCTCAGTTAAGAATCTTCCTTTGGCTCAGGTCATGATCTTGGGGTCCTGAGATCAAGCAAGGCGTCCAGCTCCCCGTTCAGGATGGAGTCTGCTTCTCCCTCTTCCTCTGCCCCTCCCCTGGCTCATGCACTCTCTAAAAAACAAATAAAATCCCCAAATAAAAGGGGGGGTCTGAAAATCTTACTTCACCTATTAAACCAGGTGAGAAAGCAAGAGGATGGAAAATATGAGCAGAGCTTTCCAATAAATGCCAGGCTAGTATTTCCATCAATTTTCCCACTGAAAACCACCAAAACAAGGTAAAACATACGTATTTTTAAATAAAGAGGCATCCAAAAACATACTTGGTCAAACTGAAGGGAATACAATAATCCAGAGGGAAAAAAAGCACAGATGATTCTTGAAAAACCGAAGCTTACTTCTGAAAGCCTCACCAAAAAAACCAAAGCCCAGGCAGGACCTGTGGGGGCAGGTCATCCAGTGAAGGCCAGCTACCTTGTGCAGGCCAGGCTCAAAGAAAAGTCTCGAATTATCAAAGAACTGACATACACAACGTATTTTCTGACCAATAATGCAATTAATTCAAAGAATCAGTAACAACATGGGATGCCCGGGTGGCTCAATTGATTAAGTAAGCATCTGCCTTCGGCCATGGTCATGATCCCCGGACCACCCGACTCCTTCTCCCTCTGCCTGCCGCTCCCCGTTTGTGTGTGCGCGCTGTCTCTGACAAATAAATAAATCTTAAAAACAAAAACAAAAACAAAAACCACGAATCTGTAGCCACAACAAAAAGGAACTAAAACCCCCACGTTTGGAAGTTAAATACTAATATGATAAATACATGGAACTGAACGTATAATACTAGTAACAAGATCTGTAGGATATAGCTTAAAAATATAATCTTAAAGGCATTTATTAGAAAAGATGAAAATTAGTAAGTTAGAAAAACAGCAAAATAAACTCAAAGAAAAAAGGCAGCAATCCTGAATGAAAACAAATTTACACAGAAAGGAACCACAAAGCTAAAAGTTGGTTCTCTGAAAGATCTAATAAACCTCTGGTGATACTAATCTAAAGAGACAGAAAACACAACCAACATCAGAAAAAATGAAAAAGGAGCCATCACCATGGGTTCCACAGAACAGTAAGACATCACAAATTTATACCAATAAAAGTAAACATTTTAAAGATTGACAAATCCTGAAAAACTTGAGGCTAGGTTCCTTGAATGTGGGGTTCTACCAAACTTGCAAGGAAGTCGGGAACACAAAAAAAAGGGTGCCCAACTCACTTAATAAAGATACCAGTACTGATACCAAAAACCTCATAAGGAATGTGTACAAGATAAAAGTTACAGACAAACCAGTTCTACTCATAAAGAGAGACAGAAGTCATACATAAAACAGTAGCAAACAGAATCTGGCAATATATAAAAAGACCACAACATTTAATGAGTTTAACACTAAAAACCAATGTAATTCTCCACTTCAACATATGAAAGGGGAAAAACTATTGTTCTGTGGAAGTGTTAAAATTCAACATTGATTCTTTTTTACTTAAGAAGAAGCACATTTTATTTTTTATTTTATTTATTTGAGAGCATGTGCATTCGTGCAGAAGCATGGGGTGGGGGCAGAGGGAGGAATCTTTTTTTTTTTTTAAGATTTTATTTATTTATTTGACAGAGAGAGAGAGAGAGAGAGAGAGAGAGAGACAGCAAGAGAGGGAACACAAGCAGGAGGAGTGGGAGAGGGAGAAGCAGGCTTCCCACAGAGCAGGGAGCCCGATATGGGGCTCGATCCCAGGGCCCTGGGATCATGACCTGAGTCGAAGGCAGACGCTTAAGGACTGAGCCACCCAGGCGCCCCAAATTCAACATTGATTCTTGAAGAAACTTGCAGACCAACAGAAAATAGAGGGGAATTTCTCCAATCTGAATAAAGGGCATAAACAATGACAGAAATAAAACCTACCACAGAGAACTTATTTAACGGTCCAAGTCTGAAAGGATTCCTTCAGATTTGGGATGAGACAAAAATGTCCAGGACGGTCACCATTTTTATTCAGCCAGTGCTGATTTTTCTTTAGCCAGTGTGTTAAGAAAAAAAAAAAAAAGGGAAATAGAAAAGAACCACAATTTATTCTGTGTACACAGAAATCCAAAAGATTTACAGATTAAGAATTGCTACATTGAAAAAGTATCAAGAGATAAAATCAATTGCATTTGTTTTTATTTTTTAAATATTTTATTTATTTATTTGAGAGAGAGAGAAAGCACAAGATGGGGGAAGGTCAGAGGGAGAAGCAGACTCCCTGATGAGCAGGGAGCCCGATGTGGGACTCAATCCCTGAACTCCAGGATCATGACCTGAGCCGAAGGCAGTCGCTTAACCGACTGAGCCACCCAGGTGCCTCTGCATTTCTTTATATTAGCAAATAAAAACAAAAAACAAAAGGAAATTTTATAATACCATTTTTTTAAAGATTTTATTTATTTATTTGACAGAGACACAGCGAGAGAGGGAACAAAAGTAGGGGGAGTGGGAGAGGGAGAAGATGGCTTCCCGCTGAGCAGGGAGCCCAACGTGGGGCCTGATCCCAGGACCCTGGGATCACGACCCGAGCCGAAGGCAGGTGCTTAACGACTGAGCCACCCATGCACCCCTATAATACTATTTTTTTAAATAAAGATTTTATTTGAGAGAGAGAGAGAGAGAGAGCACCAGAGAGGGAACACAAGCAGGGGGAGTTGGGAGAGGGAGAAGCAGGCCTCCTGCTGAGCATGGAGCCCGATGCAGGGCTTGATCCCAGGACCCCGGGACCATGACCTGAGCCGAAGGCAGACACCTAAGGACTGAGCCACCCAGGCGCCCCCAGGAATCAATCTTCTAACAAAAGATTTGTAAAACCACCACAAGGAACACAAGACCTTATGAAGAGGAGCTAAAGACCCCACCTCAAACCACACACAAAAGGCAATTCAAGTATGTTACAGACGCACTTGTAGAAAGTGAAACAGTAAAACTCAGAATACAGAATGGATTTTTACATGGATTATCTTCAACAAATTGATAAATTCAACTGTATTAAAATTAAGAACCTCTGTACATAAATCGAAAAGAAAAAGACAGACCTCTCAGAAGAAGACACAAAACCTAACTAGTGGCAAGCTCATACTTAATCACTTATAAAGAATTCCTAAAACGAAACAAAACAAGGCAGAAAGGGGCGCCTGGTTAGCTCAGTCAGTAGTGCATGCAACTCTTGATGCCGGGGCTGTGAGTTCAAGCCCCACGTTAGGTGTAGAGCCCACTTAAAGAGAGGTCTGGGGAAAACACACTCACACACACACACACACACACACACACACGGCAGACAACCAAATAGGCGGGGAGAAGGGGTTGCTCTGTTCTAGATCAGTTCCTTTGGCTATTGTAAAAGTTGTACATACAACATGTGCGTAAAAAAAAAGATTTTAACAGGAACTTCACAAAAGACAAAAATGAACTACCAATGAACACAAAAGGTGTTCAACCATCAGACTGGCGAGAAGTGGTGGTGAGCACCAAAAACACTGGTAAGAATGTGAACAAGCACAACCCCTTTAGAAAAGAGATTGGCATTAATCTAGTAAAAATCAAAGATACACATGTCCTGCGATCCAGCAGTGACGGCCTTTTTTGGGCATGCCATGCCTAAAATAAAAATTAATTTGGAGAGAAAATACCTAAGCAGAGATGTACGGAAGTGTTATCACATCTTACAGCATTTCATAGTTCTCTTAATTCACTGGGGGCTTTGGAGTCTTTAGAGAGTTGGAAAAAGAGTCTCAGTCAAGTTTCTCATCAGAGGGCTCACTCAAGTTCTGAAGTCGGGCCTGGATGAGGGGATGCAGATATTCTGGTCTTTAAGATACAGAGCTAGCTACTCCCAGCAGGGACAAAGAGGTACAGCGTGGTCTGTTCCCACAGATTCTGGCTGAACCAGTAAGGTCACCCCAATCTGGGAACCAATAATTTATCCACTCACACTCTCCTGCAGGTGAGGCCTGGGGTCACGCTGAACTTAAAATTCATCTAATGGATGCTCCTTGTCCTAAGTTAATACTATTAGTTTTTCCAAGTAGATATGCTTAGAGTGAGAACTTCAGCCTCCCATGTATTTCTCACTGTAAATTTAAAAACTGGCATTTGAATTTATTAAAATAAACAACAAAAAGTAGAGAATGGTTAGAATCAGGAGTGCTATAAAGCCCAAGACAATGATTTTATGGCTGGGAACCTGAGACCATGGTAAGGTAAGTCCTATGCCCCAAATAACCAGTATACCTAGGACCAGAAAGCCAGGACCCCTACCTCCCAGGCTAGCCCCTCCCCCCCATCTCTGGCCTCTGGCCAGCCATCCACTCCCAGGGCAGCTCCCCCGACCCTACCAGTCCTGCTCTACATCTGCCGATGACTCTCCATGCCCAGGGAAAACACAAAGAAGGTAGGAAAGGTCAGGAAGGGGCCATTAGGAAGGGCAGTCTAGTCACTAAAAAAGAAAAAACCCAAGGCATGAAAGGGTATTCCATGATGCTGGCGTGTCACACAACAGAAGCCAATCCTGCCTCCTCGGCTGGGAGGTCTCAGCAGCAGAATCTTGGGTTTCCCCCAGGGCTGCAGGTCAGAGACCGAGTGTCAGAGAAAATACGGTTTCAGCTGCCATTCCTTGGGGGAGCCCAAGGAGCCCTGGGACCCACTGTGGCGCCCACGCGAGCACAGGACAGAGTGGGGAAGGGTCTGTGCCAACAGGTATCGGGGGGGGGGTGCGCGGGCTGTGCAGACACACAGCAGGACTGGTGGTTTTCAATCAAGACCAGAGTCTAAACCTCTAAATCTGTCAAGACAGTTCCCCATCATCACCCTTCTTTTCTTTTAAAGTCTTGAAGCTTCTCAGCACAACCCTATTCTAAAATTGTAAGCATAATCAGAAGAAGCCAAGGACCAGTGGGCCCCAAGGCCACAGGGAGACTCCGTTACTACCAACCCCAGTCCTCAGCACCTGCCTCCTACTTCCTCCATTCCACGAACTGCACATCAGACCAAACAGTGCTCAAAAGGCATCCTAGAGAGGCAGTCGCACGCACCCAAATCCTGGAGCAGGTCTCCTTCCCCAAGGGCCACACGGGGCAAGTGTGCTCTTTGCCATGGTCCACAGCTGGTGCCATGGGAAGAGGGCACAAGCAGCTGCACAAGCAGCTTCCCAAGCCCCATCCTCCCTGGAGTCAAGCAGCGATGCAGGGTGCCTGCTTCCTCTGGCAGTGCTATGCAAGCATTCTCATCCCCACCAGCTGGGAGGGCGAAACTCACATTTACTGGGCACCACTAGGTGCCAGGCACTCAAATCCAGGGCGACCCCCCCAATACCCTACTGGCACGGAGGGCATATCCCTGATATTCAGAGTGAATGAGGCTAAGAATTTGCCCGAGGTCACACAGCTGGTATAAAGTGCAGAATAGGGGACAACAGAGGTGGGGTCTCGGGGCTCCCTCAGCTTCTGTGCCAGCCGTGGAAAGGCCAGGGCCACACAGATTTACTGTCCACAGGTAACAAAGCCACAACAAAGGATTTTCCAGAAACACTTTCTATCTTGGGCTCTAGTCACTGAGTGCCTGAGTTTGTCGGCACAAACCATAACCTGTGACCAAGGCCTTCAGAAGCTGGTGCTGGCCAAGGGCCCACAGCCAGGAAGGATCACCCGTCCCACTCCAACACTTACCACGACAGAGTCATTGTGAGTCAGGTCAACGACCACAGGCTCTAACGATTCACAGGTGAGATCCACTATTTCATCTCCAGCTTTAAAATAAAGCATTTTGACAAGCATTAAGAAAAAAGTAAAGGCATACCGCTCTAAGCTTCATTAAATGATTACAAATGGGGCACAGGCTTATCCCAAACTAAAACCCCGTCAAAGTACAGAATGCAGACCATCAGGTCCAGTCCCTTTTTCAGGCGTGACCGAGTACCAGTGAATGCCCTTTCAGCATTCTGAGGGGCGGTATGTGGTTTTGACAACTACACCAAGGGGAGGGGATCACGTCTGTGCACACACACCTCTTCATCCCTGTGGCCACACACTGTCAACGAGGCCTCAGCGCCCCCACCTGCCCAGCACAGGGGAGAGGCAGAGACCTACCCGGGAGTGTGCTGGGGGACACCTGGGGAAAGGAGCAGGCAGGCTCACCTCAGGGCCTTTCTCTTTGGCACGGACCCGCCGTAAACCTCCTCCTCGAGGCTGCGGCTCTCCCACGCACCTCGTCAGTGAGACATCCAGCTCCATGTGGCTCTCAAGCAGGACAACAAGGTGGTGTTTACTGATCCCTTAGACTCCCAGCACCAGAATGGGCTGGGCCTGTTCTGCAGCTGGCCTTTGAGCCCTGGGACCCACTGTGGAGCCCACGTGGGCACAGGACAGAGTGGGGAAGGACCTGTGCCAACAGGTATCGGCACTTCTGTGTGGCAGTAAGAATGAACCGCAGAGAACAATTTCCATTTATATTAACTAAAAAAAGATTTACGATCATTTCTGCTTTTATCAAAGCACTCAAGAAGTGTGAGAGTAGGATTTTCAGAAGGGGTATTTGTTTGGAGACAGTAGCTCAAAACACTTAGCGATTCAAATTTGCTTTATTTTCTTCTATTAAAAAGTCTCACAGGAGTAAAACCCACAATATAACAGAGACTGTAATTTATACAAAATGACCCCGTCCTTTTAAAAAAATAGCCCATATACTGATACACTCTAAGTCACAGAGCCGTTCTCGTTCTGGTGGACATGATTTCTGGCTCTCACAAACAAAAGCCATACTCTCACAGGCTGCGTGTGCACACCGCCCTGCACGCATGGTAAGGCGGCCTATGGGGAGGGAAGGGCCGTGCTGGGCAGCAGTGTGGCCCGAGACCCCTCGCACGCCTCGTGTCCCGATCAAGGGGCCTCTCGCGCCAGCCTCTAGTGCAAGACGGCAGAATTCAGACGCCAGGGCGTCAAGTCTGGGGCAGAGGGGAGGGAACAGCAGGGCGGCCAGGATCTCAGCCTCTAGGCTTCTAAGAATTCACAGAAGTGAAATTCAGGAGCCACAGAGATGATACTGAGAACTTCACTTCTCTGAAGGGCCTATGAAATCTACCTCAAGACAAGCTCCTTCTCTCTACGTGTCAGTTTTCAGGCATCATAGTCATTAAAACAATCTCAGTACCCGCAGAGCAAAGAGACTTAACTCAGGCCATTTGCCATCTCCCTCAGCAGGCAGAAGGGGAAAAAAAATCAATCTGGCTTCTGCCTATAGCAACTCCCTCCAACACAGGTGGCTCTGTCCACAGATATGCCTTCTTGGGAAATTTTGTGTCTCAGTGAAAAAGAGAAAAGGAAAGCTTGAGTACTTCAGGAGGCCAAGTGAACTGGACGTTCAGTTTCAAATCGAAAAGGTGGGCCCAGGGCGGTCTCATCTCCCCTGCTGCACATTCCCAGAAGGCTAAATGGTTAGCCATCCTGAGTGGCTGTCAAAACCCGTGGAGGTCTTACACCACCAAAGAGGGAAGGTCTTGCTCAAGTCAGCTTTCAGTTTTGAGTGGTGGGTGAGTCCAAGACTGCGTAGGTCTTATAAAGACAAGGACAGAAGCTAACCTGTGTACCTAAGTGTTAGCTAACAGGCACTGAGCTAAATGTTGACCTTAATGACAACTCTACGCAGTGGTATTAGGACGATCCCATTTGGGAAGGTAATGGAGGCTCAGACAGGTGGTGTGGCTTGCACAAGGCCCCACAGCTGGGAGGCACCAGTGCTGGACTCACCCATGCATACTGCACCATGCCAGCACCCCATGGTCACGGCATTCCCGGCGATCTTACCACTTTCCACAAGTTCTATGGGTTCTGCTTCCAAGGCCATCTCAGGAGTGGAGGCTGCTTCCCGAGTTCGCTTCTGGGCTTGTCTAGAATTTACTGTGCCACCACGGCGCTTTCTCTGAGGATATCCAGGAGAAAGAAACAGTCCATGAGCCCCTGACTGATACAACTTCAACATGAAGAATAAAAGGTAAACATGGGAATGGCTCAACTCATCAAAAAGAGTAGGGAGATCACGGGGTGCCTGGGTGGCTCAGTCAGTTAAGCATCTGCCTTCGGCTCCGATTATGATCCCAAGGTCCTGGGATTGAGCCTCCCCTGGGGATCCCTGATCAGCCCTCTCCCCCTAGCTTGTGTGCACACATGCGCACGCTCTCTCTCAAATAAATAAAAAACCTAAAGAGTAGAAAAAGTAAGAGACCAGTGAGCCAACCTGAGGTTGGGTCCTTTTAAAACTCGACATTCTATAGGAGCACCTGGGTGGTATAATCAGTTAAGCATCTGACTCCTGATTACGGCTCAGGTCATGATTTCAGGGTTGTGAGATTGAGTCCCGAGTTGGGCTCTGTGTTGACCATGGAGCCTGCTTGAAATCCTCTCTCTCTCTGCCCCTCCAACCTCTCTAAAAACAGTAACAAAAACAAAACTTGACATTCTAGAAATAATCCTAAACATATAGTGAATACGAACTCTATAAACCTAAACTTTGTTATATCAAACTATTGGTCTGTCAAAATTAGCTGATATACAACTTTATAGAAGCCTCTGACCCAGGTCAGGACTTGGCCAGAAACCCCACCTTTTCACCCAAAGTAGCAGACCTGTCCCTCCTTGGATCTGTATTTAGCCTCATTGAGGCCATTCTGTTGTTTCAACCCAAAGATCCTCAGTTTCCCACATTTCCATCCACTGTGGAAAGTGGGTCTTTTCTTTGGGAATTCATCAACCTTTAGGGTGCTAGTCAGTGCAGCTTATACCCTCAGAATCATGGCCCTGAGCTCAAAGAACCAAAGTTCCCAGTGGCTGCTCAGGAACCCTGCCTTCTGGAAGGCTCAGGCTCTCAGCTGGCGCTATCTGCAGTCCAAACTCCCCGAGCCAGCCCTCTCCCCAATCCTTCAGCGCTGGCTTCCCAGCATGCTCCAGCACTTCTGACCAGGCTGGCCCTAAAACCCACGGTGAGAACACGCCCTGTACGGCCTTCCTCAAAACAGACCCGACCTCCCACCTGACCCTGTCACTTTGTTATTCCCACCCTGCATGGCCCCAGCCAATCCCGGCTCCCTGTGTTTCTGGTTCTCACTGCCACTGGGCCCAACTATGCTCTGAACTGGGTGAGCTGGGGTGGTGATTCCTCTACGGAGCCCAAACCCTCACCGCACCAGCCTTGCAGAGCTGGCATGCGGATGAGAGGGCACCGTGTATGCCAAGTACTGAGCACAGACACAGGATGCCAGCACAACCCTAACTCCTTGCATGCCTAGTACTAAGCATTCTGTCCCTGGAAACTCTGGAAGGATGGACACTGTTGGTGAGATGTGCAGAAGACCTAAGGGTGCTGGCCAGGCAAGAGAGAGATGCCTGACTCCTGCTGTATTCCACCCATGCCTCGGTAGCAAAAGGCAGCCTGGGGAGTGTCGGAAATTAAGATTTGGGTTTAGCAACTTTCCGTGAATCTAAGGAACAGAGAACTATCTCCAGGAGGGCCTAGAGACAGGCGACCACAGTTGTTCAAAATTCTCCCGCCAGGAGCTGCTGTCTGTCTGTCAAGGGAGCTGCCACTCCAGCCTCAGCAGAGTGTACGGCCCAGTGTCTACCGGCTCCCCTCTGCCACCAGAAGACCTGGGCTACTTAAGTTTTCCCTGTTTCTCTCTGAAGTTTCTTTGTATTTTCCTTCCTCTGCAAAGGACGAAATATTTCTTAGAGGAGATACTGCTGAACAGAACCCTTCATGCCCCACCATAGCCACCTGTATGGTTTCTGGTCCCCACCGAGGGGGGCAAGCAGCAGCCACGGGCCCTGGCCAAAGTTGAGGTGCTGGGCTTGGACACCATGGGCACTGCAGCAACATGTGCTCTCCCTGCTCACCTCCACCCTACACCCCACAGCAATCATCTTCCCTGGCAACTTTCTCACCCCTTCCATGCCTGGACTACCCATTCCTCCCCCGCCTCATTTGGCCAATTCTTACACAGCTTTCAGAAACCTATGCAAATTTCACCTCCATTATGAGGCTATCCCCCTCACCCTCCCAGGTCGACCATCTCAGGATTCAGCACCCCCTCCCCTTTGAAGCCCTGCCCCCCCCATTTCCCCAGAGGGCAAGGGGTAGGGGACTGCCGGCTCAGGGCCAGCCTCCAGAAACCCTAGAACATCAGCAGAGATTCTCCCCGCTGCCCTGTTACTCTCAGCGTGGCTGTCTCCCTTTGCACGAGCAGGAGAGGTTCACAGCCTTCAGTTCAAACTGACCACGTAAGTTATTTACATCATTCTGAGGAAGCTTAACCAACTTCTTCACAGTCACATAAGCTACACTGCTCTGTCTAACCAGATCCTGCCTGGGCAAGGCGTGGGCTTCAGAGGGGAGGTGCCCAGGCTCAGGACATCTGTTTCCCTACAAGTGAGCTGCAGGGACAATCTGCAGATAAGGAGTCAGAGTGGGAAGTCATCTGCCTTTTAAAAGGGTAGGTCCAGGGAAACAAAGGCCCTTTTGTGTATAAATATCAACGGTGGGCTCTGAGCGCTCTAGGGACTGGGAGTGGTCAGGAGGAGGTGCAGCTGGGGGCAGGGAGTGGAATCTACAGGATTTCTACCGCGGTTCTGTCTCACCCTGCCCGCCCGCTCACAGCACCTCTGGAACCTGGGGAGAGACTATGACGCTGTCGTTTCCCAGCTGGTCCACCTGATACGAAGCCAGTATCTCAGAAAACAACTGTTTTGATTTTAGATCATATGAGCAATCTGGCCAGCAGGGAATAAACTAGGAAGACCTTCAGGCAATCTTCTCTGGAGCTCAAGGGGCTCCAGGGGACACCTGGTTACACAGCACGGCCTCTGCAGTCTGATAAATGCTCTGAACAGACTTACCGACTTTGGTCACTGAGTGTAAGAAAACTCTCATGAAGGATCATTACCAGTATGCTCATACTGGACCAAAAACTACACAGGGAAAGGAAAGAGAAGGGAAAATGGAACACTGGATTGTGAAGGATTAAATAAACCAGAGCCCTGGCATTTCCAGGGACAGGACACGGACAGCTGCTCTGGGGATAGAAAATTTCCAAACCCGCAGCTATTACTGTTGTCTTCAGGACACCACCCAAGACACTGGACTCCTCCAGACAACTAAGTTGTGTAGCTGCCCTCAGTCCTGTACGCTTTTCCTTCGAGAACAAGGGTTACTGAGAGGCACCTTTATGGTACTCTCATTAATGTGCCATAAGAAATAAGGTAGTTGCTTAGCCTTGAAAATACAATTCATGAGGGGGCGCCTGGGTGGTGCAGTCGGTTAAACGTCTGACTTTGACTCAGGCTGTGATCTCAGGGTCCTGGTATCGAGCCCCATGTCGGGCTCCCTGCTCAGCGCGGAGTTTGCTTGTCCCTCTGCCCCCCCAAACCCCCACCTCGTGGGCACACTCTCACAAATAAATAAAACAACAAAATCTTTAGAAAGAAAATTCACGAGCTGATAAAACTCACAGTACTCATTGTGCTCTTTGACTCTACCCTACAGAGAAGGGACCTGTACGGAGGCTGGCAAGGAAGCTGAACGGTGACTGTTTTCAACTTCTCACATCCGCTGGTTACTCATCCTCTGGCTACCACAGCAATTTGCAGCCAAGTAGATTTCCAGTATCTTCAAGTCCTGAAAAACAAGGGTATCAAGGTGACAACTGCTCCCACCTACATCATCAAGAAAGCTCAGTTTGATCCTTTACTGGTACTTTGCTGAACACTGCATGTAATGTAACTCATGTGCTTGCTTGCATATTCTTGAGAAGCAAGCACTCTTATAGAGCACTGGGCCACTTGATCCCAAAGCCTGAGATCAGACCCATTATGCCGCCGCGTACCCCTCTTTCTGGCGGCTCAAACGCATCCAGAGTCTTGTGCCAGGTGCTGGGAAAAGGCAAGAGCATCTGAACGGCCACACATGACCTCGCGGACTCCTTGCAACCAGGTGGGCATGGAGTTTCTGAGGCCAGAGCAGAGGCCAGGGCCTCTGGCTCTTTCCACAGCTTCACTGTTGCCCTCTGGAGGAGCTGATAATGTAGAGGAGGAGACGAGCGTCACCTGCCCTGATTCACCCTGCATGCCTAGCTGAGACTTCTGTCACTGGCAACAGGTGAGTGGGAAAGAACCAAGAAACTGTGGATTGGGAAGCTAAGCGGGAGATTCCAGGAAGGGCAGAGAAAGCAGCAAGTGAAGAACCTGCTAGAGAACTGAAAGGCCCTAGGATTTCATTCAGGGCCCTTCCACTGGGAGGCGAAATTCAGTGTCAGAGATGCAGTGGAAAAGGGAGCAAATGAGAAGCAAAAACATGGAGCGAGAAGCCAGGAGTCAGCGTGTCATCAGGGTAGAAGGGGCAAAGCTGGCTTCTGGCAGGGGAAGCCCTGAGCACACTGGGCACTGGGCAAGGCTGAGGGACTCAGGGAGATTCAGAGCAAAGAGAAGGCTCTGTGGTCACCCACCCTGGGCAGTAGCGCTCTGGACAAGGGCAGGGGTTCTCAAACTGGAGCCTGCACCAGCCTCACGAGGAAGGCTTGTGAAACCAGAGTCTCTGACTCAGCAGGTCTGGGATGGGACTCAAAATTTCGCATTTCCCTCAAGTTCTGAGGCAGTGCTAACAGTGCTGCTCCCAAGGCCCCACCACAGGAAGCACTGGACTATAGGACAAGGGCCTTGGACAGAAGTAGGCCTCTCTGAGAAGTGCTGAGACAGGACCACTCTCAAATCCATCTGCCCCGTCACCCCCGCGGCTGCTCCCTCCTCTTAACAGATCTCCCACCTCCCAGTGCCCCCTCTACCCTACGGCCAGCACAGCTTCCTAACACACACAGCCGGCCACAGCCATCAGAGCACAGCCCCAGGGCCTGACAGCTGGCACTGGTCGGGCGCCTCCAAACCCCTACTTGTGCCCTTAGGCAAAGCACCGAACTCTGTGCCCTGTTTCTCTGACGACAAAACAGAGCAGCACCCACCTCAACGGGTATGTGAGGATTATAGGGGCTGGCAGAGCACTTGGAACAGTGCTGCACATTCTAAAGGCTCAATAGCCATGGGCTGATGTCGCTGACTCATTCCACCAGCACCAGCCTTGCAGTCCCTCCAAAAACACCGCCCATAGCACAGCTCCACCTCTCTGCTCAAGCCCTAAAGTGCTGTGTAATGCTGCACCCAACACAGCTTTAAAAAGACAGGCTCCCCACCTCATTCGCTTATCAGTATGGCTCCTGCCCTGCGAACACAGCATGAATAAACCCAGTCATCAGCTCCCAGTCTGGTGGAGGGAGGGAGGGCTGACCCTGGCAGACAGCTCAGTGTTGTGACTGAGGTGTATGAGCTAGGTGTAGGAAATACAGGACAAGCAGAGGCCAGAAGGTTTTTCAGAAGCCTTTCTGACCCCGCACCCCCGCCCCCCCCCCGGCCTTTTTTTCCCAAGAGAGGCCCCTCTAGAGGGACTACCTAGCCAGCTGAGCCTTTCTCTATTACCTGGTGGTCTGCATGTGTCCACATCTGCTCCCCTGCCACCTCATTACCCACTGTGACCCTGACCAGCTGCAAGGGATGAAATCTTCACTGTGTCACTCTGGGGGCAGAGGTGCAGCTGGCATGCAGCACGACATCTCCTGACGCCCGCACCACGGGGCCGCAGGTGCCCCTACTCGCAACGGCACACGCATTCCTGGTAAGCTTTAGACGGAAACTGGCCTTCAGGGACCAACAGCACCCACCTGCTTTGAACAGCCTCCTAGGACTCACAAGACCACCACACTTTCTGGAATCTAACATATCTGCGAATGTTTCTGATCCCAAGAAGTATCTCACATTTGGGTGTACACCCATGATGCAGCTGTTTTGGGGAAAAGTTATCTACCTCATGGTGTATCTTAGAACTGAGAAGATTCAGGGGCGCCTGGGTGCCTCAGTCGGTTAACCATCTGCCTTTGGCTCAGGTCATGAACCCAGGGTCCTGGGATGGAGCCCCCGTCGGGCTCCCTATTCAGTAGGGAGCCTGCTTCTCCCCCTTCTTGTGCACACGCTCACGCTCTTTCTCTGTCAAATAAATAAATCTTAAAAAACAAAAGAATTGAGAAGAATCTTTGATAAAAATGTCCCTGGCAGAGAAGGAGATCCGTCTGTTGAAAAACGGGAAATAGTTTAATGCACAACCATGGCCTTGCCATAAGCCTCTTGCCTCCTACTTGGTTACTTTTTAAGCCTTTAAACATGGTTGTTAAGACCTGTCCTATGACTGTCCCAGAGGCACCCCAACTCCTTGGCCTGCACGCCCTCCCTACTCTCTGAAACCCACCTCCTGCAGCCCTGCAGCCCCAGCAAGACCACCCAGGAGCTCCCCTGGCTCGTTCTCACTCTCCACGCCCAAGGCCAGTCCAGCAATCCGTTCCAAATCTGTTTGCTTCGTTTGGGCATAGTAAGAGTTAGTGGTCAGAGGGCACAGGAAGTTGGAAGGCTGGCCTTAAGGAAATCTACCAAAGGGCTGGATGTCACCAGAGAATGGAGGTGGGAAGAAGAGGGCATTCCCAGCAGACCAGTGTGGGTTGCAGGAAAGGAAGCCTTCACAGACTACAGTGTTCCTAATACTGCAGGGGATAGAGGCCACCAGATTAATAAAAAGGCTGACCAAAGCTGAAGCCCAGACATTACTTGTACTATGTGCAGAACACTGTTTTCCAACACAGTTCATTTAACAGTCCCATCACCTGATAAGGGGGAAGGTATTATTAAGGTTACCATTTTATTTATTATTTTTTTTAAAGATCTGAAAACGCGGGCGCCCGCGTGCACACGCACACGCACACGCACACAAGCATGAGGGGCAGAGGGAGAAGGAGAAAATCCCAAGCAAACTCCATGCTGAGCAAGAGCCCAACGTGGGGATCAACCTCATAACCCTGAGATCATGACCTGAGCAGAAACAAGAGTCAGACACTTAACCGACTGAGCCACCCAGGTACCTAAGGTTACCATTTTACATGCAAGAGAGCTAAGGATGACCGTTAAGTAACCTGCCCGAAGTCCACGACTACTAAACAGTGGCCTGGATTTAAACCAGGACAGTGTGACAGCAGAACCCACACTATTAAATAAATACCATGCCAGAATCAGATGTATTATTATAGAAACAATTTGGAAAATGGATGTTTTCCAGGTTTTCAAATTTACTTTGTCCAGAAACAAAGTCCTTCCAACAATACCATCACTCCATCTCAGCAGATGGCGCCTCTGATCCTTTAGTTTCCAAGGCAAACCCTGTAGTCATTCAGCATGCCATAAGTGCTGTGAGGGCAGGGCACCGTCTACTTTGTACCTAGCTAATGCTGCTCACAAGCACTCATGTTTACCAAGGGAATCAATGACTCAGGAGGTGAGAGTGGGGGTGGTGAATGGTGTCCCAGCCACTAAGAAAAGACCCGGGGTAGAACATGGCACTGGGAATGGCCACAAAAGTTAGAGGCCAAGAATTCCTAAACCCCTGACAGGAAGGTAAGGACAATTCACACCAAGGTAGCTAGCTAGTCACAGAGCAGGAGTGACGCTGTAAAACTGAATCAGGGAAGGGAGAAAAGAAACAGGTGTTGAGGGTAGACGGTTTTAGCTTTAGAAATGCTGGCTATGAGATACCTAAAGGCAGCTGCAACATTCAGGAGAGAGAACTGGAGTAGAGGTAGAGACTTTAGAATCTGTGTTTAAATTTGGGGAGTCAGGTAGCTTAAGAAGAGCCTATAAAAAGAATAAAAAGTCAGAAACAAAGCTTTGCGAGAATCTGGAGGCATCACTTAGACCAAGCCATCATGTCAAGGAGGAAGCAGCAGTCAACAGGCAGGGGAGCTAGAATGAGGCCAGTGAGGCGGCCACAGGAAGCCAGTCACTGGTGACCCAGCACGTGCAGGCCCAAAGCGATAGGAGTTACTCAAGAAACAAACAGGCTGGGGGGCACCTGGGCGGCTCAGTCGGTGAAGCGTCTGCTTTCGGCTGAGGTCATGGTCCCGGGGTTCTGGGATCAAGCCCCATATTGGGCTCCCTGCTCAGCAGGGAGCCTGCTTCTCCTCCTGCTTGTGTGCATGCGCTCTCTCTCTCTCTCTGACAAATAAATAAATCTTTAAAAAAAAAAAAGAAAGAAATGAAATGAAACAAGCAAACCGGGTGGGAGTGGGGTGTGCAGAAGGAGAGAAGCTGCCCTAGCTTAAGACTGTGTGGGTGGCGTGAGAGAACAGAAGACAGCAAAGATGAACGGTTGGATCATAACTCACCTCCTAACCCACACCTCAGGGGCAGGACACCCAAGGGTTTCAGAGATCTGTGTTTAGAGATCCTGTCCCGTGTGCTCTGAGGGCCGATGGGAGGCAGAACAAGTCGGAATGCAGACTAAGAGGAAGTAGGGAGACCAAGAGAACCCCAGGCAAGGAGAAAGCTGTGTGGCTTGGAGGAGGTGATGGCAGAGCACTTGGGGGGGGGGGGGGCTAAGAGACCACTGCAGACTGAACGGTCCAATCATTCTGTTCTTGTGAGAGATGGGTTTTTTCCCATGAAGTCATCACAGACACTACAGAGGATGACCCCCACTCTAGCAGGAGTGACATGTCATCACGTATGTGGTGCATGCCTTCAGACACAATGGCTAAAAACAGCTGGGCAGGGAGGAAGCAGGAAGTGTGGGACTGGAGCTGGTTCTCCCACAGCCAAAAATGGAAGAGTCAGCAGAAAAGGGGTGGCAGGGGTGCTCCAGAGATGGAGGAAAGTGACTCTTCTGCCAGGGGCCCAAGGGAAATCTAGGATGAGCAGCTCTGTCCAGCCGAGGCGCGCGAAGCCCTCCCTCATACCACGCAGGGCAGCCAAGGCTGACACAATTACCCACAGATGCCTGAGACCTAACTTTCCACATGGGTTCCACAATCGCCAAGCAATCTCGATTCTTAGGCGGCTCCTTGCGCTTTTCTTTCTTTCTTCCTTCCTTTCTCTCTCTCTAAGATTTTATTTATTTGGGAGAAAGAGCATGTAAGCACGAGCAGGGAGAGGGGCAGAGGGAGAAGCAGACTCCCCGCTGAGGAGGGAGCCTGATGCGGGGCTTGATCCCAGAACCCTGAGATCATGACCTGAGCCGAAGGCAGACGCCCAACCGACTGAACCACCCAGGCGCCCCTCTTTGTGCATTTTTCTATGGAAAGATGATGTGCAGACACCTCAGGTCACTCATTCCGTGTGCCAATTACAAGGCAGTTCTCACTATAAACTCATAAATAGCCACTCTGAGACACATGGGCAGTCTCCTGTGAGTATGAATGAGCTAGCCAGGGCAACCTCTCTATGCTAGCGTGGTTAAAGCAGATAGAAGCATAAATCCTACAAAATTTCATCAAGGAGGAGCGCCTGGGTGGCTCAGTCATTAAGCGTCTGCCTTCGGCTCAGGTCATGATCCCAGGGTTCTGGGATCGAACCCCGTATAGGGCTCCCTGCTCAGTGGGGAGGCTGCTTCTCCCTCTCTCACTCCCCCTTGCTTGTGTTCCTCTCTCACTATGTCTCTGTCAAATAAATAAATAAAATCTTTAAAAAAAATTTCATCAGGGAAATGCCAATTTATCAGGTACTGGCTAGTACCAATTGTCTACCCCACATCTCCCCTTTTAAAACCCTAAACACGTAATCATTGCCATGTTATTTTAAGTACTTCCCTAAATGGTATTTCAAAAGTAGAATTACAGAACATGTGTTAAAAAGCAAGAATATATTAAAGACTGTTGTTGTGTATTGCCCAACTACCCTTTTTTTTTTTTAAAGGCTATTTGAGAGAGAGACTATTTATTTGAGAGACAGGGGGAGAGGCAGAGGGAGAGGCAGAAGCCAACTCCCTGCTCAGCAGGGAGCCCACTGCCACCACACTGCGCTGCTTCAGCCCAGGACCCTGAGATCAAGACCTGAGCCAAAGGCAGATGCTTAACTGACTGAGCCACCCAGGAGCCCCCGCCCAACTACTTTTGTAAAGAATGTCAAAAATACCCGAAGCTGTTGGCAATGTACCAGTGCCCAGTACAGCCTGCCCTCCTGGGTAAGTGAGCATGAGCATTAAAGTTGCCAGTAAACTTTCACTTCAAAGCTTTTTTTTTTGTAAAGTAGGCTCTACTCCCATTGTGGGGCTTGAACTCATGACCCTGAGATCAAGAGTCACATTTTCTACTAACTAGAACTAAGCCAGCCAGGCACCCCTCCCAAGCTTTTTATTTTTAAGATTTATTTATTTTAGAGAGAGAGCAAGAGAGAGTACGCATGAGGGGGCAGAGGGAGAAGGAGAGAGAGAATCTTAAGCAGATTCCCCACTGAGCACGGAGCCCAACACCAGGCTCCATCTCACCACCCCGAAATCATGATCTGAGCAGAAATCAAGAGTTGGACACTTAACCGACTGAGCCACCCAGATGCACCCCACCCTCCCAGCGGGGAGACACTTTAAATAGACAGGGTTTAGTCGATTACTCAGAAATGCTCTGCAGTGGACACAGCCCCAGAAACATCTGTAAGGAATTCGCCTATAGCAGGATCCTCAGTCTCTCCCATCCACGCTCTGGGATCTCTGGGACACACCTATGACTCAAACACAGCCAAAGCAGATCTTGGCTCCTTCTCTTCTCAAAGAAGCCATTCTTATGAATTTCTCTATAGTTTCATGTGCAGGATTATGAGGAACTCCCTCCAAACATTAGGTTGACCCTCTTGTCGATGAAACCCCTGGGAGCGGAGACACCTTATTTCTCTAACAGCAGTGTCTGATGCGGTTATATCACTAACTGATTTGGAGGATCTTATCTCAAGATAAAAAGCTCTTGCACAGCAAAGGAAACAAGTCAACAAAATGAAAAGACAACCAACGGATTGGAAGAAGATATTTGCAAACAACGTATCAGATAGATGGCTAGTATCCAAAATCTATAAAGAACTTAACAAACTCAACACCCAAAGAACAAACAATCCAATCAAGAAACAAACGCACAGAAGACATGAAAGACATTTTTCCAAAGAAGACAAACAAATGGCCAACAGACACACGAAAAAATGCTCAACCGAACTCAGCATCGGGGAAATACAAATCACAATGAGATACCACCTCACACCAGTCAGAATGGCTAAAATTAACAAGTCCGGAAACGACAGATGTTGGTGAGGATGTGGAGAAAGAGGAACCCTCCTACACTGTTGGTGGGAATGCAAGCTGGTGTAGCCACTCTGGAAAACAGTACAGAGGTTCCTCAAAAAGTTGAAGATAGAGCTACCCTACAACCCAGCAATTGCATTCCTGGGTATTTACCCCATAGATCTGAATGGGGCACCTGCACCCCCATGTTTATAGCAGCAAAGTTCACAATAGCCCAACTATGGAAAGAGCCGAGATGTCCAACGATAGATGAATGGATAAAGAAAATGTGGTGTATATATACACAATGGAATATTACTCAGCCATCAAAAGATGAAATCTTTTTGCAATGACGTGGATGGAACTAGAGGATATTATGCTAAGTGAAACGTCAATCAGAGCAAGACAATTATCATATGATCTCACAAATATGTGGAATTTAAGAAAACTGAGGATCACAGGGGAAGAGAGTAAAAAATAAAACAAGATGAAACCAGAGAGACAAACCATAAGAGACTCTTAATCATAGGAAACAAACTGAGGGTTGCCAGAGGGGAGAGGGGTGGGGGGATGGGACAACTAGGTGATAGACATTAAGGAGGGCATGTGATGTAATGAGCACTGAGTGTTATATTAAGATTAATGAGTCACTGACCTCTACCTCTAAAGCCAATTAATACATTACATGTTAATCGAATTTAAATTAAAAAAAATAAACATATGGATGGGGGGGAGAAACAACTGGGAAGATATCAAAAGATACCAAATCCAACCAACTCCTTTGTAGAAGGGGACAGCCTGGAAGTGAAACTGAGTGGCTCTCTCCACCTCCCTGACCGCTAACCTAATTTGCTCTCAGCCCTGGTGGCCTGGTGATACAAACAAGGCAATTTCTGGAGGCCAGGAGCAAGGGTGTATCACAAAGGAAACCTAAGGATCTATCTCCTTTCAGAGGTTGAAAAGATACCAGAGGCCAATGGAGCATATCAACCTCAAGTGCTGAGGCCATCAACAACTTTCCACTCTTCCCTGGAAAGTGACCAAGGTCACTTTACCCGTGAAACTCACAGGGGGCAGGCATGCTGGGTCTCTGTCGATGGTGCCTGAACACAGAGCCTGCCAGAAAAAGCCAGTTAGGAGGCTTAGATGCTTCTACTGAATCATGAACCTAGTAGGGGGTGTGTGGAATCAATCTAGAACTACTAAAAATAATCAAGGCCCAGGCCCTGAAGGTGGTGGGGGGAGGTGGTCAGAAGCTTACAAATATGATTCTATGGCCTATACCTACAGCAGGGAGCAGCTGAGCAGTGCCCCACTGTGGGAGCTCCCTCATTTGCATAGCCGGGCTGATCTTAAATAGCCGCTCCCCACTCCCCACCCCCCACCCCCCGCCCCCGATCCTCAGCACAAGTCCTTCCGTTCCCCTCCAAGCAGATGCATAGGTGGACTGGCTAAAGAATGCCTGCACACAGTCACCAAAGAGCTAGCCAAACCCAATTCTCTAGGGACACTAACTAATCTTGGCAGTGGGATCCCACACCTGGGCTTGTGAGCGGCAGAAGTCCTAATCCAGAACCTCAACTCTCCTTCAACCCTCTACCTAGGAAGTAAAATAGGGAGTCAATGGTCCTTGGCCTCCAAGACAAAGGTGGCAGCTGGGATGCTTCATAAAGTACAGCAAGTTCCCGACTATGAAGGTAATGCTCTAAAAGAGATGGAAAAGGGGCCAGAGGAAGTTAAAAGGCTTCACATGGTAGCCTAAAAAAAATTACCAGGCTCCAAAAGGTCCAAGAAGATTGCAAATGTTCCCAAACGATCACATCCATCTCCTTCACAGAGTAACCTCCCTTCCCTAACCCAATGCTAACCTTTCTGGCCTCATCTGAAGTTACAGATATGTGTATTCCTAAAATATACCACACAATACAAAACACCACAGGACTTACGGAAAAACAATGAAATTAGGGGTACAGCACTAAAAACCTTTGTCAGTGTCACATACACACAAGTCAAGAATCTAACATAACAGAAGCACACCTCTGCACATGTTAAATGGTCAGGAGATGCACAAATACTTTACAAGGTTTGCAGCTTGTGAGTTATTGGGAAGTAGGGAGAATTTTTTTAAACAAAAGATGTGTATGGGTGTGGCTCATAACACACAGTCACCGAGAAAGCTGGTAGATGTAGGAGGTGTGTACTTTCTACAGTCAATGTGACTTGATTCAGCTCAGTTCAATTTTCTGTTTTCATCTAGTATTTCCCAGAGATGAAATTATGCACAAAACTCAAAATCCCCGTTCAAACTATTCCTAGTCTATCAATCCCACTGCAACAAATCATGCTTCCAAACAAGTGTTTAAAGCAGAACTGCCGGTACTTTACTCTGGTACCCTGGCCGTCAGGCCCCTGCTGAAGGCTCTTCCTAATAGCAGGGCCATAATCTGATCCACGCTGTCCCCCTGCCTTCAAGGGTCCCACACCCCCTCCCACTTTGGGAAACTCCTGTTCATCCTTCAAGACCTACCTCACAGGTTCCTTACCTTTCTCCTGCTCCTCCTGGCCCTAATCTACCGTTTCTTCTCCTGTACTCAACATGGTCAACCTGACTCCAAGTCCAACACTTACCGCAGTGTCCCCTTCTCTTAGCACAAACAGGCTGACTACATAAATCATGACTTTCTTCCACTGAAATTAAGCTATCAAGGCACACCTGGGTGGTTCAGTCAGTGAAGCGTCTGCTTTTGTCTCAGGTCATGATCTCAGGGTCCTGGGATCGAACCCCATGTCGGGCTCCCTGCTCAGCGGGGAGTCTGCTTCTCCCTCTGCCGCCCCCCCCATGCTCTCTCTCTAATAAATAAATTCTTTAAAAAAATTAATAAAATCTTAAAAAAAGAAACCATCAAGCTCATTAGATGCTTGACAGAGATGGCAGAGTATTTTTGAGGTGAAAAAAAGGATGAAAAGGGGATATGGAACCTTACATTGCAAGTAAAAATACAGTCACCATCAGGAAACAAAGGAAGACTTAAAAACAGACCATCACCATGGGAGAAAAGGAAAGAGCATCTCATCTCCACATAATGGCTAGAAGAGATCTCGGTGTTGTGAGTTTGAGCCCCATGTTGGGTGTAGACATTACTCCAGGAAAGCCTTAGGGTCACAATTTCATTTTACACAAGGAAGCTACTGATAATACTTATTCTGAAATATTTTCAGGCCTTTCCTACCCTGCACGGTGTTGGTAGGAATAATAAACTTGACAACCCTTATTGATACCCGGGGAAACAAACCCTTCCAAAGGTAATTGTGTAGCAGCACTCTCCAATCCAACCTCACGGGCTTTCTCACACTTGAACTCTGACCTCGGGATGCAGCGGTATCTGTGCTGTGGGCTTCCTCCTCAGAGAGGGAAACCTTAAAATGCCTTGCTCTACAACCCCCAAAGCCCTGCTGAGAAACAAGCTAGTCAGAAAAGGTAAGTTACAAGAGCCTATGTGTGAATTAGACCTCATTAAGTAAGAGTCAGCCCTGTCACATCTACAGAAGCCACCTAATTCAAGGTCAGTGAAAGATGTAGGTAAATCATTTCAAAATAAGACACTGATAACTTACACACAAAGAACATACAAAGCCGTGTTTCTACAGCATAAAACCAATTACCTTCTGCACGCATTTGCATTCAGTAGCACCTCAAATCTTTTCCAGAAACTGGTGGGGGTATAAACTACTGGACATGAACTTTGCAACACCCTTTTAAGTAAAAAGCCAATGAAGAACTGCCACGACTGGCAATCACTGTGCAGAGTTTGGTCCCCAGTCCCCACCGTGGTCCAAGTCACACTTCTCTCTTCCTAACTGGTCCAGAGGCCACTAGTCTCACCCATCTTTATAAGCCATCCTCACAGTACAGTGATTTTTCTAAAACGCAAATCTAACCATGTTACTTCCTTGCTTAGAACTTCATTTAGTGGTTTTTCCCACGTGGTCTTAACATAAATTCTGAATTCATTAACTTGGGGCACACCAAAGACCTTTTCCCACCTGGCTCCTGCTTACCTCTCCAGTCCCGTGTCTCTCCCACAATCCGTATTTCAACCTGAAGGAATTTCTCTCATTCCCTCCACCCTCGCTCCTCAGTTAAACGAGGGGTTGTACCATGCCTGTTCTGTTCGCGGCCATACCCCAAGCAGAAAGCTTGGCACACAGAAGACCTCAAAAATGTGCTTAGAATTTTTAAAGTATGCATTCTCAAAGGGGATGGAAAAAAGTCGCATTCGTCTTATGTACAAAGCATAGATACACACAGTACATAAAAAGACCTACGGTATGGAAGCAGCAGTAACATTTCATGGAGAGGGCAAATAAGAAAACTAAAAAAGGTGGGGGAGTTCACCGTAAAAAAAAAAAAAAAAAGATTGATAAACACTGTATTAACGTAAGATTTTTAAACCTGAGTTAGAAGCTCAAGCTCAGGCAATACAAAAACCAGCAACACCACTTCTTTCTACTTGAATGTTCCCATTTCACCTGCAGCTCAGATAAAACTGAACCCAGTATGTCTCCCCACCCGTTAAAAAAACAAAACACACACACACAACACACCACCAGTCACACAAAGCGATTCCCTTCAACGTCTCTGTCCTTCATCACCAGTGGTCCCCAAACTCCTTGTCACTGAACTTAAAGGCCTACTCCTGCAGCCACAGGAAAAGCGAGGTTCCAGGCTAGCTCTGCCGTCAACTAGTTAGATGGCTTCGTGACCTTGGGCACACCGCCTCAGTCTCCCCAACCACTTACGCAGCCTCGGCTGAGTGCAGGACTGCGGAGCTCAGACCCTAGGTCTGGCTCCGAGACCCTGACGCAGAGGCAGAACGAAGGTATGACTGTGAACGTCGATGGGCACGGACAAGAATAAGACAAACGCCAAAACCTCACAAAAACGGCTACCGCGGAAGTCCAGGTTGTGAACTTTCCCCCTCTCCCTGGACCGGTCAAAGGGTGGACAGCGGTGCTCCCTGAGCACTCCGTTTCGGGTCTCCAGCCGCCCCCTGAGACCCCGCTCACTCTTCAGACTCTGCAGGCGTCCGAGCCGGGCGCAGGCGCCCGAGGGGCGGGGCCGGCCGCAGGCCTCAGCGCTCCAGCGCCCCCCGCAACGACCGGAAACTGAGGACCCACTAAGCTCAGCCCCGGGTGGGCGCTCCCCCCGCCAGCCCCCGCCGCCCCCAGGGCCGTCAGCCCAGGAGGCTCGGCCACGCGGCCCGGGCGGCCTCGCAGGCCAGCGATGGCTGGGCGTCGGCGCGAGCACACAAAGGAGGCGGCGTCAGCGGGAAACAAAAACCTGGCCAGGACCTCCCCCGAACGGCCCGCACAGGCCCGCGCCCCCAGGCCGCCCTGCCCGACTCCCGGAGTGACCTTGGGCGCGTCCGTCCCCCTCCCCAGCCCCGGCTTCGCTGGCTTCGCTGGCTTCGCTACAACCGAGCGCCGCGGCCGCAGCCCGCCGGGGCAGCCCAGGCCCTTGGCGAGGCGCTCGCAAGCCCGTTCCCCGCGCCAACGCCGGCGCGGACGGCCACGCGGACGGCGGGGCGTGGCGGGCGAGCGGGCCCGCGGCCCCGAGGGAGGCCCGGCCGGGCGTCCGGGCCGCGCTGGCTTGGCCGCGCTACGGCGGGCCGCTGCGCCGCGGGCCTCCGCAGGCCGCGAAGCCGTTCGAGCCCCGCATCCGCCCGGCCCTGGCTGGCCGCTCGCTCTCCGCGAAGCCTGACTTACCGGGAGCGCGTTTGGTGCGGCAGGAGCCGCCGCCGACGCACTCGGCCGAGGAAGCACCCCCGGAAGCCACGGAGGAGTAAGCCTCAAGCCAGACGCCGCCGCCTCAACAGCGACCCACTTCCGCTCCTGAGGCCTGGGCTCCACCCCCCGCGCACTCCCATTGGCCGCCGTCCCCTCGACTGCCGCGGTCTACCGGTCCAGGAGGTATGTTTTCCAATCCTATTGGATAAGAAAACCATCTATTACCGCTTTGAAACGCGCCTCTTTCCGGCCCCGCCCACGCTCTCGAGCTCGAGCTCCCGCCTTCCAGCGAGAGTCGCGGTCTGCGCCCCTCGGTGCGCAGGGCCTCTCGGGAGTTGTGGTTTACTGGGTGACTGCCGCCGCGGGCTCCCGGCGCTCTGATCCTGGGCACGCACCGCCGGGCGACGGCGCGGAGCTGGATGTTAGTTCAGGGCAGCCTTTCCGGGGCCCGCATACCCGGGCCCACTCCCGCCCTTCTCCGGGCCTAAGTTCTCTCTCCGGTTAGCGCGGCCTTTGTGAGCAATGGCCCCGGGGTCTCTACTGTCGGCCAGAACCCGGAACTGAATCTGCACCAGCTCCAGGGCGCTCGCGACTCGACGTGCCAGGCCCTGGGCGGGGCTTCTGGTCCCAGAGATCCCGGACTGCTTCCCAGGCTGGCGGTGAAGACTGGAGGGAAGCACAGCCTCGCGCGTTCGCGGGAACCCGGAGGAGGCACTCAACCAGAGTCTTTGGGAGGGCTCCCTGGAGGAAGCGACTTCGGAGCTGGGAACTGAAAGGACGAGAGCGAGCTCAGAAGAGGGAGCCTGGGTGGGGAGATAGGCTGGCATGTCCAGGAGACTGCAGGCTGCCCACTGTGCGAGCAGCCGAGTTGGGGAGCGGTGGCTGTGGGGGGAGGCAAGAGCCATATTGTGCAGGGACCAGATACCAGGTTGAGTCTGGATTATCCCGAGGGCAGTGGGTGTGGGAAAGGAGGGACTGAACCCCCGGGGGAGCATTCTGGCCCAGGACTCGTCCTGGGAAGAGGGCCATGGCCCCGGGCCAAGGCCCGGAGCTCTCGGGGGCATCTGGCAGAACTCCAAGGGTTAAGAGCGTGCGGACTCTGGACCCTGCCTGCCTGAGTGTGAATCCCAGATCCACTGTTTAAGCAGTTCTCACCAGTCCCCTCACCTGGCATATGGGGATAACAGTCCAGTACCTGCCTCAGAGGGGGAAGGTGGGGAGGACCCCACCCAGAACAGCACAGGTTCAGAACCTCAGGAGAAAAGCAGGTGGTGGGTTCCTGGAGTTCAGCTGCCAGAACTGGTCTTGGACATGGATTTGGCAATAGAAAGCCTAGCTTGTCCCTCCTGTTCTGAGGGAACCCAGATTCAGGCCATGGCCATCATGGCTGGTCCCCAAACACCCTCAGGCAGTGAGGACGTCACTCCAAGTGCCTGGGATGGACTTTTACTAAGAGGGGTTCTTCAACGCAGAAGATTGAGTCATGTAATGGAAATGACTAATTAGATCAAAACCAGAGAGCATTCATGGTTTTGTGTTGAGTTTACAAGCAGTCTTTTTGTTTGATACTTATGTAATTGTAAAAGAATTTGGCATGGCAGATAAATCCGATTCTGCATGAAATATGTTGAGTATTGATTTTGATAGTGATTTTAAGTTGGAAGGTACAAGATAATAGTTTGTCATCAATTGTTATATTAAAGAGAATTTACAAATTTAGGAGAAATTAGACCTTTAATACATCTATAGGAATCCTTAAATACTTGGTAAGACAGACAACAAATGCTAAAAAATAAGTTTAGACTCTACACATATAAATGCAGTTTAAAATGTTAAAGGGCGGGGCCACCTCGGTGGCGAAGTCAGTTAATTGTCCAACTCTTGGTTTCAGCTCAGGTCATGATCTCACTGGTGGTGGAATCGAGCCCTGTGTCTAGCTCTGTGCTCAGCAGGGAGTCTGCTTGAGATTCTCTCCGTCTGTGCCCTCCCCCCCCCCAGTGCTTACACTCTCCCTCCCTCCCTCTCTCTCTAAAATTAAATAAATCTCAAAAAAAATGCTAAAGGGAATTTCAGCTTGTAAATGGAACCATACACAACTAATCAAAACAATAGTTATAGATTTAAAGAATAAGATTAATACTTTGAATTTCACAACCTAAAGAAAAGCTAGGGTTTTCTATTTGTAACTTTATTTTTTTTTTTAAGATTTTATTTATTTCAGGGGTGCCTGGGTGGCTCAGTCATTAAGCATCTGCCTTCGGCTCGGGTCGTGATCCTGAAGTCCTGGGATTGAGCCCTGCATCGGGCTCCCTGCTCCGATGCAGGGCTACTTCTCCCTTTCCCACTCCCCCTGCTTGTGTTCCCTCTCTCACTGTGTCTCTCTGTCAAATAAATAAAATCTTTAAAAAGATTTTATTTCAGAGAGGGAGACGGCGCGTGTGGGCAAGCATGAGCAGGGGGAGGGGCAGAGGGAGAAGCAGGCTCCCCACTGAGCAGGGAGCCCCATGCTGGGCTCCATCCCAGGACCCCAGGACCATGACCTGAGCTGAAGGCAGATGCTTAACAGGCTGAGCAACCCAGGTGCCTCTCTATTTGTAACTTTAATACATCACATTAAAGATGTAATGTTGAGGGGCGCCTGGGTGGCTCAGTCAGTTGAGTGTCCTACCCTTGATTTCAGCTCAGGTCATGATCTCAGGGTCGTGACCTTCAAGTTCTTTACAAACTTCACTTGACATTGAACTTGGGGTGTGAACATCCCTTGCTCCCTCACAGCTAATGCCTCTGGCCCTGAA
Source organism: Zalophus californianus (assembly GCF_009762305.2). Classification (NCBI taxonomy): domain Eukaryota; kingdom Metazoa; phylum Chordata; class Mammalia; order Carnivora; family Otariidae; genus Zalophus; species Zalophus californianus. Next base: position 1,587,506 of record NC_045596.1, on the reverse strand, counting down.
TGTTTCCAGCTCAGAGAAAAGACTGGAACTTTGGTGCTTCCAAGTGCCATATAGCTAATGTAGATTCCTGGGCATCACCCCAGAACCTGAATCTCTGTGGATGAGGTCGGAGAATCTGCTTTTTACTACTTTTTACTATTTACTATTTGCAACCTCTACCCAAGTGAGTTTCAGGTACTGTTAATGAGTGTCTTCTGGCTGCACTTAAGCCAGAAAATACACTGAAGCAGAATGTCAGTTCCCTGGGTGGTCCAGAGAGCGCTTTCTCAGCATCAGCTGGACCTGGCTTCTCTTGGCTGGCCCTCTTTCCAGGGGCAGTTTGACTCTCTCTCAAAGGGCTCATGAAGGGGGTTGCCTGGGTGGCTCAGTCTGTTAAGTGTTCGACTCCCGGTTTTAGCTTAGGTCATGATCTCAGGGTTGTGGGATCAAGCCCCACGTCCAGCTCCGGATGCTCCCCCCTCCCAAAATAAATTAAAAAAAAAAACATTTTTTTTTTTTTAAAGGCTCTTGTATGTGCTTTGAACAAACAGGCATTTACTGTTAATGACTCTACAAGTTAGTGGGGGCAGGGAGAGGGTTCAGGTTCCGGCTGGCCTCACCTGTTGGGTTCTGCTGGTTTGTCATATGGGTGAGGATGGCTTCTGCTGGGACAACTGGCTGGCCTCATATGGTGTCTCATCCCAGCAGGCCACCCTGGACATGCTCACGCTGGGGCTGGGCAGGGTTCCAAGAGAACAAGAGGGAGCTCCAAGGCCACATGAGGCCCAGCCACTTTTGCTGCACCCTATTGGCCAACACAAGTCAGCCCAGATTCAAGGACTGAAGGAAATAGACTGCCTCTTAGTGGGAGGTCACGAGGCAGGAGACCTGGATACTGGAGACATTTTGCCATCAATCTAGAACATAAGGCCTGCCCTCAGGCCACAACCTCAGGGGATGGCCCAAGACCTATTCCCCCTCAGGTTGGTATGGAGCAGAAGCTCCAGGTACTCTGAGCAGCTGCCCGGTCCAAAAGGGCAGTTAGGGACGTTGGTGTGCCCTGCCAACCAGCATCATTGTCAATAGCACCTCCCCGCCTCTGCTCGAGAAGCCAGTTGGAGAGGTGAAGGGTTATTCTCCCCTCCTCCTGCCACAGTGCTTGTTTTGGGCACCGATAAAGACCTTCCCCCACTGCAGGAACTGGCTCCGCAGAGCTTGTTCAATTCAGGCCAGTGAGACTGGAGCAGAAGTTCACACAAGGCCTTGAGGACAGACAACCCTCCTGAGAGAGCCACCAGGGAGAGATGACCCTTCTTCCTCCATGTCCTGAGGCTGGAACTGCTACCAGCTTGAAGACCAAACTCCTGCATCAGGCATGTCCTGATCCATCAGTGTATTTCCTTGATATCAAATGAAATGGGGGTTTGAATCACATGTAACACAGGATATAAGAAATGTCACATTTGTTTCTTTAAATGAAATTTAATCTGCCCCCAGCTTTTTTGACAGGGAGGTAGGAAATTTCTTTCTATCAACCTGGGTAAGTCCTGCGTTTCTGACACTGTTCAAAATATTGGGGGAGAATGCTTCTGTTCAGTCTGTTGTCTCACTTCAAAATGCCCATATTCCTGGTTGGAATGTGCCCTGGGGTCCAGCCTCCCTCTCTGAGGTGTCGTCTGCCCCGCAGACCCAAGGAGGATGTCAGGTTTGGGGGCATCTCTCTCCTGGACATCTATCTACTTGGCTGTTTCCAGCCCCCGTTCCCCCAACGGCCTTGCCCAGACCTTGTCCTTCCTGGAGCTGCACACCTTGTGCTTCATTCATGATTCTGCATTTCCACAGCACGCTTTCTCTCGGTCAGCCTGTCCTCAAGGTCATGCCCTCTCCAGCCTGGCGCTGGATCCAGAGGAACCAAGAAAATGAATGTGTTCTTGTCTGGGCTCATGCCCACTGTCCCCAGTCATGTTCCTTTGGTGTTGCTGGAGAAGGCTGGGTGGTGCTCTAAAATCATGCAGACTTAGCTTTGGGTGAAGGCTTTTGGGGCTGGTTACTTTACCTCTTTGAGGACTCCTGGCCTCATCAGCCGACTGGGGGTAGGGGACAGTTCCTGCATCCCCATGGGCCCCCTCCCCCGCTATGGCCACAGTGAGGTTTGCTGGAGATAAGTCAGGAGATAGGCCATTTCCCAGTAGCTCAAGCATCCTGGCCCCTGCAACCAAACTCACGCGCACAACCACACAGGTTAAGCCATCAGACTCCGGGCAGAGAGGGGGGATTCCAAGTTTTCACGTGCAGAGGTGGCTCTGGGAGCTTTGAGGAGGGGCGTGGCTAATGCGTTGCCCTGGGCCCTAGGGAAGGGCTAGGATCTAGGCAAGAGTGGCCAGATTTAACATATAAAATACAGGACACCCAGATAAGTTTGAATTGCCGATAAAAAGCGGATACTTTTTTTAGCGTGTTTGTCCCAGGCAATAGCTGGGCGTCTTACATTTTATACCACAACCCTGTTCTGGGCGGGGGGGGGGGGGGCGCTCTGCGGCGGCTGAGCGCGTGGAACCGGGCGAAGGGGCCGAGGAGGCGGAGGCGCGCACCGCCGGCCGCACGCCCCACGCGGGCGGGATGCGCGGGGCCTGGGGGCGTGCCCGGCCCGGCTCAGGCGGCCTCCAGGCGGCGCCCGTGCCCGCCGGCCGAGCTACTCAGCAGCAGCGCCCGCAGCCGGCGCTCCCGGCTCCGCTGCAGCTCCCGCCAGTGCTGCTCCTCCAAGTGCGCCTGCGGACGGGCCCTCGGCGAGGTCGGCGCGGGCCCAGCGACCCTGCGCCCCCATCCGCGACCCCTCCCCTCCCCCCGCCCCCCCGAGGCCACCGGGCCCCCAGCCTCCCCGCCAGCTCCCGCAGCTCACCCATGGCTTAGGGCGCGCGGGTCCCGGCGCCGAAACCGGCTTCAGGGCTGCCTGCGTGCGGCGGCGCTCCGCCACCTTCTCCTCGATCTTGCGCTGCAGCTCCAGCACGCGCTCGTCCCGGGAGGGCGTCCCCGGGGCCGCAGACCGGGCTTTCTTCTCCTCCCACCTGAGCGGGCGACGGGGCGGCCTTAAGAGGGGCCCTAGCCGCAGGTTACCGGAAGTGTTTCGGGTGCAGGGGGAGAGGCTCTCCAAGGACCACGGGGGTGCCGTCGCCCCGGCGCCCCTATCTTTTTGCTCTTTGCACTTAACGTTATAAAAACGTACCCCATGTCTATTAGCTGCGGAGGTATTTGGAGCAAAAAAGCGAAAACCCTCTTTTACCCTGTGCTCCCCTTGCCACTCTTGCCTAGAGGCAACGGCTGCTAAAACAGCTTTGCAAATCTCTATCACACTAGACCATTTTTCCTTCCAGAATGAGGTCTCACTCTACAGACTGTTCCCTGACGGCTTTGGGTTAAGTGCACATCACGGCACCGCCAGGCAGACTGCCCACAAAAGTGGTCCTGGCGAATCAATGCCATGAGGTCTGGCTGTACGCAGAGGGCTCCAGGAGCCTTGTTAGCAGGTTTGGACCCTTGGAGGCTCCCCAGCACCAACCAGACTGCACGTGGGGTCTATCAGGCTGAGTCTGGAAGTGGTGAAGTCTCCCAGGTGCCTGCCACCTTGGGGACCTGCTGGGTGGCCAGCCAGCCGTGCCTGGACAGCCCCCACAGTTGTCACGGGGCCTCCTCAAATTGTAACCCGAGCAGCATTCGCTCAGGATCAATAGTGATGGGTTTTGTGACAGTCCTTCCTTCTGTCCACCCCACCCCAGTTACACACTTTCTCTGGAGCCCTGGGTGCCAGACCCTGAACCAGGCTATGCTATGACAGGGCTGGGTGCCACCTGACCCAGGGGGGTGACACCAACCCATGCTTGACCATGCTGCCACGGGACAGACGCATGGGGCTGGAAAAGCCACCACAGTGTTCCCAAAACAAAAGGGGTCCATGTGTACGTGCTCTCCATTAAAAGAGAGAAGTCAAGTCAAGATGCCTGACAATCAAATGCTATGTGTGAATCTCAGCCAGGTTCTGGTTTAAAAAGAAAGAAAAAAAAATTACGGCGAACAATCTTTTAAAACTTACAGCAAACAGTCTTGGGACCCTAGAGAAACATGAATACGGAGAGGATATTTAGATGATGGGAATTTTTGCTGAAATATCTAGTTGTGTAATTGTGCTGTGGTTATGCAGGAGCATGTCTTTTTTTCAGAAGATGCACACACCAAAGTGTTCAGGAGCGAAGAGTGTCTGAAGTCTGCAACTACTTCCAGATGGTTCTTTAGGGACAGATAAGTGGCTAGCTAGATGGAACACATGGCAAAGGTCGTACTTGTGACCTACATGCGAACATTTTGCATCCAAGCCCTCACTGCACGATTTTTTCACGTCTGAAAATGATCTAATAAAATAGTGGGGGTGGGAGAAGCTATTGCAAGGAAATTGCAGGCGAGTGGTGTGTTGTTGCAGGGAGAACCCGCCCGGGGGGAGGCTCGCGGCGTGCCCCCTGCCAGAGGCGCCTGCCCCTGGGACCACCAGTACCGACCTCAAGGCCGCAGACCTCCCCATGGCCGCGCGGCACAGTGAGATCTGCTCCACCGTATTCTGCAGTTCCTGGCTTCTGGTGCGCTTTCCCTGGATGATCTGGTCTCGCTTCTCTTCCTCTTCGCGCCGCTGGGTCTCCTTGAGCAGGGCCAGCCGCTCACGAAGCTCCACCACAGACATCTCCCCTTCCAGGCCATACCCAGGGATCTGCAGGGTGATGGGGAGAGCCGAAGCTGGGCGTCAGGCCCGTGCCCAGCCTGCAGGGCCGTCTCCTGTGCCCTGACGTGTCTTCTGCCCCAGCATTGGTGACCCTCCCCCAGGTTCCCTCGGTTTGGCCCCTGTGCCCAGGAGACCTCCTTCCCTCTGTTCAGTAGCGCTGTGTAACATGTCTGCCATTCAGCCTCTCCAGCCTGGACCCCCCTCTGGTGACTGCACATCGCAGCTGGGTGCCCTGTAGGCCCCTCTACTGGGGTTGGGCCCAAACGGAGCTCACTGCTTTCTCCCCAAGCCAGGCCCTGGGGGCCTGGGCTGAGTGCCCTCTGGACTTCCCACATCCCCCGGGATCAGGCCTCGTTCCCAGACCAGCTGTCGTGGCCCTTCCAGGCCAGCTCCCGCCTCACCAGATGCCAGCCTGGCTTCTCCTGGTTCTTCGCACACAGGCTTCCAGATACCAGTGCTCTCCTCTCAGCCCCTGCACATCCAGCCTTTGTGCACCTGCGCTGTCCTTACACCGCCCTGCCCGCCTGGGCCTGGGGAGCCCTGCGACCTCCTTCACCCTGTTGAAGCCTAACTTGTGAAGCCTACCTTGCCCCCTCCCAGGCCCCCTGGGCTCTGGCCCCCAGAGGTCACAGAGGTCTCCCTGACAGGACTGTGGACTCTTGGGCCAGCCCTAGGCCTGGCACATGGCAGGTGCAGCATCCACAGCTGGGTATGCCACTCATGCCGGGTGGACCTTGGCTTGGGACCAGACCTCCTTTGGTCTCGGTGGGAACTGTGGACGAGCCCGCCCATGGCAGTGCCAGGCTCCCCAGGACAGGCCGTGTCCTTACCTGGGTCAGGTCCACGAGCTTGCCCTTGCGCACGGGCTGGGTCTCCAGGGCTCGAAGTTGGGAGACGAGCTCGCAGCGCTCCTTCTGCTCCTCCTTGGCTGCCTGTATGGTGCGCTGCAGCAGCTCCCGGCTCTCCTCTATCACCTCCTGAACTTGGGGGCCGAACAGGGTGCTGAGGGGCTCGGAGGGCGGTTGGCCCAGCCCTAGCCTTCCCGTGAGGGCAGCTGGGCCCTCGCCAACCACGGTGGCTCACTTGGGGCCGGAAGGCGGCCTGGGGCCTGAGCTGGGGTGGGGGGTTGGCAGAGCTGGGTGCGGCCTCATGGTACCCGGCCCCCCGCTATACCTATCTGCCTTCGGCCCTTCAGGAGCTTCATCTGAGCCAGCTTAACATTCTTCTGCACCTCTGTCACCTGCTCCACCAGCTCCTTCATGGACCTTTCCTCCTGGAGGCGCCTCTCAGCACACTGCTGCTTCAGCTCAGCCATCTGCTCGGACAGCCGACCCAGCATGGTCAGAGCTGGAGGTGCCCCCTGGAGCAGGCCTGTACCCCCCCCCGCCCCCGCCGTCTGCCCCAGCCCCAAGAGCAGCATGAGGTCCGGGGAGCAGAACCTGCCCCTGACCCCGAGTCACCTTGGAACCCGGATCTAAGCTCATCAGCTACCGGGAGTCCCCTGGAGGTCAGGGCCTACTGGTGAGGTTCCACCTCATGTCCTCCCTTCCTCCACTGTGGTCCTGGGGAAACCAAGTCAGAGCCACTGGGTTTGCCCCGAAGCCCACCCACCCCGGGACTCCAGCTGAGAGAGGAGGGAGCTCATTGCTTGGAAGCCCTGAGGAGCACAGCACATGCCAGCCCCCCAGGCAGCCTCAGCCTTCTGTCACATGAGCCCCCAGGCATGTCCTGCTGGTCACCCTGCTCTCTTCTTTCTCACGGTGCCTCGTTAGTGAAGAGTCTTAAACGACGGAATGGGCAGTTTTGTCACTTGGATGCACGTGACCGGAACCCTCCTGTGTGTCCAGGTGCTTCTCGCCTCTTTGGCTCTGCGCTGCATTCATTAGCCTCATAAGGAGATGTCCCGGATTGTAGCTGGCTTATTTTTCCAGCTGTATGTTTTGAGGACTATATCACAAAGCTTTCATCCATTCTACTGTGGATGGACATTCAGATCACTTCCAGTTTGGTGCTATGGTGAACAATTCAGAATACTATTTTTAGTCCTCAAGACGCTATAAGGCACAGCGTGGGGTTTATACCTCCATCACTGGCCCAGGGTGGCCACGGAGCTAGCGAACTCCCAGCCCTGGCCGCCTGTGCAATGGGGGGCTCATCTTAAGCCGCACAGTAAGCAGGAATCAGCCTGCAGGCAGCTTGGACTTCAGGCTTAGAGACAGCAGCACGAAGTAATCCTTCTGTAAAACAATTCGCTGGTGTGCATAAAAAATGGCTCTTGACCATCCCTTTCGATTTATGCCATAAAGTAAGGAAGTGCTTACACAGCAAAAGGACAGAGGGCAGTCAGAGGGACACAGGGGCCAACCTGAAAGAGCTCCCAAAAGCCAAAGCTTGCAGCAAAATCAATACTGTCCTATTGGGTGAGAACACAAAGTGTAAAACAAATATGTGTGAGTCCCCACTGAAAGAAGTGATTGAATAAATAAGTAAGTGAGAGAGAAGAGAGGAGTCTTCCGGGCAGAAGAATTCTCAGTAGGTGCCCACTCCTTGAGTGTGGGCTTTGCTTAGAGACCCCCTTCTGCAGAATTCCAAATGGTGGGGGGAGACAATGGCAGTGGAGAGACCTGACAGGCACGACCTTGGCCAGGGGACCAAGGTTAACATCACAGTGATGAGTCTGTTGAAATAAGATACCCTTGAGAGAGTGTGATAAGAAGATCACTTTGCTTCTGCAGTCTTGTTCCCAAAACCCACAACCTCAGTCTAACCATGAGAAGAGCATCAGACACATCCCACCCAGGGGCATTCTACAGGACACCTGACCAGCTCTCCTCCAAACTGTCGAGATCATCAAAAACAAGGAAAGTCTGAGAAACTGTGACAGCCAAGAAGAGTCTGAGACATGACCTTTAAATGTAATGTGGGGTCCTGGGACAGGAAAAGGGCATTTGTGTGGGGGGAAAAAAAAAAAACGAGTTCAAATCCTAAGGAGGTGTGGAGTTTAGTGAAGAGTCATGTACCAATGTTAGCTACTTAGCTGTGACAAATATCCCATGGTGCAGTGGGCCAGTGTCTCCCCCCAAATTCACATCTACCTAGAACCTCAGAATGTGATCTCATGTCCAATTAGTTGAGGATCTCAAGAGGAAATCATCCTGGATTTAGGGTGGGCCCTAAATCGCATGACAAGTGTACCTAAGAAGCGGAGAGGACACAGAGAGATGCGGACACATGGCACATGACTGTATGAGGGTGCAGGCAGAGACTGGGGTGAGACCGCCACATACAACGGAGTTCCTGGGGTCACCGGCAACTGGAAGAGGCAAAGAAGGATCCTCTCAGAGGAGCTTAGCCGAGAGCGTAGCCCCACTGCCACCTTCCTTGACCTTGGACCTGGGGCCTCTGGAACTGTGACATGAGCCCTCTGGGCCATGGGGCTTTGTTGTGGCAGCCCTGGAGACCTGGTGTGGTGCCGGCAGATGTCAGCAGGGCAGCTGGGGGGAGGACACGGGAACGCTCTACACTATCTTTGCAACTTTTCTGTAACTCTTAAAAAACTGTTTTGAAATAAAAAGCGTATTTTTAAAAGTACTTTCGAAAACTTGTTATTAGTGGAAAAATGCTCATGTGGAAATATGAGGTGAAAAGAGGTGGGCTATCAACATCTGCGAGGGGTCTTATCTCACGTGGGTAGAGTACAGACAAACCCTGAATGAACCGTGGGCGAGGAGCCCTGCCCTGCGGGGTCCCCAGGCCCCGGCCAAGCCACATCTCAGGGACAGCCAGGAGGCAGGAGAAGGGGTGGCATCTCCTGGCTCTCCATAAACGTGCCTGTAACAAGGGGGTGGGCAGTGCAGGACCAAGGACAAGGCTGAAGCTGGGGAGGAAGACACACGGGATTTGGGGCGCCTGGGGGGCTCAGTCGTTAAGCGTCTGCCTTCAGCTCAGGTCATGATCTCGGGGTCCTGGGATCGAGCCCAATGTCAGGTTCCCTGCTCAGCGGGGAGCCTGCTTCTCCCTCTCCCTCTGCGGCTCCCCCTGCTTGTGCTCTGTCTCTGTCTCAAATAAATCAGTAAAATATTTAAAAAAAAAAAAAAAAGACACACAAGACGGTAAGGGCCATCTCTGCCTGGACCAGCTCTGCTACCTCAGGCCCTGCCAGCATCTATGCTGGTGGATGAAGACGGGGGTACCCACCACCGCAGCCCCTCCAGAGGGGTGCAGAGGGCAGGGCAGCAGGAAGGGCTTCCGTGGGCCAGGCCGCAGCCGTGGAACCTCTGACCAGCTGAGGCAAAAGTTACAGTTAATGCTGTAAGAGTCATCATCCAACATGAATAATACAAGAGACATTGAAATCCCTTTCTCTCCGAATATTTAGTGCCATCTAATCTGCCTAATATATTTATATAAAGCTTCTAGTCACATAAATGCATGTAACTGCACATTCCAGGACGGGGAAGGAAACGTCAGAGGGTACCATGTGGCAACCTACCTCCCACCCCCCGCCTCCCCAGCAGTAACAAGAGTAGTGTCATCAGAGGCCAAGTGGACAGTGAGGACCCAAGTGGTATGGACACCACTCCTGACATGCTTGCCATGCGACAGTGGAGGCCACATGGGGAGCAGGTACAAGGTACTCCCACCTTTGCCAGGCAGGGAGACATGAGTGCAGGTCTAGCCAGAGCTCTTGCGAAGAAGTAATGAGGAACCCCCCACACAGGGGTCAACAAAGGCCAACTGGGGGGCCTGGATTGCTAGGCCCACCTGGAAATAATATGGCAGCTCCCCATCTTCCCCTACCTGTGTGAGAGGGAGCCAGCTAAGACAAGGGTTTAAATAAGATCCAGAGTCCCGTAATATCCAAATGTTTGGGTTTCAGTAAAAAAATCACTCATCATACCAAAAGCCAGGATGATGTCAAGCTGAATGCAGACAATAAATGCTGAGATGACAAAGATGCTAGGTTCGACAAAGATTTTTAAAGAAGCCATTATAGAAATGCTTCAATGGCAATTATGAACATGTTTGAGACAAATGAAAAAAATAGTTTCAGCAAAGAAATAAAGCCTTAGCGAAGAAATAGAAGACATAAAGAAAAAACAAATGGAACTTTTAGAACTGAAAACCATAATAGATGAAATAGAAAATTCAGCGGATAGCTTCACTGGCAGATGGAGGGAAGGAGTAAAGAATCCGTGAACTTGAAGGTAGAACAGTGGAGAGAAATCACCCAATCTGAACGTAACAGAGAAAAGAGACTGAATGAGCAAAACCTCAAGGACCTGTGGGACAATCAAAAACATCTATCACTCCTGTCATCAGAGTCCCAGGAAAGAGGAAACAGGATGAAGAGGAAAAAGTACTTCAGAAAGTCATGGCTAAAACGTCCCAAATTTGGCAAAAGACATAAGCCTAGAAATTCAAGAAGCTCAGTGAACCCCAAAGACACCCATGCTGAGACATATTGTAATTAAATTTCTGAAAACTAAAGGCAAAAAAAAAAAAAAAAATCTTGGGAAACAGCCAGAGAAAAATGACACATTACTTATAAGGGAGAAACTATGTGAATGACAATGGCTTTCTCATCAGAAACCACAGAGGCCAGAGGAAGGTGCACAGTATTTTTCAGGAGCTGACAGAAAAGAATCATCAACCCAGGGGCGCCTGGGTGGCTCAGTCGTTAAGCATTTGCCTTCGGTTCTGGTCATGATCCCAGGGTCCTGGGATCAAGGCCCGCATTGGGCTCCCTGCTCCGTGGGAAGCCTGCTTCTCCCTCTCCCAGTCCCCCTGTTCGTTTACCCTCTCTTGCTGTCTCTCTCTGTCAAATAAATAAATAAATAAAATCTTAAAAAAAAAAAAAGAATCGTCAACCCACAATACCATACCCAGCAAAAATATTCATCAGGAAAGAAGGAAAAACAAAGACAACCTTAGATGAAGGAAGACTAAGTATTTGTTGTCAGCAGACCTGCCCTAAAATCATGGCTAAAGAAAGTTCTTCGGACAGAAAGTGGTAAGAGAAGGGACCTTGGAACGTCAGAAAGGAAGACAGAACATGGGAAGCAAAAATGTGGGAAACACAACAGACTTTCCTTCTCCTCTGGAGGCTTCTAAATTATGTCTGATGGTAGAAGCAAAAATTATAACACCGTCTGGTGTGGCTCTAAATGTGTGTAGAGAAAATATTTAAGATAATTCTGTCATGAAACCGGGAAGGAAATGGGACGTGGGAGGTAAGGTTTCTAGACCTGACTCAAGCTGTTAAAATGACAGCACTTGGGATGCCTAGGTGGCTCAGTCAGGAAAGCGTCTGCCTTCGGCTCAGGTCATGATCCCAGGGTCTTGGGATCAAGTCCCACATCGGGCTCCCTGCTCAGTGGGAAGCCTGCTTCTCCCTCTGCTGCTGCTCCCCCTGCTCGTGCTCTCTGTCTTTGTGACAAATAAAATCTTAAAAAAAAAAGTTTTTAAAAAATAAATAAAATGACAACACTTGCAGGTGGTGATAAGTTATGCATGCACGATGTAATACTTAGAGCAATGACTGAAAAAGCTATATTAAGAGATACACTATAGGGGCGCCTGGGTGGCTCAGACAGTTAGGCTTCTGCCTTTAGCTCAGGCCATGATCCCGGGGTCCTGGGATCGAGCCTGGCATCGGGCTCCCTGCTCCGCGGGAAGCCTGCTTCTCCCTCTCCCACTCCCCCTGCTTGTGTTCCCTCTCTCGCTGTGTCTCTCTCTGTCAAATAAATAAATAAAATCTTTAAAAAAAAAAAGAATGAAAGAGGTTATATCACTATAGACCCTACAGACACTAAGAGAAAAAAAAGGGTGATAATAGGATACTATAAACAACTCTACATGCATAAACTTGACAACTTAGTGGAATGGGCAAATTCCTTAAAAAAAACACAAACAACCACAACTCACCACTTATGAAGCAGATCATTTGAATAGCCCTATAACTTTAATGGAAATTAAGTTTGTAATTTGAAAGCTTTCAAAAAGTAAATCTCCAGGCTTAGATGATTTCACTAGAGAATTTTGCAAAATGTTGAAAGAATTAACACCAATTCTACACAATCTCCCCCAGAAAATAAAAGAGGGGAGAATACCTCCAAATTCATCTTACAAAGCTGGTATGACTCTGATACGGAGACCAGACAAAGTCAGTACAAGGAAGAAAACCACAGATTAACATCCCACGTGAAACTATATGCAGAAACACTCGCAAAAAATCAAAATAGTAGCAAATACAATTAGCATATATAAAAAGTATCATATACCATAACCAAGTGGGGAAGAGATGCAAAGCTGGTTCAGTATTTGAAACTCTGTCATGTGATAATAATTCATCACATTCATCACATATAGTCATGAATCTACTATATTCACAGCCCACAGAAGAAAAGTCACATGATCATATCCATTGAGGCAGAAAAGCATTTGATGAAATTCAACACCTTTTCATAATAAAAACTTGTGGAACTTCATCAACTTGATGGAGAGTACATCCACAAAACTTACATCCAACATCAGTACTTAACAGTGAAAGACTGATTTCCCCTGATATCAGGAACTAGGCACAAACGTATGCTCTCATTCTTACCTAACACAGGCCTCGAAGTTCTAGCCTGTGCAATAGGCCAGAAGAGCAAATGATAGGAATGCAGTTCAGAAATAAAGAAATAAACTGTTCTTTACAGATGACATGATTGTCTACATAGAAAATCCCAAGGAATCTACGACAAAACTCCTTGTTTGTCCTAGAAAAATAATAAGGGAGTTCAGCAAAGTCACAAGATATAAGATCAACACACAAAAGTCAATTACATTTTAATATACTAGCATCGAATACATGGACACAAGAATTAAAAATTCAACACCACTTAACAATTACTCAAAAAAATAAAAGAAATACTTAGGCACAAATCTAACAGAACGTGTACAGGATTGAATACTAAAAACTATACAACACAGATGAAAGAAATAAAAAATTTAAATAAATGGAGAGACATAGTGCATTCATGGATTGGAAGACTCAAATGGTTGGCCACAAAAGTGGATCCAGATCTCAGACCATGTACAAGAATAATCTTTGAGTGGATTCGAGATCCAGATGTAAAAATGAAATACAAATACTAGAGAACACATGGGTCAATTGCTCCCTAATGTGGGTATAGGAAAAACCTTTCTTTTCGCTCTTCAGAATGTGGACACAATAAAAGGAAAGCTTGGTAAGTTTGCACCACAAAACACATCATAAGCAAAGCTGAGTGACCAACTGGAAGAAATTGTCTACAATATACCATAAAGAGTTACTTTCCCTAATGTGTGAAGAACTCTATTTTTTTTTTAAAGATTTTATTTATTTATTTGACAGAGAGAGCACAAGTAGGCAGAGTGGCAGGCAGATGGAGAAGGAGAAGCAGGCTCTCTGCCGAGCAGGGAGCAAGATGTGGGGCTTGATCCCAAGACCCCAGGATCATGACCTGAGCCAAAGGCAGCCACTTAACCGACTGAGCCCCCCAGGCACCCCATGTGTGAAGAACTCTTAAAAATGAAAGAAATGAAGGCTAAGAGCTTATTGGAAAGTACCTGATGGATCTTTGGCACGGAGACCACTCAGTGGGGAGGGGACCGTGTCTTCAACAAGTGGTGCTGGGAAAACTGGACCCCTACCTCACACCACACACAAAAATCAACATAAGACCTGAAATCACAAACTCGTAGAAGAAAACAGGAGACAATCTCCCTCACATTGGCCTTAGCTGTGTTTCCGGGGTGGGGGGTAGTTGACATCAAAAGCACAGGCAATAAGAACAAAAATGAACTATTGGGACTATCTCAAACTAAAAGGTTTCAGCACAGGATAAAGCATAACCAATCAAATGAGAAGGTCACCTGTGCAATGGGAGAAAGCATTTGCAAACCGTATATCCATAAGAGGTTAACGTCCAAAATACACAAGGTACTCTTACAACTCAGTAGAAAAAAAAAAGCCAAATACCCTGACTAAAAAATGGGCAAAGAATGTGAATATTTTCCCAAAGGCGGTAAAAAAATGGCCAAGGGGTATATGTAAAGATGCTCATCATTACTAATTATCAGAGAAAAGCAAATCAAAATGACCATGAGCTATCACCTTACACCTGTTAGGATGGCTGTCATAACAGTCAAAAGACAACAAATATGGGCGAGAATGTGGAAAAAAGGGGTGCCCGAGGGTGGCGGTGTGAATTGGGGCAGCCACTGTGGAAAACAGTATTTTAATGTTTCCTCAAAAAATTAAAAATAGAATTACCAGGTTTTTTTTTTAAATAAAGTTTCTATTTATTTATTTGAGAGAGAGAGAGAGAGTCAGGGGGAAGGAGAGAGAATCTGAAGCAGACTCCACGCTGAGTGTAGAGCCTGACATGGAGCTCGATCTCACAACGCTGAAATAGTGACCTGAGCTGAGATCAACAGTCGGACGCTCAACCGACGGAGCCACCCAGGCGCCCCGTCACATCACACACCTTAGACATATGGGAGTCTTACTCGTCAATCATGTCTCAGTAAAGCTGTGTAAAAATGGACAAAAGCCATGAAGAGATAGTTCACAGAAGAAGTCACAGAAATGGGTCTTAAATACATGAAACACACTCAGCCCCGCACCTAACAAATGACAGGCACGTCAGCACGGTGCCGAGATGCTGCGTCACGCCCACAGGCTCAGCACAAATCTCTGAATTCAGTACAGTGCACCCAGGCGGGGGTCCTGGGGCCAGGCCCCTCGCACACCACCTGCAGAAGGTGACCCAGCATCTCTGATGAGCCCGCATGCCCCGGACAGTGTGGACGGGGCAACACAGCAAAAGCCCTGCATTCCGTTACTTTCTGACTCATCGACGTCCCCTGGAAGATGTCCCCTTGAGAGTCCCCCTCCCCCGATGCCAGAAGCTTGCGTGGGCCTTATTCATTGCGGATGCCGCACAGACAACGTGTGTAAGGAGAGAGGGACGTAAGAAGTGGGTGTAGGCAAGTGTACACATTTGCTTCGAAGGAAAGACAGAAAAGATCGTCCAGAAATTAATGGAAATAAGAGCTGAGGGGGGTAGGTGGAAATGGGCTCCCCAAAAGGGACACTCCTCTGGGTCTCTTGTTCACATTGTTTTGACTTCCTATTTGTAAAGAAGGAAACTAAAAAGGAAGGAAAAGCAAACCCTGACATCTAATAGAAACGGACACAGAGAAGTTTATCAGAAAGGTGCTCAGGAGACCGCAGGTCCTCAGGGACACGTGTCTGAGGGTGGACAGGGCTGCAGTTGGGCCACAGAGCCCAGGCCCCTCGGAGGCCCTCTGCAAGGGACAGGCTTTCGGGGAAACACAGGTTGGGGGTCCCCACCTAGGCCGCCTGTCCCGGCAGGAGGACGAGCCTAGACCAATATGGCTACAGCCTCTGAAGTGGTAACGTGGATGCCCACAGACCCTTCTATGGGACAGGAGACCAGAAGCAAATGTGCGACGTGTGGGCTTTCCAGAAGTTTCAGGTCTTCCTTCATGTGTGGACGTGTGGGCCAACCGACTCTGCTGGTGGGGGCGAGGAGCGGGTCTGGACCAGAAGGGCCAGCCTGACTGTCCACTCAGAGAGCCTCTAGAACCCCCCTGCCGCCCCCCCCCCGCCGCCCCCCAACCACCACGGGAGCGGCCAGGCCCATGGCCCTCGGCAGCCCCACAGCTTCTGGGGGTCAGACAGGCCCACCGGCCGGCCCCCGGGCCCCCAGCCGCTCCCGCGAGGCTGTGTCACCTCCTCCTTCTTCTGGTCGGCCTTCTGCTTGTTCTCCTGCGCGAGGTGCTGCCGGGCCAGGATGGCCTCCTCGCGGCTCAGCTTCCCCTGCAGCCTCCGGCACGCGCTTGTGGCCAGTTCCTCCTCCCGGTCCTTCGCCTGCATCTCCTTCTGCCACTGGAGGAACTCAGAGAAGTCCCTGGCCCCGTCCACAAGCGTATCCACCCTGGGGAAGGGGGCAAGAGGCAAGGCTTGGGATCCCCCCAGGTCAGGGCCTGCGCTGGCCACCGGGATGCCACAGGTTCCCCCGGAGTCGGGGGCCCTCACAGGCGTGGGGCGCTCTTCACCCAGTCCCAGCCACACCACCCACCCACTGGCCACCTGTCCCGTGCATCCAGCCTCCAGCCACTTGTTTGTCTATTCACCGGAGTGTCCATCGGCCCTCCCCCTGTCTACCCGTCTGTCCATCGGCCCTCCCCCTGTCTACCCGTCTGTCCATCGGCCCTCCCCCTGTCCACTTGTCTGTCCATCGGCCCTCCCCCGTCTACCCGTCTGTCCATCGGCCCTCCCCCTGTCCACTTGTCTGTCCTCTCATCCATCTGGGCAGCCACCCAAACTCCCACCCACAGCCCAGCTCATGGGTAAGCACAGGCTCTGCCGCGCTGGTGGTCTGCGGGGGGAGGGGGGCATCAGGAAGGGGTCTGAAAAGGAGGGGACCCCTGAGAGAGGTCTGGGCTGGGCTAGCTTTCTGCTAAGCCCCCCTCTGTCCCGTCCATTTCCCTCACTGAGCCGGGACTATCTTCCTTGGATACAGCTGTGACCCCAACACCGGCCTGCTTGTGGACCCCACCAAAGCACCACAGCCACCGGGCCCCCTCTATTCCCACAAGAGCCATGCCCTGCACCCCTCCTCTGAAGAGGGGTGAGGAGCTGCCGCCCCCACCTCTGCAGCTCTTTCTCCACCTGCCGCTGGTATAAAGACCCTTCTCGGAGGATGGCAGCAGTGTTCAGCTTGACCGGGACCTCACTGGGCTGCAGGAGAGAGGAGGGGCCGGCTGCAGTGGGGTGGAGGGTGAGGGGAGACTCGGGGCAGCAGGTGCCCCCCTGCCCTTCACACTTGCCCTTGCCTCCAGCTCTGGCCATCCGAGCCCCTGGGCGCAGAACAGGCCAGGAGGTGGGTGTCCAGGGACAGGGGACTGGCACCTGTGCCCACCCAGACCAGTCAGGAGCACCCCTCACCTTGTAGAAGGTCAGCTTTGGAGTCTTAAGGATTCGGGGCATGAAATGAAGCTGCAGCTTCTTCTTGGAGTCCTGTAGAAGGCAGGGCCTGGCACCTGTGCCCACCAGGTGCCCCTAAACACACCCTGGGGAGGTGGTGGGCCCTGCACCCCTGGGAGGGCCAGCTCCCTCCTCTCTATCTTAACTCCAGCTGCCCACCCATGTGTTCCCAGCCCGCCCCCTGCACGTGCGCCCCCCAGGGCAGCCCCTCTATCCTCCAGTGCCCTCCCCAGCCTTTCTGGGGTGTCGGGCCTCCCAGCCGGGGGCCGGGAAAGAGTGGGCCTGCCAGGCCTGGGGACAGCGGTTCCCAGTCAGCGGAGCTCGAACCTCCGGGCCTGGGGCCCATCCCCCAGCTGCTCCCTGGGGCTGGCTTCCACAACCCTTCCTGGCTGCCCCCCAGGTTGGCTCTCGGCCTGCTGCTTTGTGGACACCCCCGGGACGGGCCCCACGGCTGCAGTGTGTGGAGCCGTGGGTCGAAGTGCACCTCCTGGGGACCTGCCGTCACCGCCACCCCGCCCCCCGCAGCTGCTTGTGGGGACCATAGCCCCACAAGCCAGGGGGGCCCGCAGGGGAAGGGCAGGGCCAGCCCAGCTCCTCCGGAGTGAGCTGCCACCGAGAACAGGCCTTCCTTGTCCTTCTCCCTTTACTTTTCCCTTATTGACAAACATACCGGGGTTTTTGTTTTTCTTGTAGAAACATTAGGTGCTCAGCACGGAAATCTGGGAAACTAGGAACCCCCAGAAAGCACAGAAGACGCGTGCCCGCAGTGGTCTGGGAGGTGCGTCCGCACCTGCACGCTCAGGCTGAGCTCAGCCTGGCTCGGGGAGCCTGCCCCTCTGTGAACCGAGCCTGGAAAGACTAAATGAGGGGCTCATTGTGTCGCTGCTGGCAGGGCATCGCAGCAATGTGTCCGTGCCACCATGAAGACTGACCCAGGGTGTGGAGCGCTGGGGGTTACCTGCATCAGGGGCTCCCCCCGGGACCTGGGCACCGCACACCGCATCTCCTCGATGTTCGCCTTTAGCAGCAGCTCCTGCAAGCAGTGCATGACTCTGGCCCTACTGGCCACCAGCCGGCGTCCTTGGGCCCCAGAAGGGACAAGGGCATGGACCAGCTCCCCACTCCTCCCCTGCTTCTTTGCATAGAACCCCCCACCCACCCACCACCACGGCGAGGGCTCTAGGAAGGCAGGCGTCGCGGAAGGCTCCTCACCTCGGCCTTCCAGCGATTAAATCTCTTGGTCATCTCTAGCAACTGCCTCTCCTTGGGCGGCTGGTAGGTGCTCCTGGGGATCTGGTGGGGTGGCAGGAGAGGAGCCTGCTGTCATCGGCTACAGTTTGGAGGGGTGTGTGGAGGTGCCAGGCTGGCGGCCAGCTGGATGTGGGTGCGGGAGGGTGCTGCCCGCACCAGGAGAGGCAGGGCTGGAAGGGAAGCTGCTGAGCTCTGACTGGGATCCCTGGGTGCTGGCGGTCATCCAGGGGAGGGAAAGGAAGGACGTCGGGCCAGCAGCAAGAAGGAAGGTAGCCGAGCATAGCGCCCAGGCCCAGGAGACACTGGACGAACAGGCAGGTGACTGGGGGGCCAGGGGATGAGGGAGGAGGCCTGGAGGGGCAGGTGAGGCCAGGAGAGTGTCACGGAGCCCAGGAAAGTCAGTGTCATGGAGCCCAGGAAAGGGAAGGGGCCGCGGCATTAATACTGCCGAGACCAGGGTGGCCCGAGGAGTATCCGTGGGGTCTAGTCACGGAGACCCTCGCCAGCCTGGAGGGGGCATGTCCGTGGGGGGTGGGGTAGGGACAGCCTGGAAAGCCCTGAGCTCCAGACCCTAATTCCTGGGCCTCTGCCCTGTGTGTCTAAGGAGCATCTGAAAACTCGAGGGACCTGATACGGGTGAGGGGTTTATGGAAAGCCTCTCTGGGCAGACAGGTTGCAATAGACCTAAGGGTGGTGGGAGTGGGCTGGGACCCTGGGGCCCCCGAGCACCACCCCCTTACCCTCCATGCAATCCTCAATTCTGTGAGGAAACCAGATTGGTTCTGGGCAGCTGAGTCCACCAAGGTGCTTGGGGCAGGGACCACAACCGGTCGGAACATTGCACCCCGATCACGGTGATCAGCTCAAGGGGAGGCCTGCCACCCGAGCTGGTCTAATCATAGTGCCATGGAATTCTTGACCCTAGATGTCCTCTCATGCCCTGGATGGTTTGCTACGATGACGGAAGTTTGCCCAAAGATAAAGATGACCCACAGAAGCACAGCAAGGACTCTGACCAAACCAGAAGCAGCTAGTTCTCTATGGTCTAAACCAGATCGAGCTGCTTTTTCCTGTTATTTGCAATACAATGCATCCTGACTGGCAGGAGAAGTCAGCAAGGTAGGGAGAAGGAGAAGAGGGAGGGGAAGAGGGTCGAGGCAGAGGGAGAGTTGTGCAAAGGCCCTGGGGTAGGGACAGGCCCACATGACTGGGGTCACACAGACAGACATTATCACCGGCCCACGACCTGAAGAGTACAGAAGAGTATATGGTGATGTATGTGTGTGCTGGGCACTACCGAATAGAGAGGGAGAGGTACGCTGCAACAGGCTCCAAGTAGGCTCCAAGTGCCGAGTCCAGATGGGTCTGAGCCCCATGGTCCCCCAGCCTCATTTCATGTCACTGACCAGACCTCAGTATGTGGAGCACAGGAATCCACCAGGCAGGCTCCAGGTCAGCTGGGTGGGGTCATTAAACACTCCTGGTCTGGTCCAGAGCACACTCGGCCCTAGGAAGAGCCCAGCTGCTACTGGCTCACAGCCGGGCCCACGGCAAATGCCTGCACTTACTGGTTTTGACTTGGCCATGACAGGGACCAGCTCGGGAACTGGAATGGCGCGGGGCCGGGGGACAGTCAGGTTGAACTCCTTGGGCTCTGTGACCTTGGCCTTGGTCTTTGAAAGAGGGGGCTGAATGGCCATCACTTCCTCCAGCTGGTGGATCAGCTCCTGGACCTCCGGCTGCCATCTTGAAGGGAAAGGTGGGAGAAGCTGCTTAGGGCCACTTCCAAAGCAGGTCAACTAGGGCACGGTCCTTGGAATCCAAAGGACCCCCCCCCCCCCCATCGCCCAAACACCTGGCTTTACCTCAGGGTGGGGGTGATAATGTCTCTGATGCAGGGACAGTACCAGCCACACCCCAGAGTCACACAGCAGGTGGGGAAGCAGGGCCAGCAGCACTGAGGTCTCAAGCCACGCTGGTGAGTGAGTGAGCGGGGAGCTGGGAGGAGGGGACAGAGAGATCCTCTCGCTGCGGAGTCCAGCGAGTCTGAGGAGGAGCGACAGTGGGGACATGGAGCTAATCTGGGCCAGCAGACAGCCCAGGGGAGGGAGGTCAGGGCAAGCTGGCAATTGCTGTAAGGTTCCTGGAGCTGTGCTGTTGGTGACAGGTGTAGGAGGGGCTACAGGGGTGGAGCGCGGTTGCCCTGGGGCAGGGGTTTGGGCAGGGAATCTCCCACATCAGCAGCCTGGCCAGTGGGGCTCCCCTGAGGGCAGACTACACGGTTTGGATAGTTCCTGCCCCAGCTGGAGGGCCACGGCCCCCGGAGGAAGGAAGGGCATGTCCGAGGGCCAACGGAGAGTGCGATCTCAGGAGGGGCAGGTGGGGCAAGGCAGGTCTGGGATGGGGCTGGTCCTATAGCGGACAACGGTAGGGCTGTATCGCGGGTGGTGGGGCAAGGGGGTGGGGCACGCTGGAAGCGGGCTGAACCCGGAGGTAGCTCCCGGGGCCCTGTAGGCCGGGCCCCTGCTGGCAGCCCTGTGGACGGACAGTGAATCCAGCCTGGCTGGGACTAAGGACTTTCTTTCTTCTGGGGCAGGGGCAGCTCAGGGGATACTCCACAACCCCAGGGCCACGATTTCCTTCCCACAGAAGGGCTTCTGCCTTCCCTGGGCCTCTGGGTCTCCTGTACACAGCTGGTACCTAACGTGGTCTGCTTGTGCCCAGTCTCTCTGTCCCCAGGAAGACAAGGTGGACCCCCCAAGCCCCATCAGAAGGGAAGCCACAGGGGGCAGCTTCACCCTGCCCCCCGTGCTGGTCCTTCTCCAGCAGGTCCTGGCCTGCACCTGTGAAACCACCGTTTTCCCAAGACTGTCAGGGGCATGGGGACAGGCAGTGAGGGCGGCTTTGGGAAGTGGGGTGCAGGGAGGCCCCCAGCCTGGCCCACCTCATCAAGGGGTCGATCCAGTTCTCTCTCACGTGGGCGGTCTCATAGATGAGGCTCCACTCATCCTTGATCCACGAGCACAGGTTTAGGGGATTGAAGAAGAACCCGAGGAACTGAGGGAGAAGCAGGAACCACTGTGGGGGCTCGGGCCCAGACCCCCCAACCTGGTGAAACCCCCAGCTCTCCTCACACAGAAAGCCAGTGTCCAGCGGGCAGGTGTGGCTATGCACCATGAGAGGAGACCTCTGTCCACCCCAGGGCAGGAGGCCCCTCCTGACAGACCCTCCCTCCCTAGAACAGAGAGGGGAGCCTGACCGTGCTCACCTGCTGGGCTGGGGTACCTGCTCTGGGGAGCTGCCCCTCACCATGTGGACTTCTACACACGGTATCTGGGCTTTCGGGGCAGCCCACCCCAGTCCTGGAGCACGCCCCAGCCAAGCAGGGCCCATCCCCGCTGGTGGGGACCCTGTGCTTGAGCCAGCTGCCCAGGACCCGCAAGGCCCACACCCCACTTCTGGAGAGTTCTTGGTGGGGACAGGCGGACAGTGGCCTCTCCTCCCCCCCACCCCGTGGGCTCCCGAATACCAAGAACGGAGTTGCACCGTTTTCTGCAGCCTGCCTCTGCTTGCCCAGGGCAGTACCCGGGGTGGGCCCTCAAGGGATTGAGGGTGTGTGCCCTGGCACGGCCCAGACCCTGCCACAGCAGGGATGTCCAGCAACTGTGGGCTCCTAACAGCTGCTTTCCAGGCCGGACCCTCAAGTGTAACAGATCTGATTCTAGAAAAACAGCACAGTTTAGCTTCTCAGTGGAGGCCACCTCGGGGAGCTGGAGGCTTCTGCAGAGCAGGCTGGCCGTCGCTTGGGGTGGCCACAGGAGTGGCCGTCTGCACTGCTGAGATGAAGCTCAGGCCCCAGCCCTTGTCCGAGGGGTGGCCACACTTTGGGCCTGTTGGGGGGCTGCTCTGTGTAGGGGTGTCCACCAAGCTGAAGCCACACTCTGTCTTGGAGGGCCTTGTCTAGTCAGGGGACCACTACAGACCACTCAAGCCAGGCTCTGGAAAACTGGCTAGAAGGGGAGGCCACATGGGGCAGTCTCCCAGGAGAGCTTCGTGTGGACTAGGAAATAGGATGCCTCCGTCTGGTCCCCAAAAGAGCACCCTGAGCCGTGGGCCTTGGGAACAGGTCGTTTACTGGGCCGGACCAGGCAGCACAAGAGTTGTGTGTCAGCGTCTGCCTTCGGCTCAGGTCATGATCCCGGGGTCCTGCGATCAAGTCCCGCATCGGGCTCCCTGCTCCGCGGGGAGCCTGCTTCTCCCTCTCCCTCTGCCTGCTGCTCCCCCTGCTTGTGCTCTCTCTCACTTGTTCTCCCTCTCTTTCTCTCTCAATGAAATAAATAAAATCTTTAAAAAAAAGGGAGATGCAGGGCAGGTGGGGGGGGGGGGCTCACCTTGTGCATCTTGTCCACAGGCTGGGCCCGGACAATGTCACAGAAGAGCTGAAAGCCGAGTTCCTCCAGCTGGAACGTGGCCAGGTAGCAGATCACTAAGGAGACAGGGCCGATGAATGTGGGGCAGACCCTGGGGTGTCATCCCCCACACCCCCTAGCATTTGATCCTGGGGGAGTCAGCCAGAGGCCAGGGGCCCGAGGGGTGCGCCTCAGGCCCCACCACCGTCCGGGCGGGAGCTCCACCTGGCGCCCCGTGAAAATGGCAGGATGACACACCATGGCACAAATGTCTCACACAGGTGAGCGTGCGGTGCCTTCCATCCCACTTCCACACACACTAACTCATTTGATGAGTTCTCAGAAATTCCAGAAGTCCCCTGGGTAAAAGTAAATCATTCCGGATTTTCGTTTGTTAATTCTGAGAGACCGAATAGCCTCGAGCTGACTGTAACTTGAATGTCCCTGGGCCAGGTGAGGGTCGTCCGCGGGACTGTTGGTCACACCGACTGCTAGGTGGGCCAGTGACGTGCTGCTGACTTGAGCCAAGTGCCCAGGGGCGCAGGCGGGGCCCAGGAGCCAGCTCCGGACCTGGCCTCCGGCCACCAAGCTCAGCCCCCCAGCCCCCCTCAGTCCCCATCCCGTCCCCCTGGACAGGAGCCCTGCGGCCTTTAGTGGGCCTGGAGTCTGTGTCCGTGTCGTCAGGTGGACCCTGGTCCGCCCACTCACAGGCACCCACGAGGACCCAGCGAGGTAACAGGCCGTCGGGAGACCTCGGAAAACACAAGTGCCGCAGAAACAGCAGGAGCCTGAGGAGTGTCCTTTCGTTCCCACTCCACCTGGTCATTATTGCTGCTGCGAGTCTGCGGCCCTCATGCCAGAGACAAGGGCCGCAGGCCTGGGCCGCAGGGACACCTACCCTCGAAGAGGTTGTAGTCGGCCCGTGGGCAGAGCCAGCCGGCCCGCACGTAGAAGGCATCTACCACCACGGCCAGCAACTTCCGGTACTCGAGGCACCCGGACAGCACCTCCAAAATGAACGCCTGCTTCTGGAGGCTCAGAGTCTAGAAAAGAAACAGCTGGGAGGGGGCCACGGGCTAGGCCAGGCGTCCCTCCATGCGGGGGAAGAGCTCAGTCAGGGCACTCCCCCCAGAGCAGTGGGCAGAGCCTCAGACCCAGAGGGTCCCCCCCAGGATGTGGTCCCTCGGGTGCTCCTGGATAGTGATGGTGAGCTAGGGGCAAACACAGAAATAAACATGGAAATGATGCATTAAAACAAACGCTCCAAAAGGACAAATATGTGATTTCACAAATAGGAGGCCCCTGGAGGAGCCAGATTCCCAGGACAGAAAGCAGGATGCTGGGGGCCAGGGGCGACGGCGGGGTGGGGGGGGGCAGCTAGGGTTTCATGGGACAGTGATGGTTGGGGAAGAGGAGAAGGTTCTGGGGAACGGAGAATGGGGATGGCTGTGCAATGTGAAGGTACTTACTGCCGCTGAAGCGTGTGCTTAACATGGTTAAGATGGTAAATTCTACCTCACGTGTGTTTTACCACAATAAGAGAAAAGACGCGCAAGCTCTTATAAAGGTTTCCAAACGAGTCATTAAAAAAGTAAATCTCGGGGCGCCTGGGTGGCTCAGTTGTTAAGCATCCACCTTCAGCTCAGGTCATGGTCCCAGGGTCCTGGGGTCAAGCCCCACATCGGGCTCTGCATCGGGCTCCCTGCTCCGTGGGAAGCCTGCTTCTCCCTCCCCCACTCCCCCTGCTTGTGTTCCCTCTCTGGCTGTCTCTCTCTCTGTCAAATAAATAAATAAAATCTTAAAAACAAAAAAGTAACCCCCAAAGGAAAAGAAAACCATAAGGGCGCCTCTGTGGGACTCTTTGGGTATGCAAAGCCAGGCAGGAATTACCAGTAACAGCAGGGACTTTACCCTGGGAGGGGCTGGGGGTCGTGCTGGGGAGACTGCAACACCTTGGGGTTGGTAACCTGGGTTGTCACACGCTACTTATTCAAAAAAGGAATTAAGCTTTTGAAAATAGAAGAATGAAAAAGAACATCCAATATTGCCCGCAGAGCCTTAGCCGGCGGGGGAACAGGTGCTGAGGAGCCTTTCCTGCAAGCAGTCTGGGAACACCTTTCGGGCACCTTATACTCCCATCCCCTTTAACCCAGCAATCACACTTCTGGGGATGGAAGGGAACCAACCAAAATGCAGGAGGTACCCAAATACGACAAGTTCAGGGCATTTCAGAAGAAAACTTTTTCAAGCATTTTTCCCCCTATCGTCTGCCTTACTCTTATCGATTGAACCGTTGGCGGTTTCTGCCTGTGTCCGGCTAGCTGCTGTCATTTGGCTCTCCCGTTGGAGCGGAGGAGTGCCCTAACTTAATGTGCTGGAATGTCAGCCTTGCACAATTCTTTACACTGAAAGACAAAATGTTTTCTGTTGCTGCTGGACATATATTCCAGGCTTTTCAACTTCAGGAGAAAAAAGAGTCATCATATGTCTTCCTGTGCTGTACATTTTAGACTCGTTCATATATGTGGTATTAAACCTGCCGTGTTAATTGTAAGGTAAAGATTTTGCAAATACTATGTTGCATGTGGTGCCTAACTGTATCGGTCGGGTATATGTAGTATGTTTATGCCCACTAAATGTTTTACTTCTTTCTGAAAAGAAAAAGAAAGAAGTTCAGGGCAAGGGGAAAGGGTAAGAGCCTAAGTGTCAGTGGGGGGGGACGTCACTCTCTCCTGTTGTCCCAGGGGAGCAAGGCCGCCACAGGCGCAATGCTCCGTGGAACTGAGGATGCAGCCACAAGACAGTTAATACGGTATGAAGCCGAAGTGTGGACCTGGCCCCTGACAGGTGCAAAGCACATCAAAATAAACTCACCTGCAGTGTCGTTAAAAAAATTGGGGGGGCAATCTATTAGATACATTTTAGTATCTTGTTTTATTTTGAAATTTTTTTATTAGCAGTGAAATTTTCCTATGTTTATTGGACATTTATTTGTACTTCTGTGAATTATCAATTTACATTCTTGGCTAACTTTTTATTGGGACAGTATTTTTCTTAACCATTTTTATGAGCTCTATTTTTAAAAAGATTTTGTTTGAGAGAGAGGGAGAGGGAGGGCACAAGCAGGGGGAGCAGTAGAGGGAGAAGCAGGCTCCCCACTGAGCAAAGAGCCTGATGTGGGACTCGATCCCCGGACCCTGGGATCATGACCTGAGCCGAAGGCAGACGCTTAACCGTCTGAGCCACCCAGGCGCCCCTATGAACTCTTTATAGAGTAAGGCAATAAACATGTTCACTAATAGGATAGTTATTTTTGTGAGTTTGTAATTTGCCCTTTAACTTTGTGTAAAATATTTTTCGGCACACAGAGCACACAGGGGTTTCTCTTTTTTTTTTTGAGGTCAAATCTATCCTTTCCTTCATGGTTTCTTCCCATTTTCATGCTAAGAAAACAGAGAAACGAGACGACCTGAGGGCTCCTGGACAAGCCACAGGACCTCAGAGAGCCTGTGTCCCCACCTGCGTGCGTGGGACATCTGGATGTTGTCTTGGCAGATGGTGTCATTCCCACCGGCACCACAGGGGCTGGCAGCCCGGGGACCAGGTTCTTCCGTGGGCTCTGCCCCCGTGGTTCTGGGCACAGTTTGGTCCTGCCCTTACAGGAGGGACGGCAGGGCGAGGGAAACAACGCACCTCTTCCTGCCACGGCAGAGGTGACCGATGCGCAGCCCCGGGCTGCCCCAGACTTGGGCTCTAAGCCCGGCTCCTCCCAGTGCCTGGACGAGCCCCTGGTAGCAATGTTCTCATGCTAATAGTGCCTGTGGACATCCTGGCTCCCAGGGCCCATCCCTCCCGCCCAGTTTCTTCACTGTTTGCACTTAGCCCCTGGGACGCCTCACCTAGCCGGCCCTCCCTGGACTCCAGAAAGTTCCGTCTGTTCCTGCTCCTCCCCCCACTCGTCTGTCTGGTGGCTGTGTGGGAGGCTGGCCTCCTGGGCTTTGCCCAAACCTGACCCTCCCCAGCCTTCCCATGTCCATAAGCACAACCCTTGCTCCCAGCTGTTCAGACCAAACCCCCGATGCTTCTCTCTGCTCCCTCCCAATGCCTCATGGACAGCTAGGGGAAACCAGCTGCGTTCTGGCTTCTCCGCTTGCCCGCCCTCTATTTCCAACCTGGCCACCAAGCAATTCTTTTAAAATGGAAGTGACATCATGTCTGTCCCTCTTTAGAACGTTCCAGAAGGAGTCCTTACTGTGGCTGGTGAGGCTCCGTCTGAGTCCATACCCGACCCTGGCCCCACTCCAGCCATACTGGCCTGTCTCTGCTTCTCCAGCATGTCAGATGTCTCCTCAGGGTCTCCGTGCTGGCTGTTCCCTCTGTGTGCAATGCTCTTCCCTGCACACTTGCTCCTTCGCTCCCACCAGGAGTGCTCAGGTGCTCCCTGACCTGGGAGGCGTCCCTGACCTTCCCACAGTCAGACATCGGCTAGCCCCCTCGCCTAGCAGTGCATGTTGGCAGGTGATTGCCCGTCTCTGTGAGAACGTCGCCCCGGTGCTCATGGGAGAGGGACTAGAATGTCCTGCCTCTTTGGGCCGTGGCGGGGACCCAGAGACCTCGCTGAGTGCAGGCTGGGCGCAGAGCGGGGTCTCCGTCCCACCAGGCTTCTGTGTCCACTTCCCTGCATGGGCCTCTAACTCCCGGGCTGTGCCCACACCGGGCAGGCTCTCTCTGAGGAAGCCCAGGATGGCGGTGCGGGCCGGTCGGAGAGCAATGAGTCAGCGGGGCTGGAGCGAGGCTGCATGACTCTGCAGGATGCCTGCCTCCGAGGCTCAGACAACAGTGACTCTGCTTCTCATTCATTACGTCTGCGTTTGGGAAGTGTGAGTATGTATTTTTAATAAGGTCAGAGCCTTGAGCCTGTGGCTGGAAGCCCTCATGCGGTCAGTCCCCAGGCAAGGAGGTCAGGCAGGGCTGCACGAGGCCCAGGGTCCCGGAAGACGCAGAGCCAGGCAGTAAATGACACCCTGGCCCATGGGCTAGGCTGGGCCTAGGGCCAGGTCCTCACCGCCAGGGAACCCAGCTGGTCACAGAGGGGAGACTGAGGCCTGGTGGGGTGACATGGGTCAGGGGCCACTGAGCTTCAGACCAGGTCCTTCCGGCCAGGCCAGCGGAGGGCTGCTAGGGCTGGGTTGGCCGGGCTGGCCGGGCTTTCTCTAAAGGAGGTAGGGCCGGGGCCAAATTGCAGAGGGGGCCCCAGTACCAGAGCTAAACCTTAACCCCAAACCAGCCTCAGTCACAGAACCCAGAGGGCGGTGGCCACCCAAGGGCCTCTGAGTGTTGTCATACCATTTTGGGCCTTGGTCCAGTTCAGGACTCCCAAGTCCATAGCCCCTGGCCAGCCCCCAGGGAGGGAAGCAAGCCCTTGGATAACAGTGTCACGGACAGTCCTGGGAGGGGGCCAGGCCTGGGGGCAGAGGACCCAGAGGCCTGCAAGTCTGCCCACGTTCCACCATCACCAGCTGCCTCCTGTAGGAGTTGCCAGACCCGGCTTGTGTGCCGGCACCACAGAGTTAGGGCAGAGCGAGACCAGGGTCCAAGGCAGGAGAGGGGCCTGGGTGCAGATTTCAGCACAGGAAGAATACCCAGGGGCCCCTGCTCGTCAGTGATGCCAAGGCTGAAGTCAGGGAGAAAAGCAGAGAGAGGAAGCTGAGGCTGCCAAATGTCGTCGGCACAACCCCTTCTCCTTTACTCCTGCCCAACAGAAAAATGCTATCTCATCGCAGATGGTGTGCTCAGCTAGAACTTTTCCCAGTCCCCTGCTGACGGAGCCATGTAGCAAATGGCTTTAATCAATGAGATTTAAAGGCCAATTGCCAGGGGTAGCCTCCAAGAAGGCTCCTAGAAAGTTAGGCAGATTCACCTGGCACCTGCCTTATGCTCTTTGCCTTTCTCCTCTTCTTACCTGGGATATGGATGCAATGCTGGAGGCAGGGCAGCCATTTTGTGACTTCAAGACAAAGGTACATTCTAAGGAGTGCCAAGCAGAGAGGAAGAAGAATGCATTCCTAATGGCACCCCAGAGCCGCTGAGCCCACCCTACATTGCCCGTCTGCAGACTGCTTCTTATGTGAGCAAAGATACCTCTAATTTCTTCAAGCCATTGCTTTTCAGGATTTTCTCAGAGCCAAACACTGTTTCCCAACAGATACAGGTCTAAACAGATAGTTCAGACATAGAAACACATACTGTTTCAAAACTCGGGAGCTAAAATAAGAGAAGTGTTGATTATAACTACCCCCAGTGCCTTTCCCCGCCTATCTGGCAACGATGAAACTAGCTGCGAGCACAGTGTGTAAGCAAGGTCAAGGACACGGTCGGCATGCTGCTCCCTGTGATGGGTCCACTGAGCTGGCTGTGTCCATGGAGCGCACCAGGGCCCACTCTCTCTCAGGGAGAAGCTGCCTCTTCCGGGACTTGACCCCGACTGCAGAAGCACGGGCAGACCCGTCAGCCCCACCATGCTTCTCATCCTGAAACACCGGACACAACCTCTGAGCCCGTCGACCAGGGACAGCTGCCGTGACTCCGTCACAGTCGGGAGGTAGGACGCTCGCATCCACCAACACAGGGCAAGCCTCCAGGGAAGCTTCAGGGCAAACAGCCAAGTGCAGGACTGTGAGACCATGGGTTACCATCTGCTAACACTGCTTAAAAATTTTATATAAAAATGATATCGTTTCCATATACGAAAGATACTGTGTAGACGTAATTTTCACCACATGGCAGTATCTCTGCGGGAGAGGCCTGCACGGTCTCTGGAAGGAACCGCAGGACACTGGTCTCTGCTTGTCTCCTGGGAGGGCCAGGGGGAGAGGAAGAGCCCCCACTGGATACCGTTTTGGACCTTCTGGATTTTGGATCTTTGATGTCAATAAGTGAGGCACTGAACAAATACTAAATTAAAAACGGTTTCCTGAGCCCAGGCCTTCTGTGAAGCTACCGACCAGAAGAGTAAGAAGGCGTTCCGGGACGCGGCCGCCGCCGCCGCCGCCGCCCCGCCACCCTCCAGGCAAGGACATGGCTGGTGATATCAGGCCCCTGCCTTCCCCCCCCCCTCCTGCACGAGCCCCCTCCCTTCCCCCTTGCCACCCTCCCCAGCATCTCTCTCCCTGGCGGGGGGCTGGGCTGGGTGCTCGGCCAGGCCTTTCCCCTCCCCACCTCACCCCTGCACTGTCGGACTGGGCAGCTGTCCAGTACGTCTCCCGCTGTCCCCGTGCTGACCTTTCCCTTCTCCCGCTCAGGACTCACCTGCCTGCCTGCCCTTGCCCATGGGCTGCCCAGATGGTCCCGGGATCCAAGCTGCTATGCACTCAGGCTCTGCTTGGCCACCCTGACCACATAGCGCCTGCCACAGGCCAGGACTCCGCTGTCCCCGGCTCATGCGGCTCCTTCTGCCTGAGGAAGCTCCGTTCTCCCCTACCTCCCACCCCTCAGGTACTCTCTCCCAAAGCCAGATCCTTGTCGGAGGTCTGCTGAGACCTCATGGACTCTGTGGATGCCCCAAGCTGCCTGCTCTGCCCAGCACGCCCACACCGCTGTCCCGAAGGCCGGTGTCCATTCTCTGGAGGTTCTTATGCCCACCTGTTCAGCCTGGTGGCCCAGCTGTCATGCCGGCTGGCCACGTGGGGCTCTGGGAGTGTGCGGGAGGGAAAGGAGTGGCCCAGGGCAGGGCCCAGGGAGTAATGTCCCCCAGCGTCCATCCCCCCTACAGGAAACCCTCCAGTCCACCATTGTGGTGCTCTCATGAAACGATGCCTGTTCCAAAGTGACATTAACTGTGGGGGTCGAGCTTGGAGCGTGGAGAGAGGGAGGGGCCCTTCTCATTCCCAGCCTTCCCTGAGGGCTCGGCCGGGGGGCACAGGCCACTTGCTGGCAGCATGCCTGGTTGCTGGTGCCATCACCCTCACGCCCACCTGCCCCTCCTTCCCTCCTCCAGCTCCAGCCAGCTCTTCTGTGCCGCTGTCAGGCCATTCTGGAGACTGGTGCCTAGAGAGGCTCAACGCCCACGTCTCAGCACCTACATGTGCCGTGACCTGTAGACCAATCTGCAGAGAGAAAGTCAGCGCGCTCTTCCCCCAGCCCACAAGTCCTCGGACTTTTCCCCACCCTTCAGCCAGGCTTCATCTGACCACCTGAGGCATCCTCTCCTCTACCTGGTCCCCAGAGCCCAGCATTCCGGCAGCCACCCTGAGTGTGCCACCTGGCCCTTGGTCTCTGCCAGGAGGCTCCCTGTCTATGCAAATGTCCTGGGGCAGCTGTAACAAATTACCACAAACTTGGCAGCT
Organism: Zalophus californianus; assembly: GCF_009762305.2. Classification (NCBI taxonomy): domain Eukaryota; kingdom Metazoa; phylum Chordata; class Mammalia; order Carnivora; family Otariidae; genus Zalophus; species Zalophus californianus. The sequence goes on along the minus strand of NC_045596.1, from coordinate 1,556,714 downwards.
GGAAACAGCAGGAATGACAGAAGTCCAAAACTGAGATGTTGCAAGGTCAGTCCCTTCTTGGGGACCGGAGGGAGAGTCCCCACCGTGCTTCTCCCCATGGGGGGTGATTGCAGCAATCCCGGTGTCTGTAGCTCATAGATGCGCCACTAAACTCTGTCTGAGGTCACAGGGGCCCTCTTCCTTGTGTCTCTGCGTCTGTGTCCAGATTCCTCTCTTCTTATAAGGATGCTAGTCACTGGATTTGGGGCTCCCCCTAAATCCAGTACGATCTTATCTCGAGATTCTTAATTATATCAGCAAAGATGGCGTTTCTCAGTGAGTCACATTCACAGGTAGCCAGCAGTTAGGACTTCAACTTATCTTTTTTTGAACTGAGAAACCTGCCCTCCACCAGTCGGCCAGTCCGTTTCTGTGCCGGATCATTCTCTTCCAGGTGACAGTCTTGAGCCTTGGTCTAACAAAAGCAGTGGATTGCACCAATTTTCTGACAGCTGGAGACAAGGGTGTGTTGTCCCAACTGTCGGGACTCGAGGTGCACATTTGAAAGGATCTGGGAGGACCAGCGTGTCAGAAAACTCAGCTGCCTCTCCGCCTGATGTGAGCATCGGCGCCCCTCTTAGGGATGCCGGGCAGCTCCCCGGGGCTCGGTTGGGGTGCTGGTCTCCCCCCCAACAGAAACGCACACAGGGGGGCATCACGCAGGGCTCGCTGGTAATAATCTATTGGTTGTGGGGAAAAACACCCCACACTATTGTTGTAACAAACCCAACTTTCTGTAATGGTTGTTATTGAGCAATGAAGACATTATTAACTCTACTGTTCATGCCGAGCAGGGGTGAAAGATTTGGAGGGGTGCGGGCAGGGGAGCTGGGGGCACAGCAGACACACCAAGGAGCCTTCTTGGAAGTGGAAGGTGAGAACCTTGGGTGAGGTCTTTCTTTTAGGACGAGAGGAGTTAACAGCAGTCATGGCTGCCGGGAAAGACCCGAGGTGGGCAGACAGACACGCAGCCCTGCCCGGGAGCGGTCGAAGGGGCCGGGCTGCAAGCGGGCTCTGGGGAGGCCGGTTCTGCTTGGGGACAGGGCACTGTGGCCTGGCACCTCCCCCCCGTGCCGAGGGTCTCAGGGCAAGAGCTCAAGAGATGGGTGCAGGGGTGTGGGGGGACGGACCCTGCCCGGTCCTTTCCTGAGTGACACTGGGGAGCGGGCACCGGGTCAGCAGCCAGGCTTTCTCTCGTGGGAGTCTCTGGTTGCTGGAAGCCCTCCAGCCTTTGTGTATGCACACCGCCCAGGGCCCCGGGCACTTCGGCAGGCCAATGCCCGTCCACCCTGCCCCCTCTCTGCGTTTTTAGGTTGCTGTACCACAGGCAGCCAAGGAAGGGGGAAAATACCCCACCACACCCCGAGGGAAAGGGAGTCCATCTGTGGCCCGGGGCCCGGCAGAGGCCGCAGCTGAGCAGGTGACGGGGCTGGGGGGGTGGCGCCTAGAGGTGGGGCCTGGTCACAGCTGGGCCCCCCGGGGGTGGGTGCCGTGAGTAGCTCACACGGGCCCTGGTAAATGAACACAGCTGCGGCAGCAGCAATTGGAGGCAAACCTCCCGGAAGGAGTGCATTCGCCACCGCGACCCTGCCTTAGCGCGCGTGCAGGCGCAGGTGTTCTCCCTGCTGGATGACGACGGGCAGGCAGTGGGGGGGGGGGGGTCCCACAGCATTTCCTGAGGCCCCATCCAACAGGGCCCGTGTCCCAAAGTCCTGAAGGCAGGCCCCCACAGTGCATGCTTCTGCAACCCGAGCACCCCCTCGACAGCTGGCCGGCGGACGCAAGGCCAGAGTCCTCCATCCCAGCGAGGCCTCTGAGGGCTGCTGAGGGGCAGGATGTGCTGCACCGCGCTGCTCCCATCCCACGATCCCGTCCAGCGGACTCTCTGTGTGTGCCTGAAACGGGGTGGGCTGCGGTTGGGGGAGGAGAGCGCAGGGACCATGCAGGGGCACGGGGACATAGCCGAGTCACCGGGGGGAGGCCCCTTATTTCTTCCAGGTGTGGGTCACAAGAGGAAGGAGCTGGGGGCTCCCGTGGGCCTTGCCGCTCTGTGGGAGGCCGCTCAGCTCACTCGCTGCCCGTGCAGAGCTGCCCTGGGGAGGACGCCACTCTCCAGAATGGCGGCTCATCCGAGCTGACTCTTAACCTATTTTCAGTTTTGGATGGTACCGCACAGGCATGTCCCGAGTCGCGGTGCCACTGTTTCTCTTCATGAGACTGGTCTGACGCACATTCTGGACACCAGGAGTGCCTCTCGAGGCACAGAGGGTTTCCCGCCCTGAAGGGTCACCATCGTGACCTACGGTGACATTGAGCATGCCCAGGAGCTGTGCCCAAGCCTTTTCCCCAGGTGGGAAAGAAAGCAGCTGTGAGGAGGGGATTTGATGTTGTTTTGCTAGAAAGTAACTAGCTACATGACATGTGTCACTGGCACACCTCCCAGCGAGCCCTGAGTGGCCACTCTGAACCTACCTGCAGGGCGGTGGATGCAGCCTCCAGGAACTGCTCAGGACTGTCCTTCTCAGGCTTAAATTTATTCAATTGCTCAATGACAGTTTCAATGCATTTTCTGTAGTAGGCCATCTTCCCAGGGCAGGACCCTAAAAGCAAACCACTCCAGGTCACGCCCTCCAGGGCCTCTAGGCTGCCAGGTCAGCAGGTGGCAAAGGCCGCCACAGAACCCTATCAACAGACGGCCGCCCCCTGGGAGCCTGGGGCCTCTCAGAGTAAGGCGTGTTAGAGGGAAAGAGGGACCCCAGCTGCAGTAACCTGGGCCCACTTCCTGGACTGTGTCCCTGCTGGCCTCTGCTACCCGAGGGGCCCAGGCTGGCCTTGGGGAGCCCTCACCCACAGCCCCTGGAGGCTCCCAGTCTTCCCCAAGGTGGCCCCAAGCCCTACAACTGTGCAGGGGTGGGGATGACCCCTGGGGGGTGGAGCTCTGAACATCTGTCAGCCCAGCTGGGGTTCAGTGACAGTTTATGCAGCAGGTCTTGCCCAGAGGGGCGGGTGACCTAATCCCAAAAGGGTGGGGCAAGAAGAGTCCTCGGGTCACCAGATCCAACACCCCCATTTTAAAGATGAAGGACCCAACACCTGGAGAGACTGCACAGTTGGTTAAGTGGCCAGGCCTGGTAGAGGCACTGAACATTCCAGAAACATACTAGCTCCAGGAGAATGGTTTGCCCAGAGACCCTCTCTGGGAGACCTTGGAGAAGCTGCTTGGGGTGGGGCTGGGCTCCCAGGAACTGGTTCTAACAGGTAACCCCCAAATTGCCCTTGGGGGGTGGCCAGGCCCAGCAGAGTCTCCCTCCCCACCCTCCCCTTTGTTTCACCTACTTGAGCAGCACCTCTGGGCCACCCCCCTGCTGGTCTTCCCAGGCTCCAGCTGTTGGCGGAGCCAAGCTACTAGTGCCCTGGGGACAGTGGGGGCACTTCTCCTCCACCCCCAACAAATTGGGATGGCTCCAGATAGCAGCCCCCAGACCAAGGTCCCCCAGGGGAGACAGCGGAAAAACAAACCGTCACTGGGGTCCCCAGGGAGATGGCCGGTCCCAGCTGATGCAGCCGCTGGCTGAGTCCCACCCCCCCCCCCCCCCTGCAAGGAGAGTGAGGACAAAACGCCCCTGGACACCTCGAAGAACCTCTGACATGAAACGCTGAAGCAAGCCAGGAAGAGGAGTAGCAGAGTTAAAGTTCAGGGACAACTATACCACCTCCCAAAGATGAGTCATACGGTATCCGAGGAACGAGGAACTGTGGCAGAAAACGGAGTCTTGCAAATGAAAATATGGCAGCAGAACTAAAGATATAAATACAAGAGGTGGAAGGTAAATTTGAGAAAATCTCCCAGAGAGCAAAAAAATGGAAGTCCAGGGGCCCTGGGTGGCTCAGTCGGTGAAGCGTCTGCCTTCGGCTCAGGTCATGGTCCCAGGGTCCTGGGATCGAGCCCCATGTTGGGCTCCCTGCTCCGCGGGAAGTCTGCTTCTCCCTCTCCCTCTGCTGCTCCCCCTGCTTGTGTTCTCTCTCTCTCTCTCAAATAAATAAATAAAATCTCAAAAAAAGATGAAGATACAGAAAGCAGGAGACAAATACACAGAAAACCAGAGAACCACTCCAAAAGGTCCAAGTGCCAATTAACAGGTGCTCCAGAAAGAGAAGAGAAGAATCGAGTGAGAAGATGTTCCAGAGATGAAGGATGGGTTGGTTTCCCTGTGGACAGGGCTCCCAAGCGCCTTTTGTCGCCAAGGGAGATAGCAGGTGGCCTCAGAAGGGACAGGAGTGTGGAGTGGCCTCAGATTCCCCAGCAGGGAATCCATCTCTGACCTGGAGAGAAGGATGACGTGGGCAGACAGGCAAGGCCCCCCACCCTTCCTTGGGGAGTGAGCCCAGGAGGGGGCAGACAAGTGACTAGGAAGCAGGAGAATTTCCAGGAAGGTGACAGCAGGTGGCAGGCCAAGGACATCAGAGCCCAGCACATGGGGCTCCAGCAGGAGCCCTGCACCTGGCACAGTGCTGAGTGGGTTTTAGTGAGTGCTCAGGGAAAGAGGCTTCGACACTGCCCTGGTCAAATTCGGGACCGGTCTGCATCTTCGCCACTCTGCTGGCTGCACACCTGGGCCCCACACCACCCAGCCCCCCGGGCCTGACTTGGGGCTGTCCCCTCAGGGGCTGCTCTGGGCCCAGCCCTAGCTCTGTGGGGACCAAAGCCAGCAAGAACGTCTCTTCTATGTGACCAGGAAAGTCCTCTTTAAACCGAGAAACACACTGAAACCGGCTTAAAGCCCTGATGCCGAGCTCAGGCCCCGGAGACCCAGCCTCAGGAGAGTCTGAATTCGGAAACCAGCCAGTGGTCCTGCAGAAACCAGGGCAAACTGCCGGAGGCAACAGCCGAGACCTGCGGAGGACTCTAGCGTGACAGAGTCCCTATTTCTACATCAGATCTTGCCCCAAAGTGCGCATGAGCAATCAGTACCGGGTGAGCTAGCTCCAGGCACAACCTGGAGGAATCTCAGAGCCAAAGGCGGCACTGAGGGTTGTGCAGCTAGTTCTTTTTCTCCATGTGGGGTCTGGACTCCAGGGAGCGGGGGTCCCTCCCTGGGGCCTGGCTTGCAGACTGAGGGAATGCCAGGCCTGGGGGACCCTGGAGGAAACACTGACTCTGGTGAAGTCCTGGAAAAGACTTATTTCTATGGTTTGCAATCTTTGCCCTAGCAAGATCGGGGTTTTCTCCACCTAATGCAGCTAATGGACAAAGGGACATCCTATTTTATTAAGTAGGCTCCATGTCCAGCATGGAGCCCAACATGGGGCTTGAACTCACCATCCCAAGATCAAGACCTGAGCTGAGATCAAGAGTCAGATGCTTAACCGACTGAGCCCCCCAGGTGCCCCTGACAAAGGGACTTTTTAAAGGCCACAGAAAGTGGTGGCCACCCCTCCTCACCCTGACCACCCCTCCTCTGGCATCAGAGGCTTTGCTGGGCATGATGGAGCTTGGAAGCCTAGAGGCCGGCGGGCTGCCCGTGGCTCCTCGGGATGAACCCCTCCTAATTGGTTTCTTGGGTTCATGTAAACCCTTTTCCCCCGGGACCCGTGTCTGAGAGGCTGTGGGACATTTCCAGGTGAGGATCACCCAGTCTGGCTGTGTCAACTAGCCATAACCCCCCTTACCAGGTCTCCCAGGCCTGGCCCTCCATCTTACCCCCCAGCACATCCCTTGTCCTTCCAGACAGGTCTTCGGGTGTAGGGCAAGGCAGGAGGACCTAAGGGCTCTGGTAGATCCGACAGGGGGCGATGTTACGCTCTGAGGGGAAGGAGGTTAGGGGAGGAGTGGTCTCAGGTCAATGGATCTCCTGCCACTAACAGCCATCATGAACAAATCCCCCCAAGTTCTCAGCTCCTGGGGGACCCAGCGGGTGTCCTCTCCCTGGTGAGCTCCTAGGTGTCTCACAACACCGAGTGCAACCACAGCCCCTTGGAGCCTGCCTTCCTCATCCCCCAGCTCTTCCCTTCTCTGTGCCTCCTCTGAACTCGTCCAAACTTGCATGACACCTCCGTGAGCAGCTGGCACAGGACCCCGCTTTCCTGCCTCTGAGTTCTGGTCCTTAACCAGAGCTGGCCCCCAGCAAGAGCCGCAGACATCTCTGTGGGATGAACGACAGGGCGCAAAAATGTGCAAAAGGACCCAGTACCCTAACTGGTACTCTTAGTTTTAATCTGAAAGATGGCTTTGACATCCAGAGAGAGACCTCCCCAAAGATCATATTAGTGCTTTTTTTTTAAAACCTGTGCTCCCACAAATCCTATAGTTCAACAGAGTTCAGTTTTATTGTTTCACTTAACTGGAGGATAACAGATACCACAACAAGATTTACTAAGCGAGTAAATGTGGAAGAAAACAAACCCCATGTTGAGTTGGGGGCTGAGGTAGGGGGTCACGCTCCCCAACCCCAGGGAAGATTTCCTGCCCATGGAGCCCGAGGTCCAGGCTGGTTCTAAAACTCTGCCAATAGCCTCTCTGCCCGATTCCCGATAACATCTCAGGGGGAGCCATAACTGGGTGAAAGAGGCACCATGTCAACATAATAAAGGAAAATAACATTTACACATTCCAGAGCTCACAAGGAAATGAATGCAACTAGTAAAAAGTCTGTTTTTATAGAAACAAAGGGATGCAGGTTTTTTTTTTTTTTTTATCGCTCCTGCTGACCATCACTTGGGGGCGCTGCCCTGGGATGGGGTCTGGCCCTTGACCCTACCTTTCTGCATCTGCTGTGAACACAGCTCAGCCTGGGGGAACCACGTACAATCAGGAAAGGGCTCCCTCCCTCCAGCACCTGATGTGGGCGGTCTGCATGCATGGGAGCTGCTCCTGGGCACAGGATGACTTCCCTGCCCTCCCTCCTGTCCCAGAGCTGGAACATTCTGGAGAAAGCATGCTCCAAGAGGCCCTTTGGTGATGACGCAAGTCCACGAAGAGCAAGAGAACCACCCAAGGCGTCCCCTCAATCCAGAGCGGGCCTGGATGGAACAAACTGGAAGCAATGACTGCATGCACCAGGTGGCAGCTGCAGAGGGGACTCTATGGGGGGCTGTGGGGAGGAGAGGGGAGTCCCTGGCTCACTGTCAGGCCCAGGGCTCCTGGGGCAGGGGCTCTGAACCCCCACTTTGGCACAGAGCCGCTGCGCAGGAGGGTGGACATCAGAGAAAGAGACCTTGGAGTTCTGCATTCTCACTGAAATTAGCCTATGAGCTTAGTCAACATAATGACATGTTTGGGTGGGAGACAGGCAGTAAAGGCATCTGATTCTGATGCATGCTCTTAGCTCCTCAGCTTTGTTTTAATGGGGTAAAACCAGATATGTGGGAAGTAGCATCCAATTCCCAACATTTAACTCCCCTAATCAAGACTTGACTGTCTCATATTTAAGGAAACTTTAAAGGTGGGCTGGACCAAAGCTTCTCTTTTCTTAGCAAATCCTTTGTAGAAAGGAATGAGATCACAGGAGGTTTAAATTCCATCAGACACAAACCAGTTCAACACTCTCAGCCACTAGAGAGCCTTCATTTACATAGATACCAAATGTGCACTAATTCAAATATATTCTTTCCTTGGTTTTTGATTCTGAATAAAAGTCTCTGAAGGATTTTTGCCAAGTCATGCTCTGATGGCTTGTGCTCAAAGTACAGACCCACACGGTAGGTTTTGCTGGTTGCTTTTTAATCTCCACTCCCCCTTTCCTCCTGAGTACAAAACACTGAGTTTTAGTTGGGTTTATTGCTGCCCAGCCGAAAGATGACATTTTCTAACCTCCCTGGCAGCTGGGTATGCCATGAAGTGCAAGAGTGTGAGATTTCTGGAAATTCTTTCTGAAAGGCAGAGGCATATACGCTTCTTCTCTTTTCCATCCTGCTGCCTGGACTCAGGGAGTGATGGCAGGAATTTGGGCAGCCATCCTGGACTGTGAGGAAACATGTTCAAGATGGCAGAGGAGAGGGGCGCCTGGGTGGTTCAGTTGTTAAGTGTCTGCTTTCAGCGCAGGTCATGATCCCAGGGTCCTGGGATCATGTCCTGGAATCAAGTCCCACATTGGGCTCCCTGCTCAGCGGGAAGCCTGCTTCTCCCTCTCCCACTCCCCCTGCTTGTGTTCCTGCTCTCGCTATGTCTCTCTCTGTCAAATAAATAAATAAATCTTAAAAAAAAAAAAAGATGTCAGAGGAAGAAGCGAGAAGAGTCCAGTCCCTGACCGCTTTTTGTGGCTGCTATACCTTCCAGGATTGCCTCCCCCATTAACCTCCTTTATGGAAACATGAATAATCTTTTTTGGGCCGCTGTGATCTTGGGGTTTTTCATTACATGCAGCTGAATCTAATCTATAAAAAAATTTTTTTAAAGATTTTATTTATTTATTTGAAAGCATGTGTGTGAGAGAGAGAGAGAGGACATGAGCAGGGGGAGGGGCAGAGGGAGAAGCAGGCTCCCCAAGAGCAGGGAGCCCGATGTGGGACTCGATCCTGGGACTCCAGGATCATGACCTGAGTCGAAGGCAGCCGCTTAACTGATTGAGCCACTTGGGTGCCCCTAAAAATTTTTTTAAAGATTTATCTATTTTAGAGAGAGAGAGAGAGCAAGCATGAGCAAGTGGGGGGAGGGTCAGAGAGAGAGAGAGAAGCAGACTCCCTACTGAGTGGGGAGCCGGACCCAGGGCTGTATCCCACAACCTATGAGATCATGACTTGAGCCAAAACCAAGAGTTGATGCTTAACCGACTGAACCACCCAGGGGCCCCTAGGTGAACCTAATCTAATTGATACACCAACTTCCCTGAGGCCAGCCCTCCTTCCAAGCACAGTTTTAAACTGGGAAGCATAGGAGGGAAGACTCGGCACAGCCGCAACAGCCCCAGCCTTGAAGTTGGACAAGGACAGAGCCATAGAGAACAGTCCCCCAAGTTCCTACCCCGAGTTCTCATGCTAGAAGCACTGGCTGGGGAGGAGCAGGTCTTCCGGGGGGAAGATGGAGAGTCCATTTGGACATGTTGCATTTGGGGGGAGTTGTTAGACTTCCATTGGCAAAGAATAGGGAAAGGGGTCTGCAGTCCCAGGGCGATGTTCAGGCTCGAGATACAAGTTTTGGAAAGCTCAGGAGAAAATGGTTTTTTATCAGACCTCGTGACTGCAGAAGGTCACCCAGGGAGGGAGTGGAGAGAAGAGTTTCCAAGGACTGAGTCCCGGGGCTCTCGTGTTAGGAGGCTGGGAAACAGAGGAGACCCCAGCCAAGAAGACTGAGAAGGAGCAACCACAGGAGGAGAGGCAGGGAGTGCGATCTGTTCCAGCCAAGCGAGGATGGTGTGTTCAGGAGGAGAGCACTCAGCTGAGATGCCCGCTGCTAACAGTTCCAGGAAGAGATGGGGCTCTGATCACTGGACTCAGCAACATCGGGGTCAAGGATGACTTTGATGAAGAACTTGGGAGGAGAAGTTGGTGAAAATCTGATCGAGTGGGCTCCAGAAAGAAGAGGCAGAAAAAATTGAAGATTAGAGGCAACCCAGGGTGGGGAGGGATTTGCTCCTAACGGAGCAGCGATTGGGTAGTAGCTGGAGGGGTGTGGGGAAGATCAACCAGGCACTCAAAAATGAACATGGCCCGCCACTAGCACGCAAGGAAATCTCCGAGGCTGCCTGCGTCCAGACTCATCGACTCTCATAGGCTAAAGAGGTCAGGGATCCAGAACAATCAGAGCACATAGCCCCTGGGCCACTGATGACATGAGTCTCAGAGAATGAGTTCTCTACCAAGGGAGACATTCCTTCCGTTTCCTGCACCCCAAATCTGCACATTTCAGAAGACCTAGAGAAATGGTGCTGGGTGGGGGCAGGGGAAAGTGCGAAGCTGCTGGGGGAGTGCTGTCCTTGATCTAGATCCCATTCCTACAGCCAAGAGCACAGCAATTTCTCCAGCTGTCAATGGGAGTTTAAGTGTTTTGTATTCAATACATCTGTTTTTAGCTCTCTGCTTGATACATAATAGGTTCTTAGATTTTGGTGATTGTCTTTATGGATCCAAATTAGGGCACGGTTGGGGGAGTAGTGAATATGGGAGAAAATCTTTTTAAAAAGCACCGTTTATTGTGGCGATTTTAAAAAACAAAACAAGACAAAAAAACACCGTTAACTTTAATCAAGGAGCTGGGAAGAAGCCCAAAAAGGTGGTCAGCCAAAGCAAGATGAGAAGCAAGGAGGATGCGCACTGCCTGCAGACCATGGGAAGCTGCTGGAGAGAGGTGCTGATGCTGAGGGGACGCGCCTCGCCCTCCTCCCTATCGGCTCCCACCTACTCCCTTCCCACCTCCTACCTGTTGGTCGGCTTCGTGGGCGCTCCTGCCGCCGAACCTCCCGTCCCACTCCCACCCGCCGCCACCGCAGATGCCAGGGCCAGCGGGTGAGGCAGGTCTCACGAATCCAGGCGGGTCCCCGACTTCACTCCGGCCCAGCCAGGACCTCCGCCACCAGCCGGGGCAGGGGGTGTGCCCAAGAGTGCAGTTTGGATGTCGTCACCTAGCAACCGGCCGCAAGCACCGGAGCTGCCAGCGGAAAGACTACACGCCCCAGAATGCACAGCGCCCGCTGTGCGCCAAAGGACGCCGCGCCCAGGGCCCCGCCTCCCCGCAATCCTCCGTCGGGACTTGTAGTTTTTCGCCCTTCCCGGGAGCGCCGGGTCGCCCTCCGGCGGGGAGCGCGCCTCGGGCGGGGCGCGGCACGGCGCTGCGGGATTGGGCGGCCTCGGATGCCCGCGGCGGGCAGGGGGCTCGCTGTGCTTCGGCGCATGTGCGGCGCGCGGCGCGGTGGCCGGCGAGTTGCGGGGTGTCAGTGAGCCGCGAGGAGCCGGCGCCCCCGTGCCAGCGTCTGTGCGCCCGCTCGCCCACCCGTCAGCCCGCAACCGGGCTGCGAGTCCGCGCTGCGCGCCGCTCGCGGAGCATCTCCGGCCGCGCACCTGCCCCGCGCACCTGTCCGCCGCCCTCTGCCGGGCCCTGCGCCCGGCTCCGCTAGCGCCAGCCGCCCAGGCACCGCGCGGGCCCCGGCCCGGCCCTGCCCCCGCGTCCGCCCCGCTCCGCAGCCGGGCCGGGCGCAGCGCTGCGGAGGCGAGGGCCGCGGGTCCGGGTTCGCGCGGCGCGGCGATGATGAACAGGTTCCGAAAGTGGCTGTACAAACCCAAGGTGAGCGCCTGTCCCTCCCTGCCCGGACAGACCCCTTTCCCTGTGGTGACTGGCCCTCTCTCGCCTGCCGCCGATACCGCCCCCTCCCCCCGCCACTCTGAGACCCGCACGCACAGTCGCGGGACCCCTGCGGCGGGTGCCGCCTCCCCCACCCCTCTCTAAGCCGGGTCCTGGACCCTCCTGCTCTCTCGCGCCGACCGGGGTGCGCTTTCCCCCCACTGCCCGAGACCAGGACGCTCCCCGTTCCCTGCTCATCCAGGTCCTGCTTGAAATCCCGCTCGCACCTCGCGGTCCCCGACCCGCAGCTCGAAGCGGACCCCTTCCTACTTACCCTGGGTCCTGGAAGGACCTTTCCATCTCTCTTCCCTGCACGGGGGTACCCCCTCGTTCTTCTGCCGGCCCCCGTTATCCTGGGCCCAGAATGTACCTCCCAGCTTCCCGCCGCACTCCGGAAGAGACCCTCTCCCCACTCCCCCAGGTTCTGGAGGGGACCCCTTTTTTCCTCTCCCGGGGTCCCGGACGGACCCCTCCCACCCCATCCCACCGCCCCCGCCCTGCCCTCCCGAACCAGCGCTGATCCGCTCCTTGGCCCAGTCCTTGGCCCGTGCCCACCGCGTGCTCTAGAATCCAGGACGGGTGCCCTCCTCGGCCGCGGGGTCGGGGTCCGGACGGCGCGCCCCGCGCCTCGTTCGCTGCGCCAGTCGCACTGCGGGCGCTGCGTCCTCGCCGCCTGCCGGGGCTCGTGTCCGCTGTGGCCCGCGCGGGGCCGGGGGCGGCGGTGCCGGGTGCTGGGCGCAGGGTCCCCGGCCGCAAGCGGGGGGCCGGCGCAGCGGGGAGGGCGGGGGCGCTGGGGTCCTGGCTGGGGGCGATACCGCTCGGGTGGGGTCACCGCGGCGACAAGGGACATGGAGGCCGCAGTGTCACTGACCGATCCGAGGAACCCACTGCTCCCCCGGGGGCTGACCACTTTCCTGGATCCGGCTTCCCCGCCCTCCCCAGCGTGGGTGGGCTCTCAGAGTGGGGGTTTCTTTAAATCCGTGCCCTCTGGGTGCGCCCATTCGGGGGAGGCAGCAGGTCCGTTTGGGAGACGGGCACCGGGGTCCTGAGGCGAGCCCAGAAACCGCAGGGTTCGTGCTTCGCGGTCTTTGGGGTCAGAGAGTTCTCCGGAGTGTTGGGTTGAGTAGGATGCCCGCGGTGCTCCTTGCTCCACCTTGGCCTCACCCGGAGAGGATTGGGGTTCTTCCATGCCAGGTACAGCCGCCCTCCCGCTCCCGACCTTCTTGTCATGTAGCAGCTCCTTGTCAGTGCCACCCTGGTGCTCCCCGCTCTGTGTGTGGTCTGGGGCCCGCCCTGACCTCGGCCATTTTCCACCCAACCCCTGCCGCCCCCCCACCCCCAATCCCAGCGCCCCTGCTGTCCTGCTGTAGGTTGTCAGCCTCTGCAGGATATCTGGGCAAGGAATGGCTTTTTGCTTGTGTGACTTTTGTCCCCGGTTAAGGAAAAATCAAGTCTACTTGCCAAAAGGTCATTTCTAGGGTGGGCAGCATTATTTTTCCAGCGTATTTGCCAGCAAGGGCTGGCAGGGAAATGTATCACTGGTCAAGTAACCTTCTGGTATTTCCAAAAAAACTTTTGTCAGGAGTCCGGAGGCTCTGGGATGCTTTTCCCAGCCGTGGCTCTGCAGTGGCCTTGTTTCCAGGATCACGTAACTGTATCATATTGTTGGAAGGGAAGGAAAAGTAATTGTGGGCTCTCTGTTTCACTAATAACTGCGTACTTTCAGTGGCCCTGCCTGTTTCAGTTTAGGGGAAAGTCTTTAAAAGTGAAAAATGATATTGCCCTTGAGCTTATGCCCCAGAATTGAGAACGGCGTCCCTAGTGTTCCCTTCCAAGGCAAGCTCCAGGGGCTGGCCAGGGCGAGGTGGACAGTCGTGATGGAGAATCAAGCTGTAGGAAAACGGAGAGGTAATGGTTCATCTTGTCTTCAGTGTCATCTCAGATCATGTTGTCTGATATTTGTCCCTGACCCTTGGACTCAAAGACACATCTGCATCTGAGATCTTTGCGTCTGGCCATGATGTGGTGCCCTGCGGTCAGCTTGAGCTTGGGCAGTCTCTTGTTTGAGATCTGTCTTCGGAGTTAAATATCTTGATTGTTTGAAGGGTTGGAGTATGTTAAGTCACCCCAGTAGCCTTTCATTTTTCAAACCAAAGCTCAGACTTTTGTCTTGGATTATGAATTGAATTTTAGGTGTCCCCTACCTTTCTGATTTAACCCATTTGGCACAAGTGAGCACAGAGTCAGTCCCAGGAAGATTCTGGGCTGGAAGAGCAGAAGTGTGAGTGTTAGCTGTGGGGGGATGTGTCTGGGGGAGACTGTTGCCTGCAGTTAGGATTTTTCCCCCCACTTTTTATTTAGATAGATACACAATTCAAACTGCATTCTTGCTATAATCCCTGCTTTGGTTTAAAACTGAACACTGAGCTGCTTGTTCATTGCAATGCAGTGGAAAATATTCTGAAGCCAAAAATATTCATTGTTCTTGCAGTTCTAAAAAGCATTTAGAAATGCTTTAAAACATTCTGACACTTAAAATTTTTGATATCTGAATCATTAATAAGTACCTCAGTTGAGTAAAAAAAAACAACCTGACGTATAATATACGTGTTTAACATTAAAATGACATTACCTATCTCTCATTTTTCCATTTATTTTCTTTAAGGCAGACTTTTAAACCTTATGATTTTTCTTCATGTAAAGTGTTCAGATTTGTCAGTATTACCTGGACGGTAAAAGCTGCGTGCTTATCAGCCTGTCCTTCTTTGTGTTGTTGGTAGTGTGCTTTTTTGGCTTTTGTTTAGGGAAAGTCCTTCCAAGAAAGAGTTTCACTTTATTTTTTTTTAAGATTTTATTTATTTAATTGAGATAGAGACTGAGAGAGAGAGGGAGAGAGCACAAGCAGGGGGAGCGTCAGGCAGAGGGAGAGGGAGAAGCAGACTCCCTGCAGAGCAAGGAGCCTGATGCAGGGCTCCATCCCACGACTCTGGGGTCATGACCTGAGCCAAAAGCAGACACTTAACCCACTGAGCCACCCAGGCGCCCCAAGAGTTAACTTTAAAAAGGTGAAACCTTTTGGAAAAGTGGGTGTCTCCATTTGAGAGAAAAATATTAATACTTATATTTCTTGCTGGCTTATAAGTTTCTTGCTGATGCCTGGTCACTGTGCTGAGGGGTGAGATGGTGGTGTCGTGGAAGGGGGTCCCACACTAGGCCCAGCCAGGGTGTCCTGGCCACCATCAAAGAGCATCCTCATGATGGTACAGGTTAAATTTGGGCTTTCCATCTTTGAGGAATAACTGCTGTGTGGGCAGGTGATGCTGTCCAGCTGGATGGGGATTACCATGCTCAGCCATGCACCCCATGAAGAGCTCTCATCTGTACCCCAAGCCACTTCTGGGGTGTGGGTCATTAACTTTCCTGGTAAATACAGTGCTTTAGTGGGTCATGTTTATCTGGAAACTTTCAGTATTCTGGGTTCAGGTTAGAGATGAAATGGCCTTCTTAAAGTGAAGCCTGAGTAATGGGATGGGTGTGTGTGCCTTCTGTAAGAAGGACTCTGCGAACTTTGTGAAGTGGGCCTGGGTGCACACCCAGGCGGGGTGTTTGTGGAACTTCCTGTCGGTGGCTGTGGACTTAACCCAGCCTCAGTGGGCTAGGGGCTCCAGAGCCCTGCCCGGGGTCCCTCCTGGTTTCCAGAGTCCCTGGCCACCTGGTCATGGGCATGGAGCTGGCCCTCTGTTCCTTGGCCACCTGGCAGAGGAGGGGGCCGCACCCTGGGATTGCAGTGGCAGGTGGGAATCCTCCAGGGATTAAACCAGCCGCTCTCGGGGCCCCAGGAAGGACCCGGGTTTGTTCTGCATGGCCCCCCAAGGTGCACAGATGCTGCGTAACCCAGCCGTCCTTTCAGGGCTTCCCTGCAGAGGCCTGGAGAAATACAACTGAGGCATCAGCAAGCCCCAAGGCACAGAGCACCATGGGAGGGCCTGCAGTGGAGGCCGGTGAGATGTCTGGTCTTCCCTTCACTGGGGTCCTGCTGCCTCTGGTCTGAGAGGGCAGCCTTGGCATGTGCCTCGATTTCCCTGTTGGAGCCTGGTGCTGGGTACAGACACTGTTTCAGGGGCTTGGGGTTTTAATGCGAACATGCAGCCAGGCTGCTGACGGATTGGTTTTCAGCTGATAAACTCTGAGGGCTCAGCTGCAGCTGAGGCCGTCCTTGGGGTAGCTCACTTCTCTCTGTTTCTCTCTGAGGTGAGCTACTGGAAAGCCAGCGTTCTGGGAAGCCTGGCCACGCAGTCTGTGCCAGGGCTGAGTTCCATCTACCAGCATGTGCCTGGAAGAGAGGGGCTCAGGGCGTCCTGGGAAGGATGCTCGGCAGTGCTGAGTCACAGCAGGCTTGCCTGGCCCACACACCCATCTCTGTCATCCCTGAATTCGGAAAGCACGGGCCCCTCCCCGAGAGCCCTCCCTCCGATGTATCAGCACTGGGAGGCCTCAGGCACATGGGAGGGCCTCAGCGGTCCCCTGGCCCTGCAGGTGGCTTGCCGAGCCCACCCGGCCAGGCAGGGGGTGACTCAGTAGGAGGCTCCCGTCTCACTTCCCAGGCTTTGCCGTGTTCCTGTGTGTGGCCTCACACGCTAGCTCTGTGCCGTCGCCGTTTGCAGGGCAGGGAGAGGCTGAGTGGCTAACGGATGGTGAGTGTCCGTTCTCTGCCAAGTCTGATGTCATCAGTTAGGGGTCTGCAATTTACAATCAGAGCAGTATACTAATGGGAAATGTCTGATAGGGTTTCTGTTAAATGGGCGAGTCACAGGCAGGGAACCTTTAGCGTTGCCTAACTGATATCTGGTCTCAGGGTCCAGCAGGTCAGCGTACTGCCCCCTGCTCTGAACGGGAAGCCTGCTGCGTAATTTTGTTCGACCTTAAGAAGAGATGGGTAATTTTAGGATGCTTTAGTGCCTCTCCTAAAGCTGCCAGGAATTCCCAGAACACCAGAGATGCTTCTTTTAAATGTGTGAAAATGCACATCTAAGAGCCTATAAATGACTCAGTGGTCATCTGCAATTTTCGGTGGCGTAGCCGTGTTTTGTTTTGTTGCCATTGATGGCACTGGGTCACCATGGCTCCTGAGGGGTCTGCATGCGCCCACGCAAAGGTGAGTGATGGGGAGCACTCCCGGTTCAGAGGAAAATGGGTACCCGGAGTGCGTGTGCGGCAGTCCCCTCCCGTGCCTCACTGGCCTGTCTTGGCTGCCCGCTATGACCTGTGTGTCCAGTGTCGAAGCCGCAGACAGGGCAGCAGAGGCTTCTGGGAATCCCCACCCCTTCCTGCCCAGCCCCGTGCCTCAGTTTCCCTGTTTGAGGTGGGGAATTTGAGGAGATCATCTCTGACCGGAGCTCATAGGAATGGCTCAGGAAATGACCGCTGTCCATGTCAGCGGCGCTCTCGGGCGTTGAGTGAATGCGGGACCACGCGTGGGGCATTTTATGGAGTCTGCTGTCACTGAGGTTTCCAGTTACTTCCAGGTCAGCTTGAGAGTAACACTATCTTAAAAGGTGCATCCTGCCTCCCCCACCCTCCCTTTCTGTGGCACGTTGGGTACTGGGTTGCTGGGAACAGGCCTTGATTCAGGACACCTCAGGCATCCTGCTGGGCCTCATCACAAATAATGACAATGATGCATAATAATGACCCCGCCTCCTGTGCCCTCCCTGGGGCTGAGATGCAGCTGTGTCCTCATCTACTGCCTGGCTTTGCCTCTCCAGTGAGAATCCAGGGCCGAATTTCAGTCTGTGCAGGCATCAGTGGGCTCCACCATGTCAGGTCTGGCCTCCAAACCTCTCAAGCCTCCTCTGTTCCTTGGCCCGAGGCTTGGGATCCAGTGGAGGACGCCGGAGCCATGGCGTAGCCAAGGCTGGATGTAAGTGACAGCTCGGGGATAGAGCTCTATTGGTTAAGGGGCTGAGGTCTTGGGGGTGCTTGTTAACGATTGCTATTCCCTGTTTTACAAATGAGATCTCAGACACGAGATGTTAACCTTCGCAGCCAGGATGAGGGCAAGCTAGGTTTGAACTCCGGTCTGTTTGGCCCCGGAATTCGCAAGCACCTCTGTCCTGCGCTGCGTGTTTCCTGCAGGAAGGAACCGAAGCTGCCATAGGTGTTTACATGAGTCCCATTTGATGAAACAATTGCTTTTGTACTTTTCACAGTTGGATTGCAAAGAAACTTAGATATTGATGGGCAATTCAAGTGTTTGAAGGAGGAAGACAAAAATGAATGGATTTTTTTTTTACTGATCTGACTAGATTAAGCAGAAGTAGAATAGAACGTTTCATATTATGGTAATTTATGTAGAGTAGTTGGGTAAGATCAATGGAAGGTTTTTTCCTTCTTACAGTAAGTATTTTGAAGCTCTTCCATTTCTCCTTGTTTTGTGCTGGGCGGAGGCAGGGGAATGTTGGGGGCATTTCAAGTGGGGCTCCCTTCCTGGCTGAGGAGTCCTTTGAGCTCTGCATGGGGGCTCTGTGAGTCTCTGCCCTGGGGGGTTTGCCAGTGATCTCCCCTGACCATCCCCATGACCGCCAACCATCGTACACTGGGTTCTTGGGGAAAACGGGTTTCCATTCCTACCCACTATGGGGACGGTGGCTTTAGGGCAGCCATTTTTCCTTTGGGTTTTTCGTTTTTGAGAATGTTTCCTGTTATTTTTAGGGATATTGTAATTGTAAAAAAAGTCTAGAAGCAGAATCAATTACTTTCATGTCAGATACATTTAAGAATCGTATACCCATGGGGCGCCTAGGTGGCTCAGTCGTTAGGCGTCTGCCTTCGGCTCAGGTCATGATCCCGGGTTCTGTGATCAAGACCCGCATCGGGCTCCCTGCTCAGCGGGGAGTCTGCTTCTCCCTCTGCCTCTGCCCCTTCTCCCCACTCATGCTTTCTCTCTCTGTCAAATAAATAAATAAAATCTTAAAAAAAGAAAAAGAATCGTATACCCATGTTTATAGCAACATTATACATAATAGCCAGAACGCGCAAGCAGCCCAAACATTCTGCAACGGTGAATGAGTAAATGAATAAATGAAGTGTGATCTGTCCACAGGATGGAAGGTTATTCAGCCAGGAGAAGGAAATTCAGGTTATAACATGGATGATCTTGACATGCACAGCCGCTGAAATGCACACTTTAAAATGGGTAATTGTATCTTATGTGACTTTCACCTGAATAAAAAAAATTTAGCAGTTCTTGAGAGTTCTTTGAGAATTGTAACATTTTTATTTTTATTTTTTTAAAAGATTTTATTTATTTGAGAGAGACACAGCAAGAGAGGGAACACAAGCAGGGGGAGCGGGAGAGGGAGAAGCAGGCTTCCTGCCGAGCAGGAATCGAGCCCCAATGTGGGGCTCGATCCCAGGACCCCGGGATCATGACCTGAGCCCAAGGCAGACGTTTAATCACTGAGCCACCCAGGTGCCCGGAGAATTTTAACATTTTTAGAGATAATCAAGGGAAAGGACATTTTGCAGCCAAGTAAAGAGATGCTCAGGACTAGGTTTCCTGGGGGGCTTGGTGCCCTGAGGCTCTCTGAAGCCACCCCTGGCAGGCCACCCCCCCGAAGCCACCTTGCTGGGGGTCTCATTGCCACTGACGATGGACCCCCTTGTCCCTGCTCCCCATCCTCCCAACTGAGCCATGCCAGGCCCCTCCGTTCTGGGGCATCTAGAAGACAGCAGTGATGCGTCCCGTGTGCTGGGGCTTGTCCTTAAGGCTCACTTCTGTCAGCTTTCTTTTTTTCTTTTTTTTTTAATTTTATTTATTTGAGAGAGAGAGAATGAGACATAGAGAGCACGAGAGGGAAGAGGGTCAGAGGGAGAAGCAGACTCCCCTCTGAGCGGGGATCCTGATGCGGGATTCGATCCCGGGACTCCAGGATCATGACCTGAGCCGAAGGCAGTCGCCCAACCGACTGAGCCACCCAGGCGCCCTTCTGTCAGCTTTCTGAAACCAGAACCCACCCCCCTGGAGCTGCCCTGGGGTGAGCCAGTCCTGGTTGCATGCAGCGCTCACACCCTGTGCCCGCTCGCAGGTAGTGGGCGGCAAGGGGAGCCAGGCCCCGGAGGAGCAGCTGTTGAGCTGGGGTTGAGGGACCGACGGCAGTCCGCAGAGCGGGCAGGAAGGGTGCCGGGCATCAGGCAGGAGAAACTCCTCCAGGGTGTGGATGTGTGTGTGTGAGCGATGCTGGAAGGGCCAGGGGACCAGGTGGGGGTCCCTGTAGATGGTGACCAGTCCTTGGCTCTCTTAAGGAGGGTGGGAGGCATGATGGATCCCTCCAGGCCTGTGAGGGGAGAGAGTAGATTAGGTGGGGAGACCCCGGAAGATGGGACTGGTGACAGAGGCCTGGCCATGGCTCAAGGGAGGGGATGGCGGCCAGGAGTCTGGGAGGGAGAGGCCTGGTGGGGAGGTTGAGGGGTGCTATTTGCTGGAGGGGGGTGCAGGGGGGGCCAGTGGGGCGAGGGGCCCGGGGACCTAGGTGGGAACTGTGGCATTTGAGGTACCCATGGAATGTCCACATGGAGGGTGAAGGCAAGGACAGTGGACCTGGGGCTCCGCGCGGCAGGCCTGGTGAGAGTGGACCCTGCCGCTGCAGGTGCCCAGGAATGCTGATTCACTGGCCCCGAGCTGGCCCGGGTGCTGGAAGCCAGGGAGCTCAAGCCCAGGGCTGAGAGCGCCGCTGTGAGAACCAGAACAGTCACCCCATTTCGCGGGCCACGTGTGGGTGGGGCCCGGTTGCTCTTGCCTGGCTCCCTCCTGTGGCCTCAGTCGGCTGGGGGCCGGGCATTCGTCTGTCAGCTGGGCCCCTGTCTGCATGGCCTCCTGTCCCCCCGGAGCCTGAGTGGGGGTCTCAGGGCCGCAGCGGGAGTGGCAGGGCCTCCTGAGGCCTAGCTCTGAAGTCACAGGCATCTCCTGCACTGTCTCCAAGGGCTAGACCACCCGCCCCCCCGCCGGGCGGGGGCCGTGTTCAGGGACAGGGAAATCCCAGCTCCTGGGGAGCACTCCACTTGGTGGCCCAGGGCCTGAGAGACGGGGAGGAGGGATGAGTGGGTGGTGGGGAAGCACGGGGCAGGGAGGGGTTAGAGGGGCTCACACACAAATCTGTGCCCTCTGTGACAGGCGGCCAGGAAAACCCCACCCTCCACTGTGCCTGGGTGGTGCTCAGTGTCACTGGGGTGCCCGGCAGAAAAAAACGAAATCGTCTTGGAAACCCCTCCTGCCATACATCTGGCGTGGAATTCATGGTAAAAAAGTTACAAGACATGAGAGTGTGGATTTGCCTGAGCGAGAATCAGGAGCCTAACACACGTAAGTTTTAAAGCAATCCAACAGGTGGGGGAATGAAAGCCCAGGGCGGCGATGCGGGGACCTTTTAAACAAGGGCCCTGGAACTCCCAGCAGTGAAAGAGATAGCCAGTGAACTGAAACTTAAAAACTAACCCCAGCCCGAAGGAAGGGGTCTCCCGTAGGAGGGGGTGAGGGGATCATTCTGCAGGTGGCCTGAGAGGTCCCAGCGTGGAGGGCGGGATGAGGGTCAAGGTGCATCTGAGGGGACTGGGGTGGGGGTGGTAGGCGCAAAGGGGGCCTTTGCAGGTGGCCAGACTCGAGGCCCTGGGGGGGCCGTGCAGGGAGCCACCCCCCGGCAGAGCTCTGGGCTTGCTGGGCCGTGTCCGCAGAGGGGATGAAATGGAAGACAGTTTTAGATGAAGGCAAAAGTGTAGCCACCCCCGAATCCTTGCTGCAGAAGTACTGGGAAGTGTACTCTAGAAGGAAGATCAGAGTCAGAGGGCATGGAAGGAGGCTCCCTGCACATCCATCCAGCAATTAGCCCATGCAGTGAAGAGAAGCAGGGGCTTGGGCAGGAGTAACCCAGAAACAAGGGGAGTGGAGTTACCAGCCAGGAGCACCTGGGGGGGAGGGCAGCAAAGCAAAAGCACAGTAAATAAAAAGCAAACAATAAAGCTGTGGAGATAATCGCTTATCTATCAGTGGTCTCAGTAAATGCAAATGGGGCAAACCCCTCCACCCCCTCGAAAAAGGTCGAGTTGAATTGTGTGTCAGAGATACAGCTGTGCGCTGTAGATAAGGCATGACCGCAGAACAGCTCTGTGCAAGGGCTGGAAGGAAAAGTACAGAAAGACACGCAGGCAATCAGCAGAAGTAGGGAAGGGAGGTAAATGGGCTGAACCTGTCCCAGCCTGGGGGGCCTGGGGGAGGAACGTGGGAGCAGGCTCTCCAAGGAAGGTCCGCTGCAGGCACGTGTCTGTCTGTCGGGGAGGCCTTCTGGAGGGGGAGGGGATAGGAGCGGGGGGGGGGGGGGGTGGAGCCAGGTCTTGGTGCAGCCTTGCTCCCCGAGGCCTCCGGAGCTGGGAGGGCCCTTCAGGGTGACCTTGAGCTCGGTGAGGCACGGGGCTTGGATGGGTCTTGGACGGGGCTGCCCACGGAGGGGCCCACCCTCAGTTGGGTCAGTCCCGGGGGGTGGGGGGCTGCCAGCTCCTGGGGGATGAGCCTTCAGTTCTAGACGTGCTTCTGGGCGAGTCACAGATACCCCCTTCACCTCCCTCAATGGCTTCATGCTCGTGTCGACCCCTCTACCCTCCAGCACACCGAGCGCTCTTGAAGGGCCCTGGCTGGTCTAACATGTTCATGTGTGTTTGTCAGATTGACTGTCTAGCACTGTGTGATTGGAGGTAGATTGGAAGGGGGGCGGTAATTGAGGTCATGCACAGGAAGCCTCCATGTATTGGAGGAAGAGGTGGTCGCTCACAGTCCTGGCTGCGACCCTTGAACGTGGAGGATGCCTAGGACATTCCACCCCAGTGGGTGTCTGTTCCATTCTGTGGGCTTCGGTCTCAGCTTTGAGAGGAACGTATGATGAGCAGCCACGCATCCTGGGACAGATAGTGTTCCTGGTGGCCTTGTCCTTGTGCGACTCCCTGCTAACTCCACACGTGAGCCCCCAAGGAGCCTCCATGCTACTGGGAGAAGTCTGTGTCCTGCAGAGCCCACCAGTGGCTCGGGACGGAGGGCAGAGAAGCCCAGGACGGATTCAGCAGCCGGGTCCTGCTCTGGGTCTCCTCATCTATGCAGCAAGGCTCCCTGGGGGATCATTGTTGACCGGAGGCCAGTGTGCTTTTAGCTGGATGAGAAGCTGGGGGAAGACACAGCTGCCCTCCTGCCTCTGCAGCAGAGCACCGCCCCCCTCCCCCCCACACAGGTGGCAAGCGCTGGTCAGGCCTGCCACGGCTCCTATGAGCCAGGCACCGCGGGATCTGCTGTGTGGGACAGACTGAGCAAGCTCCAGAGAGCCCCGCAGTGGGGGGACCCCACTCTGACACCATGGCCGCTGGTCTCTTACACACGCCCCTGGGTCGCTGGCTAAGCACACTTGCAGGGGCCAGACTGTGCTGTTTTCCAGTGTGTTTTCCAGTAATAAATGTTCTCGGACGAGGAACCCGTGCCCCTGAGAATCCCCGGCCCCAGGTGCCCCACAGAGGGCCTGTGTCCAAACCTCTGCCATGTGGCCCCAGGGACAGGGCTCCGGCAAAGTCTGGGGGCACCAGGGTCTGTTGAACTGCCCCAGGGAGAAGAAAACATGTGGGCCCCCCCCCCCCAGGAGGTGTTCGTCAGGCTGAGAAGGAGCCAGCAAAGGGTCCGGCGGTGAGCTCACTTGTCACAGACAAAGACCTGGAAGGGAGGAGTGCCCAGAGAGTGAGCACGCGGCTTCTCCCCCAGACTCGACCCTGTGTGGGCCGACCCGGGCCTGGGGCCCAGCCCCGCTGTCTGCGGCTTGCCTTGGACCTTTTCCAAGGATGTGCTTTTGGGCACAAATCCAGCCTGTTCACAAGGCCCGTTGTAATTTTGTTGTTGTTATATATATTTTTCGTTTTTTAAAAAAATTAGATGACATTCACCTGACAGGCAATTAGCCATTTAAAAGTGCACAGCTCGGTGGTGGTAGCGTATCCAGCATGCGTGTGAGCGCCCGTGTCCACCACGCAGCTGCTCCCCGCTCCCCCCTCCCACCCCGAGACCCCTGACCTGCGGTCTCCGGGCACTTCTGTTCCGGGCACTTCATCCGAAGGGGATCTGCACCACGGGCCTCGGTGTCTGCATCCACACTGCCACCGGTGTCAGAAGTTCCTTTTGGAGGATGAATAACTTTCCCCTGTGTGGGCAGACTGCCTTTTGTTTATCCGTTCAGCCATCCGTGGACTTTGGGGCTGGGTCCTCTTCCGGGCAGCTGTGAATAAGGCTGCTATACACATCCACAGACATGTTTTTCTGTGGACACTGTTTTCATTCTCTTGGGTAGATACACAGAAGCAGAATTTCTGGGTCACATGGCAACTCTAGGTCTAACTTTTTGGGGACCACTAAACTGTTTTCCCCGCTGTGGTTCTTGACGCACGGAGGGTGCTCATGGCAGTGGGTGGGGCCTGGGGAGCCACAGGGTGCCCAGACGGGGGACCTCTGGCTGCCCGGCCCCTGTGCTGTGGCCCTCGGGCCGTCCCAGCCCTGGGGCCCGGGGTGTTCCCATGGGTGTCCGTGCTTGTAAACCAAAGCAAACTCCTTGAGGTCGGAGGCTGGGTAGGTCTTCGGAGGTGGCCTGTGCCCTCCGGACCGCGGCCCGGGCTTGCCGGGAGCAGCCCTCTGTGAATCCTCGGAGGACCCGTGTGGTGTGTCGACGTCCCTCTGCGTGACTGTGTCTTCCTCACGCGCTGTTATTTCTATACCCCACTCTTGGGGCGGCAGCGAGGTCCCCTGGCTGGGAGCCGTGACATCATTCCCTTCCTGGGATCCCTCTGGGCCTGTCAGGAGCAGGGCTTGGGCACCCACGGTGGTGTCTCGGAGAGGTCACCCTTTGTCCAGTGTCGTGAGGAATCCGAGAGTGTGGACTCTCCGTGGATGCCTGTGGATTCTCCACATACACGGCTGCCGCTGGGGGCCGGGGGACCCCCAAGTGGGGTGGGAAGGCTCTCATGGGAGTTAGCCCGCTGCCCACCGCGGAGGGTGCAGGCCTGGCCCCCGGCTCGAGGGGCTGATGAAAGCGGAGTGAGCTTCACGTACGGGAACGGGAGATGATTTGGCACGGGGAACAGACGGAAAGTTACCGCCAGCGTTCCCCTCCCCGACGCTGCTACGACGTGCGACACCCCCTTCTAACCCTTCTCCTGACATTCGTCTTCAGCATGTCTCCACCTGCTTGCGCCATTTCCTGTGAGGCTTTGTCTCCCCGCGGCTGCTTGCTCACAGGCTTTGTGTAATTCCAGCTGTGACGTAGCCTCACCGGAGCTGCGTTTTCCCCGTGAGCCCTGGGCTGGATGACCTCTTCTGCTAGTGGTCGCCGTTGTGGCCGCTTGGCTTCGTTAAGGCCTGTGGGCCCAGGGGAGGGGGTGTCCTGTGGGGGGAGGGCCCAGCCACGAGGGGTGTCCTGTGGGGGGAGGGCCCAGCCACGAGGGGTGTCCTGTGGGGGGAGGGCCCAGCCATGAGGGGTGTCCTGTGGGGGGAGGGCCCAGCCACGAGGGGTGTCCTGTGGGGGGAGGGCCCAGCCACGAGGGGTGTCCTGTGGGGGCAGGGCCCAGCCAGGAGGGGTGTCCTGTGGGGGGAGGGCCCAGCCACGAGGGGTGTCCTGTGGGGGCAGGGCCCAGCCACGAGGGGTGTCCTGTGGGGGGAGGGCCCAGCCACGAGGGGTGTCCTGTGGGGGGAGGGCCCAGCCACGAGGGGTGTCCTGTGGGGGGAGGGCCCAGCCACGAGGGGTGTCCTGTGGGGGGAGGGCCCAGCCACGAGGGGTGTCCTGTGGGGGAGGGCCCAGCCACGAGGGGTGTCCTGTGGGGGGAGGGCCCAGCCACGAGGGGTGTCCTGTGGGGGGCAGGGCCCAGCCACGAGGGGTGTCCTGTGGGGGAGGGCCCAGCCACGAGGGGTGTCCTGTGGGGGAGGGCCCAGCCACGAGGGGTGTCCTGTGGGGGAGGGCCCAGCCACGAGGGGTGTCCTGTGGGGGGCAGGGCCCAGCCACGAGGGGTGTCCTGTGGGGGGCAGGGCCCAGCCACGAGGGGTGTCCTGTGGGGGGAGGGCCCAGCCACGAGGGGTGTCCTGTGGGGGGAGGGCCCAGCCACGAGGGGTGTCCTGTGGGGGGCAGGGCCCAGCAGAGGGGGTGTCCTCTGGGGGGCAGGGCCCAGCGGAGGGGGACCCTGGCCCTGTAGGCACCAGGCTGACATTCCAAGTCCAAGCCCCAAAGTAGCTGCCGCCTTGAAGCCTTTCTGAGGACAGGGAAGAGGTGGGCGTTAGGGGACCCCACCCACCCTGCAGGGCTGTCCCCAGGTGATGCGCGCACAGACGGAGGCCCCTGCTCTGCCTGGCGCCCTGTGGCTGGTTGTCCCTCCACCCTCCACTGTGGAGGCTCCCTGTCAGCACATGGAGAGCCCAATGCCCACTCCCTGCCCAGGCCCGCTGCAAACTCTGGGCATTCTAGCATCTCTGGTCCTACATGTGAGCTGAGCAAGTCCCTTCTCCGGTGTCCGATGAGGGGACTTCAGAAGCTGCTACTGTCCGCCCCCCCCCCCCCCCCCCGTGGCCTGTAGGGTCTCTGTGCATTTGCGGGTATCTCTTGAAACAACAGATAGAGCCACGGGAGGCCACGTGGGCTGGCAGTCACCCCACACAGCTGGGCTGCAGGAAGCTTTGTCTGAAAGGTCTTTCTCATGAGGTGGGGGGGGGAAGGGAAGGGCACAACCGCCCCCACCCCCACTATTCCCCATTTTGGGCCAGGACCCACTGCGGGTTTTGGAGCTGTGCGGAAGAGGCCTGGTGGGACCTGGGACTGAAATCTGACCCTGTAGCCACGGGACCGTAGAGCTTTGCAGGGTGGACCTCGGAGGGGCTGGGGCCGGGAGGGGCGGGAGGGGACGAGGTGGGTAGAAGGTGGAAGGTGGGGTGTCTGCTGAGGGTTGCAAGGAGGCGCTCACTTTGGTTCTGGGTTTCCCGCTGCTGTGGCCCAAAGGCAGCCCCGGAGCAAAGGTAGTTTCACGATCCGATAATTCCCCCGACAGACCTCTCTTCCGAGGGCTTGAACGCACAGAGCCACTCACAAGGGATGCTGGGTGAGCCCACATACTGTGGAAACCACCCGTACTGCCTAGAAGGTTCTGGACACATGGCCCCAGGCTGTGGGGTACCTGTGGCACGTGCTATGAGGTGTGTCACCAGGACCCTGGACACAAGCTGGGCAGTGGGGGGTAGCTGCCCCGAGCAGTGGCTGTGGGCCGTGGCTGCCTCGGGGGTCCCTGGACACTGGACTGACTCAGGCCTTGGCTGGGGGCAGAGTGTTCACTCTGCATGTGGGTTCTGGCCAGGCGGGAGCTGTCCTCAGTCAGGAGACCTGCCCCTGCAGCAGGTGCAGGTGCTGGGGCTGCAGGTGGGTGACGTCCTTCTTAGGAGTCTCCTATCATCTCAAGTGCCCGTGGCGAGGCAGGCACGCGGGCTATAGAGAGGAACAAGACCCAATTCCCTGCCCTGAGAAGGGTGGAGAGCAGGGCTGGGGCAGGGTGGTGGTTCTGACAGCTGGAGAGCAGGGCTGGGGAGGTGGGCGGAGGGTGGGGCCGGCTGGTGGACCTGGGCTCAAAGCCATTCAGGGGTCCTGGAAGTGAGATCCCACTCCACCAGGCTTGGGGGACACCAGCACCACCTGGACATTTTTGGATCTGCATAACCAGCTGTTACATGTTGGATTGTGTTCTCCTAAAAAGATGGTTTACCTGTCTTTACCCTTTACCTGTGAATGTGACCTTATTTGGAGACAGGGTCTTTGCAGATGATCTGGTTAAGATATCACCTGGGTGGGCCCTGGATCCACCGGTGCCCGTGTGGAAAGGGGAGCTTTGGGCACTGGCACGCGCAGGGAGTATGCATGTGAAGACAAAGGCCGAGACAGGGTGGTGAGTCTGCAAGCTGAGGAACGGCGAGGATGCTGGCAGAGCCGCAGGGGCTGGAGGGAGGGCCTGGAGCCCCCAGAGCTGTGAGAGGGTCAGTGAGTGTGGTCCTCTGTTACGGCAGCTCTACTGGACCGACATGGGCTCTGTGATTTTACAGATCGGGGCCTAGACAGTTGGCTGCCCTCTGGGCCAGTGGATTGGAATGTGGCCACTGGGTCAGGCATTCTGGTACATTCCATCTGCCGCCAGGCCCCTGCGTTTTTGCTCTGTCTTTGGGCCACAGTGCACCCCAGTGCCCCAATCCTGGGACTCGGGGAAGAAAGCCCACTGGGGTCCCTAGACTCCCACCACCCCCAGTCCTGCCAGCCTGCCCTTTGCCAAGGTGGCCGCACCTGCCCACAACGGCTGAGCTCTGCAGGCGAGGTCCTATCTGGGGCTGAATTGGCTTCATTGGCATCTTCAGGAGCCATTTGCTAGGCATCTGCTGAGCCCTTGCCTGGCCCCATGGCTGTGCCACCCAGCCCGCACCCACGTGTGCCTTTGTGGACCCCACGGCCGCCCCACCGTGGCAGCGCCCCAGATAGTGGTGAATGTCTTCAGTAACCCGTGGTCTGTCCCCTGATGGATTCCCCGCCCAGTCCCACCGAGAAGTCCCCGTTCGCTTTGGAGCTCATGTGACCACACGCCTGCCTCCCGGGCCATCACACTGGAGCCGTGCCCGGCCTGCGTCCCCACGGTGCCACCTCCATTTCTGTGCCCTGCTGCGCTGCCATTGGTCACGTTCTTTGTGCATGCCAGCCGGCAGCCACCTCACTCCTTTGTGGACAAAGCAGGGACATCGATCACTCAAGATAAATAGCTTTGATACATGGCTCTGGTCTTGCTCACTCCAGCAGAGCGGGGGGTGGCTAGTGACCTCCACGATGCTCCCTCTGAAGGTGGCTTGGGACATCAGGTTGCAGTAGAATCCTTCTCAATGCCTGCATTTTAACAGCCAGACTGTTAATGGGTGAGGAGATTTGTTTTTGTGTGTGTTTTATCACACAGTCAATGGAAGTCATTTGATATTTCCAAATGTTCTGTGATGGACCAACGAGGAATACAACACTAAATCCACAGGGCCTTTGTGTGGATAAATGAGCGCACCCTAACCCGTGGTTCTCAGAGGCCTTTGGAGGGTCTGTGACATCACTGACACGAACCACGGGGGTCAGAGCTGTGAGTCCCATGGAGGAGCCAGCAAAACCCACAGTGCTGGCCTGGAGTGGCCAAAAGGCCCCGAAGGCTCCCGAGACCTCCCTGGGGAAGGACCCTGCGTAGAGACGATTAGTACAGGAGTGGAAAGCAGGGGGCTGTCCCAGCCCTGCGTGCCGAGGTGCGGTGCGTGTGTGCCCTGGACCTGCGCTCCTGAGTGCTCTCCATGGGCTCTTGGAGGAGGATGAGACCGTGCCTCAGTGGGCCGCTGCCCGGCCTGCTTCCTTCTGCCCTGTGCGGGAGAGGCTTTGATGCGAGGGGCGGAGAACCTGGCTCCGCATGACCAGGCGACTATAGTCCGCCCGCTGGTGCGGCTCATGCCCAGCAGAGTTTGGGTCCGGACAGCAGCCCGGGCTCTGCTCGGAGCTCCGGTCTGGATAAGGAGCCCTACGGGGTCTGCCCCAGACCAGGCATCCAGGGAGAAGATGCCGCAGGGCGCTCTGTGGCGGGACCCTACCTGTCCGCCCCCTGTGTAGACATGCGCTTGGGGACCCAAGTCTCCAGATGGGGGTGGGAGAGGCTGGGGTCTCTTTGTGGACAGTCCCTGTAAGCATCTGGTGCGACGGAAGGGAGTGGTAAGCCCCTCCTGACCTCAAAATGGCACAGAGTTAAGGTAATCATTTATTAATTCAACGGACATTAATTGGGTGTGGACTGTGTGCCAGGCCCTGGGCTCAGGACTTGACAGAGGACAAGACAGTAGAGGCCCCAGCCGACTCGGGACTTCCTCTCAGGAAGTAAAGTTGGGTGCCAGGTGGGCGAGTGGCCGGTGGTGGTTTCGGAGGACGTCACGGTCAGGGAGGTGGGGGGGGGGGGGCGGGACTCAAGTGACCCCTCCCGGAGCACTTGCTGGGATCCCAGCTTACGGTCAGGACAGCTTCGGCTCCCAGGGGGGTGGGTGGCTCTGTGGCTCCCCAGGCCGGCAGGACAAGTGCGAGCGGGGCGGTAGGACCAGGAGACCCGAGAGCGGAGGGCAGAGGCGCAGTCTGCAGAGGACGGGTCCGCGTGTGGAGCTCGGTGCATCCCGGAAGCAGCGGCCGCGCACCCCCACCGCGTGGGGCCCTGTGCAGACAGACGCCCTGTGCGTGTGACGTTCCAGGTTCTCTTGAGGGGACACAGACCCTAGGAAGCCCCCTTGCTGGACCAGGTGGTGACCACCAGGGGGCCTTGGGGTGAGGTTGACCGGTAGGGAGCAGCGGATGGGAGCCGGCAGTGGTCTCTGACCTGCAGGGGATGGGGAGGGCCACTGACCTGGGACCCTTTGAGGCGGAGAGGGCACCTGCTCATGGTTTTAAAATACTGAGGCGTAATGCACTTAATACCATTCCACTGTACGTGTCAGAGTTCACAGTGGTGGATTTTACATTATGTGTGTTTCACCACCATGAAAGGTTTTTTTAAAGGCGCAACATGAGGGATCCTGGGGGTGACGAACAGCTCTGCATCCTGATGGTGGTGGCGGGTTGTGGCGCTCCACAGGTGATAAGGCACTGATCACACGAGTGTGCGCTCCGGAGAGTGAGTGTGGCGGTGGGCTGTGTCTGTCAGATGTCCCGGTCACAGTGCTGTTCTGCATTGATGTTACCACCGAGGGAAGCCGGGTGAGGGGTGCACAGACCCCTCTGTACTGTTTCCTATGATCACATGTGAATCACAATTATGTCAAAATTAAAAGTTCGATTAAAAAAACTTTTAAACAGCTTTATTGAAGTATAACTGACATATAATAAACTGCACGCATTTAAAGTGGACACTTTGATAAGTTTGACATGGGGATACCCCGTGCAACATACCCACCCAGTCGCAATAGTGACCGTAATTGCCACCCCCACGTTCCCTCGGCCCCTCTGTCTCCCACTCTTTCCCGCCCTGCCTCTGCCATGCCCCCACCCCCGGAAGAATGCAGGTCTGCTTTCTGCCTTCATAGATCAGTTTGAACTTTCTATGGAAAAGAGGAAGGGCATATGACCGAGGATGGCAGTGCGGACCGCTGATCCTGCCCTGGGGAAGGCCAAAGTCCAGACTTGGTGAGACTGGCCAAGTGCGACAAAAGGACCTTCTAGAAAGTCCCTCAGCAGCAAGATGATGCTTTAGGAGGATGCTGTGCACTGAGTCCTATGCTGAGTCCGAACCCCAGTGCGGCTGTATTTGGAGACGGGGCCTTTAGGAGGAGACGGAGATTACATGAGGTCACGAGGGTGGGGTCCTGTTAACCATAGGACTAATGTCCTCATAGGAAGACCTGTCAGGAGGTCCTGTACTCTCCCACGTGCAGGGGTGGTGAGCGATGGCCATGCACAAACCAGGAAGCGCATCTCACCGGGAACGATCACACAGGCACCTTGACCTTGGGCTTCCAGCTCCAGAACCGTGGGAAGTAAATGCCTGGTCTGTGATGTGCTGGTTTGGCAGCCCAAGCAGACCAGAGACCAAGGGTGGCGTGGGCGTGACAGCGGCAGAGTGGTTTCGCTCCTACGGTGAAGGGTGCAGGTTCCTTTTGGGGAGGTAGTCCAAGTTCTGGTGTTGGCTGGTGTTGGTTCGCAAACCGGCCACCGTTCGTGGAGCGCGGGGAGAGGCCGAAGACAGAGGCGGCCATTCCGGGTTGGCAGGTGGCAGGGTTAGCAAGCAAGCGGACTCACTCACAGACTTGTCTCGATGCCACAAGACAAGGAGATCTCTGTGCCCGGCTGCCAAATCTTAAAGTTCATAGAGAGGCCTTAAGTGGGCTCAGTGATGGTGCCATCAGATGGCCTCAGCACAGCACTGTCTCAAGGCCGCGACCTTGGGGCAGCCTCAGAATAGGGAAGGCAAGCAGAGCACACATTCGGAGGACCAGGGAGGGGGTGAGGAACCTCCGAGGGCCTGGGTCCAGCTCCCAGGTCAACTGGAGGTCATGTCCTCTGTCCTCTCGGTGATTTCCTCCAACAGCTGGGTTTCTGGGTCCCCCAGACTGCGCTGGCCTTTTTTGGGGTGATGCAAGGGCATGACAGAGGGACGGTGGTCCAAGAGAGTGGCAAGCCCCAGCCCAGAAGTCACAGGGAATGTTGGCTACATTCTCGTGGTCTCAGCAAGTCACAGGCCAGCCTAGATCTGAGGGAACCTGAGAGAGACTCCAGCTCCTGATGGGAGGAGAGGCATGAAGCGTGGGTGGGGGGAGGTTGCTGCATTATTGTGGACAATCTGCCTCCCAAACCTGGGCACTGGACCTCATTCCCCTTGTACACTGGATCTACCCCAACTCTCTGTGCACCGGCTCTCCCTCCCCCTGTGCACTGGGTCTCCCCTCCCCCCTGTGCGCTGGGTCTCACCCCCCACCGCCGTGCGCTGGGTCTCCCCTCCCCCCTGAACACTGGATCTCCCCCAACTCCCTGTGCATGTGCTCTTCCCTCCCCCGTGTACACTGGATCCCCCCCCCCGCCATGTGCACTGGATCTTCCCTCCCCGCTGTGCGCTGGATCTTTCCCCGCCATACACTGGGTCTCCCCTCCCCCTTGTACACTGGATCTCCCCTCCCCCCCCGTGCACTGGGTCTCCCCTCTCCCCTATACACTGGATCCCCCCACCCCGTGCACTGGATCTCCCCTCCCCCTTGTACACTGGATCCCCCCACCCCGTGCACTGGGTCTCCCCTCCCCCTTGTACACTGGATCCCCCCCACCCCGTGCACTGGGTCTCCCCTCCCCCTTGTACACTGGATCTCCCCTCCCCGCCGTGCACTGGGTCTCCCCTCCCCCTTGTACACTGGATCCCCCCACCCCGTGCACTGGGTCTCCCCTCTCCCCTATACACTGGATCCCCCCACCCCGTGCGCTGGATCTCCCCTCCCCCTTGTACACTGGATCTCCCCCTGCCCCTGCTTTGGACTTCACCCCCTTTGCTTTTGCAGCATTGTTCCCTGACTCCTGTACTGGTCTCTCCATCTTCTAGATCATTCCCCTGGAGGTAAAACCTGCTGTGAACTCCCCTGTCTCTAAAGCAGCCAGGTCATCAGCCCACTTGGCCTGAGGTCCCACCCGCTCTCCCCTCCACAGAAGTCCTAACCCTAAGCCCGCGCCCCCTGTGGTCTGCCTCCCACCAGCCCTTCTCCGGCCCGCCTCCCCAGTAGCCCACCGAGACCACACGGCTGACCATGTCCTGTGGCCGGTTGTCCTCATCTCTTCGACTACTTCCTTCCCTAGGTGTCCGTGACACCAACCCTAGTTTCCATCCGGTCTCACTGGGGCTCCTTCCCATCCTCCACGTGGGGCTGTGTCACTCCCGTCCCGCCGGTTCCCCAGCCCTGAGCCCTGCGTGCCCTGACCTCTGCCCCGGGTGCCAGACCCCTGACACGCTGCTCACTCAGCACCTCCACCTGGGAGCCACACCGCCTGGGGTGAGGCTGCTTCCTCGCCTCCCGCCCTTCATGCGCGTGCTCAGGCCACAGCTGGAAATCAACCCAGTTCTCCTGGCCTCAGACAGTATGTCCCCGCCTCAGCAAATCCTGTAGCACGCCTTCCAGCGTTTTCCAGGAACACAGCCCTGCTCACGGCAGTGTTATTCCCCATTGCCCGAGGGGGGAGCATCCCAGTGTCTAATGTACAGACGACGATAAACCAGTGTGGCCCATCCAGACACTGGAATATCATGCAGCCTGAAGCAGGAAGCACCATCTGCCACCTGCCACCACATGGTGAGCCTTGAGGACACTGTGCTCAGTGAAAGGAGCCAGCCACAGAAGGACAAGACCTATATGGTGCCACTTGGATGAGGTACTTAGAGTAGCCAAAATCACAGAGACAGACGGGGCTGCCAGGTGCCGGGAGGAGCGGGAACAGGGACTGATTCCTGGACGGACACCGAGGTTGAGGTTCACAGGAGGGGTGAGTCCTGGGATGGACGGTGGTGATGGCCATTCAGCAACGTGAGCGTGGGTAATACCACTGAGCTGTGCACTTAAAAAGGGTCAAGACAGTCGAGTTTATGTTATGTGCGTTTTACTACAATTTAAAAGAATAAGTAAAGGAAAAAAGTGTTTCTGACGCCTCCCGCATGCCGAGCCACCCTCATCTTCCATGGGTTATTGAAGGAGCCTCTAACCAGTCTCCTTCTCTGCCCCACCCCAGGCTGTTCTTAACACAACAGTCGGAACCAGCCTTTTCTTTTTTAAGGATTTTTTTTTTTAAAGATTTTATTTATTTATTTGAGAGAGAGAATGAGAGAGAGAGAGAGCCCACGAGAGGAGGGAGGGTCAGAGGGAGAAGCAGACTCCCCGCTGAGCAGGGAGCCCGACGCGGGACTCGATCCCGGGACTCCAGGATCATGACCTGAGCCGAAGGCAGTCGCCCAACCGACTGAGCCTCCCAGGCGCCCTTTTTTTTCTTTAAGGATTTTATTTATTTGAGAGAAAACACCAGCAGGGGGAGGGGCAGAGGCAGAGGGAGAAGCAGGCTCCCCGCTGAGCAAGGAGTCCCATGTGGCTTGATCCTGACCTGAGCTTCACCGACTGAGCCACCCAGGCACCCTGGAACCAGCTTTTAAGCACACACCTCCGTGTTGCCTCTCTGCCCAGAACCCCCCGTGACCCTCATCTCAGAGGAAAGCCTGAGGCCTTCCAGGGTCAGGTGCCCCCTCCGACCTCCTTTGACTCCCCCTGCCCCCCCTGCCCCAGCCCACTGGGCTCCTTGCTGCTTCTCGAACACCCCTTGGGGCCCTCTGCCGGGTGGCTCTCCCCACCAGGTTTTCCTTTAAATCCCACCTTACAGGAGACACTTGCTTTCCATCTGATGCAGCGGTTCTCAGAGTGACTTTAATCCCATAGGGAACGTTTAGCGATGCCTGAGAATGTTTTTGGTTGTCACAACTTAGCAGGGGGAGTGGGGCTCTGGCATCTGGTGAGTAGCGGCCAGGATGCCGTCACCATCTTGCAGTGCAACAGGGCGGCCCCGTAACCAGGACTGTGAGCACCGCTGGGGCTGAGAAACCCCGCTCTAATGCCCTCCCCCTGCTTCGCCTCTTTCCCCACAGCCCGCTGTCCCTGGCCACCAGGTGTTGTCTGAGGAGGGTGCTCCCTCCCTGGGCAGCCGTGTGGTCAGAGGCCATCCCTAAGGTCTTGGGTCTGGCCATCTCTTCCGGCCTGACATTCTCGGTGACCTTGGCCACAGACGAGCTGCAGTGGGACCGAACTTCAGGAAACTGGATTCCTGTCCCCCACGTGACAAGGAGGTGTTCTTGATTGCAGCCCCTCCCAGTGGGATGGGAGCTTTGGGAGCTTGGGTCAGCGAGCGGCTGGACCCGGTGTGAAGGTTCTGCAGAGCAGAGGCCTTTGGGCCCTCACACTCCTCCCTCCACCAGCTGAAGGGCTGAGCCTGTGGAGGAAGCTGTTCAGGGCCCCCGGGTGGCCTGTGGGGGTGGCCTGCCCAGATCCCCTGGCTCTGGAGTGTGCTCAGCCTGAATGGATGGGTGGAGGAGGGGAGCCGGGGATCAAGCAGTTGAAGGCTACTCTGTGCTCTTTTTGCATTGTCACCTGCCCTTGGAAGGGGAGCAATATGGTTAAGTAGTTTTCATGAAATATCAGGTATTAGGTCTGAATTCCTCTCTTACTAGTCTTTTAAATCTGGACTGAAGAAAACACTGAACTTTGCAGTTCTCTCCTGACCGGGAAGTGCACCCACTGCACACTCTGATGGTCTCAGGTGGGCGCCTCTGCCAGGACGGGGCGCCACGAGGTCGGAGAGTTCTGGCTAGTTAGGGAATGCTGCATCAGCCTGCTGGGCCCGCGCCTCTCAGTGCACGCACACAGGGTTTCACGCTGGAGTCCGCCGCTGCAGCCCACAGCCTTCATTCCATTCTTTGAAAGAGGTAGAAGCCTCTCCCGCTTAGTGAGGTTGAACTTGCAATGGGAAGGTCAGAGAGGTCATGAAGGCTGGCCTTGCCCGGGGCGTGGAAGAGGTTTCTTGATCTTTCACGGACCAGTTGTCTGCACGGCACCCAGTCTGTGCCTCCCACCCCCCCTTGCCCTGGGTGCTGGGTCTGCTGGAGAGTGGAGGACAGCACCTGTCTCCTAGCAGAGGCAGGACACCTCTGACCTGAAACAGGGCAAGTATGCCGCATCTGCGGCCAAGTGCGCCCGGCGTGGGACCGTCCCTAGGACTGCAGACCCTGCAGACCCCACCACCCAGATGCCCAGGCCCCTCTGTCCTGGGACTGTGAGCTGGACAAATGCCCTTTGTCGGAAGGAGTGTCGTCAACGTGTGGAGGACCCCCGTGCACAGAGCAGGAACCACCATAACCTGTGCATGGTCATGACCTTCTCATGTGGTCATCCGCCTTGTGAAGGGAAACCCTTTCCCTCAAGTCACAGCCAGCCCCCACCTTTTCCCAATGAGCTGGTCACAGGAAGATGTCCTCTGGCCCAGGTCTTGGAGGAGGGGGGTCTGGGACCTGAGTCATGACTGCCAGGGTCTGACGTGGCAGAGTAATGGCCCCCAAAGATGTGCATATCCCGATCCCTGGAGCTCGTGAACATCTTAGGTTATGTGGCAAAGGGGAATGAAAGCTGCAGGTGGGGCTAAGGTTGCTAACGAGCTGACTTATTAAAAGATTATTTATTTGAGAGAGAGAGCACAAGCAGGGGGAGACGCAGAGGGAGAGGGAGAAGCAGACTCCCCGCTGAGCATGGAGCCCGACGCGGGGCTCGATCCCAGGACCCCGAGATCATGACCTGAGCGGAAGGCAGACGCTTCACCGACTGAGCCACCCAGGAGCCCCCGAAGCTGACTTTAAAGTAGCAAGATGGGGGGCGCCTGGGTGGCTCAGTCGGTGAAGCGACTGCCTTCGGCTCAGGTCATGATCCCGGGGTCCTGGGATCGAGTCCCGCATCGGGCTCCCGGCTCAGCGGGGAGCCTGCTTCTCCCTCTGACCCTTTCCCCTCTCATGCTGTTTCTCTCTCTCTCTCTCTCTCTCAAATAAATAAATAAAATCTTAAAAAAAAATAAAGTAGCAAGATGGTTCTGGATTATCCAGTGAGCCCAGTGTAACCACAGGGTCCTTAATGGTGGAAGAGGGGGCCAAAGAGGGTCAGAGGGAGCAGTGAGTATGGAAGGTCTGAGAGGCACACCACTATCGGCTTCAGAGATGCAGAAAGGGAACATGGACCAAGGACGGGAGGCCTCTGGCAGCTGGGAAAGGTAGGGACACAGATTCTCCCCTAGACCCTCCTGATGGAACAGCCCTGCTGACCCCTTGATGGTAGCCCAGTGAGACCCAGGCTGGAATTCTGTCTCCTAGAGCTACAGAGTCACAAGTTTTGTTGTTGTAAGCTGAGAAGTTTGTGGTGATTTGTTACATCTGCCTCCTAGGGACATGCACATACAGCCAGGGGATGTGTGAGCCCATTCATGGAGGTCCACGCACTGCCAAACCCTCATGGGGCGTGGCTGAAAGCACGGTGGGACTCCACGCAAGGTGTGGTTACAGAGTATCAGCTTGGTAAAGGGCAGAGCTCACAGGATGTGACAAATCTAAAGCCAGTCTCAAAATATCACATATGCATGACGTCTTTTTTACAGAGTTAAAAGCAACCAAAAATACATTTAGGACCACATATGGCAACCAAGATGCATTAAAGGGGCCGCATGAGTCCGGATCCAGAGTGCAGGTAGCTTTGTGGGGAGGCGGGGAGTGGATGGGAGCCGTGGGGAGTAGAAGTGGGTGGGAGCGGGCTTGTGGGTGCTCATCGCACGATTTAAAATAACTACTGAGCCACAGAGATGGCCATCTCCTGGGCCTGTGTGGCTTGTGGCCTGCCTCCTTCCAGAGAATTCCCAGCCCAGGAGTTTTATTCTTATTTATTTCTTTTTTGGAAGATTTATTCATTTATTTGAGGGGGGGTGGAGGGGCAGAGGGAGAGAATCTCCAGCAGACTCCCCCCCCCGCTGACCCCAGAGGGCAGAGCCTGATGCTGGGCTCCATTCCACGACCCATGAGATCACGACCTGAGCCAAAACCAAGAGCGGGATGCTTAACCCACGCAGCCAGCCAGGCGCCCCAGGAGTTTTAAATTAGTGTGGCCGGTAGCATTGTGTGTGACACAGGCAAGCTTTGCATATGGTCGGATTGTTCTGTAATTAGCAAGGGGAAGGCAGGTCATGTGTGCAGACGGGGGAGGGGGGATGAGGCATGTTCTGGGCAGCAGGGCTGTAATGTTTGGGGTTCCCTCTGACAGCCTGCATTCAGGGGCTCTGCCCGAGAGAACTGATTCACCCATGTGGTTAATAAAATGTCTTTGGAGTGAGAAGGATACAGCGTTTGGTCCTTTCAGGAGGAGCTTTGCAAATTTGCTTTCTTCCAAGATAGGAGCAGAAGATCCCATGTGTCTTGCCTGGATCTGGAAAGGGATAAACGTCTCTTTTCTTGGAACTCCAGGATGGATCCCACACAGACTTGTTTATTTGCATTTCTGCAAATCCCTTACAGCCGGTGTGTGTGATGCCCAATGGCCATTGAGCTCACACAGTCAGAGCTGAGTTTCCAGACATAGTGTCCGATCAGACGTGGGGTCTGGGAGGAGCCGGGCCAGGTGCGGGGGGTGACAAGGAATTCAGAGAACACAATGTTTCCCTTGAGTTAATTGAAGAATTACAGGAAAGGAGGAGAGATGGAGGGACGAGTGCGAGCCGTGAAATTTAGCTGAACTCAGATAATCATGTAAGGGGTGAGGGTCAGCAAGGTAAGCGGGGTGTTCTTGCCGCATTTACTGTAAAGGATAAATCTGTCCTGATTTGCGGAGAGACACCGGCTTTACCCTCCTTCCCAAAATGACCCGTGGTAATCCCGAAGAAAGGAAGTGATGCGACATTAATATACTTTTTTTAAGAGTCCCTCCTGTTTTATACTTTTTGGGTCCATTGCTCATGGTCATTTTGTTTCTAGTGTGGAATTTACTCCGGCGTTATGTTCCTGGTCTGGCCAGAGAGCGATTACTGGGCACTGCTGCTTTAAGGGAGAAGTTCGGGCTTCACAGGTCCAGGGAGCCCGGTCCTTGGGCGTGGGGCACACTGGCCACGCTCGCTTGGCTTCTCAGGACGCATTACCCCTGGGTGATTCACCCCCAGGGTGTTGTCAGTATTAGTTTTAAGTTAAGGTGAAATTGAGGTAACATAAAGTTAACCATTTGGAAGTGAACAATTCGGAGGTATTTAGCACATTGGCAGCGTTGTGCAACCACCACCTTTCCAGTTCCAGAACATTCTCATCCCCTGAGAAGGAGACCCCATGTCATGGAGCTGCCCAGCCTCTGGCAACCGCCCATCTGCCCAGGGAGCTGCTTAAATGATTAAATTTAGTTTTATGATGACTCATCACTACCGGCATATTTAAGAAGGATGAGGTGAGCAGCCTGGTGGGGGCCACTCACTGGGGCTTTGCACCTGACCTGGCAGCACCACAGTCGACCGCATGACTTTGACCAGTGCCTTGGCCTCTCTGTGCCACAGTTTTCCATCTGCCAGAGGAGGCTGGTAATAGCTCTACACACAGGGCTGCCAAGGGAGCGGGATGGAGCCTGGCCCTCTGAAGATGCCCAGGGAATTCAGCGGGGGGACACGGCTTCCCTAAGGGGGACCGTGGATCGTCATGCCCACTCTGACGGCCCACTGCCCGTCAGAGGCCGGGCCTTTGCAGATCCTGCCTCAACTGCCCCCTGGGGACAGGAGCCTTGCTGCGGCCAGCTCAGACGCAGGGAGCCGAGCTGTGTCCAGGCCAGGGTGTCCGAGGGGTCTCTTGTCTCTGGACTCTTCAGTTCTGCTGTTCCACAGCCTTCTGTGAAGCCAAAACCCCCAGATCCTTTCCTGGGCAGTTCTGAGGCCGAGGTGAGCGAGAGCCGGGTGACGCCCACTCTAATGGACACTCACGGATGCATGCCTGTGATAGCGGGTGTGGCATCTCTGTCAGCCAGCCGAGGGGGCCACCCTGCCCACGCGTGGAGCCTGCAGCCCCACTGCTCCCTGTGCTCCCTGAGTCTGGGGGTTCTCTGAGGGTGAACAGCCTGCCCCAGCCAACACCCAGATCCTAGCATA
The DNA here is from genome assembly GCF_009762305.2 of Zalophus californianus. Taxonomy (NCBI): domain Eukaryota; kingdom Metazoa; phylum Chordata; class Mammalia; order Carnivora; family Otariidae; genus Zalophus; species Zalophus californianus. Next base: position 1,517,111 of record NC_045596.1, on the reverse strand, counting down.
TTCCTCCCCGATGAGCCTGGGGCAGGTCCAGGGGGCAGGCAGAGGGGGGATATAAGGAAAGCAGACAGGAGTGGTGGGGGCAGACCCAAGGCTGGGGAGGGGAAAGCTGAGCGCAGATGGGGGAGCGGGCCATGGGGGAGGGGGGGACCTGGGCGGGGGGCGCAGACCCGGGAGGAGGCAAACACAACAGGAAGAGCCAAGGTGGGAGGCCTGGTGAGGGGGGCAGCCCCAGGGGTAATGGGGGGAGGACAGTGCCCGTATGAGGAGGGGGCACCCAGGAGAGGGTGGGGGAGGGTCCAAGGAGGTGAGGCCAGCCCGTTCCTTCAGTGCGGGCAGACGTTTGCTGTCCCCCAGGTCACTCAGAAGAGCCCCAGCTGCCCTCCATCAGAGAGCCTTCCCAGGTCCCTGTGTCCAGTGTAGATGTCCAGCTTTCCCTCTGGTGGACAGTGGCCCTGTCCACCAGATGCACGAGAACTGGCTGGCAGCCCGGTCCAGGCAGAAGCCTGTGGCTGCCGTTTCTGTTCAGATGGGCCTGGACCCTGGGAGGCTCTGCTCAAGAGGACGGACAGGATCCTCCAGGGTCATCAGAGGGCAGTGTGCTGGGCTGGGGGCTGTGTTCGAGGGGCATCGTCTCTCCGTGGTAGGGGAGAGTGCAGGGAAAGCAGTCTGGGTTGGGGGGCAGAGATAGACGTGTGGGCTCAGCAACAAGTGAAGGGTCATCCATGGCTCCGGCCAGGGATGAGCATGCCCACCACACAATGTTCATGAGGACAATGAATCATGCGTGTGTGGTGAGAGGCCCCCAAACTCCCCCTTTGCAAGTTTGAGACCCTCTGACAGCCCAGTCCTGACTCCCCCTTCCCAAAGGGCCAGATGGGTCCTCGGTAAGCCAGGAGCTGGGAGCACAGGGAGGGCTCCCCTTTCACTAGCCTGAGGGAAAGGGGGGCAGCACAGTGTCCCGAGAGAGGCCGGACAGTGGGCCTGGGGAGAATTGCACAGGAGGTCAGAGGCTGTGTCCCTGCCAGCAGGGCTCTGCTGCAGGTGGTGGGTGCCCCCCTCTGTCCCCTTGCAGCAGTGGGCTGGATCCTTGCCAGGTTGGGGCCTGGGACACTGAAGAAGCCCCAGGGAGGCTGCATGGGTGATCTAGGACCTGCTGGGTGCCACGTTGCTGCCGAACCCAGGGGGCCTGCAGTCTGCGGGGCCTGGCCCCATCCTCCTGGCCCTGCCAGTTCTGCGCCAGTGGTTGGCATTCTGTGGCGTCGAGGTGAGATCTGGTGCTGAGACACATGGTCAGCACATCAGCGATTCTCGGGTGGGTCTGCTGTATTGACCCCAAATGCTCCAGCTTTGGTTGGCAGGAGAGTGTTAAACATCAGATACCTGTCCTCTCTGTCATCTGGTTACCAGGGATCTAGCCTCTCATCTATACTTATCAAATCAATACTTATCTGCAAGAGAAATAAAATCAAGTCGCCGCCGTGCTCCTTAAAAGGAAAATAAGTTCTAGATAGGTTAAATGTTTCCCCATAGGAAAAGAAATCACAGAGAAGCTGGAAGGCTGTGTGCGCAGCCCCATCTCTGTCCCACGGTAGGAAGGCTTGGGGAGCGCGGGCAAGTGGCAGGGAGACATGGGGCAGAGCGAGAGGCAGCCCACGAGACCCGCAGCTGTGTTCCGGGAAAACTGCCACAACGTTGGACAGGCGGTGAGGTACACTGGTGACTGGACAGCAGGCCCATTGTTGGCTTTAGTATCATGAATGCTGTCACGACGCCCCACACCCCTCAGGACGGCTGCTCTCAAAGGAGCGGAGACCGACAAGCCTTGGCGAGGACATGGGGCAACCGGAACCCCGGGCACCGTGGGGTGCAGCTGCCGCGGAAAACACCGTGGAGGGTCCTCAAAACACTAAGCCCAGAATGAGCCCACGGCCCAGCCATTCCACGTCTGGGTGTGCTCCCCGGAGAACGGAGAGCAGGGCCTTGAACACGGGCCCTGCTTGGCCCTGTTGCTCTTAGAGCGTTTGGGAACCCCTAATTTGGAAGATGTAAGAAGGGACACGCGTGCCTCCACTGTTAGAATTCTGCTAGGGACACGCTCTAAGGAAACGCGTGGAAAGACACGAACAAGGTTGTTTGATGCGGTTTTGTTCATGATGGCAAAAGGCTGCGTGAGCGGTGAGGTTGGAACGTAAGCCATGCCGTGCGGTGGAACGCCGTCCAGCCTCGGAGCGCAGCGCGTGCGGTGCAGGGAGCGGTGAGGAACTGTGGGAATACCGCTCAGTTTTTATTACAAATACGTACGTATGTGTGTGCTGGGAAATCATTCGGGATGTGCCTCAGAACGCTAGTGGCCCTTGTCCACAGAATGGTTGTTCACCGGGATGTGGCATGTGCTTGTGCCGTTGGGACCGGTTGTGTACGGATACTCGTGGCAGTGATAACTCAATCCAGAAGAAACGTCTAAAACTCAGTCTTAACGGTCACAGGAAATTAAAAAAAAAATCTATTTATATGTTTATTATTGCAGAGGTGTGTGATGGGTGATCAAAAAAGACTTGGGGCATAAACGTATTCTGTGCAGATAAAACAATAGGAAGAAAATGGTGTGGAAACCCGGACTCAGGAGGGCAAAGGAGCCGGGTGTTTCTCTGCTTATCTGTGCTCGGCTGTGTTTAGATGAGGCCGTCCCATCCGGGGGCTGTTTGGAACCCATATGGGATGGGTAGTTTTACTGTCAACAGTTACAATGTGCTGGTAATCCAACCTCTGTAACTGTGTAAGCTTCAGCTGAACGTTTTAGCTCTGGCTTCGTTTTCTAGACTCTCATAAGAGGAGAGAGCGTCCACGGTGGGGCCCTGGCATGGGTGGGGGCATCTCAGCGGCTGCGAATCCACGCAGTGCTCCCCCCACAGTCTGGACAGAACCTGGGCTTCTGAGATTTCCTGTATTAGATAGGTGAGGACACTCTAAGTCCCAAAGTGGCTGTTGATGTTTGCGGGTCCTGCCGGTCCCTGGAGAGCACCCCCCCAAGGCATGTTCTCCGTCCTCTGGCCCAGGTTCCACAGCAGGACTGTGCACAATTGGGTCTCGGCCACATAACCAGCCCTCATCCAGTGCCCTTCCTTGTGGGATGGCCTCCACAGGTTCGGGGTGACCACCTTCCCAGCGGCTCCCCAGGGTGCCCCAGAGCCCACAGATAACGGGGTGCAGACCTGTCCCGTGGAGGAAGAGCCCTCTGCCCAGAGCCCTCAGCACCGGCTCCTGATTCCCACCCTTGGGGGTCTCGGGCGGTGTGGGGAAGGGTGGGTAAACCCTGCAGTTGCCTCTCCTGTTTCCTTTGGAAGAATCAAGATCTATGGCATGCATGAGCTCTGGGTGTAGAGTGTGAGCCTCTAAAAAGGCAGTTGGTCTGGCTGGCCTGGAGATGCGGGCGTGAATGCGGGCTGGAGCTGAGCTGGGTGGAGAGGTAGCTTCGGGAGCTCGGGAGCTCGGGTGGGCATTGCCTGGATTAACTCCTGCCGCAAATGCTGGCACAGCTCCGGCCGCTTGTGGGGTCCTGGGTGCCGAGCGAGGAGCAGGTGGATGTGGTCCTGCCTTCTCGCACCTCACAGGCAACCGGGCATGCACCTACGGTCAGTTGCACAACCAGCCTGTGGTGTCAGTCCGGGAAAGCAGGACGAGGGGACGTGCAGAGTGCCCCTGTGTGCGGGAGTGTGGGGCGCTCCCTGGGGGTCCGATAAAGCTCTCCGAGGAGTCCAGGCAAGAGAATGGGGGAGAAAGACTGATGGGAAAGCCCCATTTGGAAAACAAACAAACAAACAAAACCCCCCAAAACCAGCAGCTGGGAATTTCCCCGAATGGAAGAAAGATGAGAGTCCTCCAGCGAAAGGAGACGGAGTTCGAAGCAGGAGCAACAACATGAAATCCCCTGCGACGTGTGTAAAACTGCAGAACATGGTGAAAAATCTCAGAAGTTAACGAAGAAAAGACAGGGTAACCGTGAAGAACAGGGAAAGCCTGGCGGGTGTCTCCGATGGTGCCCGCCCGCAGACAGAGGAAGTGTGGCCCGTGGTGCGGGGTCTCACCCGGGACAGACTCGCACGCGGGGCAAGGCACAGCCGTGGCCCAGGCACCCCACGGTGAGCTCACCGCAAGGCTTATTCCCAACAGATGCTCCTCGGCAGGAGGGAAAGAGGGCTCACAGGGAAGCCGGGGGGATCAAAGGGGCGGCATTGAGGCTGGACGTTGGTTGAACGTCGACAAGTGTAATTAGCTATTGATGGTTGCAGAAACTCTGTGTGTCTAAAGTCGAGGGAAGAGTAGAGCCCCAGAGCAATGGTGTCCTGCAGAGATACGGCACAGGCCTCAGCTGCAGATTTTCAAGTAGCCATGTTAAAAAATATATAGTAAAAAGAAACAGGCAAGATTGATTTTAATAATACATTTTACTTAACCAAATAGATCTGAAATATTGCTGTCTCATCATGTAATCAACATACCAACCAGGAGACCCGGACATTCCCACGAACATCTGTGAAGTCGGCGTTTCCACTCGGACTGGCCCCGCTCAGGGGCTCACCAGCCCTGTGGGGCAGTGGCTGCCGCGTGGACAGTGGGCACAGAGGGAGGGGCTCCCGGCTGTCCTCTGCCTGGGACAGCAGGTGACGGCGGCAGTCCTGTGCCCCAGGGCTCATGCTTTGTCTCCCTGGAAGATTTGGAGGCTCAGTGTTGGGGAGGCAGCCCTGGTGTCTCACCGCACAGGGCAGATCACTCCGTATGGCCACCGAGTCATGACTTCATGTGGGCTCAGACGGTGGGGCATTTGCTCTCTAGCTTGGGGGAGAGCCAGCCGGGTCTCCCTGGGACCCCCTAGGGAACCGGCCCAGCTGATTTAGGCCTTGTTAGAACTTACCGCCCTATTAGATGCAAAGTTGCTTGAAATGAGTAGGAATGACTTAATTTAACATTTAGCTGTAGAATGGGCAGTTGGGACAAGAGAAAGCCCTCTTCCTCAGAGCTTCTGGAGAGCCCCGCGGCCCCTCCTCAGCTTGCCGCAGCAGGGCGTGGGGAAAGGGGCACGGCTCAGGAGCTCCGGGCGTGCAGGGCAGTGCCCATCTCATGGCAGACGCACCTTCCTATTGGTGGACTAGATGTCAAGGCACTTGGAATTGCATTTTATAAACAATAGAGAAGGACAAAAACTTACCAGGAGAATTCTGTTCTGGAAGCTCAGAATCTTCCGTGGGAGAATTATAGCCTGTGTGCCTCCACCCTGCCCCCCCCCCGCCCCTGTCTGAAAGCCTCCCCAGGTCAGCGGACTCTTCGAGCCAGGCCCGCCGGTGGGCCAGTGCCCTGCGTGTTCAGCAGTTCAGCACCGTGGGGTCTGCTGTGACCTGGTGGGCCAGGCGGGCGGGGCAGGGTGGGGAGCAGGGGGCTGAAAATGGGGCTCCTGACAAGCTGTACAGAAAGAAGGCCAGACCTGCCCAGATGGGAGCTCAGCTGCTGTGCCTGGCAGCGTTGATGTGGATGGATTTTAAATTCTAGATTTGTCCCAGGGGTACTCTGGGCATCTTTCCTTGTGAGGACACAAAGACCCACTTAAAAGCACAGATTCTGACCGATGTCTGTCCTTGTCTTCAGAGGCTCAGCTTCTGAACAGTTAACTGAAGATGTACATTTTTGGAGAGATCTTTTCATCAGTTCTGGTTTTCTGTATAATTGCACTCAGTTGTCCCTGTGGCTTTTTCCAGAGCGGGGGGCTGAGCCTGTGAACAAGACAGACCCGTAGAGGGACTGTGCATATATCCTAATTTTAGGGTAAAAACACTGCTCTTGGCTGTTCAGGGTAAGCGCTCTTGAAGACCTGTGGGTAGAGGGGGGCCCGGGGTAGTGTTGGAGCTGTCTCTAGTTTCCTGGAGGCATCGAATACATCGTGTTTTCGAGGGGTTCCGTGAGGACCCCAGTATGCCGCCTGAGCGCGCGTTTTCCGCTGCGCACGTGGGAGAAGCCGTGCGTGCTGGGGGGCGGGGCGCGCTTGAGGATTCATTATGTGCCCAGGTTCCCACAGGCAGGAGACCAAGAGGTTAACAGTGGTTTGGTTCTGGGAGATGTTTACTTTCCTGTTTACAGTTTCCAGAATTTCTGTACTTTTTATAATCAAAAAAATAATATTTAAAAAATCATCTTGTGTTCCGTGTGCTCTATCACGGCGTGGTCACTCTTTAAGAAGGTTGAGCTGCAGTTGGAGAATGCTGCTCGGCAGCAGGCCAGCCCCAAGCCTTCCGTCCCTGCGGTGGCTTGTTGAGGGAGGCGCTGACCCCCCAGGTGTCACCATGTAGGTGAGGGGTGTTCTGTGGCTCTGGTGTCATTTTGTCCTCCTCTTGCTGCCCATGGACCCAGGGCAGCTCTGCAGGTGCTCAGGCTGCCCGGCACTAGGGGGAGAGGCCTGGGGGCCGCACACATGAGTAGGCGCTGGTCCAGGCTGCTGGGTGGTCAGCCTTGGGGACAAGCCTCGGGGAGCGCAGGCTCTTGGGAGTGAGGAGCGGCCCTGATCCAGATGGGTGCCAACCCTCACCCCTCCTGAGATCAGCCCCAAGGGTTTTAACCTGCCCAAATCAGGGCAGCCCCAAGATATTTGCTCTCTGCCTTTACAGGGTAGTGGTGGTGGGGGGGGACAGCTGGTGGTCATTCAGGCTTCCTTGTTGGGTAACTTCCAGAGTCCAGGCCAGGCCTGCCTGCCCACACATGCCTCCTGTGGTACCCCCTTCTTCTTCCTTCCCGAGTCACACTGCATGCTGGAGACACCAGGGAGGGCTTTGGTGATGTTGGGCGACGTTCGGGATGGAGGAGTGAGCTGTTGGGGGAACGGTGAGGGTGAAGGCCTGGAGGCTCCACTGTGCCGGGCGTGCCTGAGGGACAGGAGGTGGTCTGGGTGCTGCAGCCTGGCGAGAGGAGCAGGGCCAGGGCGTCCGAGGGGCACCGTGGGCAAGCTTTGGCTGCTGGCCCCCAGTGGGCTGGGGGTACGGCAGAGGGAGGGGCAAGGGGCGGTCGGGCAGCTTTGAAGGCACAGCCCATGGGGTTTGCTTGGGATGGGGGTGGGGGTGAGATGGAATCCACCAGCCCCCAACTCTCACGACCGAAGCTGCTTCTGCCTGCTCCCGCTGCAGCCAGACGCCAGCCTGAAAGCTCGTGCCCTGGAGGGTTCCTCTTGGTCACGCAAACGTGTGGCCGTAAATGAAACACTCCTCTTCGCACAGGACATGTCCCCCCTAGGCTACGTGCCGGCCTTGGCCTCCTTCTGCGCACAGGCCGCGTCACCACCGAGGACAGGCCAAGCCTCAGAGCCTCCCACCCGCCCTCTGTCCTCCGTGCCCCCACGCACTGGGCCTGTGGGCTGGGGGCTGGGGTTCTGCAGGTTCCCACATGGGGCACCAACCCTGACCCCACAACCCCAACCTTAGTCTTGTCACTGAGCAGGCCCGGCTCCTCACATCTGCAGACCCAGGGGCTGCTGGCTGTTGGGTCGAGGACCAGCGGGCCAGCACGATGTTGCCAGGGGAAGGCCTTTCCAGCCCGGCTTTGGCCCTCAAAGACAGCGTCGGCACCGGCCTCCCGGCCCAGTGTGGCCCCAGGCCTCAGGGGTGGGCCCACCATGGGCTTCAGCCACAGCTGGGATCAACTGATGCACCCCCAGGGGCCGTTCCATGCGTGGGGGTACCTGCTACTGACCCGGCGGCTTGTGACAGACTCAGGGGCTCGCCCTCCTCCGGGCCGGTACCTGGGGGTGTCCCTAGCGGAGCATCGCCCCTCGATGTGCCCTCTGGCCTCCATGCCGAGTGTCCCCCCCCCAGACCTCCCGGGTTGGCCCCCGTGCACCCTGACCCCCGGCAGCCCCTCACCCTAGGCTTCCCCGAGCTACGATCTTGTCCTCGAGGTCCTGTGGTTGACAGGAGAGCAAGAGGGTGGGGCTGGCCTGTCACCTCTGTCCCCAGGCAGCCACGGCTCTGCCTTCTATCCCTAGGTGTAGTTTGTGTCGTCCGGAATGGTGGGCACACAGATTTATACATACTCACCGTGTGTAGTCTGTTTTGTCTGGCTTCAGTTCAACCCAAATATTTTGAGACTCATGTAGTAGCTCAGCCCTTCTTGCTGCCAGCAGGTGCTCCACTGCGTGGACAGCCCACAGCTTGTCCGTCTGCCCGTTCCCTCGACGAGCGGACGTGCGGGTTCTCTGCAGGTTCTGACTGTTACGGGTGAAGCTGCTGTGGACATGTGTGCTCAACTCCCGGGGGAGCTGGGAGCGGCACCCCTGGTCCATGTGGCTGATGAACTTCTTAAGGAACTGCGTTTCCTCGATGCCCATAACGTCAAGCATCTTTTCATGCTCATCCGTCACTCTGCAGGTCTTCGTTAGTTAAGTGTCTATTCAAATGGTTGCCCATTTTAAAATCAAGTAGCGGTCTTGTTTAGTTGTAAGAGTTCTTCCTTTGTTCTAGATGTAAGTCCTTCAAAATACACGTTTGACAAATATCTTCTCCAAGTCTGTGGCTTGACTATTCATTTTCTTAACAGGGTCTTTTGAAGAACAAACTTTTTAATGTTGATGAAATCCAATTTATTGAGTTTTTTCATACAGTTCACGTTCGCTGTGAACTATTTACGAACACTTTGCCAAGCCCCAGATCACAAGATTTTCCTATTTTGAGTTAATTTTTGTGTATGTTCACAGGTAAGGCTGGAGGACCGTTTTTTTGCCTGTGGCTGTCCCATTGCCCGAGCACTATTTGTTGAAAAGATTCTTCTTTCTCCGTCCCGTTTCCTTGGCCTCTTGGTCAAAGATCAATTGCCCATGTACGTGTGGGTTTATTTCTGGACTCTGTTCTGTGGCGTTGTGACGGCCGAAACCAGCCCCGGATGTACCCAGACACGCACAGGGGTGGGCCCCGACTGGCCTAGCTCTCCAAACCGAAACGCCGTGTACAGCGTTGGTCAGGTGTCTAGAATCAGGGGGTTGAACTTGTACGTGACAAAGCGATCCTGGGGAACCAGTCTGTGCCCTTGAGGAAGAACATCCTATGTATCTGAGGGAAAACCGCTCCTTGATTGTTGATCATTCTGGTTTGGATGGCTCTGTTTGCCCTTTCGCCCCTACTCTGGTGGGCTCCTGGTGGATGTGGGCTGAGGTCTTGTCCAGACGCTCTTCCTGTCTGCCTCTGGGATGGCCTGGCCCTTGGGGTCCCAGGACCTTCTGGAGTCAGGCTGGCCTGTTTGCAGGTGTCCTGCGCAGGCACCTCACACAGGGCCCTACAGCATCCCTGCCACAGTGAACAGAAGGCATGATGGCGATAATACCCTCCCTTCTGAGTGAGTCGTGCACTTTGGCCTTACCCCTGGTCCCTCCAGCGGGCTCTCCACTCTGGGCCCGCAGGACTCGGGTGCAAGGGTGTCTCCCTCCTGCAGTGACAGATTTGTCAAAAGAGGGTGCCCAGACGTGGGGCAGTGCCCGTTCTCAGAGGCACCAGGAGGCCTAGAGAACCTGCAGCCCCCAAGTGTGAGCCGGCTGAGAACCCAGGACACCCCTGTTTGTGGGCTGGGGCAGCCAGGAAGCTCTGCAAGGCCTAGAACCCTGGTCATTTTCACCTGGGTTCCGGGCCAAGCTGTGCCCAGGGCAAGTTCACAGGATACATGGACTGAAGTTGGAAAATAAAGAAGGACTTCTGAGTGCCTCCAACAGAGCCACGACGAGGCAATCCCTCCTCCCTGCTGTGCGCTGGTTCATTCGGGTAGTTGGGAGGGAGGTGCGGGGCAGGTGCACTCCTTCACCCCACTGCTGTAACCAAATACCACAAAGTAGGTGGCTTAAAACAAAGGAAATTTATTCTTTCACGGTTCAGGAGACCACAGCCTGAAAATAGGGTTGGTTCTCCGGAGGCTCTGAGAAAGAACCTGGTCCTTGTCTCTTCTGGATTCTGGGGGCTCTAGGCATTCCCGGGCTTGTGGACACCTTGCTCCAATGTCTACCTCTGCTTCCCATGGCTTCTCCTCTGTGTGTACCTCCCCTTCTCTCGTAGAGACATTTGTCCTCGGATGTAGGGCCCAACCCTGATAATCCAGAATGGTCTCATCCCAAGATCCTACCTTCCTGCCATCTGCAAAGACCCTTTTCCAAAGAAATCACATTCTTAGGTTCTCGGTGGACTTTGAGGTCCACCTGTTCAACCCACTGCACGTGGACAGGAACCATTTCTGGGGTCCCGAGGCAGGTGATGGGGAGCACCATTGCAAGTAAACATGTTCCCAATCGTGATGAAGGTGCCATGTTGCCCGGTCCACACCTGCCTTGGGCTCTGGCTGTGGCAGAGGGACCCTGGTCCCAGCAGACAGAGGCCCGGTCTAGACAGTGCACTTACGCAACTGTGGGAAAGCAGATCTGGTCAGGCCAGAGAGCGCGACTGCCTTCCCTCCTGTCACGTGCATGCAGAAGGACAGAACACTCTGAGGAAGGACAGCGACAGAGAAGACTCACAAAGGGCCAATAACCACAGGAAAGGAGCTCAACATCCTCACTCAGCAGGGAGATGCAAATCAAAATCCACGGAGGGGGCACCCCCCACCCCCCCACCCCCGGGGCTGGAGGCTGGAATCGAAGTCACAGAGGCCCCTGCGAAGCTGCCGAGGCTGTGGAGAGATCAGGACCTCAAACACTAATGCCATGGGATCGTCCCGTGGTGCAGCCGCTTTGGAGAGCAAGCTGGTGGCTCCTCAGCGTCACCCAGAGTTACCGTGTGACCCGGAATTCCCCTTCTAGGTTTATGCCCCAGACCAATGGGACACTCACGTCCACACAGAAACCGGTTCATAGCAGCATTATTCACCATCGCCACAAGGTGGAAACAATACACGTGTCCACCAACCAATGACTGGAGCGATCAACAAGACGTGGTCCATCCACACAGTGGCAGGCTACTCACCCGTAAAGAGGGCTGACACACGCCACAACACGGATGAACCTGGAGAACATACTGAGAAGGAGCCAGACACAAACGATCACATCTTGTACGATCCATTTGTACGAAACGTCCTGAAGAGGCAAATCCGTAAAGAGAGTAGATCAGGGGCCGGTAGAAGGATAACTGGTAGTGGGCGTAAGTTTTTCTTTGGGGCGATGGAGGCCTTCTAAATTAGTTCATGGTGATGGTTGCACAAGCCCATGAATATACTGAAACCCCTGAATTGCATACTTTAACTGGGAGGATGTTATGGGATGTGAGTTATATCTCAATAAAACTGGTTCTAAGAGCCAGGCTTACACTCTTTTGGGAAGGAGTGGCTGGGCTTGTTGTTCTGACCCGTTGGAGCTGCTTGTCCACGGACCTTCCCTGAGCACCCACGTGGCCCCGAGTGACCTGTGGTCAGAGGGTCTGCGTCCAAGGCGGCAGCAAGCCCCTGGGTTCTAAGTCCTTGGATCCTTCAAGGCGGGGCAGTCCAGGGGGGCTCCCACAGGGTGCATTAACCCCATCTGCTTGGCCAGGGAGGCCTCCCTCGGTGCTGGTTTCTGGTGATGTCCTGTCTGTTGGGTCCTCTCGGTGGGACACCTCTTGGAATTCCATGTTCCCCCTGACCAGCATGTTCCCCCCCCCGACCAGGTGGGGCTGGCCCAGGATGAGGGCTCCCTGCAGGTGTGGGGTCAGCCTCTCCTAATCCACTTCATGCCAGTGCTGTGGAGCTGATATGCCCAGGACTGGGGGGACACTCGTGGGCCACGGGCCTGAGCTGGCAAAACAAAGATCAGGGTAGCCTAGCTGCTGTCGTAACCCACCTGCAGTAATCCACTTGGTCCCAAACCTGGGACCCCTGCTTGGGTCCTTTAATTGCTCCTCTGTTTAAACAAACAGGCTCAGTTCACAAGTGTTCAGATTTAGTAAGTCACCTCAAATTCTTTTCAAAGGAGAAGACAATTCATAAACAAGCAATTTAAATTTCTGTTTCCCTTGGGTAGATTCCCACCTGGCCTGGAAGCCAAGACTACAGCCCCCGGCCCCCGGCCTCATCTGGTCACGGGCTGTTGTCATCCAGGCGGCCAAGCTCAGGACTCTGTCCCAGCAGGCGGCGTGCAGGAGGGTGATGCCCCCGGGGCCCCTGGGACAGTGTCTGGTGCTGCCAGCAGTGCGGGAACAGAGGTGATTGTCATCCTAGCAAGTTTACTATTTAATAGTTTGAACATAACATGCATTTGAAAGAAATTTCAGAACAGATCTCCTACAGTTTAAACACACAGCTGTCAGGTGCGGTCTGTCCGTCTGGGGATGCAGAGCACACTTCCCTCTCCAGATGGGCCGATGCCCGTGCCCCTGCCCCTGCTCCCGCAGTTACAGAAGAGCTTCTCCATGGTGCTCCCGAAGCTTCGGTGCGTAACCCCCCAAGTCCGCATTCCTGGTGTGTCGTTTGTGTGTACACAACTAGACTGTGAGATTTGCGAATTCGTTTTCCCTCTGAAAACCATTCACTGGACAGTCAGCTATCTTAGGTGCGCGTGTCTGGTTTGGTGTGCAGACCAAACACTGCAGCCAAGGCCCGGGTTGTCTCCTGGGGTGTTGCAGGGTCCCACGCCTGGCTGCCCCCCCAACACGGGAAGGGGCGGCCTAGCCTCCTCGCAGGGCTGAGGGCCTGAGTCTCAGGAGCATCTCCCCCAGCAGTGTGGGTCTGTCTTCAGATGGGACTGGAGCATGCTTCCATGGGGGCCCCTGTCCCCAGGGCAGGGACCCTCTGCAGTCAGAGAGCTTTCTCCTGAGCTGTTCCTCCTTCTTCCTCCAGAGTGGCCAACAGCAGGGAAGCAGCCCCTCCAAACTGACCCGCCCGGCTGGGAGATAGCAGGGAACTGGTTTATTGGGTGTCTAAACATCTAAACTGGTCCCGCAATCTAGAGTTTTCAGGGCACTAATTTAGCAGATCACGTGGGAAGCGGCAGCGTGCTAAGCCGGCCTCAGGGAGGCCCACTGTCAGCTTTGCTTAAGAAGGTTCTTCTAAAACATCATTTGGGGCAACACTGGTTATGGTGATAAAAGTATCTTCAAGACAAATTTAGCGAGTTCAAAACTCTGTCTCAGAACTGATGTGTGAACCTCTTAGGTGTGGGTAAGATTTCATGACTATTTTTTGCTGGGATAACTGGACCCTAGATTTCATCGCAAGTTGCCCCTGCAGTCTCTTTAAGAGGATGAGGTGTGCTCCCTTGTGGGTGTCCAGCTTCAGCCTGGGGACCCTCCTTTCAAGTCGACCTGCTGGGGAGGGGTTCTAGGGCCATCTTTGAGTTCACCATGAAGTTGGGCTGTGTTATCTCTGCCCACCTTGATTTCCTGAGTGAGAGTCATACTACATGTCTGAGTGCTGGCCCGCCACTGCAAGAGGGGGTGCTGGCCCTCTCCCGCGCCCCTCCTGTAGAGGGGGACCCCGCCCATGCCCATCCAGACTTCAGTCCGCAGCTGGCTCAGCAGAGGTCTTCTGGTATTGCGGTGACTCTCCAACCTCGCTGACCCACACTCCACCCCAGGCCCGAAGTTGGAGGGCCCCCCAGGAACCCCGCGCATCCGGCCAGCACTCTGCCACGGTGGCGCCCGCCGCTTGTTCCAGGTCTCTGAAGGGACCCGGAGCAGCGCCCAGGCTGCGTTTCTCCGGTGGGTGGCCAGAAGGCGGCGGTCACGCCCTCGCACACAGGCGCACCGCTTCGGGGCGCATTCCGTGAGACCCAGGGAGAGGGCGCCGGCGTCCGTGCCCTCCTGCGCTCCTCCCGCCGCTCCCCTCGCTCCCGCGGCACCTCGGTGTGGACACCCACGGACCTCCCGGCCTCCACTCGCGGCGCACTCCCAGCCGACGCCTCCCGCCACCAGGCCCCGCCCCTTCCTCCTTCCCCGAAGGCCCCCCGCAGCCCGCACGGCGCCCCAAGCCCTCCCTTGCGGGCTCACCTGGGCCCCTGCGCCCCGCCCCACGTGCCTTCCGTACCCTGCCCCTTGTCCCAGGGCCCCGCCCCCCAGTCCCCGGTGCCCAGCATCCCAGCCCCCAATATGCTGCCCCTGCACCCCAGTGCACTGCCCCCTGATGTCAAGGGAGGGCTCTGAAAGACGGAAAGAGGCAGGGACATGGGGCAGGAGGCACACCCCAGAGCAACCCCAAGTGTGCCTGTCCGGAGATCCGGGAGCCAGGTGCTGTGGAGGGGTGTCTCCCGCCCTCGCTGTGGGTCCTTGCCGCCTCCTGGATGTTGAGGTTCCCCACGGGGCTCTGTTGGCTGGACGTCGGTGTGTGGTCAGCTGTTTCGGGAAGGCGCTGTCCCCTGGAGAACTCAGGCCACTGTCAGGGGATGATGCTATCAGGGAGTGATGTCATTGCTTGGCTTATTTTTTATCACCCTTGGCAGCTTCCACCATGGTTGCTGATGAGTCCTGATGACTCCTTATTGAGTGTCTGCTGTGCCCCAGGCACTTGCCAGGTACTCCGTGTGCTTTAAGCCCATTTTGCAAATGACAAACTGAGACATGGGTGCCCATGGTCACCGTCCAGTGAGTGACTGAGCTGGATTTGAACCTGCAGCCCACCCTGGACCTGAGCCGAGCACATTGCTTCTAAATTCTGTGCCCACCCGGTTCATCTTGCCATCTTGGGCACACACTTCCCCATGCTGCTGGGGGCCCTTGATTCCTCCAAACGCATTATCAGAACGGCTTGTCTCTGTTACTGTACCATAAAGATAAAATATTTATTGGTGTGAGTCATCAGTCTTTCCTGGGCAAGCATTTGGCCGTGTTTTGCGGCAAAGTGCTGTGCCCTGGAGGCAGCAGTCCACGGTGGCCTGGCTGGCCCCCACACAACTGAGGACAGGCCATCTGTGGCTCGGGTCAGGCTGCAGGCACGTGTGGGGCCCGTTCTTGGGCTTTGGCAATGACCTGGCGGCAGCCCAGGGTGGGGCCAGCCTCCTGGCGTGGATGGATGCTCCCTGCGCCCTCAGAGTTGATATGTGGTATCTGTGCAAGCTAGCCCACTGTGGGCCCGTGAGCCTGACCCTGGTGCGACCCACCAGCTTCCTACATGGGACACGTGGTGGCTGCTTACTTGGCAGCCCTGTGCAGCCCTGGCTCTTAACACCCAGCAGGAGCCAGTAGGGAAACTGAGTTACGAAAAAGGCTGTCCTTTGTCAGGGCGGCTACTTTTTGGATATGTGATCCTGGGTGGATTTGTGCACCTCTCCAAGCCTAAATTCTCCCCTGTGCAGGTTGGGGAATAGCCTTCACCTCCTCTGAGGGGGTGTTGGTGGAAGTTAGGTGATGTATGGATAGCTCTTGATGGTTTTCTCTGTGATTCATCTGCACCGCGCTCTGCCCACCAATACCTAAAACCACTGGAGCCTTGCCAGCCTCCTCAAGTCCCAGCAGAAGCAGCTGGCCATCTTGGGGACTCCCTGACCAGGCGAGCTGGACCGCTGCAGGGGGCCACAGGGGTGGTGACCTGCCCAGGGCTCAGCTCCGAACCTAAGCCTGGAGGCCAGAGGGAGGGTAGGCTCCTGAGTCCTGAGAGAGCAGAGTGGGAGGGGCAACCAGCAGGAGCTGTTGCCGGTGTGTGTTGGGGGGGTAAGGAGAAAGCGCCTGACAGTCCCTCCTGGTGACTGGGCATGCTGTCTGCAGCCCCCCACGGAGAAAGCAGGCAGTCGAGTGGGGGATGGGCACAGGAGTAACCGGCCACCTGTCATCGATGGGCCAGAGGGCAGGGCTGCGGACGTGTGACAGCAGGAGCGCACCTGTTTGGAGCACTAGATCTGCGGAAGGATGGCTGGGGTCTGGGGCCTGGCAGTCCCCGGGGTGTACTGATGGAGACAAGGCCAACTTTGGGGGCATGGGTCATGGCTGCCAGTCGGCCAGACTCTGGTGGTGAAAACCTGCAGGAGGGCCGGGGTCCGTGTTTGGAGGCAGTGAGGGGTTCCAGGCCTGGTGACCCGTGGTCAGTGGGTTTCCTTAACAGTCCAGTGTGGTCTGGGCAGCTTCTCCTGCGTCCAGGGCCCGAAGATCGGCTGGCTGAGTGTGAGGGGAGCACCACTGGAGAGGAGCAGTCAAATTCAAAGTGCTACAACTGGGGGCTTTTCTCTGGTTTCTTTCTTTCTTTTTCTTTTTTTTTTTTTTTCTTCCAAAGATTCCATCCATTTATTTGACAGAGAGAGACACAGCGAGAGAGGGAACACAAGCAGGGGGAGCGGGAGAGGGAGAAGCAGGCTTCCCGCGGAGCAGGGAGCCGGATGCAGGGCTCGATCCCAGGACCCTGGGACCGTGACCTGAGCTGAAGGCGGACGCCCAACGACTGAGCCACCAGGTGCCCCTGCTCTGGTTTCTTTACAGCATTCTTGGATTTGTGGTGTTGAAGTGGGGGTCCAAGGCCTTACTGGTCTAAGAGAGACCCAGGGCTGCGCTGGCGCCTGAGGCCCCCAGCCCTCACCCCTGAGCAACCTGGACTCTGTCCAGCTGAAGCCTACCTGGGGTCCGCTGAGGGTCTGGAAGGCTCTCTTCTGCTAAGTGTTGGAATGGTGGGGGGCACGTGGGGTTGTCTGTCTTGGGAACCATTGTTCAGAGACCAGCTCACATCCTGCTGCAGCCGCTGGGGAGAGGGTGGAGGGCGGTGGGCAGGGGCCGGGACCCCCCACACTACGTGGGTTACGCTCCATCCCTGGGCTTATGCTGGGGGTGTGGGGGTGGCAAGGCCGCCTGTCCTACCATCTGTCCTGCCCCCCTGTCTGGCCGTCCACCTCCCCCTCTTCTCCTCCCTGCCGTGCAGCTTGGCTGAGGCTGGGTGGTTGCTGCTCCGGGGTGAACAGGGGGCATCCCTGTAAGGCCTTCCCCCTGCCGTGCTCACTTCTTACTGGGGAAGCGAAGGGCGTGAAAGGAATGGGAACCCGCACCGCACTTACCCCTTCCTCCCCTTTCCCGCGAGGATGCCTGAGGGTTCTTAGTGTGAGCACCGGGCCGCCTTTGAGCTCCACCCTGTCCAGCAGTGTGCAACCTTGGCCATCCCTTTTCTTCACAAGCCACGATCTCTTCATGTGGGTGCTCTGCACGGGGCTGGGGGCTCCCGGCCCTCGGGGGAGGCTCCCCACTCCTGCATTCTGCTCCAGCCCAGCCAGCCAGCCTCGAACCTCTCGCCAGCGTCATGGGGCCTGACCTGGAGGCGGGGCTGAGCTCGCCTCTGCCTCCTGCAGCCTGTGTCCCCTCCCACACCACAGAGCGGGATTTTGAATGAATAAGTAATTTCATCAACTTTACAAAATTAGTTCTGAATTAGTCAGTTTGTGCACTTAGTACTTCTTTGTGGTTGCGCGTTTTCTGTTCGTGGTCACTTGACCTCCGAAGCCAGATGCTTCCTTCGTGAGCTTAGTTTTGTCTCCTTGCAACTCTGAAAACCTCCACCGCCCTGAACTGATTTTGAGAAAATATTGACACAGTGCGCCAAAAGACATTCCCACCGAGTTCTAAATTATTACCATTTTTATTCGAAAATAGGGTAAGTTCTTTTTATTTATACCAATTGTTTCTCTTTGTTGTGGACATTTTCTTTAGGGACATTTAAAAGCTTAATTTACAATTGAATTTTAAAGTATTATAGAATAATGCTGGCCGATTCAAATCAAAGAGGAAGACAACTTGTCACATCCCCAAACGCTCCCTCTTCCATCCCACTGGGGGGGGGCCCCCCCTCTGAGCTGACTTGAGGGTGCTCCTGCCCTGAAGGCTGAGGCGGGTGTCCACCATGGGCGTCCCGAGCCAACCATTGATGCTCCAGACTCTGCAGACACAGACAGGGAAATGGGGTGCCATCATCTCTCCTTTGGATTCTGCTAATCGGCTCAAAAGGGAATTTTGTAAGTTGTGTTAATTCATTTCCTGGGACCGCGCCTGGAGTTTTGTCTCACACAGCACCTGGGGGCTCCAGGCGTGTCCGAATGACACGGGGCACACAGAGGACTTCTGACTCCTCTGTGGGCAATACCAGTCCTGAGGGGGCTGGAGCGCGAGCTCAGGGTACGGCTGAAATCTTAAAATAGCATAGACCTTTTGAGTTTCAGTAATATAAAGATAATCACTAACTGTAAACAATTTTTCTGAATTTTCTTATTCTGTTGCACGTGTGTGTGTGTTTACCTCTGTAGGTCTGGTTTTAAGGTCTGTAATTCACCGAAATCCAATCCCCAGGCAGCAGATTCTGCCACACCTGCCAGGTGCCCTGGGCTGGGAAAGCGTGGTCGTGAGGAGGTTTAGAACCCGCGCAGCTCTGGGGGCACACTCAGTCCTGGGTGCTCCCGTTTGCTTTTCTTGTGCCTTTCCACGCACACGCACGCACAGACACTCGTACCTCACAGTTCCACATCGACGCACGGGGTACTTGTTTGTCACTCCCTCCAGAACGTAGAGCAGGGTGTGCGCGCGTGCACGTGTGTGCGCAGGCACGAGCTGGGGGGCATGCAGGAGACCCTCTTGAGGCTCAGTGCCCTCCTGGATTCAGGGAGGAGGATGGCCAGGTCGATGGGAGCGTGTGAAGGGCAGAGCTTTGTCTTCCTGCCAGCTGGCCCCACGGCCAGCCACCATCAGGCATTCCTGGACCTTCGGTTGCTGCTACCACTGGCCAAAGCTTGCCACCCAGAGCAGAGGGCGCCGGGCTCGCCTGGGCAATCGGTGTGAATATCTGGGTTTGAGGTCTGCTTATATGTGGTGAGGTTTGTACCGCCAGGGCAAACGCTGATTCTGAGGTATTTTCCAGACTGTTTTGGGCATGCCCCCCCCGCGTCGTGCCCTCTTTCTCAGAGCAGAGACTTAGCGTCCTGGAGGTGTCCTTATCCAGTGCCCTAAATTCAGTCCCGGCCTGTTCGCTGGGCCAGCTGGCGTCTCGTGGGCGAGCCGCAGCGGAGCGGGTGCAGGGAGGGCTCTGCGTCCTCGGCTCTGGTGCGCGTTGACCGGCAGGGATCCAGGCCAGCTCCGTGGACGGCTCTGGGTCACGGCGGGGTGTCCCCACTGTGCCCCTGCTCTGCCGCCTCCCACCCCCACTGCTGTGAGCGGAGCTGGGGGCTGTGAGGCCAGAGGGAAGCCAGTGGGCTGCGGCGACTGGGGTCAGCTCCCGAGCGCGGTGTCAGGTGCCCAGCCTCACCGCCAGCGGAGTCCAGCATATGTCACCGGCCAGTGGTGGCCTCAGCCCCTCTCCGAGAAGGGATGGCCCCTCTACGTCTGGTAACAAGGTGCCGTTTGAGGCACTCCCCTCCTTCCCTGGCACAAGGCTCGTGGTACCCAGGGCTGCCGGAAGGGAAGCCGGCAGTCCCCAGGAGAGCCGGGTCGCCATTCTGGGGCTGCTGCCTTTTTTGTTTTAAGTTTCAGGGGTAGAGTTTAGTGATTCATCAGTTGCATAAAACACCCAGGGCTCATCACATCACGTGCCCTCCTTCATGCCCATCCCCCAGCTACCCATCCCCCACCCCCTCCCCTCCAGCAACCCTCCGTTGGTTTCCTAGATTTAAGAGGCTCTTATGCTTTGTCTCCCTCTCCGATTTCCTCTTATTTTCCTTTTCCCTCCCTTCCCCTATGATCCTGTTCTGTTTCTTCAATTCCACATATGAGAGAGGTCATATGGCATTTGTTTTTCGCTGACTGACTTATTTCCCTCAGCATAATACTGGGGCTGCCTCTGAGAAGCAAAGAGCAAAGCCTCAGGGCCTCAGCTGAAGGTCAAAGGCCTCCAGTAATGGCCCTGAGGCCACCCCCACCCCCTGTCTGCCTGCCAGCACCCTTGCCCCTCCCTGGGACTCCACGCCCTTGGGGGAAGGGCCGGGAGATGCCTCTTGAGCATCACTTTCCACACCACCCACTCAGTGGAACAGGAAAGAGGCAAAAAAGTATTGCCCAGCCCCCTACCCCAATTCTGCCCCTGGTTCATCACAGAGGGGACACTGGTTACCCTCCTAGGTGTGACGGGAACCAGGGCAAAGTCAGCTGAGCCCACTGCGGGGACGCATTGGCTCCCGAGACCAGAGAAGGCACGAGATGGGGGACACCGGTTGTGGGGGAGGGGCGTCTGGGTCTGTCTCACCCCAGGCTGTGCCCTGACTCCTGCATGCCTGGCGGCGTGCTGCGTGAGCGGCTGAGAGAACAGGCTCTTCTCTCCGAGACTCTCCTGAGGAAGTCCCGGGAAAGGCCTCCCTGGCCCTGCCTGGGTCGCATGCCCGCCTCCTGGGCCAGTCACCGCGGCTGGGCACCCCCATCCATGGGTCTCTCCGCCGTCCCTGGGGGCTCCTTTGGGGGCCAGCGTCCAGAGCTGACGGAGTCAGGCACTGAAGGGCCCAGACCCCTGAGCTGGAAAGGGCCCCCCGGAGTGGCCACACACGTGGGAGCGGGCAGAAGGCTAGGGTGAAGGGGAACACCTTCGGTGGGGAAAAAAGGGCGGCCAAAAAATTTTGAAAATAAGTTATGCTACATTTACGAACTTAGGTTATAAACACATCTGTGCTATATCCTGGGTCAACCGTGCCCTGTATGTGCTTGTGATTTTCCAGCAAATCTTAACGCCCGGGTGATTTGGCATTTCTCCTCCGTTGTTTTTCTCTGTGTGATCGTGAAAAACACCACTTATAACAATACCTTCAAGGGCTCTAAAAATTTTACTGTGGGTTTCTCCTAATCCTGGAAACTCAGATCAAAGGGAACAAGCCATGCCTGTCTGTGGGCAGAGGGAGCTAGAGCAGGCTGGTGTGTGAGGAGAGATGGCTGCTGTGTGAGGGGAGAGGGCTGGTGTGTGAGGGGAGAGGGCTGGTGTGTGAGGGGAGACGGCTGGTGTGTGAGGGGAGAGGGCTGCTGTGTGAGGGGAGAGGGCTGGCGTGTGAGGGGAGACGGCTGCTGTGTGAGGGGAGAGGGCTGGCGTGTGAGGGGAGAGGGCTGGCGTGTGAGGGGAGACGGCTGCTGTGTGAGGGGAGAGGGCTGGTGTGTGAGGGGAGAGGGCTGGTGTGTGAGGGGAGAGGGCTGGTGTGTGAGGGGAGACGGCTGGCGTGTGAGGGGAGAGGGCTGGTGTGTGAGGGGAGACGGCTGGCGTGTGAGGGGAGAGGGCTGCTGTGTGAGGGGAGAGGGCTGGTGTGTGAGGGGAGAGGGCTGGTGTGTGTGAGGGGAGACGGCTGCTGTGTGAGGGGAGAGGGCTGGTGTGTGAGGGGAGAGGGCTGGTGTGTGAGGGGAGACGGCTGGCGTGTGAGGGGAGAGGGCTGCTGTGTGAGGGAGAGGGCTGGTGTGTGAGGGGAGAGGGCTGGCGTGTGAGGGGAGAGGGCTGCTGTGTGAGGGAGACGGCTGGCGTGTGAGGGGAGAGGGCTGGCGTGTGAGGGGAGAGGGCTGGTGTGTGTGAGGGGAGACGGCTGGTGTGTGAGGGGAGAGGGCTGCTGTGTGAGGGGAGAGGGCTGCTGTGTGAGGGGAGAGGGCTGCTGTGTGAGGGGAGAGGGCTGGCGTGTGAGGGGAGAGGGCTGCTGTGTGAGGGGAGAGGGCTGGCGTGTGAGGGGAGAGGGCTGGCGTGTGAGGGGAGAGGGCTGCTGTGTGAGGGGAGAGGGCTGGCGTGTGAGGGGAGAGGGCTGCTGTGTGAGGGGAGAGGGCTGGCGTGTGAGGGGAGAGGGCTGGCGTGTGAGGGGAGACGGCTGGCGTGTGAGGGGAGAGGGCTGCTGTGTGAGGGGAGAGGGCTGGCGTGTGAGGGGAGACGGCTGGTGTGTGAGGGGAGAGGGCTGCTGTGTGAGGGGAGAGGGCTGCTGTGTGAGGGGAGAGGGCTGGTGTGTGAGGGGAGAGGGCTGGTGTGTGTGAGGGGAGACGGCTGCTGTGTGAGGGGAGAGGGCTGGTGTGTGAGGGGAGAGGGCTGGTGTGTGAGGGGAGACGGCTGGCGTGTGAGGGGAGAGGGCTGCTGTGTGAGGGAGAGGGCTGGTGTGTGAGGGGAGAGGGCTGGCGTGTGAGGGGAGAGGGCTGCTGTGTGAGGGAGACGGCTGGCGTGTGAGGGGAGAGGGCTGGCGTGTGAGGGGAGAGGGCTGGTGTGTGTGAGGGGAGACGGCTGGTGTGTGAGGGGAGAGGGCTGCTGTGTGAGGGGAGAGGGCTGCTGTGTGAGGGGAGAGGGCTGGCGTGTGAGGGGAGAGGGCTGCTGTGTGAGGGGAGAGGGCTGGCGTGTGAGGGGAGAGGGCTGCTGTGTGAGGGGAGAGGGCTGGCGTGTGAGGGGAGAGGGCTGCTGTGTGAGGGGAGAGGGCTGGCGTGTGAGGGGAGAGGGCTGGTGTGTGAGGGGAGAGGGCTGCTGTGTGAGGGGAGAGGGCTGGCGTGTGAGGGGAGAGGGCTGCTGTGTGAGGGGAGAGGGCTGGCGTGTGAGGGGAGAGGGCTGGCGTGTGAGGGGAGACGGCTGGCGTGTGAGGGGAGAGGGCTGCTGTGTGAGGGGAGAGGGCTGGCGTGTGAGGGGAGACGGCTGGTGTGTGAGGGGAGAGGGCTGCTGTGTGAGGGAGAGGGCTGGTGTGTGAGGGGAGACGGCTGCTGTGTGAGGGGAGAGGGCTGGCGTGTGAGGGGAGACGGCTGGCGTGTGAGGGGAGAGGGCTGCTGTGTGAGGGAGACGGCTGGCGTGTGAGGGGAGAGGGCTGGCGTGTGAGGGGAGAGGGCTGGTGTGTGAGGGGAGAGGGCTGGTGTGTGTGAGGGGAGACGGCTGCTGTGTGAGGGGAGAGGGCTGGCGTGTGAGGGGAGAGGGCTGGTGTGTGTGAGGGGAGAGGGCTGCTGTGTGAGGGGAGAGGGCTGGCGTGTGAGGGGAGAGGGCTGGTGTGTGAGGGGAGAGGGCTGGTGTGTGTGAGGGGAGACGGCTGGTGTGTGAGGGGAGAGGGCTGCTGTGTGAGGGGAGAGGGCTGGCGTGTGAGGGGAGACGGCTGGCGTGTGAGGGGAGAGGGCTGCTGTGTGAGGGGAGAGGGCTGGCGTGTGAGGGGAGAGGGCTGGTGTGTGAGGGGAGACGGCTGGCGTGTGAGGGGAGAGGGCTGCTGTGTGAGGGGAGAGGGCTGGCGTGTGAGGGGAGAGGGCTGGTGTGTGAGGGGAGACGGCTGGCGTGTGAGGGGAGAGGGCTGCTGTGTGAGGGGAGAGGGCTGGCGTGTGAGGGGAGACGGCTGGTGTGTGAGGGGAGAGGGCTGGTGTGTGAGGGGAGAGGGCTGGCGTGTGAGGGGAGAGGGCTGCTGTGTGAGGGGAGAGGGCTGGTGTGTGAGGGGAGAGGGCTGGCGTGTGAGGGGAGAGGGCTGGTGTGTGAGGGGAGACCGCTGCTGTGTGAGGGGAGAGGGCTGGTGTGTGAGGGGAGAGGGCTGGCGTGTGAGGGGAGAGGGCTGCTGTGTGAGGGGAGAGGGCTGCTGTGTGAGGGGAGAGGGCTGGTGTGTGAGGGGAGAGGGCTGGTGTGTGAGGGGAGAAGGCTGGTGTGTGAGGGGAGAGGGCTGCTGTGTGAGGGGAGAGGGCTGGTGTGTGAGGGGAGAGGGCTGGTGTGTGAGGGGAGAGGGCTGGTGTGTGAGGGGAGAAGGCTGGTGTGTGAGGGGAGAGGGCTGGCGTGTGAGGGGAGACGGCTGGCGTGTGAGGGGAGAGGGCTGGCGTGTGAGGGGAGAGGGCTGGCGTGTGAGGGGAGAGGGCTGGTGTGTGTGAGGAGAGAGGGCTGCTGTGTGAGGGGAGAGGGCTGGCGTGTGAGGGGAGACGGCTGGCGTGTGAGGGGAGACGGCTGGCGTGTGAGGGGAGAGGGCTGGCGTGTGAGGGGAGACGGCTGGCGTGTGAGGGGAGACGGCTGGCGTGTGAGGGGAGACGGCTGGCGTGTGAGGGGAGAGGGCTGCTGTGTGAGGGAGAGGGCTGGCGTGTGAGGGGAGAGGGCTGGCGTGTGAGGGGAGAGGGCTGGCGTGTGAGGGGAGAGGGCTGCTGTGTGAGGGGAGACGGCTGCTGTGTGAGGGGAGACGGCTGCTGTGTGAGGGGAGAGGGCTGGTGTGTGAGGGGAGACGGCTGCTGTGTGAGGGGAGAGGGCTGCTGTGAGGGGAGAGGGTTGCTGTGTGAGGGAGAGGGCTGGTGTGTGAGGGGAGAGGGCTGGCGTGTGAGGGGAGAGGGCTGGTGTGTGAGGGAGGTGGCTGGTGGGGCTGGAGCTGAATGGGGAGCGAGGTCGGGACAGTCTGGCATCCCGTCATGGGAGCAGGGCACCCGGGTTTTGCTCCAAGGAGGGTGGGTGGTGACCCCCTGAGGAAGGGGCTTCCTGCCACAGAGCACTGGCATTATCTGGTGTTACAGAAACCGGGCTGAGGACCTGAGAAGATTCTAGAGAGTAGAGCAGGCGTTGGCAACCATTGATGAGGCTTCTTTTGAGGAAATTGTGTTGTGTAGTCTGGTGCACTTCCTTCACAGGCTGTCGTCATTGTAGTTTCGTTTCATGAATAAAAACCGATTATTCAGAGCCGATTCTATTAACTCCACTGCGGCCTCGACCCACTGTCCACGAGCCCCTCATCTGTGAGTCTTCCTACCACCGGGAGCTTTGGGCCCGGACCTCTGGCTTCCGCACAGAGGTGCTGTCCCCGCACGTCCCGCCGTCAGGGCGGCCCTCTGAGAAGTGGGCACAGCCCTATGGGCTGAAATGCAGATGGGGGTTGGGGGGGTCAGGCCGGGTGTCCAGTTGGGAGCCATGTGGGGCTTCTGTGAGGGGTGACGCTCCCATTCACACCCAGACCTCTCTCCCCTGCAGAGGTCGGACCCACAGCTGCTCGCCCAGTTCTACTATGCGGACGAGGAGCTGAACCAGGTGGCCGCTGAGCTGGACAGTCTGGACGGGCGGAAGGACCCACAGCGGTGCACACTGCTCGTCAGCCAGTTTCGCTCCTGTCAGGTGAGCGGGAGTGGGGCCAAGAGGCCTGTCGTGGGGGAACCTGAGGCTTTGTCACCTGCTCACACACTGTGAGCACGTCTCACTGTGGCCTGGGCAAGGTGCCGGGCGCCCCTTGGTCCGGCTGCACCCCGGGCCTGGAGGAGGGACGAGCCGGAGCAGGCCCGGGTGGGGAGGAGAGCCAGGCGACAGGCGCCGCCTGCACAGGGCACTCTCACGGAGCAGATGTAGGGGGAGGCTGGATGACTGGGAGCCAGCAGGGTCTTAGCCAGGGAGCAGCACAGGAAAGGGGCCTGCTGGAGGAGCCATGCGCAGAGCTCCCGGCGGGGGTGGATGGGAGCGGCTCAGACTCGCTAGGTATTGCACGATTCAGAGTGGGCTCTGGAAACGATGCTAGAATGTCCTCCCAGTATAGCCAACGACCCGTGTGAGAGCCTGAGGTGTGATGCAGTTTTGTCAAGGGACAGTCAAGGTCTTTCACAAAGTTTCAGAACATTTTGGTGCATTCTACCCGCAGGTTTTGCTGGATTCTCTGCCCTGGCGGGGGGGGGGGGTACTGGGGTGTGCTTCCCAGATCACAGGGAGAGCAGGATGCAGTGGAAGGGATGCCACAGAAGCCAGCATCCCACTGTGTGTTTTAAGCATCAGGGGAGTTGGAGAAGGATTTTGGTGGGAGGAGCAGGTCCCGGCTGGCCCTGGAATGACCAGGAGGCCCTCCCCTCTCCTAGGGGACTGGAGGGGCCAGAGGGGTCTCCGGACTTGCTAGGCCATCAGCGCTCTCCCTTTCCCACCAGAAGATGTCCTTCCTTGTGCCCACCGCACACCAGCCTTGCAGCTAAGAGGCCTCCCTCCATCATGCCCACCTGCACCCCTGCCTGCGTCCCCCACCTACGCCCCACCTGCACCTGCTCCCACCGCAGCTCTGTGCCCCCTGCAGTGCACTGGCCAGCTCACTGGAGGATATAATTGCCGTTTACACAAACTGACCAAGTGGGATGGCAGCTAAACTAGGTGCTTTGTAGAGCCTCAACAGGGTAGAAACCAGAAAGGAAAACTGCTCTGGAATTAGGCGTGGGCACGGTACTTTAAGGGGATCAGGAAACAAGTCATAGAAAGCTAAAAGAATCTTGCACAAGCATCTTTAATTCCTCACTCCTCTCTTAAGACTCCCGTGTCAGGGTCCCAAGACCACCCCGGGGTCGATGACTCACTAGGAGGATGCACGGGGCGCAGCACATAGTCGTGCTCATGGCCGGGATTCATCCCAGTGAACCCATACAGAGCAAAATCAGCGAAGGGAAAAGGTACGGGCTGGGGGAGTGGGGGGGACGAAGTCCAGAGGAAGCAGGGGCCAGCTTCCAGCACCCTCTCCCGGGGAGTCAGGTGGGACACGCTCTGTTCCCGGCAGCGCGTCGTGACAACACGTGTGGGGTCTTGTCTGCTGGGGAAGCTCGTTAGAGACGCGGAGCAGGGCTCTCGCTGGGGCTGGTCCCGCAGGCCCCTCTCCCTGGCTCGGCCCAAACCGCAGACCCCCGGGAGGAAGGGGTGTCGTCACCGAGCACAGCGTTGGCCCGGACGGGGGAGGCGCAGCTGAGGAGCCGGGAACGCTCCTGATGGCCAGGACCGGACACCTGCCCCGGGCCAGCGCTGCGCGGGCCTCTCAGCACACAGGGTGGGCCTGCGGCGGGGCCCCTGTACACAGAACAGCACAGTTAGAAATCCTGGCTGCCAAGTCACGGATCCTGGCCGTGTGCTCGGCCGCCCACCCAGGAAAGCGGAGTTAGCAGGGATGCCTTTGTGTACACGCTGCAATTTTATAAAGACTCATCACAGTAACATATTTGTTTAACTGGCTACTCACCGGGCGTGGGCTGTGTGAGGGCTCCTGTGCTAGTGAATTTCTACAAAGCTCAGGCCTTTAAGTTGGAAAGTGTCTTCATTTCTGACATTGGTCTTGAAACAGGGCAGTTTGTCTTTTCTGCTTTTGACTGCTGTTTCACATTCTATTTGACTGTCACAATGCTGGGTTGTTCATTTGATTGTGCATTCATTCATTCATTCATTCAACAGCAGTCCCTCGAAGAGGATCTTCCTCTGTGTGGAGGGTGGGCAATGCCACAGAAGTGAGGTGGGTGTGGAGGGGACAGGTATTTGGGGTCACTGTATTCAGGGAGGGGCTGCTTGTGCATGATGACAGGTTTGCTGTTGCAACGCGGAGTCTCATGACCTGCAGTTAAGACGTGGAGCTCTGACACGTTGGTTGATGGCAGCCCACTCTGCAGGGCCACTTGGTGGCCTTGATTTGAGGATACTGTCATCCTAGGCAGGTCACTGGAGGCGAGATTTAGGGACTCCAGGCCCCTGATGCTCTCGGGACCTGTGAGTCTGTCCCGGGCAGGATGTGGCCACCACTGCCAAGACCAAGACTTTTTCGGCTTTGGGGCCGGTGGCTCGGCACTGCCAGTGGGGCCTGTCCTTGTCCCACTATTGTCTCGGACCCTGGCCTCGGTGACATATCCCTGAGTCGTCTAGCCTAGGTGTCTGGGGCATCTCGAGGCCCCGTCAGCCCGAGTACAGCCCTCAGCTGAGCCTGGGGCATCTGTGTGGAACACGCTTGGTGGCACCAGCCTGGCCTGGCTCAGCCCTCCAGGGGCCCCTGGAGGCATCCACGTGTGGGTCTCTGGCTGGGTCCCATTCGGTTCTGTCTGAGTCAGCACTCCGGCTCAAGTGTAGGGCTACATTCAGGGAGCCCGGTCCTTCTGGTCTGGGAGCTCTGTCTCCCTTAGGGCATGGGCGGGTCTCCACAACGGTCCTCTGGGTAATGGCCTCACCACTTAATTCCTGCCGGGAAGTCTGATTTCTCTCACCAGCGAGTCTTGGGGGCCTCGTGCTCCCCAAGTCCAGCCAGAACGGGAGCCAGTGCTCTGTGACCATCTGCTTGCTCAGCTAGAAGTTGACAGATGGTTGGTGTCCAGCTGGTTGGCCCTTAGGAGTGCAGGTGGGAGCTGCAGGCTGCAGTGGCCACCGAGACCCACAGAATGAGCTGCCTGCTCACTGGAGGGGAGAAGGGCAGGTGAGGGGCAGGTGGGGGGCAGGTGGGGGGTAGCCAGCACTTGGCTGCAGACCACTTCTGCCCCAGGCTCCCCTCTCAGCCAGCTCCAGGTGGGGGTGGGGGCTTGCTGGGCCCCAGGACAGGGGAAGTCCCCACCAGTATTCACCCACTTCCCTGTCAGCGGACTTCTCTTGAATGAAGTCCTGTCACAGGCCCTGCCCTTGGGGTGTAGTATCTCAAACCTTTCTGCCCCATAATGGGGTCTGTTAGGTAAAGTCTCCAGGCCAATGCCAGGTACAGAGTAGATGCTCCAAGAACAGGAGCCTTCTTTTCTCTTCTTACAAGAGCGATGCTGTGAGAAGCACATGGGCTGGGTTTGTAAAGAGCAGCAGGCACCGACATGCGGGGTCGGGGGCGGGGGGGCAGGCAGCGGGGGGCTGGGAGCCTGTGAGGTGGAGAAGCCCAGGGACCTGCCTGGTGGTCCTGCCCCTCTGGCTCTAATCTTAGAAGGAGTCAGAGTCCTTCATTTTCACGTAAATGACCTTTTACTTTGTGAAAATTGTGGACTGGGGCATACATGAGTGTGCAGGTGGATTTCTGAGGACGTTTGTGTGTTTGTGTTTTTTCTAGCTTCAGAAGCCATAAAGGATTAGAAATCATAGCCTAGGAGGATGAAATGAATCCTGGATTCTTGTGAGGGGCTGAATTGTGTCTCCCCCCACCCCACGTTCATACATTCAAGTCCTAACCCCCAGTCTTTAAAGACATAATTAAGGTAAAATGATGTCATTAGGGTGGGTCCTGATCCACTCTGACCAGTGTCCTTGTATGAAGAGGAGATTAGGTCACAGAATGCAGGACAGTCAGGTGAGAACACCGCGAGAGGATCCTCTACAAAAGCCCAAGAGGGAGGCCTCAGTGGGAACCCGGCCACTGGCAGCTGCACCTGCGTCTCGGAACCGGCACACCGGCGCCTGGGTCTCGGAAGCCGCCCACCCGCACCTGCTTCTCGGAACAGGCCCACGCGCACCTGGGTCTCGGGACCCGCCCACCCTCTCCTGGGTCTCAGAACCTGCCCACCCGCGCCTGGGTCTGGGATCCCGCCCTCCGGCACCTGGGTCTCGGACTCCCAGCCTCCAGGCCTGTGAGGAATAAACTTGGAGCTGCCAGGTGCGGTGTTGTTATGGTGGCCCCAGGCACTAATACAGTGGGATTTGGATTTCATGATGCAGATGGGCTTGAATTTGCTCTGGGTTGGATTCCGGCATCATCATCGACCTGTTTTCTAAAGCCACACCGTAACTTTTGCCACCAAGGGAGTATAATTTTGGATGCTTCAGTGAATATTAAACGGCAAAATGTGCCCCCCCAACCTTGTACCCAAGTGTAGCTAGTTAACGGGGTCACGGTGGGCATGGAGGCGCCTTGCTGCAGATCTGTGATGTGAACAGGGCCACACCTGGCAAGGGACACCCTCGAACCTCCCCTCACTGGAAGGGGCTGGTGCCCACCGTGGCAGAGGTCGGTTCTCGGGGAGAGAGGGGTCCCTGGTGTGCCCTGACTGCACAGCCCAGACTCCTGTCTGTGGTGTGCTACACCTGGGGGGCAGGTGTGACTACATGTTTGCATTTGGCATCCCAAGAGCTGTGCTTAGGAGGAACTGAGGCGGGGGAGCCCAGGAGGACTGGCACTCCTTGCCAAGGCCGGGAGAGCTCCTCGCAGCTCTTGAATTCTTTGAATTGAATTCTTTGTTTTCATATTGACTTTTGAGAGTTCTTTACATATTCTGACACCAGGCTTCATCCAATTATGATTTACATTATTTTCTCCCAGTCTGTGGCTCGTCTCTTCATTTTCTGCCTAGTTTTTTGAAGGACATAAGTTTTAGATTTTGATGAAGCCCAGCTTATCCTTTTTTCCCTTTGTAGGTCATGTTTTTTTGGTCTAAGAAGTCTCGGCCTAACCCGGGGTCATCAGATTGTCTTCTGTGTTTTCCTTTAGGAGTTCTATAGTTTCAGGCTTTACATTGAGGTCTGTGATCCATAGTGAGTTAACGTCAGTATATAGCATGAGGACTGGACCCACGTTTTTGTGCAAATCAATTTTCCGTTGTTCCAGCATCATGTGTTGAGAAGATGCTATCCTTTCTCCACGGAAAAGTGTTATTGCACCTTTGGGAAAATCAGTTTTCCAAATAGGCGGGGGTCTATTTCTGGGCTCTCTGTTCTATCCCCTTGATCTGTCTTCAGGCCAGTCCCACGCTGTCTCCATCACAGCAACTCTGTCTTGCGTCTTAGAATCCCGCGGTGTCAGATCTCCAACATTGTTCTTCTGTTCAAAGTTGTGGCTGTTCTAAGTTCTTTGCAGTTCTGTATGGAATTTAGAAACTGCTTGTAGAGGTCTATAAAGAAGCCCGCTGAGCGGGATCACACTGAAGCTGTAGGCCAATCCTGGGGAAGGCGTGCGGTTTTCCCCATTAAGCATGGTACTAGCTGTCCAGCGAAGCAGGGATCCTTGGATTCGTAGCTACTCAGGGCTTGAAAGATGGAGCCCCACTGCTTTCTCACGCACACTCTTCCTGAGAAAGCCAGGGTAACCCTTCTCTTTGCTCTGCGTGGTAGCATCTTTTTCTCTTACTACTTGTAAGGCCTCTTTTTATTGGTTTCTATCCATTTCATCATGCTGTGATTTGCTGTAATTTTCTTCGTGTTTCTTGCCCTTTGGGTTCTTTGAACTTCTTGGACCTTGTGTTTATAGTTGTCATTAAATTGGACAAAAACTGGCCATAATTCTTTCAAATATTTTTTCTGTTCCATTCCTTCTCTTGGGTCTTGCATGATAGGTCTGACATCCTGAAGTTTTATTATTTCTTTTTCGGGCTCTTTGCAGAGTTTCAGTTGCTTGTCTTCAGGTTTATTGTTCTCTTCTTCCGAAATGTCTGATCTGGGCTGAATCTCATCCGGTGTGTTTGTTTTCAGCTCAGATATTGTGATTTCCATTTTTAGATCAGCTGGGTCCTTTTTATGTCTTCACGGTCTCAGCTAACTTTTGGAACATACAGGTATCACTTGTAAGGGCCACCTCCATGTCCCCTGATGGCCACCATGCCACCGGGCACAGCTAGGCTTGGTTTTTCTTTTTATCATGTGTCATATTTTCTTAATTCTTTGCAAGCCTGGTGATTTTTTTTTTTTTTTTTTTATTGAATGCCTGATGTTGTGAATCTGGCCTTCTGGGAGCTGACTATTTTTGTATTCCTGTAAATCTCTTTGACCTTAGTTTTGTAATGTAGTTTGGTTACTTACAAATGGTCTGATCCTCTTGGATCCTGTTTTTTAAGATGTTAGGTGGGGGTCAGAGCTGAGTTCAGTCTGGGGCTAATCACTCTCCCGCCACTGAGGCAAGACATGTTTGGGTGCTCTGCCTAGCGCCCTGTGAATAGCTCTCTGAGCTCTGTGAACGGCTCCCTGTACGGTGTCCTCGCCTCCTTCCTGGTCTTGCTGGCCTGTGTCCGTTCCCGGCTCCCAGGCCTGCGGGGATTTCTCTGGCCAGCTCTCCCTTCTCTTGATTCTGGCTTCCTCAGTCCCTTGGACCGTCAGCTCTTCTCTTCAGTGAGGGCGTTTGCTGGGTCCCACCGGGGTGCCCGCCCTTCGGACCAGGACCTAAAAGGTTGCTCAAGGCCATGAGCCAGCCAGTCACAGCTCTTGCCTTACCTGTTTCTCTTCCCTTGGGGCCACTTGGCTGCGATGGCCAGTGTCTTGAGAACCATTGTCTTATTTTCCCCATTACTGTGGTCATCTTTCAAGGGAGGCTGATTTGGTTCCTGTTCCTCTGCCTTGGCTGGAATCAGAGGTCCCTGCAGATGTTTGCTGGGCACAGGGGACCTGTCAGAGAACAGAAGGAGACCTGCCCTCGCCCTCGGGTGCTGATGTCCTGCAAGCCCCCCACCAGCCCTGGCTCTTCCTGGGAGCGGATGTTGACTGGGCGCTAACGGTTTTGATGGAGTTGATTTTTCATTAGTTTGTTGAATCATGAGAAAGGGGCCTTCCTGCCCAGAAAGCCTTTTATTTTATTTTTAAAAAAGATTTTTATTTATTTGACAGAAAGAGACACAGCGAGAGAGGGAACTACAAGCAGGGGGAGTGGGAGAGGGAGAAGCAGGCTTCCCGCTGAGCAGGGAGCCCGATGCGGGGCTCGATCCCAGGACCCTGGGATCATGACCTGAGCTGAAGGCAGACGCTCAACGACTGAGCCACCCAGGTGCCCCCGAAAGCCTTTTAAACTGGAGTCCCGGGATGGAGTCCCGCATCAGGCCCTGCTCAGCGGGGAGTCTGCTTCTCCCTCCCACCCTCCCCCCTCTCATGCTCTCTCTCTCAAATAAATAAAATCTTTTTTAAAAACCCATTTATAAGAAAAAAAGAACTCATGGTAGTACCGTTTGATGCTGGTTGAATTTTATTTTTATTTTTTGTATTGTCAGAGCTCAGTGTGCTGACGTTTTACATTAGAAAGGTCATGCTTCCCACTTGTGACTGTTCATATCTGCTTCCTAATAAAAATGGAAGTCGAGCCTCAGAGGGCAGAAAGGAGCGGTGTTGAGATATGAAATCGCCAAGGGTGAGAACGTCAGCTAGGGCCGTCTTTCTGGAAAGCAGCTTGCTGGGTTGTAACCAGAGCCCGTAAATGCGCTGCGCGCTCTTGGCTTTGTGGCTCCACTTTTGGAAACGAGTGGATCCTAAGGACATAACTGAACACTCGGAGTGTCACGCCCCACAGCCTGATGGCAGCTTTGTTCCTGGGGGTGGAGAATTAGAGACACTATCAGTGGCCGGCAGACCAGGAAGCGGCGAGTCCGCGGGGTTTTACAGACCCAGCTCCCACTGCCTGACTGACGGCCCGGGAATCCTGGGCTCCTTCTGGGGGCTGCCTGGAGGATCAGAGAAGTTAAGCAGCCTGTCCCAGGTGCACAGCCATGAGGGGTGGAGTCAGGGTCTCCACCTCCCGGAAGGGAGGAAGCCCCTCTTCCTTGCCAGCTGATTGATCTCTGGTTCCAGAGGAGTCTGAGGGGATGCTGCCTGGGCGAAGGAGCAGGGGCCGGCTGTGCTCGGCCATCTACACAGGAGTAAACGGAGGTCCAGAGAGTGTGGCGGCTTTGCCCCGGCCCCGACTGCGGAGGCTCCTGCGGTCGCTGGTGCTGGGTGAGGAGGCCCTTTTCCTCACACGGACGGGCCTTGGAGCGCTGTGCGGCAGGCCTGGGAAGGCTGGTTTGCAGACAGTCTCCCAGTGGGGTGTCCTTCCCCGACAGCTGATCTTGTCTGTGCTGTGATCACGCCCCCGGATGACGTGGGCTTGTGATGTTAATAGGAGCAGCACAGCAAGCTGGCGGTAAGATCAACTCTTCTTGTGTGTCTGTCCGCATAGCCACGCCATTTCTTGAGCTCTGTTGTAAGCGATTCGTGTACAGGTGTTCAGAGACAGTCTTTGTGGCCTCGGCTGCAGGGAGCCCGGGTGTGGGTCGGCAGCCGCTCGTGGGCTCATGGTAACAGGGAGGCTCCCCCAGGCCTCCACGCGTGCCTAGCCTCCGTGAGCGTGAGCAGCAGGACCAGGGAGGCAGGGGGAGGCAGGACGTTCTCTCTAGATGCTTCTGGAGCATGTGAACTTTTCCTAGCCATTGCAGAGCAAGCAGGGGGGTGTTACCATATCACCCCCGTCGTAGCACGCTTTCATGTTTCTGTTCCAGGACAACGTGTTAAACATCATTAATCAGATCATGGATGTGTGCATCCCCCAGGACCGAGCCCCGCGGGATTTCTGCGTCAAGTTCCCTGAGGAAATCCGGCACGACAACCTGGCAGGCCAGCTGTGGTTCGGTGCTGAGGTAGCGGGCAGCCGCCTGGGTCTGGGATCACAGTGTGGGGCACTGTGTCTCTCCCCTGTGTGCACCTGCGGGGGTTAGGGACCTGGTGTCTCCCCCTTCACGGGGTCAAAGCCCACCTGCCAGGGGTTATGGATGGTGCATTCTGAGCCTGTGAGGCCACTCGCCCCTTTGAGGGTCTGGGAAAGCCATGAGCCTGCTCCCCAGATCTGTACATGCAAATATGGACACGAAGCTTCACAAGCGATTTCTGGGAGGTTCTCAGGCCCCCAGATGTGAAGGGCCCACAGGGGCTTCTTACCAGCTTTGGGAGTGGCACTCCCCTCCCCCACTAACGGGGGGAGCATCCTTGCCCACGGGGCTGGGGGCTGCATTCGAGGCCTTACTGGAGCACCCCTCATCCGCCTGTCAGACCTCCCTCCTCCTCTCCCCCTGGGGGGACTGCAGCCTGAGAGGAAGGTGCTGGCCCCGTGGTGGCAGGACCTGCTTCGCCCCGGCCAGCTGTTGTCCTTTGCCCCACCTTGCAACCCCTCCCTTGGCCCCACTGAGGTTCGCAGCCTGACGCCTGTGCCCCCTTGGCCTCACTCCCGATGAGTCCCTGGGATGCCGCGTCTTCCTCTGGCACCACCTGGCCCTGGGCCTGTCTGTCCTCTGCCCCACCCCTCTGACCCGCCTGGTAGGAGGGCATCCTTGCCCACACTTTGGTGCGGGGGGGCCCCAGGCAGGCTGTCCCTGCCCCATCTCGGTTTTCCCGGCCATAGAGTGAGTTCCAGGGGCAGGGACAGCTGTGGGGCTGTGACACGATACAGGTCCCGTGCCTGGTGGCACTCAGGGCGCCGTCTCCCCTGTGCGGGCCGGCCCTGGGGCTCCCCTCCAGGGGGGTGGGGAAATCAGCAACACTGCGCTCTGCCCCCCAGGAAAGTGCTTCTCGCCCCAGCTCGTCTCTGGGTCACTGCTGACTGGGTTAGCGGTTGACGAGTGCAGGCCTGAGGTGGGCAGGGGGCCCCACATCACCACCGCCCCAAGTGGGGATTGCACGGCCACCCCTCAGCCAGGACCCGGGTCTGACGAGCACCCCATGTCTCTGGACGTGTGGAACATGCTGGGGTGATGCATGCAGCCTGCGCAGGCCTGCGATCTGCCCCCCACTGCCCGGGACAGGTGTGGGTGGATTTGTGGGCACAGAGGGACCCTCCTACCGCCCAGGAGCTGGGAGTCCCGCACTGATGAGTCTCAGCTCAGCGCAAAGTCAATGAGCGTTTGTGGAAGCCAGGTGTCTTTACTTCCTAGAAAGGTCAGCGGTCTTGGGGAGCGGGGTCAGTTCTCGGTGCCTCACGCCGGAAGTGTGGCCATGAATGTGGTGTTGCGGCGCTCCTGGGCATCCAGCACCCAGCTGTGGGCGGGGTGGGAGGGGGCAGGAGTCAGGACCAGGGCCCCCAGCACGGAGCCCCCAGACCCAAGAGTCCCAGTTGGCCTTCCCCTCCCTGCCTGCCTCTGGGTCCGTGTGCGGACCGTCTCAGGGAGAGCCTTTGCCCTCACAGCCATGGCTGCTCTGGGTTAAGTAGAGACCAGGAGCGAGCAGGTGGCACGTCCCTGAGACACTTGGCCCGTGGTATGCAGTGGGGCTGTTCCCAGGAGAGGAGCCTCGGGGAGGGGTCTTGGGGATGATGCGCACACCTTGGCCTGGCCACCGCTCCCCTGACTTCCTGTCCCACCGTCCTCAGGGCTGGCCCTTAGAGCACCCGCTCTCTGCAGAGTGGAGGGGAGGACCCCAGCCGGTCAGGCTTCAGGGGCCCCCCCTGGAACCAGCTCTGATGCCGGTCGCTCCCAGGCCTCTCCTGACCCGTGTTCTCTGCCTGCAGTGCCTGGCTGCTGGCTCCATCATCATGAACCGTGAGCTGGAGAGCATGGCCATGCGCCCCCTGGCCAAGGAGCTGACGCGCAGCCTGGAGGATGTGCGGGGCGCTCTCCGCGACCAGGCGCTGCGGGACCTCAACACCTACACGGAGAAGATGAGGGAGGCGCTGAGGCACTTCGACGTCCTGTTTGCCGAGTTCGAGCTGAGGTGACCCTGAGGCCTTTGCTTTATGAGTCTGGGGAGGTGCCAGCCCCCTGCATCGTGGTGTTTCAAGCTGGACGGATGCGCGGAGGGAGGAGCCGGGGCTGGTTCAGGGCCATCCGTCCGTGTAGTTAACCCTGGACACATGAGGTGGGGGGTGTGGGGGTCAGGCTGGGTGACCTTTCCAGGGGTCCAGCCCACCCCCTCTGCCTCTCCCTGATGCACCCCAGCGTGAAAGACCCGGGACGTTCCTGCAAGTAGCAGTCACCCGGAGTGGACGTGCCACTGCCAGCCTCCACCCGTGCCGCCTGCCCGAGGCTCTGCTGCTCCCCTTCTGCCTCGCCTCCTGCCTCTGACCGCCTGCCTCACCTCCCGCTTCGCTTCCCACCTCGCTTCCTGCCTCGCCTCCCGCCAGTGCCTGGGCTCACCGAACAGGGCTTGTTGGTCACCAGCTGCCCCCTTCACCCCATCTGTTCATCCGCTCCCTGCACAAACACCCCGAGCATCACCTCCCCCACCTTCATGTGCTCAGATCTGGGACACAGAGCAAGGGCGGGGTGGCTGTGGCTCTTGGACACGGGGACACTCCAGCTCCCTGGGATGAAGTCGAGGGCACCTCCCCAGGTTAGGATCACACAGTGCCCTCCACCCGCACCTGCCATGTGCCCCACCTGTCCCCTCCTGCCTGCTGCTGTCCCCAGCCTGGGGAGCCAAGGCGGAGCCCACCCCCTCTCCAGCCAGTGCCTCCCACCCCCCCAGGCTGCACTCACCTGCTCCTTCCTTAGAGGACACAGGCAGGACCTGGGGGCTACCTCGCAGGGCTTTGAGGAGCCCAGGGCTGGGGGGCAGGCACGCCACCCGCTCCCACAGACACGGAGACGCTCGCGGTTAGCGAGAAAAAGTGGGACCCCAAATCCACGTCCATGGTGGCTGCAGTTAGTATAAATTGTCCATCGTGTAAGCTGACGACAGCAGCCTAGACATGAAGGCAGTGCCTCCGGGAGGTGGGAGCACAGACGATGTTTCTCCTTCTGTATCCTTTTCTGGCTTGTCCAGGTCCCAGAGAAGCTTTTATAACAAGAAAAAAGTCAGGGCTGGGGAGTTAGAAGCAAAGAGACGCGTTCTCACCCGGGGAAGGGTGGGACAACGTGTCGCTTGCCCCGGAGGCCCCTGTGCTGGCCACCCCCGCCCCGCGGTCTTCACCCACTTGCACGCGCATCCACCCACTCACGTGCCCACGAAGGCCGGCACCCAGGCGGGGATGTCACAAAGCCGGCAGTGCCAGGTCCAGGGCGCGCAGGGCCCAGGCGGGGCAGGGCTGTGGGCCCCGGAGGCGCTGGACTGGGCCCACCTTGGGAAGAGCCTTGATTTCAGACACAAATGGCCATGCCTCTTGCCAGAAGCTGTGTACGTCTGAAGCACGTTTGGCTTTCATCTGAGATGCAACTCTTTTTGGGGGGATGCGTGGGCGGTGGGGGCAGCACTCACCTCCCTGGCTGTGTCTGCAGCTACGTCTCTGCCATGGTGCCCGTGAAGTCCCCCAGGGAGTACTACGTGCAGCAGGAGGTCATCGTGCTGTTCTGCGAGACCGTGGAGAGGTGAGGCCACCCCTGACCACCACAGGACCGTGCTCCTCCCTGAGGCAGCGCAGGGTCAGGGACGCCTCCAGCCCCCTTCCCCTTCCAAGTCCGCCTTCCCCTAGTGGGCACACCTACAGCCCTCCTTCCTCAGCCCCACCATCCCCTTCCTCCGGGCCCACCCCTGACAGAGTGCCAGAGCAGCGGCCGCAGGGAGCGCGGAGAGCTGGAAGCCTCACCTCCCCACCTTCTCACCTCTGTACCCCCTCAGCCTCCACACCTCCGTGCCTTCCCGACCTCCTGACCTCCACACCTCCACACCGCCTCACCTCCACACCGCCTCACCTCCACACCGCCTCACCTCCACACCTCCTCACCTCCACACCGCCTCACCTCCACACCGCCTCACCTCCACACC
The DNA here is from genome assembly GCF_009762305.2 of Zalophus californianus. Taxonomy (NCBI): domain Eukaryota; kingdom Metazoa; phylum Chordata; class Mammalia; order Carnivora; family Otariidae; genus Zalophus; species Zalophus californianus. Next base: position 1,479,242 of record NC_045596.1, on the reverse strand, counting down.
CTCCTCACCTCCACACCGCCTCACCTCCACACCGCCTCACCTCCACACCCTCCTCACCTCCACACCGCCTCACCTCCACACCGCCTCACCTCCACACCGCCTCACCTCCACACCCTCCTCACCTCCACACTGCCTCACCTCCACATCACACGGCCTTCGTCATCGCCATGCCTCCTTCACCTCCTCACCTCCACACCGCCTCACCTCCACACCTCCTCACCTCCACACTGCCTCACCTCCACACCGCCTCACCTCCACACCGCCTCACCTCCACACCGCCTCACCTCCATGCCTTCTTCACTTCTGCATTTTTACACCTCCTCACTTCCAAACCTTCCTCATCTCCATGCCTCCTTCACCTCCTCATCTTCACACCTCCTCACCTCAACACCTCCATGCCTTCCTGATCTCTATACCTCCTCACCCTCCTCACCTCCACACCTTCCTCACTTCCACATTGCCTCACCTCCATGCCTCCACACCTCCTCACCTACCTGCCTTCTGCACCTCTATACCTCCTCACCTCCGTGCCTTCCTGACCTCCTCACCTCCACATCTTCCTCACCTTCTCACCTCCACGCCTCCTTACCTCCTCACCTCCTTACTTTCTCACCTCCACACCTCCGTGCCTTCCCGACCTCTTCACCTCTACATTTCCTAACCTTCTCACCTCCACCTTCCTCACCTTCACCCCTCCTCACCTCCATACCTTCCTCACCTCCCTGCTTTCCTCATCTCCTCACCTCCACACCTCCTCACCTCCATACCTTCCTCACCTCCCTGCTTTCCTCATCTCCTCACCTCCACACCTCCTCACCTCCATACCTTCCTCACCTCCCTGCTTTCCTCATCTCCTCACCTTCACACCTTCCTCACCTCCACAGGCTAGGATGGAGCCCTTGCTGGGTTGGAGGTCCCCTGAACAAGGTTTTGTGGAGTGAATCATCAGTATTCTTGCCATGCCTTGGACAGTAATTAAAGTCAGATTTTTGAGTGGATTTTGGGACTAAGATTTAGCCTAGAATGTTTCTTCTGTTTGACTAGTGCTGTGGTATTAGGGAAGTCTTGAAATTGCCTCATATCACCTCACAATGAAAGGCAGGTTATTCATTTTTTATGTATTGAAAGACACTTCAATTTGCTAAAAAATAAGATGGTGGGCGTCCTTTTACTTGGAACCATTGTGACGTGACTCGAGCAGCGCCAGCTCACGGAGTATAGAGAAAGCTGCTTGCGTTTGCCTGGGGTGTGAGACTAAATCCAGGAGAGTGCCGTTCGTTCCTCAGGAAAGTGTTAAATTGTGCAGGGCAGTGTTTTTGTTCCACGTTTGTTTTGCCACTTGAGCTGTTTCAATTTTCTGGCTAAGCAAGCCCATGGTGGGATAAGCTTTTGTATTTTGTTTGCTGGACACCATCACTGCCCCGTGAGCCCCTCCTCAGCAAGCACACCTTCCTCCTCCCTGCACCTTCTGTCCCAGAGATGGGATCGGGCAGGTGGGAAGATGGGGAAGGGTAAGCACCAGCCCCCTCTGCTCGGGCCTCTTCTGGAGCAGAGTGTGGCCCCTGTCACCTTCCTGACCATCTGCTAAGCACAGACGCAGGTGAGGGTGGAATGGGCCACGGTGGATGCAGGTGGGCAGGCCTCACCCCTCTTGGTCTCTGTCCCTCGGCCAGGGCCCTGGACTTCGGGTACCTGACCCAGGACATGATTGATGACTACGAACCGGCCCTCATGTTTACCATCCCCAGGTTGGCCATCGTGTGGTGAGTGTTCCTCCCGCCTGGGACAGCCATTGGGCAGAAGCCTAGCAGGATTGTGGAGTGAGACAGTCCTGGGCCCCTTCGGGGTGTTGATGGCTTGGCACTCACACCCCCAACAGGTGGCTGCTCAGCCACCCACGCGGTACTAAGCAGGCCTGCTGTCGCCCTCACCAGGTGTTCTGAGGGTGAGGGAGGGATCCCCCACCCTAAATAGTATGAGATGGCTGGACACCCAACACCCAACTGGACAGGTGAGATGGACAGTGACCTATACTCACAGCCCAGGGAAGGAGCGCCCCACGCACCATGTAGAACCACGTGGGGCGCACGGAGGAGCAGAGTGCCCAGCGCGGGCTGTGGGAGGAGGCCCCTGGCTCCCGTGGGGGGATGTGATGGGCTTACCTGAATCATTCACAGGCTGGCAGGGGGTGAAATGACACCTAGCAGGTGAAGAGCAGGTGGGGTGCAGCTGCTCTGGCGGTGGGGGCATGCCCAGGCAGAGCCTCTCCTACTGGGTGCAGAGTGTGAGCTGAGAGAGCAGGGGAGCTCAGGCTCAGGCCTCTGGGGTCTTGTGGGCTCAGAGATGTTGGCAGCACGTGGGGTTAGGCCTTGTGTACGCCAAGGCAGGAGGTGCTCGGTCACTCGCTGAGTGCTCAGAGCTTCTTGGAGCCAAGGTCAGAGCCCGGGGGTTCTGGGCTCGGTCCACTGCTGCTCAGCCACACCCTGACTCCCAGAAGGGACCCCCCTTGCCTCTTGCCGGGTGAGGGGACGTGGGGCGGGTGGTCACAGGGGGAGAAGGGTGAATGGGGCCACAGGGAGCCCAGTGGAGGGGCCTGTCGGGCTGGCCACGGGGGCGGGGCCCAGTGGGCAGCTGGTGTGCGGGTGTGGAGCTGGGCAGAGAGGGGGACCAGAGTCCTCGGGGCGGACGCTAATTGTAGATGCCGTCGTCAGTGAGGTGGCCTGGGAGAGTGTGGGGTGAACACGGAGGCCGGGACTGGTCCAGGCACAGGACCCCCTCCTTGGGAAGTGGGGGTGCAGTGGTGGGAGCGGTGGGGGGCAGTGGCGGTGCAGCAGGATGGGGCCAGCTTCTGGGACGGATGGGCTTCCCTCCAGCACAGGGAGCGGGACAGGTCGGGCTGCATGCAGAAGGCCTGTGGGAGCCAGTGGGGCAGAGACCCCGTCCTGGACAGGCCAAAAGCACCTTCTGCTGCCCTGGGACCCTGGAGGTCAAATGGCAGAGAGACCCAGAGTGTAGAGGCTCAAGGGACGGAGAGTTGGGAAGAGGGGCCGGGACCTCAGGGAAGCCCAAGCGCCGCTCTGGAGTATGGGCCCGACCCTCCGCCCACACCCTGCTTCCCCTGGGCCGGGCATGAGGGCGGCCGCGCCCCGCTCTCCTTGGCCTGGTTGTGTCCCCAGAGCCACCTTCCCCGGCGGTCTCTCTGCCAGGACCCCCGGCCTGGCGCCTCCAGCCCTTCCTTCCATTATCCTTTTCCCTGCGAGACTGTCTCCTCCCCGAGTTTACCCGTCAGGGAAAGCAGGAGCGCGTCCCAGCTCACCAGAGCGCCCGCACTTTACAATTGCCTTGATCACTAGAATCCGAGACTCTGCCTTCACCTGAAGCTGAGGGAGGCAGAGGACAGATGTCCCCTAGGGCCAGCCCTGGTGGCCTGGTCCTAAGTGGCCCCTCAGTGGGCCGCGCAATTTTGTCACATCGTTTGCTTCCTAGGCAACGGCTCTCTGCGGCCACACTCACGTCGAAGACAATGCTGCTTTGAGCCGGGGCCTTGCTTCTACGGGCCTGGGCCGTGGGTTTGTGAGCAGGGCTTGGTCCCCTTCCTCTGCATCACATGGTTCCCAGGCTGCTTTTCTGGAAGCCCTGAGACCCCAGCCTGGCTGTGTTTCTTTTCTAAAACTCCTTGGCGAGTGCCTTGAAGCTCTGGATCCACGGCCCCCACCACTGAGCCCACGGCAGGGATGCCCCACCACGCTGGTGGGGTTCCCAGGCTGGCTTTCCTTTGGAGCCGCCTTACAGTGCACACGGGTGCTGGTGTGGGTGCACACTGACCGGTGTGCTCTGATGAGCCGCATGGCCCCTCGGAGGCTGGTATAGCACCACGGCGACCCGAGGGACTTGCACTGTCTTAGACGGAACCTATTCTAATCTTCATGGAAGTGCTCAGACTCTTTCAGTCAGTTTAAAGTAAAACCCATTTAGAATAAAGACGAGGCATCAGCGAGCCTGAGTGCGTGGTGTCCGGGTTCTCGCACGAGCCTCCTGAGCGAGTTCGTTCAACCTTTACCAGCCTAGCTGCTGGTGCTGGCCCAGACCCGGTGGTCATGGGACCATGCTCTCAGGCCTTCCCACTCTCACCGAGCAGCCCCCCGAGGCCACTTCTCCCTGACCTGATTCACTGCGCCCTGTTTGCAGACTGCTGCTGCCCTGTGGACATCTGAACTTCTGCTCCTTCTCTGTCCCCTGGTCCTGGGAGGGAGGGTGAGGGCCCCAAGGGCTGGGCCTTTGTCCCTGTGCCCCCCTCCTGGCAGCACCGTGTGGGGTGCCCTTGGAATCCCCCAGGACAGGAGGGAAGGCTCCGAGTCACAGCAAAGTGAGGCAGGTTTTGGAGTTGGAGTGAAGGGAGAGCCGGTGCAGGGAGGCCCGCCAGGAAGTAGGAGCTGATGCAGGGGCCCGAAGCCCAGAATTTAGGGAGCAGAGGTGCTGGGCTTGGCTGGGCCAGGAGGGCGGCCGCACGATGGCCACCCCAGGTCCACCTCAGACCCTCAGCAGCCCTCCCTCAGAGCCAGGCTGTGAGTCTGGGGCTCTAGGGCATATGAGGCTGTAAATGGAATTCTCCATCCTTCGGAAGGAGGAGTAGAGCAGTGAGCAGCTGTTGCCAGAGCTGCCCCCTTCAGGGTCACTTCCCCCAGCTCGGAAGGCCCCTCTCTCCTTCCTCATTGTCCACGCCAGCACCACAGCTGCACAAGGTGGGGCCGGGACTTGCTTGGTCCTATACCTGCCCAGCGAGCATGTGTTGAGCACCTGCTGTGTATCTGGCCCTGTGCTTGTCCCCAGGGGTACTGGGATGCCCACGGGGCGGGTGCACCGTAGGGAGAGACAAGCAGTTGCCGTGGAGTGTCCTGGATGCTGGGGTAGGATAGGACCTTGGAGCAGAAACCCTCTAGAGAGGACAAGAGCCGTGAGCATGAGGGGCAGCTCCCCGGGGCTGGAGCAGAACTCCGGGAGCTGGGGTGGGAGCTGGGCAGGCAGTGTGTGCAAAGGGGCCGAGGCAGCACCTTTGGCTGGAGGGAGAAGGGGTGGGCCATGGGACGTGTGTGGCACTGAAGCCAACTCTTGGAACAGCAGGCTTCCTGGGTCACATCTGTGATGTGGGTTCCTGGGACTCCAGGTGATACTCAGGGAGCACTGAGAACAGAGGGGGTCTGGGGGTGAAGCCTCTCTACTGCTCCAGCCCCTCCCCACCTGCCCTGCTCTGAGCTCTCCCAGGAACAACACACCCTCCGAGGTGGCATGGCACCTCTGGCCCCTCACAGGTGGTGGGGACGCTGTGGGGACACATGTCCTGGGGGAAACTGAGTCTCCACAAGGTTCCGCATGTGACAAACTGGTTTACTTTTGAGGATTTATCTTGACAGTCGGTGTAAGTGAATAAAGACATTAACAGAATCTCCAGAGGCAGCGCCCAGTGAGTGGCCCCATCGGGGTGGACCTGGTTACTTGGGCCTGCCTGGAAGCCTCCCTTCACTACCCCCTTTCTGCTGCTGGTCCAGCCCTGGCCTCTGCTTCAACCTCTACCCCTGCCCCCCCGCCCACGCACAGGGAGGAGACACCCTCCTCCTGGAGCCGCACACCGGGCTTACCTGCCCAGAACCACTGGGGCCCCAGGCCCTGCTCCCGTTGCAGCTGCAGCCCACTCCTGCCCCACTCTCCCCTCCCCCAGCGGGGCCAGCTCTGCGCCTCCCACCCCCTCCCCCTCCCCTCTCTCCTCCCCACCTCCCCCAGCAGCCCCATCCCTTCCCCTCTATCTTCGTCCTACCCCCTCCCACCACATCCATCCTGCAGGCCTACCACCAGAATTTTCCAGAAGCTGCTGCCCCATTGTTGGGGGGCGGGTCTCTGGCCTCCCTTTGTTTCCTTGCCCACCTGCTTCCCCGCCAGAGACAGCCCCCTGCCGAGCCCCTTCCCAGTCTCCACACGACCTGCCTCACCTGCAGCCCTGCCCCTACAGGTGCTCACCTCTAGCGAAGGTCGCATGTGTACTCTAGACTGTTTATTTTTTAAAATACATTATTTAGATATAATGCACACACCACACCACACACCCACTTAAAGTGTACAATTTGGTGGTTCTCAGTAAATCTACAGAGTTGTTCAGCCATCACCATTAATTTCAGAACATTTTCATCCCCCCAAAGGGATACCCCTCCCCCTTAGCTGTCATCTCCACCCCCTACACTCCCACCCCTCCGGCTCCAGGAAGCCACAGATCTCTTCCGGTGTCTAGATTTGCCTTTGTGATATTTCGCATAAATGGGATTTGTGTTATATTCACGTCTCCCCACGAGCCTGGAAGCGCTACCGTGAGGAGCGTTCACGGCCTGTATTCGCTCAGAGTCCTTAGCGCTTGGCAGCTGGTGGCACAAATTTTGCAGAATTTGGTTGCACTGACCTGACAGGGCACAATCTGTGTTTACAAAGAGTTTTACTGAAGTTTATTTTTAATCATGAAAATCTGAGGGTGTGGATATCCAGAATTAAGGGATTATTTAAAAACAGTACTCCAGGGGCGCCTGGGTGGCTCAGTCGTTAAGCGTCTGCCTTCGGCTCAGGTCATGATCTCAGGGTCCTGGGATCGAGCCCTGCGTTGGGCTCCCTGCTCAGCGGGAAGCCTGCTTCTCCCTCTCCCACTCTCCCTGCTTGTGTTCCCTCTCTCGCTGTGTCTCTCTCTGTCAAAAAATAAATACAATCTTAAAAAAAAATAAAAATAAAAACAATACTCCAGCCATTTAGGTAACGTTGGTGAAAAATCCCAAAAGCCATGGAAAAACATTCCCAGTGTGTTGACTACAAAAAATTGTACTAAACACTGTGTCTCTACTTAACAAGACTTCTTAACATGATAGCTATAACTTTTGTAAACAGAATCAAAGCAATAAATGTTAACTTTTTTAGTGTGGTAAAATAGACATAACACAAAATTGACCCCTTTCACCCTTTTTGAATGTACATCAGTGGCGTTAAACACATTCACATTCACCACCACCACGACCACCATCTCCAGAATTTTCCCATCACAACACCAACTCCCCACTCCCTCTCCCCAACCCTGGTACCCTCTAGTCTACTTTTTCTCTATGAGTTTGAATCCCCCATCACAACACCAACTCCCCACTCCCTCTCCCCAACCCTGGTACCCTCTAGTCTACTTTTTCTCTATGAGTTTGAATCCTCTAGGGACCTCATATAAATTGAATCATACAATATTTGTCCTTTTGTGCCTGGGTTATTTCACTGAGCATCATGTTTTCATGGTTCATCCACATGGCATGTAGGAACTTTATTCCTTTTTTTTTTAAAGACTGAATAATATTCCATTGTATGTAATTAAATATTATTTTAAAGAAGAGATTTCCAATAACATCCAAAAGAAAAAAGTACCTAGGAGTAAATTTAACCAAGGAAGTGGAAAACATGTACACTGAAAACTATAAAACACTCCCGAAAACAGTTAAAGACCCAATTAAATGAAAAGATAGCTCATGTTCATGGATTGGAAGGCTTAATGTAGTTAAGATGGTGCTGCTCCCCGAAGTTATATATAGATTCAATACATTTCCTATAAAAACTACCTTGGCCTCTTCTTTTTTATTGCAGAAATGGAAAAGATCCTCAAATTCATATGGAACCACAGTGCGCCTTGAATAGCCCAAACAATATTGAAAAAGAAAAACAAAGTTGGAGAACTCTTAAGTCTCGATTTTTTTTTTAAAGATTTTATTTATTTATTTGAGAGAGAGAGAGAATGAGAGAGAGAGAGCACGAGAGGGAAGAGGGTCCGAGGGAGAAGCAGACCCCCCACTGAGCAGGGAGCCCGACGTGGGACTCGATCCCGGGACCCCAGGATCATGACCTGAGCCGAAGGCAGTCGCTTGACCAACTGAGCCGCCCAGGCGCCCTATGTCTCGATTTCTGAACTTAATACGAAGTTATGATAAAAGTGTGGTACTGTCATAAGCACAGACTGACAGGAAAAAATCAAGACAACAGAAATAAGTCAAATATCTATAGCCAACTGATTTTTGACAAGGGGGCCAAGACCGTTCAATGGGGAGGTTAGTTTCTTCAACAAATGATGCTGGGACAACTAGATAGCCATGCACAGAAGAACAGAGTTGGGCCCTGTGATGTGTCCACTAGCCTAGGCCACAGTACCCGGATATTTGGTCAAAGCCCAGTTTGGATGTTGCTCTAAGCTATTTTAAAAATGAGATTAACATTTAAATCTTGATCTTGAGTAATGTAGCTTACACTTCATAATGTGGGTGGGCCTCACCCAATCAGTTGAAAGCCTTAAGAGAAAACAGACAAGAGTTCCCCAAGTGAGAGGGAGTTCTACTTCCAGACTGTTGTCAGACTTAAGCTGCAGCATCAACTCTTCCCTGAGTCTCTAGGCCTCTAGCCCACCCTCCCACTCTGCAGAGTTTGGACGTGGCCGCCATCCACAGTTGTGTGAACCAGTTCCTTAAAATAACTCTCTAAAAAAAAAAACAACAAAACCCAACCAACCAACCAAACTCTCCCCCCTCCCTCCATACCTACACATACACACACCCTATTGGTTCTGTTTCTCTGGAGAACTCTGACTAATACAGGAGGTAAATCTTCACATTTCCTGGCTTGGCAGTAGATTCTTAGATTTGACACAAAAAGGGTGAGTGACAAATGAAAAAATAGGTAAATTGAACTTCACCAAAATTAAAAATGTTTGTGCATCAAAGGACATTATGAAGACAGTGAAAAGGTGACTTGAAGAATGGGAGTAGGGGCTCAGTTTTCCTCTCCTGCTGGGCATCTGCCCCGTGCCCACCTGAGCCTGCCTCCACCCCCAGCCCCGCGTGAGCCCAGCGGGCCCCTTCTCCCTCTACCTCTGCCAGGCTCAGCCCAGGGGCTGCCTTGCCCCTCCTTGGCAGTGACAGGAGTAGTGTGGCCTGGCGTGGTGCCGTGCTGGGAGCCCTCCTAAGTAGTGGGTTTGTTTCTGAGGCTCCAGACCAGGCGCGGTCAGCCCTGGGCTTGGTTCTCATGGCACTGATTGGGTAGCCAGTGTCCTCCCTGGGACCCAGGAGAGGAGTTGGGCTCCCTCCCTGCCCGCTCTGCTGCTTTCTGAAGGACAAGATTGCCAGGTAGCCTGGGCGGGGCCCCTTTTCCCGGCCTTTGGGATGAGACCACTGGTTTACCCATGAAGTTAAGGTGCTATTTTGGGACGTTGTCCCCCAAACACTGTTAATTCAACCAGAACTGTCAGCTCGTGTCAGACCCATAAAACAGACTGGAAGGAGTGGAAGGCTGGCTGGGGCGTCCTCTGCCATCCACCCCGTGTCCCCGTGCAGCCCCGACCCTCCTCTGCCCCAGGAGGTAGGACAGCCCATGTTTTTCCTGTGACTTTTGAATCTTTCTTTGTGCACGTGGAATCTAACCTTTTTAAGGGAAAACAGTCCATTCAGTTTTACCAGTTTTTCTCCCTGCCCTGGACGCGTTCCTGAGCTAACGAGGACTCCATGTTGGATAGTGATGACCCGATCCCAGTGCCGACGTGAGATTCTGTTCATTTGCAGAGAGAGACATGGGCGCCCTTCCCCATTTGTGCAAACAAATCCACAAGTCCCTCCCCCATGCTCTGACGAGGAAGCAAGGAGCAGGCGCTGTGGGGGGGGGGGGGCGGGGTTCATTCCCTGGGCACCTCTATATGAGCTGTCTGGTCCCAGGAGCCCCAGGAGGAGGCACCCACAGAAGGGTCCTCCAGGGATGGGCCTGCTCTTGGAGAAGCAGGTCTGGACAGGATGGTGGGGCATGCTCGGAGGTGGGCAGGACTATGCAGGGCATGGCGAGATTGCCACAGGGAATGAATGAGGTGCTGCCTGTGGCACAAGGACCCCGTGGAGGGGCATCTGAGCAGAGCCAGATGGGGTGCCAGCCGTGGGTCAGGAGAGAGAGGGTCCGTCCTGCCTGGGGGTGACGAGTCTGTCTCCAGTCTTGATGGGTGATGGAGCATGAGCCAGACCTCTAGGAGGGAAAGGAGGCTTGGGGAGAGTCTGGGCAAAGGTCAGGGGGTGGGGGAGCCACGAAGCACACAGCTCACTGTGGGGGACCTCCCAGGGTTCTGGATGGGCGGGTGGGGGGGGGCCCTGGGACTGGATTGTCACAGTGTGCTGTGGGTCCGGGAGGAAGGAGAGGCCGTGGTCAGTGAGTTGGAAGGACTCACTCAGGGCAGCTGCTGAGCTTCAGAGTGTGGAGGAGGGTGAGGGAGGTCCGAGCCTGGGAGTCCCATGGGAGGTTGGGAAGGCAGCCTGGAGGCCAGGTTTGTGAGAAGTCCCCCCCCGTTTGCGCCGAGGGTCCCTGAGATGCTCCTCTGGCCCTCCTGGGACACCCGCCAGGGCTCAGCCCCGGAGGCTCAGCATCTGCATGTGTTGGCACAGGGCCGAGGGTGGGCGGGTGGCAGGGGCTGCCGGCTCTCACTTCCCAGTTCTCCGTCATGTCTGCAGTACATGGTGCACCTCTAATTCTCATAAGTTTCTGCATGTGTGTTAAATTTAAACACAAATCCAAAGTTCCCATTTTCAAGGAGGTAGTTTTAGTAACAAATCTTGATGCTGATTTATCTGATTGCAGCAGTGATGCAAACAGATATATATATATTTTTATGATTATTTTATGATCCCTCAAATGAACAACAGCTAATCAGCTTCAGAAGATGATAAAGTCTGAGTAATTTTCAGTGCTTTTTTCTAAACATATTTAAGATTCAATCACAAAAGGCGAAGTGTGTGTGGTCTGAGTCCCTGGCTGTGGTCTGGGCTCGCCCCAGGGGGCTGCAGGGCCTCACGCCATCCTGGCTTTTGTCTCGAATGCAGCGGCCTCGTGGTTTACGCAGACGGACCCCTGAACTTGGACCGCAAGGCAGAAGACATGTCCGAGCTATTCCGGCCCTTCCACACATTGCTGCGGAAAATAAGGTGGGGGAGGGGCTGTGGGGGAGGGGAGGGAAGGGGTGCTGCAGTCCCTGTCGGCCCCCAGCCCTCCTTTCTGTGAGGACGGGCGGGGCTCTTCCCAGTCCTCTCTGCTCACGTCAGAGGTGCTGCAACCTTGGTCTTTGTCTTTAGTTACTGGCTTAGAATGTTTAGAGCCCCCGTGTAAGCCCCACACCCTTGTCTCCCCACAGAACCAAGCTCTTTGTTCTTGGCCGGTGACACTGTGACCATGGGTTTAAACTGTCGGTCACATGACCGCAGCCGCTATGGCCGAGGGCCCTCTGCGTGAGAGGGAGAGGTTGGGAAAGGGGGTGATGCGGGTGCCCCCAGGGCCGCACAGCCTGCAGGGGAGGGCTGTCGGCCGGGAGGGCAGCCGCAGGGCTGTGGCTGGGGCCCAGGCGGGGATGGGTGCTTGCTCAAGGGCTTTCGTGGGTGCTCCCACCAGCGTAGGGGTGAAGTGCCCAGCTCTCTTGAGCACCAGTGCACCTCCCATGCTGTGGCTTGTCCTGGCTCCCTGGGGGTCCACGTGGCAGTGGTGTCCTCGGCCCGCTGTGTGCTGCCCTGTGGGCTTGGTGGTGCCTGGCGTGGGTGCCTGTCCTCTGTTCTAAGGGGTTCCCCTCAGCCTTTCGCAGCAACAGGCCTCAAGCCAGCCTCCTCCATTTTGTGCCTCCCCACAAACCCCCTCACTTCCCAGTGGCCTGGAGCCCTTCCGGGGGTGATCCCTCGGAGCTGAAAGCGCCCAGCTGTGGCCTCCTGGACGGATGGCACAGCAGGAGGCTGTGGGCCCTGGTCCTCCAAGCTCCTCCCTGGCCCCGTGGCCTCGGACTTGGAGGTCTTTCTTACCGTGGCTCTGGTCTCTGGAAGCTCCCTTCCGTGCCTTTGGTGGAGCTGATGACCCCGTGGACTCTTGCACGGACTTCCTGGGTCTAGCAGGACTGCCCAGCCCAGGGCAGCCCAAGGCCGGCTTTCCTTTCCTGGTGCCAGTTCTTGTAGAGAGCTGGAGAGTCCCCTGCTCCAAGCTGCCCTTGGCCCCATGAGGAGCCCAAGTACTGTGAATCCAGACAGCAGACAGTGCCCAGCAGGGTGGTCCTCGGAGAGTCACTGGCCCTGGGGAGGGGGGGCGGGGCAAGGCACAGCCTGGGTCCTGTGACGGGTGCTTGGTCTAGACCATGGCTCATCCAAGAGATAGCTGCGGCTGCTTGCCTCGCACCCGGGCCCATCTGTGGGCATTCCGGGCAAACTGCGACCCTGGGCCTAGAGGCCATTGCTGCTGTCCTCCCTGGTCATCTGATGATGAATGAGGAGAGATGGTGGACGGAAGAGCAGGGGGCTGGGCGCAGACGGGGTGCCTTATGGGGAAGGGCCAGTGCGTGGGGATGGAGGGGGGGCACCGGGTGCTGGGACGTGGGCAGGGGAGCGGTCCAGAGCATCAGAGACAGGTGTGACATGCTCTGAGGTCTGACGTATGTGATTGGAATCAGAGGAAGGAAGCGGGGCACCTGCTGGCTCAGTCGGGGCAGGGGGCATGCGACTCTTGATCTCAGGGCTGTGAGTCTGAGCCTCACGCTGGGTGTAGAGATCACTTAAAAAAAATAAAATCTTAAAAAAAAAAAGGAAGGAAGGAATTTTTCAAAACTGAAGAGAAATCTCTGCCCGCAGACCCAGGAGGCTCAAGAACTACAAGGAAGATAAATACAAGCACACTTGGGTATATCGTAGTAAAATTGTTGAAAACAAAGGGAAAAAATCTTAAACACAGCCAGAGAAAAAGGACATATTTCTGGGAAAAGAACGTAAAACTGACAGCTGTCTCCTGAGAAACAAACAATGGGAGCCCGAAGGCAATGGAATGATGTCATTTCAAGTGCTGGAAGAAGACATCTGTCCACCATGAAGGCGAAATGGTGAGTTACTGAAAAGCAGGGGCTGAAGAGATACAGCAGCGGCCTGCCCACAGAGAAGAGCTAATTGGAGTTCTTCAGGCAAAGGCAAACGCCCAGATACAAATGTGGAAATGCAGGAGAGACTGCAGAAGTCTGTGTGGGTGGACGTGAATAAGTGTGCATTGTGCAGCACGATCCTTGCCATGTCTTGTGGAGTTCAGATTACACATGGCATCGTTAACGTTTGAAAATAAGATCAACGTTTTGCTACAAAAATTTTTTAAAAGAGGAAGAAAAACCAAATCACTTTGAAATTGCAGTGTGAGAATTTGAAAAATTCAGTACCTATTTTATGATGAAAATATCAATGGGGATTTCCTTAATCTGATAAGAGAGAGAGATGCACACACACACACACACACACATGAAGTTGAATCCTCTGTCACACCGTACACAAAAATTAACTCAAAGTGGACTCAGGACAGAAACGTGAGACCTGAGACAATAAAACTCTTACAAGACCATGTTGGACAAGTGCTCTACCACGTTGTGTTTTGGAAATGATTCCTTGGACAGGACACCGAAGACACAGGCGACAAAAGAAAAAATAGACAAATTGGACTTGAAAGTTTTAAAATTTTGTGCATCACGAGACACTCTCAACAGAGTAAAGAGGCAGCCCACAGGTTGGAGAAAATATTCTCACATCTTATACCTGATAAGGGATCAATACCCAGAATCTATAGAGAACTCCTAAAACTCACCAAGAAAAACCAAACAACCCGATTCCAAAGGGCAAAGGATTTGAAAAGACATTTCTCCAAAGAAGATGTGTGAATGGCCAACAAGCACATTAAAAGGTGCTCAGCATCATTAACTGTCAGCGGCACGCAGATCAAAAGCACAATGAAATTCTTCCTCCCTCCTGGTAGGATGGGAGGAAGCCAAAGAACAAATAACAACCACAAATAACAAATAACAACCACAAAACAAATAACAACAACAAATACTATGTATTGGCAAGAATGTGGAGAAATTAGAATCCTGTGCCCCGTTGGTGGGAGTGCAAAATGGCGCTGCCGCTGTGGGCAAACACTGTGGAGGTTCCTCAAAAAATGAAAAATAGAGGGGCGCCTGGGCGGCTCAGTCATTGAGCGTCTGCCTTCGGCTCAGGTCATGGTCCCAAGGTCCTGGGATGGAGCCCCGCATCAGGCTCCTGCTCGGTGGAAGGCCTGCTTCTCCCTCTCCCACTCGCCCTGCTTGTGTTCCCTCTCTAGCTATCTCTCTCTGTGTGTCAAATAAATAAATAAAATCTTTAAAAAAATGAAAAATAGAACTGTAAGATGACCCAGCAATTCCACATCTGGGTATATTCCCAAAAGAGCTGAAAGTAGTGTCTCAGAGAGATGTGTGGATAGCAGTGTTCCAAGAAGCATTATTCACAACAGCTAAGGTGTGGAAGCAAGCGAGTGTCCACTGATGGATATGAGTGGATAAGCAAAATGTGGCCCCTCACACAATGGAATGTTATCCGGCATAAAAAGGAAGGCACTCCTGCCACCTGCCACCACATGGAGGAACCTTGGTGAACTAAGCCGCCATGAAAAGACAAATTATGTGTGATTCCAATTAAAGAGGGACCTAGACTAGTCAGAATCGTGGCGACAGAGAGCAGGTGTGGGTGGGGGTGGGGGGTGGGGGTGGAGTGTGCCTGTAGTGTTTATGGGGACAGAGTTTCAGGTTTACAAGATGAATGTGTTCTAGGAGCGGATGGTGGTGATGGTGGCGCTAGGATGTGAATGTATTTGGTGCCACTGAATTGTCACTTAAAATGGTTAAGATGGTAAATTTCATGTCATAGTTGTTTTATCATAATAAAAAATTTAAATATCGTCTGCAATAATGTCAGTAAATATCAGCTGCTTAAGCATAAGTCTGCAGTTGTCTAAGGCCTCCATTGAAAGTTATGAAACATTACTGGCATGAAATGTTAAAGACGTAGAGAGAGAGTGATTCCATATTCAAGGAGTGGAGAACTTAACATTGCAGAGATGTCCGTTATCCTCAGATCAATCTGTGAATTCTGTGCAGTCTCAGTCAGAATCTCAGGAGGTTTTTGTCTCTTTTGGTAGAAATTGACAAACTAATTCTCAAATTCATGTGGAAATGCAAGGGACCTAAACTAGCCAAAAAGAAGAAGATCGCTGGAGAAAAAGAACATTATTTACCCACTCTACCCATGCTGGGCTTTGATTCTTTCCAAATGACGCTGGTCTGACCACGCTTATGAATACGTGTGCATTTCTGCTGTAGCAAAGCCGACAGCCGTGCTGGGCCGGGAGCAGCTTCCGACCCCGTCAACGGGACAGAGCCTAGAAACAGACCAACACGTACACGGCCCCCTGATTTATGACAAAGGAGACTACGGCAGAGCAGTGGGGGATGGTTGCTGTTTTCCAATAAATGGGCCGAGTCAGCAAATATCCATGTAAGGAAAAATGGGTCTGGATCTTTACCATAATCCTACACAAGAATCAACTCCGGATAGATCACAGATACACACGTGGAAAGTAAAACAATGAAGATTGCCGAGGAAAGCAGCAGGAACATCTTTGTAACCTTGGAGTAGGCAGATTGCTTAAATAGGACAGAAAAAAAAGGGGGCACCTGGATGGCTCAGTTGTTAAGCATCTGCCTTCGGCTCAGGTCATGATCTCAGGGTCCTGAGAACGAGCCCCATGTCGAGCCCCATGTCGGGCTCCGTGATCAGTGGGGAGCCTGCTTCTCCCTCTCCCACTCCCCCTGCTTGTGTTCCCTCTCTCGCTGTGTCTCTGTCTGTCAAGTAAATAAATAAAATCTTTAAAAAAAAAGAAAGAAGTAAAGCCCCAGTGTTGGGGAACAGATCCATCAAAGAACTCTAATCCAAAACATAAGGAACTCCTGTCAATCCGTAAGAACAAGAGTGATAACCCAACTAAAAATGGGCAGAAGCCCTGAAAAGGCCTCACGGAGGGTACATCGAAGGGCTGCCAAGCGTGCACGCCGGTGCGCACTTCATCACTCAGCAGGCTGAGCAGTTTAAAGTGAAAAATGGCAGGAGCGCCTGGGGGTGCCGGTGAGCAGGCCTGAGAGCCGCAAGGGAATGTCCCGGGTGCACAGCGTGAGCCCCGCAGCAAGGCGCAGATGTGTCCCCCAGGGAGGCGCTCCGAGAGGGTGGGCAGCCAGAGCCCAACAAGTGTGGAGCAGATTCTTACCCATGAGACTGGACCATCGACAACCATCACCAAGTAGGGTTGTCAGATCCAGCAAGACAAAACCAGCAGAACCCTCTGAATTTGAATTTCAGAGAAACATTGAGCACTTGCTTAGTGCAAGAATGTTCCACATGCTCCCCATTTGGGACATTCTTATTCTAAAAAATATTCATATGCTTAAGAAGAATTTGTTGTTTATCTGAAACTCAAATTTAACTGGCCATCCTGCGTTTCCCCTGGCGGCTCTATACAAATGTGATATTGCCAAACAAAATCTGCCTCTAGAGAGTGTGGACAGCACATTCCCATTTATGCAGGGAGTGACAAGAGGCAAGACCACCTTAGTCTTTGGAAGTCAGAGTGGGGGGGATGGCAGGGAGTGAGCAGGGAGGCACGTGAGGGCCTGTGAACCTGGTTCACCACCTGCCATTGGATCTGGGTGCTGTCCGCATGGGCGTGCTCAGTTTATGAAGAGTCACAGGCTGCGTGTTTCCGGGAAGTACACTTTTCCGTGCATTTCCAAGACTGCACGGGAGTCTTTAATCTGGACTCAAACCTACACTGGCAGAGAGCAAGGTGCATCCGCGTAGAGCTGCTCTAGACGCATCCCAGGCCACATTAACTCCCTTCAGGTCACTGGCTCGGTGCCCCTTCCTCCAGGAAGCCTCCCCAGACTATGTCGGATGTGTTGATGTGCCCTCTTGCCGGTAGGCATTTTCTTTTGTTGTAGCTGCTGTTGTGATGAAGTCATCATTCACAGAAACGGTGTTTATTACCTGCGTCTTCCAACGTAGCCCCAAGTGTGCGACAGGCCTGAGCTGTGCCTGCACGTCTTCCCGTCTGGCACAGAAAGGGCACTCGAGAACATGTGTGGAGTGAGAGCCTATATGTATGAGAACCAACATTTTGTTTTCACTCCTAATTTGTTTTCTTAACACGATGATCGCATCCCTAAGAACCAGGGCCTTCTTGTTTTCCACAAGAGTTGTTAGAGCCTCACTTTTGAGAAAGAAACCATCGCAGGAAGGCAGTCATCCGTCCCCATGGCCGCCGTCCGACCTGTGGCTCGGGAGGATCCCCATAGACACCTTGTTGCTTCCCTGTGGATGCAGTTGTCAAGCACGCTGTGTCCATCTGCTCTCAGCCAGGGGGCTGGTGTGGCCTTTGGGACCCTCACCCGTGGTTTTTGTCTTGACCCCTGTAGGGATTTGCTGCAGACCCTGACCGAGGACGAGCTTCACACACTGGAAAGGAACCTCTGCATTTCCCAAGACGTGGAGTTCCCCATCCGGGCAGACACCCAGGTGCCCCCAGCCCTGGCACCAGCCTTCCCCTCACCCCTACCCGCCGAGGAGCTGCTCTCAGCCAAGGCCAAGAACCCGGAGGCGGAGCTGGCCTGCTCCATGCAGTACGACGACCAGGAGCTGGAGCAGCTCAACCGCATGGTCCACAGGGCAGGGGACGAGATGTCGTCCCTCCTCTCCCCGCCCAGTGCCTGCCAGTCCCCCGCACGCCGGCCAGGGGTGGAGGGCAGCCCCCGTGGGGAGGCGTCCCCAGGCAGTGCACGGCTGCGGCCGGGCAGTGACGAGGAGGAAGGAAGGGTGTTCTTCATGGATGACGTGGAGGGGGCCGCAGAGGCCCCGGGCGGCCTGTCCGGGTGGGCGGGCAGTGCCAGTGCTGACCCCCAGGAGAGAGGGCAGGGCGGGGGGTGCAGAGAGGTGGAGGAGGGGGACCTGAGCAATAACAACGACGTCCCTCACGACAAGATGTGGGCGCTGGGCCCCAACTCCTGCAGCTGCCTGGACGGGCAGCCGCACCTGGACGGCTGGGAGGGGGGCGTGGACGCTGCGGAGACGGCCGAGATGATCGCCCACCGGACCGGGGGCATGAAGCTCTCAGCCACCGTCATCTTCAACCCCAAGTCGACGCCCACCGTGGGCTCTGCCGTCACCGCCACAGAGGCCTCCAGGGACGGTGTCTCCCTGTCGGAGCCTGTGGCCGAGGGGACAGACGGTGGCTCCCACAAACTCAGCACTGCGGCCACCAGCTGCCTCCTTAACTCCTGTGTGTGCTGCGGGGGCTGTGGGGGCGGCAGGGAGGACCCTGCCGCCCAGAGTCTGCGGGACAAGTGTGGCCCGGGAAGCGTCATCAGCACCTCTGACCTCGGCTCCGCCAAGGCCAGCGCCAAGGGCTCAGCCCAGAGACTGGAGGAGGCCCGGCCTGTGCTGGAGGCACTGCCCTCAGAGGACGCCCCCATTTCCAAGTGCCTGACACACACCTCGGGGCCTCAGCTGGACACAGCAGACGGGTCACCTGGAGCGGGCAATGGCACGGGTCCCACAAGGGAGCCTCAGGCTGGACTGCAGGACAAGGGGCAGCCCTCGAAGGCCAGGGTGCAAAGTCAGCAGGGAGAGGCGGCCGAGGAGGAGCCTCAGTGCCTGTCGGGCTCCAGGTAAGAGCCGTCTCAGCCCGCGCCTGGATTCCTCTCTTTGCGCTCAGGGCTCGTTCCCATGGGGCTCTCAGGTGTGGGGGTGGGGGGACGTGGCCGGTGTGGGACACCTACGCTGCGGGGAGTTAAGCAGCGTATGTCAGCCTGGTCGCCCAGTCCAGCAGAGAAATGTCCCCCAGTGAGTCCCTGACCCCACCCTCCTTCTGATGTTACAGGCACCTCTCAGGTGATGTGGGCACAGCGCCAAGCCCTCTGCCCACCCCCTTTCACCACCGTGGCCCATCCTGGCCCCAGGTGATCCATGTCTGTCCGGGGGTGGGGTGGGGGCAGGGACTGGGCAGCGGCCACCCCTGAGCATGCTTTCCACTCTGATCACTGTGGTGGCCTTGGCCCAGCGCCCACCTGACCCGCACGGCTGCTTAGCTCCCGTGGGGCTGCAGTTAGTTGTGTGGATGCTCAGCAGTGGGCATGGAGCCCCTGGGGGCCGTGCTGGGATCCTGGGACCACCCTGGGGCCGCCCTGGCTCTGTTCTCAGGCAGTGCCCCCAGGACTCTGTTCTCTCCCCGCCCCGCCCTCCCCAGGGGGTCTCCTATGCTCTCCTCCAGAGGCAAGGGACAAGGAAAGGTGGGCTGGGGCGGGGGGCGTGGGTCTGCAGGGCCCTGGCATCTGCAAACCTCTTTTGACTCAAGGCCACTCTCCCTTCCCTTGCTCCCCCCACCCTGGACATATCCTGATGAAGCACATTCAGTGAGCGTTGCCCCCACGCCCGCCATGTGCCTGCTATGTCCTCAGCGTTGGGAAGGGGGTGCTGGGCTCACATGCGACTGTTGTATTGTCACAGCCCCTGGCCCTCTCACTGGGGCCCTGCCTGCTGGCTCTGCTGGCAGGAGGTGGGAGGACGGGGGGGGGGGGGAGTTCAGGCTGGAAGAGAGTGCGACAGGGGCTGGCCAGGACCTCACGGGTGTCAGGGCCACCATTCCACGTCCCCCAGGCAGCTCCGCGTGGGGTCTGCAGTCACTCCCCACCCCTCCCTGAGCCCCAGACGACCACTAACTTACTGTCCCTCTCTGTGGATTTGCCTCTTCTGGACAGTTCCATGCACAGCATCACACGGTATGTGAGCTTTGATGCCTGTCTCCGTTCCCTGAGCGTGATGTCTCCAAGGCTCGTCAGTGTTGGGGCAAACGTCGGTGGTGCTTCTTCCTTTTTGTGGCTGAATAATATTCCGCTGGACAGACGGGCCACGGTCTGTCTATCCGTTCATCCGCCGGTGGGCGGGTGTCGTTTGTACGTCAGCTGTCATGAATGACGCTGCTCTGCAGAATTGCGTCCACACTCCTGTGTGGTCAGAGGTTTTCTTTCTTCTGGGTGTAGATGCAGGAGGAGACTTGGTGGATCATACGCTGATGCTGCAGCTTTTTGAGGGGCTGTCAGCTGTTTCCCGGAGCCTCCACGGTGCACACTCCCGCCGATCATGCGCTGGGCCCCGCGTTCTCTACATCCTTGCCAGCGCTCATTGCGGCCCCAGAGTTGGTTAACTGGCTCCTTTGTCCTTTGAGCACGCGACTAAGCCCCCGGTGTTACAGTAGGTCATTTTACCCCATTTAGCACGAGATGTGTAGAGATGGTCATTGACATTTAATTGTATAATTATCTCAAATATTTGCTTGGTTACCATCAAATCTATAAACTACAGTGTATCCAGAGAAGTTTATCTCTTCACCTTGCTCTTCCTAAAGGTAACAGTATTAAAGTTTTTTACAGTTTGCCTTTCAATTTTAAAAATAAAAGCAAAGATGTACACACATGCATTCTCCCCGCCACCCCCAAGGCCTCACCCTGCAAACACTCTCGTCCGCCCTGCTCTCCTGGCCTTCTAGCTTGGAGGCCTGGCCATCATGGCTTCTAGAGGTGTGCTTACCTTCCCATCCAGCCACATGTGGCTGAGCCAGCGCACCCTCAGGCAGGTCTTGCTGCTGGCCTCGGGGTTGTGCCGGACTCGGCTGTTACAGACGGTGCAAACGTCTTCTCCTCTTTCCGATAAAGCTGTTTTTGAGATGCAAGCTCAGTGGCGTCCGGAGGAATGAATTATCGTCACAACGTGCTGGACGGCTTTCTTCCTCAGGGCCCGCCGCACAGGGTTGATTATTGGTAAGTGAATCATCTTTCTGCAAGGATGATAGGAAATCATCAGAAATTCTTCCACAGGGTGTGTGGGTTTTTCAGTTTTTGACCTGCCCCCCCCCTTTTCTGGTCCAGCCGGTGGACACCTACTCTGTCTCCTGCTTTGCTGACATTTTCCATGGTGGACACCGCTCGTTTGCCTCATGAAGACGGCTTCCCGGGCCCCATCCAGCTTCGCTCAAATGCTGAAGCTGAGCTGAGCAGAGGAAAGAGAAGCCCCACCGTGGCCTTGAGACAGTCCCATCTTCCCGGGAAGCTTTATCCAGAAGGTGCAGAGGGCCTGAGGAGGGAAGAATGTGGCAGGTGGCTGGTGATCAGGACAGTCACGCGTCTGGTCCAGGGCCTTGGAGAGCGGTGCCCCCCCACCCCCTGGCGCCAGGGGCAGCCGGAATCAGGTCAGCCAGGTGTCAGCAGATGGAGCCCGTGGTCCACCAGCCGCAAATATGACAGGAGCACCGTTCCCTCACGTCACAAGCTGACCTCACGGAGCGTGATCTAATAGTAATGCGGAGGTTACAGAGCAGTGGTACCGCTAACATGGACAGACACAAAAGATCAACCTCACACAGGCGGAAAGTTTACCCAGATTCCAGCAGGGAGATTCCTGAAAGTCGGGTGTTGCTGTCCTCATGATGTCTCGAGGCTTCACGATGGAGACCGTGGGGCTCGAGTGCAGGGGCAGCCTGCAGACGGGGAGGCTGGTGTCTGCCTCGGCTCAGACCGCCCGGAGAGGTGGCTGGCCTGCAGCCTCCTGTCCACCTCCCGCAGGTGCCTCTGCAGCCCCAGGGACCGGCGGTGGTGGGGGGAGTGAGCAGCGGGCATGGAGCTGTGCTCGTGAGCTCTCGGTCCCGTGGTCCCTCGAGGAGGTCACTCAGGCACAGCCTCACACCTCTGCGAGCCACACAGAGCTGGCCCAGGCAGGAAGTGCACGGAGCTGTGACAGAGGCTCTGCTTGTCCCGAGGACACAGGGAGTGAATTTTCCTGGTCAAGCAGAAGCCAGGTGGAAGGACCAGGCACTGGGCTTTCTGCCAGGCTGGCTGGAGGGTCTGGGCCAGAGAAGCACCCTCTGGGGCATTCCCCCAGGCCCTACATTCAACCCGCTGCACCACAGACCAATTCCATCAGTGCTGTCGCCGGGGTGCTGAGACATGGCCCCCTGAAGAGTCCTGGAAAGAATGTTCTAGAACCACGCGTCCTTCGGCTTTTTTTACTGGCTTCTCTCCTGCCTTTTCAGGAAAAGTTAGGATCTTTTTAAAGGGAAAGTTAGCATTTTTTTTAAAGCTTGTCATTCCCTATCCAGACTTACCTCACTGTTCCAGAACCTTCCATGCTCTTGAAGCCCGAATAAGCCACTTGTCTACAGCGTGGAGGCTCGGCCTGCCTCACATCTTTTTGTCCTTTCCGCGGACATTTGACTAGAGTGTTTCCATCCTGCTGCCTTCTTTGAAAAATACTGTGGGCTCTCTTTTTTCTTACTATAAACGTGGTCCCCGTTCATCGTAGAAACTTTGAAAACGTAAGAAGAACAACAGAAGGAAATAAAAATCACCCAGAATCCTATGAGCAGTTTTATTTTTTTCACTACATATTATGATCATTTCTCTGTAAAGCGCTTGAAAAACACTATTTCCATTGAATTCTACTGTATCCTTAGGACACAAGGAC
Organism: Zalophus californianus; assembly: GCF_009762305.2. NCBI lineage: Eukaryota > Metazoa > Chordata > Mammalia > Carnivora > Otariidae > Zalophus > Zalophus californianus. Next base: position 1,456,785 of record NC_045596.1, on the reverse strand, counting down.
ATATCTAGTTCATTCTACATTTTCCCATTTTTGTGTGTTTTTCTGTTAGGTTAGCCTTGTGGCCCCTCTCTCCCTTAGGGTTCTGTGTCTGCCCCTGTGGTTGTATCTTTAGAGCCGATTCTCGGTAGGGTCACCATGGCAAAGGTACCACCTACCGCCACGTACAGTCAGATTGCTCTCCAGACATGTGCCGATTTATCGATTTATCACAGCGGGGTGCCCCTCCCCCTGAGCCTTGAGAGGCAAAACACAAAGCCCTGGTTGCTGTCGTTGGCTTCCCTCTGACGATTGGTCCCCCGGGTACTTCTTCCTCCGTGTGCAGAGCGACCGCTCCCGTCTTCTGCCTGTTTTCTGACTGGGTTTTCATGACTTGTTTGCTGACTTGAGAGCGTTCCTTCTACCTGGTGCGTCTGCTCTGGACAGATTTACCCCACGTGCTCCTTGCCCCCTGATTCCACGTGTTGGTGTCTTTTGATTTATAGAAGCCTTTCATTTTGTTTTGTGTAATTACATCTATGAAAATTCTAGAGAAACCTTGCGGTTCTCACTTTCCCTTTTTTTCTCTGGTTGGTTGTGCACTTTCCATCCCTCTTCACCCCAAGGCCAGGGCATCCGGCTCATGTGCTGTGGCTTCTTTCTTTGTTTCAGCACTAACTCTGACCCAGTTTCGGAGGTCCGGGTGGTTCTGCCTTCCGAGACTGTCTCTGACCGTTGGGACTGATGGCCACCCTGACGCACAGGCAGGGTCACTCCAGTCTGGCTTCAGGCCGCCTCGTTGCCTGCCCTGCTCTGGAGGCCTGCTCTGCAGTATTGAGTTCCCCAGCTGCATTTCAGAGTCTGGCTGACGGTCCCCCCTGCCTCTCCCTCATGCAGTTGGTGGGCCTCCCTGGCTGTCGTTGTGGGTCAAATGGTGAGAATCTGGAAGGGCTGTTCTCGGCACAGGCTTCTGAGCCTCTGCTCCAAACAGGTGACGTGTGCTCTGACCAAGCGCTCCGTCCTTGCAAGGGGAAACTGCTAGCAAGTCTCACCTGATGTGATACCTCACCTCTGATACCACTCACCTGTTCGGGTAGTGGTATCAGAGGATCTGTTCCCCCACACCTGCAGATGCAGTGGGAGGCTGGGTCCAGGGGAGGGAGGGCACCTGTGGCTGGATGCTTGACCTCAGCCTCCCCGAGCCTCCGTTTTGTCAGCTGCAGAATGGACTGACAATGGTCGCCTGCTCAGGTGGCTTCTGGGGGAGGAGCTGAGGCCACAGAACATCGTTCCTTCTTGTTACTCTGCGTCTTCCTCGTTGTTATTTGTTTTCATCACTTGCCATTCCTCACCCGTTATTACTCATGCCGTGGCTCAGGATTGTTACTCACTGCTCCTTGCCATCTTGCTGTTACCAACCTTGACTTTACCTCCCCGTCGCATCACCAGATTTCACTGTTTCCAGGCCTCATTTACCACTCCACATGGGTGGTGTGACCACCGGGCAGGGTGACTTGGAGCACTGTGGTGGGACTCTGTCCCAAGCTGATAGACACTGGATGACTCCGGCCTCCGGAGTCACCTCTGACTGAGCTTGGTTCTGGCCTGGCTCCTTTTCCAGCGGATGGATGCCTTGCCTTCCTGTGTGCTGCCGCCCCGTCATGGTCCCCCCTAGCTCTTCTGCCCACTGCCGGGGTTGGAAACCAGCCTCAGGGGTGTCGGGCCCCTGGGCCCCATCGACCCTCCTCCCCAGACGGAGGGAACTGTTTGGGATCTCTGTCTGAGACCCTGTGGACCTCGACCCCGCCTCCGTGGCCAGCCCAGGGGAGGGCAGCACATGGCTGCACAGACAGAGCTTCCTCCAGAAGCATGTGGTGGGTGGCGAGGCCTCCATCACGTGGAAACCTTCCCCAGAGGCGTGGGGCGGGCTCTTCTGATGTGCTGTGTGCACGCGTCTCCCAGTCGGCTTTCCCTCTAGCCGACCGAGTCCGGCCGGGCCCTCTGTGCCTGGGATCAGCCCCGCTCGGGTATCTTCTGGCCTCCACGACCTGGAAGGGTGTGCGTCCCTTTCCAGTGTGTGATCTGTAGCCTCGGGTTCTGGTGCAGGCAGTGGGGTGGTTGGGGGTGCCCCGGGGAACAAGGCCTGAGCCGGCACCTTCGAAGGTAAAGGGGATGTGAGCGGAAAGGACTGTGCTGCCTGGGCGGACTGGCCACTCAGTGACCCCAGACGTGGAGGAGCCATTTCCTGGCCTGCCCCCACCCCGCCCCGTTGCTGATTCTTCCTGGGGCTTGGCAGAAGACCAGTTTCAGGATGGGGTGATGGGCGGGGCGGGGCCTACCCCTGACCTCTCTCTGGCAGCTGTGGGGCCCTGGGCTTCTGTCTGCCCCATCGGGACAGGCCCGTCGCTGCCCTTCCTGCCAGAGCCCTTCTGGGGCGGGACGCTGGGTGCAGGCCTCACTGCTGCAGGCATCCGTCCCTGGGACAGTTGTCCCCCCCACAGTGCAAAGAGCGCGAACCCTCCACCACGTCACATCCCTGGAAGGAAAAACAAGGATGATTGAGTGGGTTAAAAATAGAGACGGACTTGGAATCAATTAGACTCTTGAAAAACAGATTAGGCGTAATGACTGCCAGCAAGTCAACTGCTAAGTGATGGGGCTGCGCGGCCGATGCGGGGCGGGACCGGAGCGAGCCTGGGCATGAGCTCAGAGGGCAGGTCAGGGCTGGGCTCTTGCCTGAGCCCCTCACCGCGCCCGCCATGCACCCTGCGGCAAGCACAGTGACCAAGGCCCATGCCGCTAGAACCCCACAGGGTCGCAACAACAGCCCTGTGAGGCCACGGGGAGTCCCGCACCCGGTAGGCACTCGGGTCGGGGTCCTGGGAGGGGTGCTGCCCTTCTCGTTCATGGGCCTCCCCCGTGTCAGGGTCCTTCTTACGAGCTCACAGTCGGGTGTGGAGCTGGCCTGGCTGAGGGGTGGTGGTGACTGCCTCGTGAGTGGGCACCCAGGACAGCTCCGTCCTGGCCTCCGCCCCCTGGTAACCCCCTAGAAGGCCCCCCTCATTCCAGACAGCTCCTTCCTCCCGGCTGGCTGCCTCCCTGCACCCCAGACATCTCAGGTCCTCCCACCCTGCTACTCCCTCTGCCTTTGCCAGTGCAGGACCGCTCCCCTCTCCTTCCCCACCTGCCCCACCCCGTGGGGGTGCAGTGCCAGGAAGAAGATAAAATCGATGCATAAGATGGAGAGTGACAGGTGGGCTCTGGGGCAGCTCCTAAAGTCAGAGCAATCAGCGGAGGCCTCCTTGGGGCGGTGACACCCCCTGAGACCTGAATGGAGGGCGGGGGACGGAGGGGATGTGCCCCAGGCAGTAGGTCCAGCAAAGGCCAAGGTGCCAGGCTTTTTAACCTGGGCTGTTTCGATGGCGGGAAGTGGTATCCACAGTGGTGTCACCCTGTGTGTCCTTGAGGATCAGTGATCAGTGATGTTGACCATCTTTTCATGTGCTCCTTTGCCACCAGCCTGTCTTCTCTGGTGAAGCGTCTACTGTATTCAAACCTTTTGCTGTTTCTTTCATTTGGGTTTTTCCTTATTGAGTTTTGAGCATTCTTCATTCATTCAGGGGTCCTTTATCAGATATAATTTGCAAGTATTTTCTCCCAGGCTGTGCATTGTCTTCTCGTTCCGAGTATCTTTTGAAGAACAGAAGTCTTTAATTTTGGTGAAGTCCACAACTTGTCAACTTTTTTCTTTCCTGGATTGGATTGCAATTTTGGTGTCATATCTGAGAATTATTTTTATGACCTCAGATCACAGAGGTTTTTCTTCCGTTCTAGAAGCTTTATACTTTTCGTTTTTACATTTATGTCTATAATCCATTTGGGGTAACTTTGTGTACGGTGTGAGGTATGGATCAGAGTTTTATTTTGTTTTGCATAATGAAAGCCAATTGCTTCAGCCTGATTTGTTGAGAAAGCCCGTCCCTTCCCCACTGAACTGCCTTTGCACCTTTGTCAAGTCAGTTAGCCATATCCTGTGGGTTTATGTCTGGACTGACTCGTCTGTGTTGTTTATCTGTCTGCATGGACATCAATATCACACTGTATTGATTATGGTAGCTTTATAATGAGCCTTAAAATCAGGCAGTATATATCTACAACTTTCTCTTCTTTTTCAAAGTTGTTTCGGTTATGCTGGGTCCTCTATATTTCATGTGAATTTTAGAACCATGTTGTCAATTTATAGGAAAAACAAAAGCAATAACAAAAACAAAGACTTCTAGGACTTTGACTGGAATTTTGTTGAATCTACAGATCAACTTGGGAAGAATTAACCCCTTAATAATATCAAGTCTTCCAATTCATGAACATAGTGTATCTCTCCTTTTATTTATGTTTTTAATTCTCTCAGCAAAGTTTTGTGGTTTTTACTGTAGAAGTCTTGCACGTCTTTTTTCAGGTCAGATTTCTCTCTATTTTATATTTTTGACACTATTGTAAATTATATTGTCTTGTAATTTCAATTTCCAATTGTTCGTTGGTAATATCGGGAGATGTAATTGAGTGTTGTAAATTGGTCTCGTCTCCTGCAACTTTACTAAACTCACTTCATTAGTTATAGTAGTTCTTATGAAGATTCATCAGATATCCTATGGATGATGATGTCACCGGTGAAAAAAGCCAATTTTATGTCTCCTTTTCAATTGGATATTGTTTACTTCTTTTTCTTGCATTTTTGCCCTGGCAAGGACCTCTAGTACAATGTTGAATAGAAAAGCTGACACAGGATATTTTTGCCTTGTTCCTGATCTCAGAGGGAAAACATTTACTACACCTACTGTTGGCTGTAGGATTTTCATAGGCACCTTAAGCAGGTTCAGGAAGTTCTCCTTTATCCCCAGTTTGCTGAGAGTTTTTATCAAGAATAGATGGGTTTTCTGAAATGCTTTTTCTGCATATTTTGGGATGATCATATCGTTTTTATTTTTTAGTCTGTTAATGTGATAAATGACATTGATTGATATTTAGATGTTGAGTTAATCTTACATTCCTGGGATGAACCTTACTTGGCCACTACGTATTACCCTTTTTATGTATTGTTGGCTTTGATTTGCTAAAATTTTGTTAAGAATTTTGCATCTGATGGTGAATAATGTCAGGCAGCAGTTTTCTTTTCTCTTAAAGTCCTTTTCAGGATTGGGTATCAGAGCAAAGCTGAGAGCCTAGGGTGAGTTGGGGACCATTCCCACTTCTTCAATTTTCCAGAAGAGTTTGTGTAGAATGGGTACTATTTTTGCCTTAAATATTAGTTAGAATTCACCAGTGAAGCCATTTGGGCCTAGAGTTTTCACGGGGAGGTTTTTAAACTACAGTTTCAATTTCTTCGCTAGACATAGGTTTGTTCAACTACCCATTTCTTATCCAGTGAGTGGAAGAGTTTATTCACGTAGTCCTCGGTCCTTGCTCCTCTCGACTTCCCCTCAGACAGGCTGATACCAAATAGCTGGGCGGTGGTCTTCTGCCTGGAGTCCCAGGGCTCCCTATGCTCCTGGCTTCTGGGGCCCAAGCCACCTGCCCCACCCGCTGCCCCGTGGCTGGCTCCTTGCACCCTGGCAGTGTCAGCTTTCTAGATGACCTCCACACTCTCCTCCCTCTGGTCCTTGTTTGCTCCTTGGGTCACCGTCCCCAGCCTGTCTGCCGCGACGTCCCTCCCATCCCTGCTACACCACATCACCGTGTGCCTTTGATGAAACTCATGGGGAGCTTTGCCCAGTGGCCCTGTTGAGTGCCGCGGCTACATGTCCTTGCCATCCCTGTTTCACAGATCTGAAACAGAACCCCTCAGCGGGGCCAGTCCCTCTCATTTGTCTGACTCCGGTTTGGGGGCCAACTGCAGGACCCCTGGGCCCATTCCCAGAGCCCAGCCTCGAGTCTCACATGTGTGATGGTCCATCCTCCCGGCCCCCACACCACCTCCTTTAGGCTGGGGGAAGCGTACCTGTCCTAGCTTGAGTGAAAATAAGGGGCTGCCAAGGTTTGGAAGGCAGCTGGCCAAGCAGGACACCCTAGGATTTGGAGGTGGACATTGGGGCTCTCATCCGGTCACTCACATCCTGGGTTCTCTCCTTCCAACTCCTGCCCCTGCAGTGGACCTCTTCTGGGCCACTGCCCCTTAGCATGGTGCTGGCAGCCGTCCAGCCCGGCTTCCGTAGCAGGGTCCTTGCCCTCATCCCAGCCCATGTGTGTGGTCTGGATGTTTGTGGCTTCAGGGGGCCACCCTGCAGGGGCAGCTCCAGGGGAGGGGGCTGGTGGAGTCCAGGCCTGCAGTACTGGGCCTCCAGGTACGACCATCCCGCCCTCCCTCCCTGCAGCCCCGTGGCCTATGTGTCCTTATTCTGCCTGACTCCCTGCTCCTTGAGCATCTGGAGCCTCCACAGTGCAGGGGTGGAAGCCGGGGCTTTGAGCAGTGTGCTTGGTAAGTGCTGACCCCTCCTCAGGATGCGGGGGGCGGCCTGGCTGCTGCCCGGGGCCCCAGCAGCACCCTAAAGGGCTTGTCTCCTCCACCCCTGGGGCCAGGAGAATCCCCTTCTGAACAGCCACTTCCACAAGCAGAGCCTTTGCTCCCGTCTTCACGGAGGCAGACACAAGAAAACAGGTTTAAATTGCTGAATGTGGTGCAGCAGGGAGGCCTGGACGCTGTCCGCAGTCCATCACCCATGGCTTTGTTCGCCAGCCATGGAGTCTTCTGTTCTCAGAGCTTTTAAAAGCAGCAAAAGTTGGGGCATCTGGGCAGCTCAGTCAGTGAAATATCTGCCTTCGGCTCGGGTTCCAGGATCAAGCCCCACGTTGGGCTCCCTGCTCAGCAGGGAGTCTGCCTCTCCCTCTCCCTCTGCTCCTCCCCTGCTCATGCTCTCTCTCTCTCTCAAATAAAATCTTAAAAAAAAAAAAAAAAAGGCAGCAAAAGCTCAGGAAAGGTGTGCAAGGCACGACAGCAGAAGGGAACACAGGTCCCCTCTGCTCATGCCACAACCACGCATGTTTATAAAACACACATCTATTTTTTGCGGATCTGTGTTTCCTGGCTTTTCTAGAGCATACGCATATTGCACCTGTATTAAGAGGGAATGATGTGAAGATCAGGCTCCCATAGACCAACCGTGGGACCTTCTCCAGAGCGGGGCTGTGCTGTGCCCCCAGAGGAGCCAGACCACGGCCCCCACCCTCCCCGTGGAAGGGGAGGTGGTGCAGGGCCAGGTAGCACCCCGGTGAGGGCAGCGAGCCCAGAGGGAGGGGAGAGACCCCCTGGGAGGAGCTGCAGGTATCAGCAGGTGTTTGGGGGCCCTGCCCGGCTCTGCAGCAGCCCCCACACCCCACAGCCCCAGCTTTGGGAGTTGTCTCCTGGGGGCTGTCGGGGACAGAGCTGTAGTCTCACAAGTGGACAAAGCTGGACGGGGTGGGTGTGTCAGGGCCTGCGGATACACTGGACCCCCCCCCCCCAGGGCAGCTGTGGGGTAAATGGAGGGTTGCCATGGCAACGTGGGAGGCACCAAGGCATCAGGAGCTTCCCAGCCTGGGAGGGAGGACGTGCACCTTGTTTCACAGACCCTCCTTGGGTCCCAGCAGGCTTGGGGTAACCCCAGGCACTGTGGACATGCATGCTGCCAGGCTCTCCCTTCCTCTGGACTCCAGGGGGACCGGCCTCGGTGGGCCTGTGTCTGAGGAAGCGACTCTGAGGGACCCAGGTGCACTCTGCTGCCCAAGGCCCCCCTGTCTGTCAGTCATCGGGCTGGGAGGGCTCAGTGAGGGCCACGGGCACCAGGCAGGGGGTCTACTCTCTGTTCCCTGATTGGGGAAGCCACAGGTTCCTGGAACTTCCTCTGTCCTCGGGGCTCCGCAGCGCATCCTTTGGTGACGAGGGGGTTCACCGAGGCTTCCTGGCTGTCCCCCATAAGCGTTGTAGGGGCATTTGCGCTCCTGTATCCTTCTGGATGGACATCATCCATAGTGATGACCAGAGGATATTTCCAGGAATCCCTATTCCTGAGCTCATGGGCATCTAGGAGCCTGGCACACGGCCTCAGGCGGTCTGGGGTCCGCTGTGTCACAGTGGGGCTGCATTGGGGGTGACATGCCCACCGAACAGCGTGGGGCAGACCCTCAGCCACTCCTGGGCTGGGCCCTGCTTGATGCCCATCTCGTGGGAAGTCCTGCGGCTTACGGAGCCTTTACCAGAGGCCCGGCATAGCCCCCTTCCGAGTGTGATCTCCCTCTATTCCCACTTACAGAAGTGAACACAGAGGCCCAGGGACAGAGAGCGATTTGCCTACATTCACAAAGCTGGACAAGGGTGGAGCCAGGAGCCTTACAGGGCACCGTGTGTCCGGAGAGGGATGGGGGGTGTGAACAAGAACCTCAGAGCACACCCTCACGTGTGGCACGCAGAGACCACTGCTGTTTGTGTGGTCACGGGAGAGCCCGAGTGCATGGACTCTGGTGTCACACTTGTCCCCAGCCACATGCACCCCCCACGGCTGTGACGGTCTCCCCCTGCCCCCAAGGGCCCATGCCTGAGTCCCGGCCCTCACCCCTGCCAGTGGGGACCAGGCTCCCTCCCAGTGGTGTCGGGCAGGCTCACCCCTCCCAGGGCTGGCCAGCAAGCTCGGGAAGGGGTGGGGAGGGCTGGGTGGGAACAGGACTCTGCCCAGGCACGAATGCACTGAAACCAGGATGGGGAAGCGGGTTGGCTTCAGCCTGGTGAATCGCGGCATCTCCCTGCACGAGGGTCTCCCTTTAGCATGTCCACACCTGGGATCTCATTTTTAAATCTTTTCACATAAGATTAAAACACGACACGATTCATTTTTAAAGGAATACACAGATAATAGGCAAATGTATGACATCTTTTGAGAAAGACAAGGCCGCAGCGTGACACGTGCTAGAGGTGGGCTTGTGTGAAGGGCAAGCGGAGTCAGGCCTGGCTGCCGGCGGGGCCACGGTGGGGCCAGGCTGCAGTCAGGGACCTCAGAGGAGGAGACGCGAGAAGGCTGCTTGGGGCAGGAAGGACGTGCGAGGTGTGAGGCGGCTGCTCGTCACAGGGGACCCTCGGTCCTGTTGCTCTGTCCCTCTCTGTCCCTCTGTCCCTGCTGGGTCACTTTGGAGGAGTGTTCGGTCTCCTGCACCTCTGTGTCCTGTGTAGCCGCTGTCCTTGGAGGGGTACTGTGCCCCGTTCTGAGTGCGCACTTACACACGCGTGCACACGCGTGCTCACAGACACTCACGCACGCACACGGATGCTCTCACACAGGCACATGCGTGCACATGGACACTCAGGCACACACACAGATGCTCTCACACAGGCACACTCAGACACGCACGCACATGGACACTCACGCACACACGGATGCTCTCACACAGGCACACGCACGCACACACATGCTCACAGACACTCGTGCACACACACGGACGCTCTCACACAGGCACACTCAGGCACACGCGTGCACATGGACACTCATGCACACACACGGATGCTCTCACACAGGCACACTCAGGCACACGCATGCACACACATGCTCACAGACACTCATGCACACACACGGATGCTCTCACACAGGCACACTCAGGCACACATATGCTCACGGACACTCATGCACACAGACGGATGCTCTCACACAGGCACACTCAGGCACACATGCACACACATGCTCACGGACACTCATGAACACACACGGATGCTCTCACACAGGCACACTCAGACACACGCATGCACACGCATTCTCACGGGCACACACGTTCACACTGATGCTCTTACAAGGCACACTCAGACATGCGTGCAAACGCATTCTCACAGACACGCACGTACACACACTGGTGCTCTCACAAGGCACAGACACATGTGCACATGCATTCTCACAGACACACGCGCAAACACTGATGTTCTCACACAGGCACACTTGGACATGCGTGCACATGCATTCTCACGGACAGGCACGTGCACTGAGGCTCTCACACGGGCACACTCAGACACATGTGGGTGCACATTCACACAGACACACACACACCCGCACTCAAGGCCCCCCATGGGAGGTTTAATGGGTGGGGAAGGTGTCTTGGCTCCCCTTCCCCAGCACAAATGGGGACCCCAGGCTCCCCACCGGCAGGGCTCTGGGTGGCCCCAAGGTGCTGAGGGGGAGCAAGACTCTGCCAGGGGCTCCTGCACTCGAGACAGAAGCATTACCCCCCCCACCCCAAGGCGCCAGGCAGCCCCACACGGCTCTGCCCTCTGCCCCACCTCCAGCCCCCACCTTGCTGCCAGAGGCCGCAGGTGCCAGGGCAGGACCCTCACACACGCACTCCTCCCTTCCCTCGGTGGTCCCACGTCCACTGCACAAATTGTGGGATGAACGCAGCAAACACCTACTGGCAAAGCAATTTCCCTAGAGGCTTAAACATTGATTATGAGCTCAGACTCCCTTAAGCGATTCGAGCCATAATTATATGTTTCCTGTGACGCCCCTTTGCCTGACAAGCTCCAGCGGGCTTCATCGGTGGGAACCAGCCGTGTCCTCGGTGCCAGGACAGCCCTGCCTCTGGCCTGCATCTCATGCTTGTGCACTGACACCCCCCACGTGTGATCGGTCTTTTCTCACTGGACCCATTGGTAGGAGATTCTACTGTGCATTCTGTCCCTGAGGAACAGTTTCCTGGGCCCAGCAGGTGAGAGACGGACCTGGGGTTGGGTCGTGGGTTCTGTGCCCAGATCCGCTTCCCAGGCAGCAGGAGCAAACTGTCGCACGCAGGGCTTCAAACAACAGGAACGTCCCAGTCTGGGAGGCCAGAAGTCCAAAATCAAGGGCCATGCTCCCTCTGGAGCCCCCGGGGAGGGGCCTTTCTGGCTGTCGGGGCTCCTGGGGCTCCCAGGGTTCCAGGGCGTATGGCCACGTCCCTCAGTCTCTCCTCCGTCCACACCCAGCCTCTTCTCTGTGTGTCTCCTCTGCTCTTCTCAGAAGGACCCTCTTTGTTGGAGTTAGAGCCTGCCTGGACAGTCCAGTCGCAGGTCCTGGGGGTTTCGGGTGGACGCATCTTTTGGGGGCTCTCTCCCACTCCTCCCAGCGGAGCCGTTGCATCAGATGCGGCTTCATGGGGGAGGAAGCAGACAGCATTCCGAAGCTGTGAGGTACGAGAAGGCTGTGCTGGTGGCTCCTCTTCCTAAATCCCATCTAGCGTTCCAGACATAGAGAAAGCGTTTGTTCCCCCAGAGAGCCCACGTCTCGTTCTCCCCTGCGTCTAATGAATTCAAACTCTTTGTTCAACAGATATAGATTGGAAGGTTGGCGAGGGGCGGGGCCGGGGGGGCTGCCTTCGATGCTGGGCATACAGCAATGAACAGAAGAGAAGTTGCTGCCAGGCCAGCCTTGCATTCTCCCAGAGTAAGACAGAGTCAGCACGCACATGCCAAGGCAGAGTGCTGAGTGTCCCAAGTTGCACAATGCAGGGTAAGGGCAGGAAGAGAGCAGTTGGCAGGGCGAGGGGGTGGTGGTTCTGTTTGTGGTCAAGGAAAGGCCTTCCAATGGAGCATAACAAGCAGAGGCATCTGGGTCTATCCAGAAAAAGAGCATTCTGGGCCCAGTGACATCTGTGCAAAGGTCCTGTGGCCAATAGCATGTTTGGCTTCTCTGAGACAGCAAGGAGGAAGTCTGAGAAGCGTAAGTAAGTGGAGGGTGCGGGAGGGGAAGTTGACGGAGAGAGGTCCAGACCACGCCAGGCCCCATAACCTTCAGTAAGGATTTTTGCTTTTACTTGGACTAACTGGAAAGCAAGGGTGGAAGGTTGCAACAGAAGAGGGACAAGTTCTGACTTTTGTTTGAAAAGATTCTCTGTCCTGGGCCTTCGATAATCTTGGTAGGAGCTGCAGCACCTTGGGGTGGCCCCTGGCATGTCCAGGGGAGTTTAGGCCTGGCAAATCCTGAGTGCTGGGCACCTCTGAGGCCGAGGGTGAGTCCTGCCTCCATGAGTCAGGCCGAGCTAGGCAGGGCTCTGCAGGAGCCCTGGGGCCTGGCCTCTGAACACAGTCCCCAAGCTGTCAGCCTGCTGGCTGGGCGGTGCAGGGGAAGGGGCAGGCCCTGGCAGAGGCTGGGGAAACGGGGGCCTCCCAGTAGATGTGAGTGCCCCTCTGTCTACATAGGGTCCAGTGCCCGCTGTTGGCCGGTCTGTCTAGCAACTGCCTTGGACAATCAGCACCCTTCCAAAGGGGTGGTCCTGGACAGTGCCCAGACAATGGCCATCCCCGTGGGCCCTAGGGGCCGGGCAGACCCAGACAAGACTGGGGCTCAGGTCCCAGCTGAGATCCCGGCTTCTAGCGCCGGTGGGGTCTGTTCTTTTGTTCCCCCCAGCCCTTCGAGGCCGACTTTCTGCCTAGGATCCGTGTCTGTGGAGTTTTGTGTCTCTCTCTCCACTGACCCCCGACCCCCGCTCGGCCAGAGTCTCAGGCTCCATGGCCTCAGCTGTCTGTGGTGTCGAAGTTTCGGTGTGCGGGCCGCTGCACCCGTGTCCAGGAAGACATCCCAGTCTCCGGGGCATTGAGCTGCGGGGCTGGGGCTGCAGGGCTGAACCCCAGGGGCGCCCCCAGAGCCACTCCTACCTGCACCCAGAGACAGACTTCCCACCACAGGCAGGGCTGTGGTGCCATCTGCTGCCAGAAGCTCTGCCTTTCTCCTCAAAATCACAAAAGTAATACTTGCTCACAGAAGACACTTGGGAAAAGACTAATTTATCCGTAGTCCTGCTATTCAGATAAATGTGATACTAATGCCTCGATGATCTTTCCCCATGTCTCACTAGGTACATGTGAGATCTCTAATTTTATAATACTGCTTTTCATTCAGTACGTTAACATTTCCGCATCTGACGATCCTTCTACTAAGTGGAAATTGTATGGATGGGACCTAACTTGTGGAGCCAACCCAGTTAATGGACATTTAGCTTATGAGCTATTTCTTGAATATGAGTTTGCTAGATGATTACAAGAAAAGAATTCCTTTATTGTTTTAAGTGTGCACTTGAGTGGTTTTTAGTGTGATCACAGCTATGCACACATTTTCGTCACCCCTTAAAGAAACCCCGTGTCCACAAGCAGTCGCTCCCCGTCTCCCTGCCGCCAGTCCCGCCTTCCCATCTCACAGACCTGCCTCCTCTAGACATTGCACATAAACGGAGTCACACACTATGTGACCTTTCGTGAGTCACTGGGTCACAGCCTCCTGTCTTCTCGCTTCCTCCCTGTCACGGCGCACGCACAACCTCCTTCTACGGCTGAATAGTATTCCCCTGCGTGGACGGGCCACGGATGTTGGCCTGCTCATCCACTGATGGACGCTTGGATTGTGCCCACCTTGTGGCTCTCGAAAATTGTGCGGCTCTGAACATTTGTGAACGGTATTTGTTTGGGTCCCTGCTCCCCAGTCTTCTGGGTAGAGCTGTCACTGATACCGGGGATCCTGAGTGGCAATGGACATGGCCAGCAGTGAAGTCCCCACCTCCTTCCCCTACGTGGCTCCCGGGGCAGGGACGGGAGCTGGGGGGCAGCCAGGCCCCCGCATTCTCAGGGGCCCCGTCCGTGGAAACCGTGCAGCTCAGGAGGAGAGAGCCGTGGCTCATCATACGGGTCCCAGCAGAGCACGGGCGCGCCCAGCCCCACTGCCTGCCGGCCGTGGCTGCTCCAAGCTCCAGCGAAACCGTAAATGCTCGTAAGCGAATGTTCATCGTGTTAGAGTGCGCCGGCAAAGTGCACCCTCATGCACACCCTTGGCTGGAGGAAGGGGGCCTGTGGAGCCCTGGGGCCCGGTCAGGCCAGCCTCCCTCCGCACCGGCCGGGGGTGCCACATCTTTGCGCTTCTCAGTGGTCTCCCATCGGGGGCGTACCGCTGCCTAAGACTCGGCAGTTCTGCGCGTTTCTCTGCCGTGTGCCAGGGACCCACATGGCGCGTGAGGAGCTGTGACCGGCTCCCCTCCACCTCTGTCGGCTCGGCCCCTATGCGACCACTGAGCCACCAGGGCCACCGTGAAGATCCAGCCACGTCTGTGGGCCACGTGCGTGTTGTGTGGGCAGCTCGTGTTTCAAGCAGATGGTGCCACGTTTTCCTTCTGAAGTTGTGGCCCAGGCCACTCGGGCCCAGCCGTGTCTCCCTCGGAGTGCGGACAGACGGCCCGGGACGCCGTGTGCGCTGAGGCAGGCCTCTGGCGTGGAAAGCAGACCAACCCCCTCCCTGGAAGGAGAAGGAGATGGTGCAGGCAGCTGTTGGCCACGTTTTAAAAAATTATAATGAATATTTCCAGACAGATAAAAGGCTTGCACCCATGAAACGACAGGGAGAGCACAAATTAAACGTCAGGGGGAAAGCTGGAAGGGAAAATGGAGAAATTATCCTAGACTGTAGGACAGAGGAGTAGAGAGAGAAGAAAGGAGGGGGTGATGTAAGACTTGAAGGTGCCCCTGCTGGGCCCTCGCAGCCGCAGGGGAGAAGGGAGGTGCGTGGGGCGGCAGGAGCCCCGGCTTCGAGAGAGAGTCCCACACGTGGGGGCTTAAAACGACAGGAAGTTACCCCTCACTGTAAGGAGGCCAGAAGTCCAAAATCTGGCAGGGCCACCCCCCCATCCAGGGTCCTTCCCGCCTCGTCCAGCTCCCGGGGCTGCAGGCGCCCCCCCCTCTACACCCTGTCCCACAGCGCCTCCTCTCAGAAGGCCACCTGTCACTGGGTTAGGGCCACCCAGTAATCCAAGATGACTTTCTCCTCTCCAGCTGCAAAGACCCTTTACACAAATAAGTCACATTTGCAGGTTCTAGGGGTCCGGGCTTGTGCCCATCCTTTGGGGTCCACCGTTCGCCCCGCTGTGTAGGGAGTAAGTAGGTGAATTGATCCTCTGTCAGAGGAAGCCGGTAGATAAGGTTAATCTGGGAGAGTGAGAAGGGCAGCCCGACCTGTGCAGCAGGAGAGGGCAGGAGTTGAGCTCAAACTGTGGTGGATGGGGCAGGGGCTGGGTCAGAAGCCAGGCTGTGCGGCGGCCTCGTTAGGGGCCGCGTGTGGCTCGGTTCTGAGTCCAGGCAGCTGGGCTCCAGGACAGAGAAGGTTTTCTTCTCACTCGTGGGCTTTCAGGCTCCAGCAGCCCCTGGCCGCCCCCCACCCATGCACCCCGTATTTCCTTCCTCTTGCAGCGGCCCCACGGACCAGGCCGGGCTGGAGGCTGCCCCCTCGGCCACAAGAGAGAAGATCCGGTCCAGGTTCCACGGCAGCCACGACCTCATCCACCGCCTGTTTGTCTGCATTTCAGGTGCCCGGCTGGGCCTGGGGCGGGCAGGGCCAGGCGGAGGGCGGGGTGCGGGCGATGCCAGGCCCCAGAAGTCTGGGAGCTTCCCCACCACGTCATTTCTTCATCTCCAACCCAGGGTCAGGGAGAAGGGCTTAATTCCTCAGCAGGTCCCCCAGCTGGGATTGGGGAACCCACGCTCCTGCAGGGGCCTCGGCCGCCCACACGGGGAGGTTCTGTTCAGTTTGTGGTTCAGACTTTAGTGTGTACCCTGCCTAGTTTTGTTTCCCTCTCTGGGGATGGCTACACAGTAGGGGGAGGGGAGGACAGGGAGCCGCCTGTTTTGTCCCCCACCCCCTGGGGGGTTCAGAGGCCTGTGAGCTTTTCTTTAGTTCTGTGTATAAAAGCGTGCACTGCAGCCCCCTTCCCTGCCTCCCACATGCCCTTCCCACCCCCACCTTTGAGGGCTGGCCTCCAGCCGGCCTGCTTGGCGGGAGTGTGGCCCGGGGCCTGGCGGTCCTGCAGAATCAGGGTCATGATGGGGGGGCGAGGGCCCCACAGGCACTGCCGAGCCAGGCCAGGTGGGACCAGGAGGTCTCGGGCGACTCTGAGCTCCAGTTTGCACAGGTTTGTGTCGGGGGTTGGAGGGATGCCATGCCCAGCAGGTGCTCGGGGCATTGCCGGTGCACAGAGAATCCTCTAGAAGCGCTGACTACAGCACTGGCTGGGGCGGGTCACTGGGCTCCCATTCCCAGTGGGATGCCCGCAGCTTCTCCCTCACTTTGTTGCATGTGGCAGCCGGGTCCGCCCCCAAAGAGCTAAGCCAGCATTGCTTTCCACCTCAGCAGGGAGGGTGGGGGGGTGCTTTCCTGCCAGGGAGGGGGCTGTCCGTGTGGTCGCTCCCACCACCAGCCTTCCCTGGGCTCCTGAGCCTTGACTTTGGCCAAACTGTGGCCCAGGGGCTGGGCGGCCCCCATTTGCCCTGACCCACCCGAGGATGCGTCAGTCCTGGGCCGTGAGCTCTGGCCGGGGTCACCCAGCTGGCAGCCCTGAGCCCCTGCTGCTGCTTGGCCTGACCTGCCCTCCCTTCGTCCTCCTCTCTCAGGGGTGGCTGACCAGCTGCAGACAAACTATGCCAGCGATCTGAGGAGTATCCTCAAGACCCTTTTTGAGGTCATGGCCACCAAGCCCGAAACAGACGACAAGGAGAAGTTAAAGAAGGGTGAGTGCCACCCACAGCATGTCCGTGCCACCCTCCAGGAGCCGCACCCCCACCCTGAGGGCACACGGCCCTGCACGGCCATCCATCCCGCCTTTCCGGGGCCCACCGCCTCCACACAGAACCCACTGGCACTGCCAGGCTCTCTGCTAGGGACCAAGGGGCACAGGTCGCAGGTGCCCCAGAGGCTTTGGGGGGGCTCCCACCCCCCCCACGCACAGGCCTGTGCCTGCAGCACCCTCTGCTCGCCCCTGCATGCCCTCCAGCAAGGCCACCCAACGTCTCGGGGCCAGTGGCCTGCAGGGGGCAGTGAGACCCAGACAACACAAGGTCACCCCTACCAACTTTCCATCCACGAAAGCCGCCGGGTGCCAGCCCACAGTCAAGGAGGGGACCTTGGCCCCACCTTTTGGGGGGGAAGTGGCAGCTTAAGACCTGTGGCCGCCTGCGACCTGCCTCACGCGTTTACACGTGCCCACACATCCCAGGCACAGACACGCGCGCGCACATGTGCACGCACACTCTCCCACGCACACTCTCTCACACAGCCACCCACGCACACTCTCCCACGCACACATGCGCGCACACACACACTCGCATACACCCATGCGCCCGCACACACGCACACGCTGTCACACACTCTTGCACACTCCCACACGCCTGGGGTGGGGAGAGAGCCTGACCCCTGCTCGCCCTCCCCTTGTGCTGGGCTGAGATACCTGTTCTGGGCGAGCTGCCCGTCCTCACGGGGCATCTGGGCACACAGGGCCACCTGCCCGGCTGTAGAGCCCGCCCCCATCCAGCAGGGCACATCCTGGCTTGGGGGGAGGAGGAGCAGAGTCAGTCCTGTGTGTCGCCCCAGCTCTGCCTCCTGGTAGCCATACCACTGGGCTGCTGGGGAATTCGGGGTGACGCGGCCTTCTGAAACATCAAGAGTCAGAAAAGGTGGGTGACACAGACCAGTGCTGCAAGCAAGGATGGTGGGCTCCTCAGCCCGTGTCCAGGTCTGGTCCCCCTACTGCCTCGGGGGTCACAGCCCAGGGGGAACTTCCACACACAGAGCAGGGGCTCTGGGGCTGGGGGCCCCAGGGGGGAGAAGCTGTAGACCTCAGGGCACTGAGCCCAGCCTGCTGGGGCAGTGCTGACTCACCCGTGCGCTGGGGGACTGGGGCTGGCTTTGGGGGAGCTGCCCCCCTGCTGGCCACGTGCGGGTGGGCCTAGCGGGGACAGGTGCTTGGGCATCAACCCCACCCCTTCCTTTCTCCCTCCCTCTCTCTTCTAGTCACCCAAAGCCTGCGGAGTGCGGCCTTGGAGGACTGTGCCCTGTGCCAGGAGACCCTGTCATCCTCTGAGCTGGCAGCCAAGACCCGAGATGGGGACTTGGAAGGTGCGTGCAGGGTGTGGGCCAGGGCCCGAGGTGCTGCGTGCGGGGCAGGGAGCGAGGAGCTTGTCTGGACTGTCCCCCTCTCTGGCCTGAATGCAGAATCCATGAAGGCACTGCTTCTCCAACTGGGGGTCCCTCCCCAGAGGCCCCCTGGGCCTGTAGCTGCCCATGGGGAGGCGGCTACCCCCTTGGTGGCACACGGACCCCCTTAGCCAAGGCCTTTGGCTGTGGCTGGAGGTGGATGGACCCAGGGCAGAGGCACACATCTGAGCCCACCTATACCCACCTGCCCCACAGGAAGGGGCTCACATGGCAGCTTCCGGTGACTTCTTCACAGGTCATGTGGAAGCCCCAAGACCCTGCTCTCCGTTTAGGCTGGAGGCCAGGCCTGCTGGGTGATCAGGGAGGGAGTGTCCAGAGTAGGTTGGGAGCTCGGAGAGCACAGCTATAGGGAGGGGGCCACCCAATAGTTTCTAAGGGGCTGGAGGCCTGGGAGAGGTGCTGTGATGGATGGTGGTGGATAGGCCTGACCAGGCGTCAAACGGGAATGGGGCCAAGAAGGAGGCTGAAGTTGACCCCACGATAGGCCAGAGGTCACAGCACTCCTGGTGTGCCTGGCCTGCTGGCTGACCCTGCTTGTCCCAGGCTCGGGGCCTTCCTGGTGCTCGCCAGTCCCCTGGGGGTGACAGAGGTTGTGGGGATGGGGTGTAAGGAGCAGCACAAGCTCATCTCTACCTTTCTAGAAAACCATGCATGATGGTACAAAGTACCTGTTACAGGAACTTGGAACCTCTCTGTTCATGAGTGAATGTAATGAGCTGCGAGGTCTGGCATTGCCCAGGGCACAGGCGAGGGCTACATCCTCCCTGGGGGCTGCCGACCCAGCCCCCTCCTAGAAGTGGCTCCCCTTGGCAGGCCTAGGAAGTCTGCGGGACCCTCACATTCCCCCCCCCACGCCGCCCCTGCCAAGAGTGCTTCTGGCCTTATCTGCCTGAGCTGGAGGTCCTGGCCCAACACGGTCCTTAGGGGCTAACATTGCCATCCAGGATTTCCCCGGGGCCAGCCTGAGATTCTACACAGGAGGTGGTGAGCATGAGAAGTGACCTCCCTGCAGGGTTGGGGTGAGCTGACCCAGCCCAGGATGGAAGGCAGGAGAGCTGAGTGGGAGGCAGTTCCGAGTCTGTGCAAGCAGACAGGAGGAGGGGCAGAGCCTCCAGGGTGGGAGGGAGGCCAGAAGACCCCAGGCCCTTCTGAGTTCTGTTTGGAGGCCCTGAGGATGGGGTGTAGGGATGCAGGCCAGTGCCCACTTGAGCATCAAGCCTGGGGGTCTTGTGAGGCTACACAGACCACCTCTGAGTACTCTCTGTGGTCTGAGGGAGGGGTCCGACATGTTCTTTCCCCCCGGCTGTTGGTGCCGGCCTCGGGACCTGGCCCGCCCTAGTCAGCTTGGTGCCCGAAAATGGGAGGAAAGCACCTGTCTTGCTGCATGTGGGAGCCTGCTTCTCCCTGTGCTGTCTCCCGAATTCCAGAGCAAACCTCCACAGAGGCTCCCATCAGCCAGGGACTCGAGAAGTGAGCTCAGACAGGCCCCACATGTGGTCTGGAAGGAGGAGGTGGCCCCTGGCCCCAGCCTGGCCTGCACACATGTCAGGGAGGGGCCGGCTGGGCCTCCAGGACCCCAAGAGCCTGAAAACTGCTCTGGAGCCAGGGGTGGGCAAGGCTGGGGGCGCTTGAGGCCCCCACAGAGCACACCTAGAGCTGAGCTGGGGGTCGATTTCTTCATTTCTCGACCACCACCTCTGCCCCAGGGGCCTGCCAGGCTGGCTGCTGACAGAGAGAGGCTCGGGCGAGGGTCATCCGGGTGGACGCTCCCTGCCCATGTCCTGAATCCCGGTGGCCTGGCTGACTGCGAGGTGTAGGCTGCAGCTGGGGGCTGGCGGGCAGGCTCGGACAAGAGCTGAGGAGCCGCTGTTCGGGTGACGATTTCCTGAGACCATAGCCAGTAATGGGGGTCCAGGGGAGGCCCGGAGGGAAGGAGGGCGGGAACTGCTGGGGCCCGTCCAGCCAGAGGCTCGCTTGAACCCCAGACCGCCGGCTCCCACCGTCACAGCTGCACGGCTCCCTCTGGCTGACCCCATTCCCACTGTCACAGATCCACCGGAGTGGGTCCCAGACGAGGCCTGCGGCTTCTGCACTGCGTGCAAAGCGCCCTTCACCGTCATCCGCCGGAAACACCACTGCCGCAGCTGCGGGAAGGTGAGCGGGTCCTGGAGGCCAGAGGTTGTCCCTGCGGCCCCAGGGACTGAGGCTGCGGTCCTCCCCAGGGGGCTGTGCACAGGATCTGGAAGCCAGGACCGATGCCCCGGCTTGGTGCAGAGGTCCCTGAGCCCTGGGCCCTGCTCTGACCTGGTCCAGGGTGTGGACTTGAGGCCCCCAGCCCCCTGGGTCCTGATGGTGCTGCTCCTGGCCACTGCAGAGCTGGGGATGTGCAGGGAAAGAGGGTCTGAGGGCGCCAGAACCCCCTCGGTGAGCCTGGCCTCCTGGGGCCGTGACCCACGCCAGGTTTTTCTGAAGGTCCCTGTGGCACGCGGGCGACCCGCAGGGTCCCGCCACTGCCGCCTCGCCCGGGCTCGGAAGGAGGGGGTGGGAAGCGCCCCCCGCCCCCGCCGCAGGGCCAGGGTCGGGAGGGTCGAGGCACAGGGCCCGGGGCTGCTGGGGACCCTGGCTCACTGCCCCCACGGCCCGCCCCTCAAACTGCAGATCTTCTGCTCCCGCTGCTCCGCGCACTCGGCGCCGCTGCCGCGCTACGGGCAGGTGAAGCCCGTCCGCGTGTGCACGCACTGCTACGTGTTCCACGTCACGCCCTTCTACAGCGACAAGGCGGGCATCTGACGCGAGCCCCGGCATCCCCACACCTGCCGGGGCCCCCGCGGACTCCCGGGGAGGAGGTGCCGCTGGCTGCGGGTCTCCACGCACCTCAACAAGCTGCTGCTGCCGCCACTGGAGGGCGCTGCAGGCCGCCCAGACTCGCAGGACGCCCCGCGCCTCCGTCCCCGCCCCGCCCCCCCACCGGTGCCCACCCCCCCTCACCCCCCCACGGGCCAGCAAGAGGTCGGCTCCGGGCAGTGGGGGTGTCCCGGGCGGCCAGGTGGTTGCCTGGGCGGGGGTGGGCGCGCCTCCTGCCCGCCCCCGCCCCCGGCGCCCGCCCCCGGCCCCGGCCCCCGCCGAGCTGCTGTCCCCAGGCTGAGCCGTAGTAGAAGGCCTACTCGGAGCCTGCTCTTGACCGGGAAAGTGGGGTCGCACCTGGGGCCAAATCCTGGGCAAGATGGGGGACACCTCCAGGAGAGGGGTCAGGCCTCAGTGTCCCCCGGAGGGCTTCCCCGTGCTCTGCCCATTCTCTCTCCCTGCCCATAGCCCACAGCTGCCTGTCCCTGCTCCCCTTCGGGACCTTGACCAAACAACAGGCGAGTTGGTTACTCTCAGAGGGGGAGATGCAGAGGCACACCCAGCTCTTCTGGGCCCACCCAAAGGCGCGCCCCTGCCCACGGGTGCCCATCTGCTGATGGGATGGGGGGCAAACAGCTGCCTGCACGGCGCTGAGACCCAGGTCCCCAGGCTCTCAGACCAGGGCTCCCAGGGGCCAAGGACCACCACCCACCTGCTGCCACCACCCCCTTCCCTCTGTCCCCCGGGAACCCTGGCCCACCTCCTCCCACCCCGGATTGGCCCGGGCCTCAGGCTGAGGCGGCCAGCCAGCCCCAGCACGGACACCTCAGGCTTAAATC
This sequence comes from Zalophus californianus, assembly GCF_009762305.2. Lineage (NCBI taxonomy): Eukaryota > Metazoa > Chordata > Mammalia > Carnivora > Otariidae > Zalophus > Zalophus californianus. The sequence goes on along the minus strand of NC_045596.1, from coordinate 1,435,124 downwards.
TCAGGCTTCACATTGCAGTGACGATTGCAGCTTTATTTTTAGAGAGACGGCACACTACTTCTTCTTTTATAAGAAAATCCAGCTTCTGCTGAACAGTGGGTGCACATGCACAGAAACAGCTTCGGGGGGGGTATACAAAGGAGGGAATATTATGTATTGAGATTATTTTTATTTTCTAAATGCTGTAATTCGAAGCCATTTCCATAAATCTCTTTAAGGATTGCAGACGCTCGTTTCTGATGTGAACACGGACTTCTTTTTCTGTCTGGGAAGGGATGGTGTTCTTGCTAATATGTGTTCTCCCCAAAAGCCCCTTCCCATGCCCTGCCTACTTGTCCAGCCCCTTGTCTCATGTGTCCTCAGCTCAGACCCCTGGTGTGTGTGTGTGTGTGTGTGTGTGTGCGTGTGTGTGTGTGTTGGGGGGTGCTCTTGGACACCCCCACCTTGGAGCCCTCCCCACCCTGGTCCAGGGCTGAGCTACCCACCCACCTGGGGGTGGCTTCTGGAGTGCCCTGGGGAGAATGCAGGCGGGCAGGCTGCACCCTGGGGTTGCCATGGCAATGGCACCTTCCTCTGCTCTTGGAGGCTGATCCCTTGGGAACTGGGTGCCCAGTCCCTTGGAGGTAGACACTGGGACCTCAGAGAATGGGGGTATGGTTGGGAGAAACCCCAGTGGCCACCAGACCCACTTTCTTTCTGAGAGGTGAAAGAGTATTCAGAATTTGGGGGCTCCCTAGGAGCAGTCCTGAGTCCTTCAGGAGCAGAAAAGAAGGGGTGTCTGGCTGCCCACCTGGACAGAGCCCCTTCCACCCCTGTGGGTGGCTGCAGCTGGTGTCACTGGAGGGACAGCGGTGCCTCCCGGAAGGTCATGCGGGGGTCGGGGGGAGCAGCTCATGCTGCCACAGACCAGGAAGTCAGCCCTTACAGGAGAAGCCTCTAGAGGGAGAGACACCCTTTCCTCTCCTCAACAGGCACCCACAGTTATCACCTTCCAGACTTATCCGCCAGGTCAGGCTGGGCGGAGTGGAGACCCAGAAAAGAGGGTCTGCCCGCCCTCAGCACAGACAGGGCCGCCCTCCAGAGGGAGAGGTCTAGGCCCCCGGGGACACAAGGGAGCTCTGAATGTGGCCGAGAGCCAGGAGGCCTTCCACGCCAGACTTGGCCTGCCTTTGTGCACCCCCACCCCAGGCTGCCCTGCAGGAAGTTCTCGGGACACGGGAGCACCCTGTGAGGGTCCTGCATCATGAGACTCTCCATGCTAAACCAGGGATGTGTGGTCACTCTACTCTTCTACAGGGCTATCCACATCCCAAGGGCAGAGCCAAGACCTGGAGGGGAGGGGATGAGTCCAACACAGAGTTTCCCACTCAGGAAGGTTCTAGAAGGAACGGCCTGCTGCCCACCACAGTAGGGCCTCAGGACTGGGAAACCTTGGGGGTAGGGACAGGGAGAGAGCCAAGAGCTCTGAATTTGGAATCAGCCCTTGCAACCTGGCCTTGGGCCTCGAGCTGGTTAGCCTTCCTGAGCCTCCGGTCCCCTTCGTCACCACCACTATGGCCTTCCGCTTTGAGTGTGCTCTACTGCCCTCGACAATCCCCTCTGGGGCAGGATCCCTGTGTCATGTGGAGAAACCGAGGCTCAAGGAAGTCAGTGGGTGGTGGTGGTGGAACCAGAGTGCCCGGAGACAGCCCCAGCTGGCTGTGCCTGGAGAGCCACTTCTGAAGGCCGCTCCAGAGACCAGGGCTCCACCAGCCTCAGAGTGCCCACCACACCCCTGTCCAGCCTCGGGAGGAAGGCTGGGGGCTGCCAGCGGCTGGGCACACCTGGGTCTGTCTTGCCCGCCTCACCCCTCTCTTGTGCTATGCACAGGCTCTGGGGAGAAGGCCTTGCATGCTCCCTAACACCGCCACCCCAAGCGTCTGGCAACAGGCGGGGACCCTAGGCCTGACTGGGCCCCACGGGTACTCAGGCCCCGGATGCAGCCTGCCGGCCACCAAGTCAGAGGATGGAGGGTCTGGGCTGGGCGCACCCTGAGCTCTCTGCACCTCAGGAGTCCCTGGAGCAGAGAGGGCCACCGTAGTCAGCCTCAGAGAGGTGGCGTGGGGGTGGGGAGAAGGGGGATGCCCCAGCCAGTCCCGCTGCAGGCTCAGCTCAGTCCAGAGGCCCCCCGACTCCCACCCCCACACCCCCTGGCCTCTGGAGGTGCCCCTGCTGCCTGTCCCCATCTGTGGCTCACCGTCCCCACAAACATGACCAGATTTAGCCAGCCTGCCCTCAGGCCTGGTGCACTTCCCCCGGACACCCAGGCAGGCGGCCACGGGCGGAGCCGTGTGGCCCTGGGGTGGCGCAGGAGCCCAGAGAAGAGGACTGTGTCGTGTCCTGGCTGCTGACTAAGGTGATGGGACAGTAGCCCCCCAGGAGGCCACTGGCAGGAGCGGGGTTGGAGGGGTGCTCCCCTTCTCTTGGGGCAGAGGACTGAGCTCCCTCCTGGGTCCCCACTATAGCCCCCGGTGGCCACCAGGGGGCGCCTGCCTGCAGTCGGCTCTCCCAGCAGGTCTGGCTGCCAGGGCCACGGGGGACACGGGAGCGCTGCCTGCAGGGCGAGAGAGGGTCCTGGCTCAGCAAGCACTATATGCAGGGCAGACCCCATCCCAGATCCATCTGGGTCCTGCTCGGAGTTGGACATCTCAAAGCACCGGGGCTGGGGCTGGGGGCTGACCCTCCCAGCTCTTCTGGTTCCCTGGACTCTGCAATGGGAGCTGGGGGGCAGGTGAGCAGGACTCAAAGTGGCCGCCCAATGCCACCCCCTTGACCCAGAGTCCTGGAAGCTCTATCTCTTCAGAGGCCCACCCAAAGCCCCCTCCTCCAGGCAGCCTTCCCAGACAGCAGCAGCACCCCCATCCTCACACACATTCTCAGAGCACAGCCTGGGGTCCCTTTGAAGGAGTCAGCAAAACCCTCAGGGCCTCTCCTGACTCTGAAACTGGGGAGCGGCAGATTCCAGCACCGAGCAGTCACTCAAAGGGGATGTCACCCCAAAGACTTAAAAACACAAGCAAGGCTCTGGCTTCTGCTCGTATGCTCAAGGCACGTCAGGGCTGGAGCCTGCACCAGAGCTGGGCAAAGATGGGCACCCAGACACCCCAGACCTTCCCTGCCCTTGGGGACCTGCAGGTCTGGGGCAGGGGCACGTGAGCTGGCTAAGCTGGCTGGGCCTTGGGGGGTGAGTGGGGTATCCATGGAGAATGGGGTGCCAGAACAGTCCTGAGAGCTTGAGCAATGGGGGTACTCCTGGCCAGGGTGGAGCACATATAGGGATCAGGGCTGGGTCACCCCAGGCACCAAATTCAGGCTTTGTCCGGAGGGCACTGGAGAGTCGTGGAAGAGTTCTGAGCAGGGCAGGGCACGGTCAGATTTGTGGTGTGGATACCTCACAGGGAGATGGGCGGGTGGGAGCGGCCAGGGTCCCATCGGAGGCGGTCACATGGCTTTAGCCAGTCACCTCTGGACTGCCTCCCGTCACACAGGGCCCTACCAGGCTGTGTGGGTGGAGGTCTGAGAGGCCTCTGTGCCCTCGGATGGAGGCAGCCTGGGTCACATTCGCCAGAGCCCAACCCTCTGGGTCGAGAAGCTGCTGGATGACCAGGAGCCCAGGGGTGGGGAACTGGGGTGGGTTTCCTGGGCTCGGGCCCGGCGAACAGGCCAGAAAGGCCTGGGGCAGAGAATCCTAGATGGCGGTAGTAGGAGAGGGGTTTTTGGTGTGAGCCTGGAGGCCCCTATTGTTTGTGGGAGGGAGACCTGCCCATCTATTCCAGGCTCCTCCTCCCTCAGACGAGAGGGCCCACAGCCATTAGGGGCCTGGGGGCAGCAGCAGGGCTAACCCGGGCTCCCTGTCACGCCCCACCTGGGGCCGGAACTGGACGAGGTCGCTGGCCCTGAGCCGTAAGAGTTTCTGGCCCTCTGGCTCAATACCACAGCAAGTGGTTGAGTCTATACCACATCCCACCTTCATACCTTGTTTTGTTCCTATAAACATTTTTTAAAAGAAAATTTTATTGTTTTGTTTTTGGATATCTCAGTTACAAAAAAAAAATTCATTTAATTTATAATTGTCTAAGTTGTCCAGGGTCATCGAATATAGCGGGGAAAATAACTTGTAAAGTGAGAAATAAATCTACTCCAAAAACTGTTCACAAATACAATAAACTATTTCCTTTTTTTAAATTTAAAAATAACATTGACATTATGTTAGCTCTGCACACATTATGTCTTCATGCATCTTGATATCATTGCTGCCCCCTCACCGTATCATGGAGACCGTTTTTTCCTGAGGGCTCGGCTTTGTAGAAGGCCCCCAAATGCTCAGAGGCCTGGCCCGTGGCTGGCGGGCTTGGGCAGCTGCCGCTCCAGCCCACCCAGGCTCCACGGGGACTCTGATGCTGGCCGATGGCGACTGGGCAGGCCCGGCCCCATTTCTCTGTGTGTAGGGCCAACAGTTAGAGGCACTTGCTGATTGGGGCTGATGTTCATATTCCCGACACTTTCTGGGCATCCCTTTGTGCCCTGCCCACTGCTGCCTGGGACCTTCCATGGATCCTTCTTTCCAGCCCAAAGCCACCCCGAAAGGTATGTACTGTCAACTGTTTTATAGCTGGGAAACAGGCGGAGAGAGGTTAAAGCGAGGTGGCCAAGATCTTGTGGCCAGACTAGAATCCAGGGACACTTTGGGAGAGGCACCCCGGGACAAAAGTCCCCTGGGACTCCCCTCTGGTGCTGGTGCACACCAGACATCTCAGGGCAGGGGAGCCATGGCTTCTAGGGGGCTGGCTGTCATGCTGGGGCAGGCCTGGCCCTCTGATGACCCCAGGCCAGGCTCTCTGTCCCCTCCCCCACACACACACCACAGTCCCAGAACCTGTCTGCAGGGAGCTAACCAAACGTGGCCTGCCACCCCCCCGCCCCCCCCCCCCCCGCCGGCCGTGGGCCCGGGGAAGGCAGGTTGCGTGCTGTCCAGGCAGGCGGGGCAGCCCCTTACTCTCAGCCTCCTGCCCAGAATGCTGGGGCTGTGGACCCAGCTGGGAGCAGGGAGTCCACCCCAGTGACTGGGGAGGCAAGGGAGAAGGTGAAGCCAGGGCTGGGTCATCCTGGAAGCAGGAGGAAGGGGCTTTGGAGAAAGAAGGGCCTTGAAGACCTTCCCATCCTGGGTGGGGGTGCTTCCTGGGGCCGTGCTCTGGGTGGGGGTGCTTCCTGGGGCCGTGCTCTGGGTGGGGGTGCTTCCTGGGGCCAAGCCGGGAGCCACAGGCATGTTCCCAAGGCTGGGAGGTCAGGGTGGAGCCCTGGGCCAGAGAAAGGGAGCCAGGGCCCAGCAGGTGTGGGGGAAGCTAGGAAGCAGCTTTCTAGAGGTTTCTTTCCCTCAGATCTCCTTAGGGCCTTAAGTGCCCTCCCGGGACCGTGGGGGTGGGGAGGAAAGCTGCCTTTACTGAGCTCCTGGGCCAGGAACCCTCACGCCATCCTCCAAACACTGCAAGAGGTGGGTGCTACCGTTCTCCTTTCATAGCCAGGGAAGCTGAGGCTAGGGCGCAGGTGGGGGAGGAAACCAAGCAAGCTGGGCAGAGAGGGCCTTCCAGTCAAATCGGGAAGTCCCTTTTGGATTCAGGCCCCACTCCTTCTCCTAGAGCCTCTGTCTGGGAGCTCTGGGGTGGGCTGGGCTCCCCTAAAGGACAAGCAGGGGAAACAATCTGGGGGATGGGACAGTGGGGGAAATGTGGGCTGGTGCAGGAGGGATGCACGGTGGAGGGCCCCTGGGGCCTGGGTGCTTGGGAGGCGCATCCGGAGTGGGGGGCAGGAGAGGTCTATGTCCCCTCTTGGGCTCGAAATGGAGATAGAGAGAGGGGGCCTGAGAGGTCTGCGTCCTTCCTTAGGGGCCTGGACTCGGGCTGGTTCCCGCTGGGACAGGGCCCTGCACTGGAGAAGGGGCAGGAAGGGCTGGGCAAACATGGGAGAGAAGTAGGTGAGGAGGCAGCCGGCCTAGCCTGGGCTCAGGGAAGCCTCCCTGGAAGAGGTGATACAGCCTTGTTGGAGACCTGCCCTACAGAACTGGGCCTGCGGTGGCACAGGACCTGCAGCTTTGGACCCTGGGCCAGCCGGCTGCTCCTATACACCCCCCTCCCCCACCGAAACATACCTGGGGAGGGCCCACTGACGCTCACGGGTGTGGAGCCTTGGCTGGCCCCAAGTGAGACCAGCACCGCCCCACCCCTGTTCGCCCCCCCACTCCTGGCAGGCCCCCACCTTGCGGCTTAGTGTCTTCCCTGCAGGCTCTGTCTGGTCCACAAGGCTCCTCCCTGGTTGCCCCCAGGCCTGGGGTCCTGATGCCTCAGCCCATGCCATGCCCTGGCCCTCCTGCTCTGCAGCTGGTTTGCGGCCCACACTTCTGCCCTCACTCCCACACACTGCTTGCCACCGGCACTCACAGGCCGTGTGGCGCCCCTGCAAGTGCTTGGTCCCGGGTGCTACTGGGAGAGGGGCTCCCGAAACAGCCTAGGGGCAGATGGAGGCAAGGTGGGACCACTCCTTCTGCTCTCAGGCTGGGGTGCGGTACACACGTGGTTCCCAGGGTCACACCTGGGTACTTGCTCTGCGGGCTGTGACACACAGCACCCCTCCTGCCCCACAGCAGTTAGTGGGGTGGACGTGCAGCAGGTGCACTCACCCTGGACAAGGTGCCGGCTTTAGGATTGGGCCAGCAACCTGTCCTTCACACAAGCAGGGATGAAGGGACTCTGCAAAATGCTGACCACCAGGTGGTGAGCCTGGGGTTCTGCCTCCTACACCCCTGAACTCTGCATGCATCTGCCCCTCCCCAGAACGGGGCACCCTCCTTTACTCTGTGCAGCTCTTAGGGGCTCAGTGCCCTGGTCCTGGGTGGATTGTGGCGCTGGGGTTACCATCAAGGGATCATCTTAATGTCCATGCAAGGCTGTCTAATGGCAGTATCCGAGTACCCCATTGGGTCCTGCGGAGCTCTGCTGGGAGGGTTGGGGGGTAGACAACACATCCCTAACCCCATTTCTCAGGTCACACAGCTGTGGTTCCCAGGCAAGTAGTGTTAGGCCAGAAGGTGTCTTGGTCTCCATGCTCCTGGGTCACCAGCCCTGGGGCACATTTAGGGGAGCACTAATCTACATGCCCCTGGGATTGCAAGGAGACCCTGGCCAGTCCCTCAACCCCAGGATTCCTGGTTTCCTTATCTGTAAACTGGGGACTCAGAAATACACAAGGGAATGTGTATGAACCATGCAGTAGATCCTAGGACAGAAGGTGCTGAGATTTTTAGTTTTTGTTGTTTTGTTGGCAGCAGCATGCCCCATTTGGACGGCTGGGCAGGGTCGGGCGGGTCCATCCACCTTAACCCACACTCTCCAACCTGCTGGTCCCCTCCCCAGGGGCTCCCAGGCCACCGGTCTCAACAACCAGTGAGAAGGAAGACTGAAGGGACCCAAAGGGACCCGAGGCCAGTGTGGGGCTGCGTCCAGGCTGCCAGACCCTCGTCCTGCAGAGCCAGCTGAGGGTCGGGAGCCACTAGGGGCCACTCAACAGCCAGGAGCTTGATGAGGGAGGGGCTCGCTCCTCTCCCACAGAGGGCAACTCTCCTCCCTAGAGAGCGCTTTCTTGTCCAGAGGGGACCAGCGCCCGGAATGCCTTGGAATGTCCCTACTCTTTAGACCAGACACGAGCACGCAACCCTCCACTCTTGGGGGCCCCTTTCTCCAGGCCTGGGGTCCACTGGGCAGCTCTGAGGGCCCCCCTCTCTGGGTCTCTCCCCATTGAGATGTGGCTCAAGAGGATCTGGCTCTTGGGCGCTGACTCTCTACGCCCCTCCTCCAAGCTCCGGCCTTCGCTGGGGTCACTCTGTATCCGGCGGGAAGGGGTGTCATTTTGCAGCCCACACGGCACCCCCGAGGAGACCACGAGGTGCCGTGCTCCCGCGGAGCCAGAGCTGCGGCGGCTGTCCCAGGGCAACAGGTTCTTGCACACGACGTGCAGACCCCGCGGACCGGCCAGGCGCAGCCGACGCTCCCCGCACCCTAGCGGGCCCCGGCGCGCGGGTCGGCGGCGCGCGGTCCCACCGCGCTCCGCTTCCTCTCGGCAACGCGTCTGGCCGAGGCGCCCTCATTGGCCGCGCGCCTCGCAGCCGGCCATTGGTCCGCGGTCCCTATTTTACATAGACCGCTCTGGGCCAATCGGCGCGTGGCGCCTACTTAACATGCACGCCAGCCGCCAGTCAGCGAGCGCGGGGGCCGGGCCACCACGTGCTGTTGCTAAGCTTGGGCTTCTAAATTGTTACTACCGCGGCGGGCCTATCGGAACCGAGCTTCGCATCTGTCAACATTCTCGGCCCGGCCCGAGGCGTTCGGCCAGCTCCCATTGGCCCCGGCCCGGCCCAGCGCCCGCCCCCGGAGCCGGAGCGCCGGTCCCCATTGGCTGCGTCGGCCGCCGCTCGCCCTTATGTGTCAATTTGAGGGCCCGAGGCGGAGGGTGGCGGCCGAGCGCGCAGGGAGTCCGCCGGAGTCTGGGGAGTGGGGCCGCCGGGCGCGCGGGGCGGGCGGCGAGCGGAGCCGGCCGGAGAGGGCCGGGCAGCGGCCGCCGCCGTCCCGGAGAGCGCGGGCCGGCGCGGGCGGGCAGGAGGATGGAGCTGAATTCCCTGCTGATCCTGCTGGAGGCGGCCGAGTACCTGGAGCGCAGGGACCGAGGTAGCGCCCGCGCCCCTTTGTGCGCCGGGCCGCGGGCGGGCGGGCGGCGGCGGGGCCGGGGCCGGGGCGGGGGCCCGCTGACCGCGCCGTCTGTCCGCAGAGGCCGAGCACGGCTACGCCTCGGTGCTGCCCTTCGACGGCGACTTCGCCAGGAAGAAGACAAAGGCGGCCGGCCTGGTGCGCAAGGCCCCGAACAACAGGTACCGCCCCCCCGCGCGGCCGCCCCCACTCCCCGCCCGGCCCGGCGCCCGGGGTCGCCCCCCGGAGCTCCCTCCCCCAACCCGACCCCCGGGCCTCAGCCCGGCCACAGGCCGCGCGCCCCGGCGGCCAGCCTGGAGGAGGAGGCGCGCCCGGGCCGCGGCCGCAGCCCCGCCCGGCCGGCCCCGCCCGCGCCGTCGCCATCTTCCCGCGGGCCGCGCCTCCTCGGCCTCTCGCGTAAACAGTGCCACGCGTACAGCGCCAGCCGCTCGGGGTCTCCTCCCGCAGCCGCTCCCCGCTCCCAAGTTGTTCTGGACTTTTCCGGGCAGGAAAAAAGTTGTCTGTGGGCGCTGGCCGGTGCCCCGCGAGTCCGGGGAAACTGAGGCTCGGTGCACAGCAGCGGGGGACTGCCCGCTCTGACCTCTGCTTGCCACGGGTGGGTGGGCCGCATCTCTCCTACTGTTGGGCTGCGTACCCCCACCCCCGGGGGGCCTAGACAAAGAAGGCGCATGGAGGCCCTGCCTTGGGCCCCCAGCCCTCCCACGGAATCCACCCTCCTGTCCAGTCTCCTGACATAAGTGAAACGCAGCGACAAGTGTAGGGTCTCCTTCTTTGGGACAGGAGGCCCTTTTTAAGGGGAGCCGGAAGAGGTGCAGGCCGCTGTGCAGCAGCTCTCCCCCGCCCCCCCTCTTCTGGCCTTGTTCCCAGACTGTAGAAGCAGAAAGCTGGGGTGCACATCCCTGGGGGGGGACCCCGAGCTAGGGCTCCCGCGGGGTTCCACTCTCTCGGCTGCCGTGAGGACCACCCCACACCTGGCACTGCCCGGCCAGCTTTGGCTCGGGACCATGTCACCGGGCGGGGAGCTGGGCTTGCAGGGGGCTTCGGGGCCCCTTGGCAGAGGGTGCGGCTCATTCCTGTGGCCTGCCTGTTCTTGGGAAACAGAAAGGCTGGCACAAGGACCCATCTCCTGTGACGTCCTGGCGCCCTGGGCCTGGCAAGGAGCTGGTTGAGTCTCCATCTGCCCTGGCTGGACGTGCCTCCCAGTCCCAGCCCCTGGTCTCCTACTGAGGACAGTTTGGGAAAAGATATGTGAGGGGGGCACCCCGGCATCGGGCCCCCGCTGTTGGCTCTCACTGCCCCCAGTGCCCCAGCGCCCATGGAGAACTCTGGGGCATGACCTTGGACTCCCACGGGGTACCCAAAGTTGATAACCAGAATCCTAGCTAAGACTCTCTGGGGGCTTTGGTGTGCTGAGTGGGTCAGTACCTCCTACTATCCGCCCAAAGCAGGATGGACGTGTTATTTTTATCTGCATGTGAAGGCTGAGGAAACAGGCACAGAGAAATTGAATTACTTGCCTGGAGCCACCCTCCCATCCCTGGGACCTCTGTTCTGAGGTGGGGTCTTGGCCTTTTCCATTCTGCCAAGCAGAGACCCTCAGGGCCCTGGGGAGGACCGAGAGAGTCTCCTGGGCTGCAGTGCACCTCCGGGCCGCTCCTCTGGGCAGAGCTGGCATCTCCCAGGGATGAGGCCCCCTGGGGCTCACAGAGGTGGCCCCTCGAGGCGGTCCTTGTCCAGTTGGGCCTGGCCAGCCCGGAGCAGGGCCTAGAGGATCCGGAGCCCTGACTTGCCTGGCAGGGCTGTCCTACCCTGCAAGGCTTCTTCCTCTCGCCACGGTGAGGGGAAGGGATGGGCACCGCTGGGACCGAGGGCGATGTGTGTGTGGGAAGCCCCACAAGCTCCAGGAAGGGCTTTGGGGGACAATGGTTCATCAGGAGGGAACTGGAGCCGGCCTGCTGGGGTTCAGGTCCTCCAAGAACATGGCTGAAGAGTACCTACCCGGAGGGGTTGCTGTGGGCTGTGAACCAAATGAGGGCAGGAATATACTTAGCAGAGCCCCAGCCTGGGGTCCCCACTTCTCCCTAGGCCTGAGACAGGATGTTCCTGGGACCCATGTTACAAACCTGCCAGAGGCTATCACCGGTGTCTGGACCTGGGAGGAGCCCTAGGAAGGGCTCTGGGCCTCTCTCCATCCCCAGCCAGCCAAGGACTGACCCTCTTCCTCCAGGAGGGGGTCTAGCCCAAACTGTGAGCGGGTGGCCAGGCACATCTCTCTACATCGAAGGGCACTCACTGACCCTTACGTCCTTCACACGCAAGCAGACCTCCGGACCCACACAGGTGCACTGTGGTTCAGGCCTTGAGCAGCCTGACAGCTATGCCCCTTCCTGGACCCGGCCAGCCCCGGCAGAGGTTCTGAGGCTCCCTGCCCAGCTCATGTGATCGGCAGGCCCTCGGGGCTCTCCTAAAGCTGCACAAGGAGGCCCAGGGGCTGACTGCCCTGGCGAGCAGAGGGGAGACCTTGCGTCTCAACTGGCTTTGATGGGGCCGTGAATCATGCTAGGCAGCAGAAGCAGGAAGGATGGGCAGGCACTCTGACTTGTGGGATGGGGACAGGAGACACCTAGTCCACAGTTCCTACAGCAGGGGAGTGAGGGCAGGCAGGCAGAGGTCAGCAGAAGCTCCAGGAAAGAGTGAGGGAGGGGTGGGGGACACAGCAGTCAATCTGGGTGTCCCCTGAGGTGGCTTGGGGGCCCTCTGCTCACATGCGAGGCAGCCTGGCAGGCCTAGGAGCCCTGGCTGTCCATGGGGTCCTCACCTGAACTGGGAAAATGATGGGGAACTGGAAGATTCGCCCTGCCGTATTATCGTCCTACAGGGCAGGTGCTGTGGCCCTGTCCACCAGGGTGCTCAGGACTCTGTATCCCTGTCTGGATGGGCCAGGTGGGCAGGGCTTGAACAGCAGCTGGGGTCCCTATGCCCAGAGAGTCCAAGACCATGGCCCCAGAGGGAAGCGAAAGGGCCAGCCTCAGTCTCCCTCTGGCCCACTGGCCCAGGAAGCATCCACATATTGGAGGCATCCTTATGCTCTGATCCCTCTTGGGCTGGGTCTGCTCTGTCCCTGGGTGTCCGCACTGGTCCGATGAGCTGTGAGGATGCAGGTGGGAGAGCCCAACAGGGTGAGAATGGTGCTCTGGCTGGGTCAGGGTGGACCACCCCATGTCTGTGCTCCCCTGCCGTTGGCCCTTTGTGCTAGCTCCCGTGGCCTCCAGGGGTGGGGAGTGGAGAAGACTGGTAGCTTAGCACCTGGGAAGTCTTGGGAGCACAGGGTGCGTCAGTCCTAGTACCTTCTGGGAGGGGTCTTGGACCCTCCTGCTGGCCAGAGCCCCCACATGCCTCACAGAGTAAGCCGGGCAACCCTAGGCACCCGTGGACAGAGCTGCAGCTCTGTGTTTCCTGTCCTTGTCACTCAGTGCGAGGTCCCCCCCCACCCCTGCCTTGGCTCGGCAGCTGCTCACCTGCCCCGGCCCTCCCCGCCCTGGGCCATCCTGGGGCCCAGACCCTGTCTGCCACCATCTACAGGTTCCTAGGTCCCCGAGTAGAGCTGTTGTTCTTGGGCCTTGGTGACCAGGCAGCAGAGTGAGCTCTGTTTTTCTGTCTCTCTAAACAGGTCTTCACACAATGAACTAGAAAAGCACAGGTAAGTGATCCCCTGTCCCCCGCTCCCGGTCGCCCGTATGAGCCACCTAACACATCCCACCCACCCTTCTGCTGGGGGGCTGCCATGGCCACACCCTCCGGGTCCCACCGGATGTGTCTGGGCATGGCTGACCGTGCTGCCAGGCTGGGCCCTTGCTTGGGCAGGGTCCGTCTTAAAGGCAGAATCAGACTGTGCTGTCAGGCACTCCCATGCCGGGAGATGGAGGCAGGGGCCCGGGTGCTGCTCTTGGAAGTTCAGGGTGGGGGTGAGGGACTTGGAGCAGGACCCCCTATGCTGGGTGACCCTCAGGGCCCGCTCTCTGGAGGAGGAGATCCATCTAACTTGGGGCATCTGAGCCCCTCTGGGAGCAGCTCTTGAGCCTTTAGGATGCTGGCCTCCAACCAGGAGGGCTTGGCCCACTTAGTCTGGGGTCCCCTGCACCCGGGGTCTGCCTTCCAAGGAGTTCCCACTGGTCTCATGTGGGGGCAGTGGGAAGGGCAGCCTGTCTCTGGCGCACGTGGGCTTGAGGGGAAGCTCTGGCCCAGGGAAGGATCCAGGGGAGCCCGCTTCGTGCCCACCTACCGGCTGCAGGGCTGGGTCTGCACTGGGCCCTCTGAGGAGTGGGAGGGCTTGTGGGGAGAAGCAGGGAAGGGCAGCACTGTGGCCCAAGGTAGGCCCCAGGGCCCCTCTCCGGCTGACCCCAGCTTGGGTGCTGCAGGCCTGGCTCTGCCCTCAGGGGTTCCATGACCCTGAGCCTCCTCTAAAATAGGGACAAGACCCAGGCAGGCTCGGCCCTGCAGACAGGGACCCTCATGGCGGACCTCAGTGGGGTGGTGGGAGCTGGGGGTGGGTACAGAGGCCCTGAAGGCAGGAGCCGTGGTGCCAGGACGAAGGGGTGCCACATGGTAGCTTTCTCCTGAGCTTTGCTCCCGTCTGTGAAATGGGCCCATTCTTTTCTCCCTTCTTGGGTCAGTGTAGAGGGGGCTTCTGTAGGCAAGTTGAGCTCCCAGCCTGCTCTGGGAAGGCTTGGAGCTTAGCCAGTTCTGCGTGTTCTCCCCCCGCCCCTGCTCTACGCCCATGGCAGCACCAGCTTCCGCTCCCCTGGGATTTGGCCTCAGCTGGGCGGGGGCTGAGCGGGGACTGGACGCTGTGTTCTCTGGAGGAACCGTACTTCCTGGACTGGTCCCGTGTGTTTGAGGGGCTCCCGGGCAGGCCATGGAGGTGGGGCAGGTACAGGGGCGCCAAGAGCCAGGCAGGCCCCGGGGTTGCTCCCAGGCTGGAGGAGGTGGTCAGCCTTCACCGGGACCCCGGAGCCTGGACGGGCACGTGAGGGGTGTTCTGGAGAAGGCCCTGGGAAAACAGGCCCTCAGTGCAGACGGGATGATGCTGCGGAAGACGGGTGCCCAGGGCGTGGCAGCCTGTGCAGGAGGACAGGTAGCTAGCCTTTGACTCCTACACCTGCCCCTTGACCCTGGCCTTGGCCTCAGTCACCTTCTCCCAAAGCCCGCCCTTAGGCTGGGCCTCGGGGGGTCCTTTTGAGACACTGCAGCCGGATAGATGGGTGACTTGAGATCTCTGTCCACTCCCCCATCCCAGTGCAGGGTCCTGTTTCTGGCTGGCCAGTGGGCAGGTGTGGGCAGCCATGAGGAGCCCCTGGTGGGGACCGGGATCACGGCTGTGCCTGTGACTGCCCAGTGCTGATGCAGGATATGCCTGGCTGCTGGCCACAGGAAGGAAAGAAGCATGGCTGGGTCACCCAGCCGGCCCTGGGGCGGGGGTTGGGGGGGGGACGGCGCACAGGCCCTGGACGCCGCCTTCCCTGGAGGTGTGCCTACATTGGGCCTCTGGGGTTTCCCCTTGCCTGTTCTATGAGCCAGCCCTGTCAGCCTGAGGCCCGCCCAGCCTGGCCCTGTTCCTCCTCCCAGCCCTCCCCATCCTCCCTCATAGGAAGCAGCTCCCACGGGTCTGCTAAGGCCAGGGCTCCGCTGCTGACCCCAGGCCTGGGGGCCACGGAGGTCAGGTGCTCCTGGGCAGGATGGGCCTCCTGGCCCCAGCTCCAGCCTTTAGCCTTTGTGTGTGGAGGTAGGGAGCCCCCAGCTGCCTGGTGCAGTGGCACACGGTCTTTATAAACCACACGACAACTAGAAGCTGCAGGTGAGCAGAAGGTGGCTCCCCATCCCCCCCCCCCACTGCCTGCACCACCACCCCCCGCCCCCGCCCCGAGGGAGCCACAGTTCACAGCATCTTCTCTGACCACCGGGCCTGGGGTGGTGCAGAGCGTTGCTGTGCAGACGCTGGGACCCTGGAACATGGCTCGGGAGCTCTGGGTCTTCTTCCGGGGAGCAGGGGGCTCGTGGTGAGAAGCTAGGAAGGACCTGTGTTGAGAGCTGGGCTGCGGCCAGTGGCCAGCAGCTGAGCTGCTATTAACACTAACGCAGAGATTCCCAGAGGCAGGTTCTGCCTCCTGAGTGCACACAGGGTTCCTTCAGGAAGCGGTGAATTTTCAAAGCTCCCAGGAATGCTGGGGACAGCCACGGGGTGCTGGCAGAGGGCCTGCGGCACTGTGGCAGCCTCGGCACCCTTCCCGCTCCCCGCAGGGGCGGAACACCACAGCCGACGAGGGTGGGAACTTGCCCGGGCCCCCGCAGCCGGCGCTTGGCAGAGCTGGGTCCCGGCCCCCCCAGGCTGCAGGCCTGGCTGAGCGCTCCTGGGGACTTGGGCGGCCATGATGTCCAGTGCCAAGCACTGCACAGGTATCGTCCAGCGGACTCTCTTTGTCCCTCGAGGAGCCTCTGCTTTAGGATTTGTAAAGCAGTCTGTCCACGTCCATCGCAGACGTTCAAGGCCCCCCCGGCCCCCCCCTCCCCCAGAGAGAGCCATCCTAGGTGGCTGGGAGGCTGTACCTGCATCCTCCTCCTCCACACGGATACTAACTTGGATAAGAATGGGACCTTGTTAGCCGCTGTCTCATAACTTGACCTTTCACCTGACACCACGAGTGCTGTCCTGTGTCGGCGCCTTCGCCACCGCGGGTCCCAGGACCGACACAGACTCGCGGCCCTGCTGCCCGCGCTTTTAGCCATGACCTCTGCTTAACGCTGCCCGCACCACCGCCGCCACGTTGTCCCCCGGGGGGGGGGTGGTGCGAGTCGCTGCCACGGCCCTTGGGTGCTGCGGTCCCTGTTTGCTCCCCCACCCACGACCCTACGACGCGTGGCCGGCCGCGCACTGGCCAGCCCCAGAGCCCACCGGTCTTGGCAGTCGGGCCCAGATATGACGGCCTCCCCCACCCCGCCAGGCTTTCATTTCCTCGCGGGCTGCGCGGCCGGCTGGGTTTTGTGTTAGCTTAGCGGTCTGTGTTCTGCAACTTGCCTGTGTGTGTCCTTTGCCCATTTCCACAGTAAGATACTCCTCTTTTTATTTTTGATGTGTATGAGCTCAAAATGTCACGAATACTAACCGTTTGTCTTTTATGTGTATTGCAGATACTTTTCCACTGTTATTTGTCTTTTACCTGTGTTTTTTCTTTCTTGTACAAATTCTCTTTCTGATTGTAAAAGTAATATGTGGTTTTTTTTTTAGCATAGAAAGCCTGAAAATACAAAAAACAAAACAAAACCGTAAAGCCAAAGAAATAAACGTTGCTAACCGCATCACCTGGAGACGCATGCCTCCTGTTCTTCATTGTGTCCTGTTGAGTCTCTCGTGTGCGTCTGCTGTTTGAGTTTTTTAAACAATATTGGGTCCCTTGTCACGTAGGTGGTTCTATATGCCGAACATTCATGATGCGAGAACGTAGACTACACTAAAATGATGGTGGTGGGATTCAGGGTACTTTTCATTTATTATTTTTCTCTTTCTCTTGATTTGCAGTTTCTGATTTTACACAAAGGTCAGGTACTGCTTATGTAAGTGGTAGATTGTAAGAACTGCCATTTGCTACAGTGCAGAGGGACAAGGGGACCCCACCAGTGACCTGGGTGCAGGTGGCAGGACGGCAGGGCCCACTGTGGGACTGTGGCTCTCTGGCTGGCGAGCCCCTCCTTGAGCACAGAGCGCAGTTTGCCGCCCCCCCGCCCCAGTGTTCCTGGCCCCGTTTTCAGTGGGGCATCGGGCAGGGTCCTAGAGCCCCGTGGAGGTGGGGGAGTGGAGGTTCCCGGACTCAGGGTGGTCCTGCTGGTGTGCCGCCTGCCCCAGCCCTGTAGTCCCATGGAGGTGGGAGTTCATCTCTAAAGGTCCTCCAGCCTCGAGGCAGAGTGTGGGGCTGCTCCTCATGCAGGTCCTGGTTCCGCGTGGCCTCGTGGCAGAGCACAGCCTCAGTCCTGTGTCCTGGAGGTTCTTCTGGACGACTGCTAGGTCCCGGGGTGCTGTGGGCTGGGGTGCTGGGTGGGGGGTGCTCTGTCAGTGGGAGGGTGCCGTGTGGGCCTGGGTGACAGACGTAGGGCCATGGGGTCCAAGTGCCGCCAGCCTTCCTCCTGCAGGGTGGGGCTGTTCTCGCTGCTCTGCCAACGGGCTCCTGCCCCGCACCGGCTGCCCCTTCTCCCAGGCCTCGGGTGTCCCCTCGGTCCGCTGTCCTCCCAGGCTCTGAGGCTGAGTGGGCTGTAGATGCGCGGGGGCTCTGGCAGGTCGGGGACAGAGGTGAAAGCCGGGACTTGCCGAGGGAAGGGACCTGCACTGGCCGTAGTACCGGCAGGGCAGCTGGGCAGCAGGCTGTCAAGGCCTCACCAAAAACTGCCCCCTGTCCTCCAGGGGTTTCTTAGCTTGGCCTAAGCAGAGTAGTGTGGCCAGGCATCCCGCAGAGGCGAGGAGGGTTAGGTGCGTGTGGCAGAGGCCCCCTGGCCATCCCGGTGGCCAGAGTGTGCTTCGGAGTGAGCTGTGGCCACCCCCCTCCCCCCGCAGGGATGAGCCAGGAAAGGCAGTGTTTCTGCACGGGTGGGATCCGGGCCAGAGCCCCTCACCCGAGGCCCCCGTGTGAACAGTGCCGCTGGGTCTTATGAGGGCAGTTTGGTGAAAATCTGCATTCATCTGCACGGACACAGGGACACCAAAAAAGTGGTCTCCTCTCAGGGACACCAAACTCGGGGTGGGAGGGGCTGCTCCTTGGCCCTCCCTGAGCCCAGTAGACGTGTTTCTGTGGTGACATGACCAGAGACCACCCTGAACTTGGCAAAGTGGAATGCCAGCCTTGCCTGGGGCCCCCTGGACCTCCGGGAGCAGCCTGAGCAGGGCCCTAACCTTGCCACCCCAGTGTGCCCTGGCCTCCTGGATCCACCACGGAGGGCGGTCACCTCAGGGCGGGCTAGGGCTCTGAGGCCATGCCCCGCGGGCCGTGCTGGGCTGGCTGGCTACCCACGCCCCAGCCACAGGCTCTCTGCTCCGTCGGGGAATCCAGAAGGCGGGGACTGGGCTGCTCGGGGGGAAGCAGGCAGCCAGGCTGGGAGGGGAGAGTCCTGGAGAGGGACCCTCGGCAGGGCCGTGCCGGAGTCTGACTGGCTGCCTCTCGTGCTCCCAGACCTCTCAGGCCTGTCTGCTGCTGCTGTCCCCAGGGCTATGCCACCCTGGCCTGACGGTTCTGCCTCTCCTCTTTCAGACGAGCCAAACTCAGGCTCTATCTGGAGCAGCTCAAGCAGCTGGTGCCCCTGGGCCCTGACAGTACCCGCCACACCACGCTGAGCCTCCTCAAGCGGGCCAAGATGCACATCAAGGTGAGCAGGGGGTCCACTGGTCTGACAAGCTGCCTCAGCTGACCCCAGCCCGTCCCGTACACCCCGGGGGAGTGCCCAGGGGTCCTGAGGGGGGCCACCCAGCCGGTGTACCCTGGGGACCTCTGGGGGTCTCTGGTGGTAGGTGAGGGCACAGGGGATGCTTAGAGTGGAGGGGGTCACAAGCACTTGCTGGGGTTTACTGAGAGGTGGTGGGGGTAGGTGGTAGCCATGCTGGGCTGGGGGAGGTGAAGGGGGTTACAGATAGCCCCTGGGGCCCTGGGCTGTGAAGGACAAGTGGGGTCAGGAAGGGCAGGATGGGAAGCAGGCAGCCCAGGGGTGTTGGGAGGTTCTGGTTAGAGGGTTGAGTTGGTCTCCTGGGGCCGGCAGAGGGGGTGGATGGAGTGAGCCGTTGTCTGGGGCGGGCCCCCAAGGCCTCGAGACAGACCTGCTGGTTTGGTTTGCCGGGGGGGGGGGTGGTCTTAGGACACTTGGGCCAACGAGGGTGGGTCTCAGTCCCCTTGAAGGACCCCTCAAAGCCTCTGAGCACAGGCAGCGGCACCCCCAGGCAGGGTGTTTGGAGCTTGCAGAGAGGCATGGTCCGTGCCCTGGGGCCTCCGGGAGCAGGCAGCTTCCCAGAGCAGAGTGCGGCCCTCGGGGACAGGCAGGGGGTGGGGGGATGTCAGCAGTATGGGGCACAGTGGGGGCAAGACCACCGAGGGCAGGCAGGCCTCCAGGAGGCAGCGCCAGCCCGGGGCCCACACATGCCATGGGTCTTCCGGAGCTGGTCAGCAGATGCAGAGCACAGGCCTGGGAGGTGGCACCTCGTGTAACCTCTGGCAGGGTGAGGGGGCTGCTCATCAGGCCTTTGGGCCCCGCGGGGCCAGCGGTGGGGGATGAGAACCTGCCCTGCCCAGGCCGCTGTGCCCCAGTTCCTGGTCCTGGTACGGGGGATGGTCCCCCTGCCTCCCACCGCTCATAGCTCCCCTGCCCCCAGAAACTGGAGGAGCAGGACCGCCGGGCACTGAGCATCAAGGAGCAGCTGCAGCGGGAACACCGCTTCCTGAAGCGGCGCCTGGAGCAGCTGTCCATGCAGAGTCTGGAACGCGTACGCACGGACAGCACGGGCTCCGCTGTCTCCACTGATGACTCAGAGCAAGGTGGGGACATGGGAGCAGCCGGGCGGGAAGCTGGGAGGGTGGGGTTGGCTGAGGAAGGTAGGGAGGACCGCAGATGTGTGCGCGCGCTGGTAGCAGACGTGACGGGACGTGGCAGGACGAGGCGGGACGTGGCGGGACGAGGTGGGTGAGGCACGGAGGGCAGCTGGTCTGTGCTCCAGGCCCCGTGTGCCTCACGAAGCTGCAGGCCCGGAGCCCCGTGCTTCCCCCCACACCCCCACCCCTGGAGCCTGGAGCCTCTGCTGCCTCCACGAAGGGTGGAGATGAGCCCTGACTTTGAAGGGAGCCCCGGTTGGCACCTCAGCTTCTGATCCTGCCCCCTCCGTTCTCCCCAGAAGTGGATGTAGAGGGCATGGAGTTTGGCCCTGGTGAGCTGGACAGTGTTGGCAGCAGCAGTGACGTGGACGACCACTACAGCCTGCAGAGTGGTGGCTGCAGCGACGGGGGCTACGGGCCCCCCTGCCGGCGGCCTGGCCGCCCCGGCCTCTCGTAGGCCCCGTGCCCTCTGCTCCGTGGCCCGCCTGCCTACCCGGCCAAGCGTGCCAGCCCTCCAGTCCTCGAAAGCCTCTCCACGGGCCCGCTGCTGTGCCATTCTGGAAGCTCCAGCTGCCGCCCGGGCTGCCCGCCTCCGCCCGCCTGCCGGTCAGGGCCTGCCGTGCCGCCCACCCCTCCCAGCTGGGCAGGGACCCCTGCAGGGAGACGGGGCCCAGCTCCCACATCCCGGAGCCCAGCGTAGCCGCCCACGGTCTGTTCTCAGATTTCTAATCATTCCAGAAGTATTAAATATCATTGCTGCAAATCTCGGCGGGCACCGTGTGAGGGGCTTAATGACCACTGCGGGGAGCTCAGACCCCAACCCTGGATCCCAGGAGAAAGGAGTGGACCGAGGAAGGAAGGAAGGCGTGGCTCTCCGTCCATCTGTCCATCTGTCTGTCAGTCCACGTAGGCTCCTGAGGCCTGGACAGAGGGACCCATGAAGGGCGGGACTCGGGTGAGCACCCTGGGGCAAGTGGGTGGAGAGGGCCCTTTGCACCCCACAGGTGTCAGGAGCCAGGGCTGGGCTCCTGGGGGCAGGCCAGGCCACCCCATCCCAAGCTGGGCAGCTTCTGCTCTGTTAGGTCCCTCAGATGTACACATGCACACGCCTAGGCACACGTGCACACACGCAGACACATGTGGTCACTGGACCCAGAGGCTACACACTTGGGGAGGTAGGCCTTCAGGGGTCATCTGGGCACATGCTGGCCCCCGGCCTGCGCTTGGCTCCTCGTCCCACCCCGGCTCACCGTGCAGGGCAGGGGCTCCGCCTCCCAGCCGGGGCCGAGGTGCGCTGGGGGCGGCAGCTCGAAGCCACGGAGTCCTCAGGAGGCTTTCTCATCTACCTTTAAAAATAAAATAAATTGCTGCACTGCCCAGCAGCCCAGAACAGGGCTCCCGGGAGAGAGGCTTTTTCCCCAAAATGAGAGAAACATTTTTAAAAGAGAAAAAAGCTCTGAGGACTCCCCGCCAAGTGACATCAGCGTGTGCTGCCTCAATTTCCTGTACGAGATTTTTGTACTCTATTTTCCTAGCCGTTGTTGTGTCCTTGTTTGCTGAGGGGTGGGAGCGACCCCGCGTCTCAGGGACTCGCCTTGTCTGTCACCGTCGTCCAAGTGTGCCTTGTGCCCCGTGTCTGGCCCCGCCCCCTCCACCACCACCAGCATCTCCCTCGTGGCCCGGGGCACCCGGCCGGCCCCGCAGGTGCCCTCCCAGCTTCCTCCCTGCGCCGCAGCCCCTCCCCCAGCCACGGCTTTCTGGGAGTGCGGGCCTGCGGGGCCGGCCGGGGCTCGTGTGGGCGGCTCTCTGTCACCGGCTGCCCCGGTGAGACCCAGCGCCCCCCCGCCCCCCCGTCTTGCCCTCCCCAGCGGTCGGTCGGGGCCTGCCGGGCAGCCTGGCCTCCTGGTCAGGGGCCTGCTCACCAGAGAAATAGTTCTCCCCTGTACCCCTCTTGACCCTTCCCTGCTCCCCCGGCCTGGGGCGAGAGCTCCAGATTTCAGACATTGGCAGCTGACGAAGACAGCCCTCCGCCCCGGGTAGCCAGGCCTGGGCCTCAGGAGGCTTCTCCTGACCTTTTGTTTCTGAAGAGTCCTTGTCTGCACAGCAATATTTGGAGGGCGCGCTGTGGGCCTGGCCCACAGCTGCGTCTCCTTCCCTCTCTGGTGCATTGTAACCAATTTCCAGATTGTGGGGGAAAGTTCGTGTTTATTTTCGGTCAAGCCGACGGACACCCCAGGGTCGGTGGCCTACTGGGGCAGAACGGGGTCCCTGGGTACAGCTCTGGCACAGAACCTGCCCTGCAGGGGCTCAGGATGATGAGTGGAGAGCAGGCTTTTGGGAGGCAGTGCGTGAACTGGGGGAGACTGTCCAAACATCTTGCTGGTGGTTGGAAGGAAAACTATTCTGTCAGCATCTCCTTCCAGCCTCACTGGGGGGCCTGCGGTGCCCAGACTAGCTCGTCCTGTCTGCCTGAGCATGCCGCACAGTGCTTCTTGTGAGCACCAGCCCGCTCTGAGCAGGGTAGGAGGGCCTGAGTTGAAGATCCCACTGCAGGAGACCTGGGGTGGTCTGTGCTCTCCGTTCTTAAAGCACCAGCTCCCCCAGTAGCTGGGGGCTCTGCTCCCACCCCAGCCAGCAGAATCCTCCCTGGGTGACCCAACTGTGGCCCTCAGCTGACCTTCCTGGCAGCTCAGCCCGTGGCTTTTCGGGCCATGGTTCCCATGTGGGCCGGGGGCCCCTCTCTGCCACCAGCAGGCAGGTGAGGGGGTGGTCCTCAGGGCCAGGGTCTGGTGCTAGCAGTTACTCACACATCCGTTCTCCCCTCCCACTGGCTCCCTGCCTTTCGCACAGGTTAGCTGTTGCTGGTGGCCACAGGGACCCAGTGGGGGCCTGGCTCGAGGCCACGTTGGGTAACTGAGCATCATCGTCGAGTCTCTAGAAAGCGGATGGGACCAGAACAGGTCTGCAGGGGTGTCTGTGACCTCTGTCCATATGCCCTCCCACACCTGTGTGGGCCACTGTGGCCCTCGGCCAGGATCCTGGAACCCCAGGCTCAGGTTTGGGTCCCCACCCTCACTGGGAGGTGACCCCATACACCAGGCCACCACTGCCCCAGTGCGGACCCAGCTGGGTGGGGAGACTGCAAGAAGGCTTCTTCTCCTTGGAGCTCTGGGCCCGCCTCTGTAGTTTGGGTCTTGGAGGCCCAGTGCCCAAGCCTGCCCTCCTGGGCTGATGGAGCTGTGTGCCCAGCCACAGCCCTGCGGGCTTCTGCCCCCGTCTGCCCCAGACAATCCCCATCTGCTGAGTGAGGCAGGCTTCCCCGGCTCTCCCACCCCCTGCCTCTCTCTGGGCCAGCTAACCTGGGGCCCCCTCCCCATGGCCATGTACACAGAACTCTGACCCCGGGCCACATCTAGGGCAGGTTCTTTGCCAGAGTCTGGGGCTGCCCAGGGGGCCAGGTCAGCGCATCACAACATCCTTGCTGGAGAGAATTGGGCCACCCACCTGCCTGTTCACCGGGAGGGACTGTGCTGTACCATTCTGTCTTTGTAATATAAATACAGATTTTTATACCTCACCCCTCTGGCTTCTAGTTCTTTCCGTCACCATATTTGGCTTCCCTCCCCTTGGCCTCCATAGGGAGCCTGAGCCCACCGGTGACCTTGGCAGCCTTCACCGCCCTGCCCACAGCTTCTGCTTTCAGGGAGGCCCAACATACCATGGCCCTTCCCCACTGCCAACCGGCTACCACGGAGATGGCACCGTCGCGGCTGCCTCCCTGGACGGTCACACCTGGAGCTGAAGGAAAGTGGAACCCCACCCCGCCCCGCCAGCTGCCAACCAGATACTCTTGCTGCCGGCATTCCTACTTTGCTCCTGGCCCTGGGGCTGGGGCACTGTCTCAGGAGGACAGGTTGGCCCTTGGGGTGGTTGGTCTCAGGGTGGATAGCAGGTGTTCTCAGCCAGGTGCCCCTTCCACCCAGCTGTGGTTGGCTGTCAGGATGCACCTTGAGAAACCGTCCCTGGGCCTGTCCTCAGCATCTCCCCAGAATGTCCCAGGCATGGCCTCTGCCTACTGCTGTGCAGGGTGAGGGTGTGCGAGGGTGTGGCCCCAGCACAAGGCAACTAGGGGACAAAATGCTCGGGTCGTGGGGAGTTGGGTAGCCAGAACGGGACTTTTCTGGGGCCCCCCAGGGTGCCACAGCACACTGGAGACGGCTCAGTGGTTCCCTCTAGCAGGTTCTGGGGTGTCTGGGAGAGGACCTGCAGGGACCTCCTCCCTCGCCTAGCAGGCTGCAGTACCCACCTCTTGAACCTGGGTGAGTCCCCCTGGGGGGCACCTCTGGAAAACAACGGAATTCCTACTGGGAATGCAGCTGGGGCTTGGGGTGTGAATGAAAACGAGCAGCTTTTGAATTCCAAATATTGCTAGGACTTCCAATCACCACCAACCTTTTATGGACCTCACAAGGGCTCCAGCAGCTGGGCTAAGCACTTTGTGAAGTCAGAGCCTGCTGTCCTCACGCTGGGCCCATCTCAAAGACAGAAAACTGAGGCTCAGAGAAGGTACCCACCTTCCCCGAGTCACCCACTGAGCCAGGGGGGCCTGGGATGGGACCCTGGTCCTCAGGGAAACCCCTCCTGCCATCAGAGTCCATCTCCATATTCAGCCTGGATTACAGGCAGTGCCCCTCAAGGGGGACACCTGCCTCCATGTCCACCCTTCTGCCCAAGCTCTTTTTGGTAGGCAGAAGGGCCTCAGGGGGTCTTGTTGTCTGCCCCAGAACGAATCCCGGGTGCCTGCTTTCTCCCCATCTGCTCCTGCACCTTCACGGCTCGCTTCCCTCTCCCACCCTTGCTTCCCTCCGTCCCTACGCACTCACCAGCCCCCCAGCTCCCAGCTCAGCTCTGTGACCTGCTCCTATGCCCCTTCCCATCACACTTCTGCCAGGATCAGGCCCCCAAAATTGGGTGGCAAGGCCCTTCCCGTGCTGTTTCCTTTCCTGGGTTCCCAGTCCCTAGCTGGGCCAGGCCCCCAGTGCATGCTAAGCCCGCATGAGAATCTTTCCGGAATGTAAATGGGATTATGCCACTTGCCCGTTTAGCTCGCAGGGGCTCTCAACTGCCTCGTCATTGCTTTCTGCCTCCTCAGCCTGTCTTGAGGGCCTCCACGAGCCCCCGAGCCCCCCTACCAGGCCCTTCACTGCCTCCTTCCTCTGAGCCCTGTTACCCCCAAACTCTCCCCATCCGCAATCGAACTATCTCGGTGAGCTCCTGACCCCAACCTGCTCCTGAGTTTTTACTTCTGTTGCATGAATATCGGTGTGATGGAAGACAAAAATCACTTTCTTCCCACCCTCTTCCTTGATACCCTGTGCTTTCTTCTGACCAGGCGGGATTTATAGGAAGACTAGAAAGAAGTGCCACTCTCTTGCTCTGCTGGAAGCTGAGAGTCATCCTGTCTCTGGCCCTCCTGGCTCCGGGGTTCTGCCCTCAAGGCCGCGCTCTGCCCCTCCGGGACCCAGCTTGCGCCTCCTCTCCCCCTTGGTAGGCAGAAGGGCCCCAGGGGGCTCTTGTCGTCCGCCCCCCCCCCACACCCTCCAGAACGAATCCCAGGTGCCTGCTTTCTCCCCATCTGCTCCTGCACCTTCGCGGCTCGCTTCCCTCTCCCACCCTTGCTTCCCTCCATCACGGGAGTCTCCCTGCATCTGTCTCTGGCCACCTTTTTGTCACTTTTGTCACTGAGAATGTCACTCCTCTGCCTGGAAAAGCCCCGAACTCCTCTTACTGCTTGAAGAATGGAGTCCCACCAGTACCAAAAACAGCA
The DNA here is from genome assembly GCF_009762305.2 of Zalophus californianus. Classification (NCBI taxonomy): domain Eukaryota; kingdom Metazoa; phylum Chordata; class Mammalia; order Carnivora; family Otariidae; genus Zalophus; species Zalophus californianus. The sequence goes on along the minus strand of NC_045596.1, from coordinate 1,409,889 downwards.
TCGAAGAACAAATGATCCTTAACATCAGACTTCCGGTTAGACATATCTAAAAACATATTGTCTAGAACCTAAAATACTTGTTAGTATCAGTAGGAGAAAAAAGATTCCTACAGGAAGGAGAAGAGAAAAAGCAATCAGCGAGCCCACTTGCGGCTCACAGCAGTGCGAAGAGGCCTGCCTTCTCGTGGGCCTCCTCGAGGAGGGCTCATCTGTGGGTTCATCTTTTGACTCTGTAAGGACCCCACTAAGACCCCGAACGATTTTGACTGGAGGAGAAAAAATCTTGTGTTGGAAGTAAGTGTAACCTATTTGCTTCTTAAATCTCAAATGCAACCTGACCCTAATAAATCGAGTTTTCAAAGAAAGCTTCTGGGGGCTGCATGATTAAACCTGTTGTGTGTTGTTTGTACTCTGGGAGCTAAGAATATTGTGATTTCTACTTCATGTCTTTATGGCTTTTTTTGGTCCCACAAACATCTTTCAAACAAATAACCACGGTCAGCAATTCAAAATCATACGGAGAATCTGTGGGCCCAGGAAATGACCCAGGAGTCTCGAGGAAATGTGGGATTCTAGAACAGCTCCCTATCCGTCACCCTCCTGTCCCACGGGGATCTTTCCAAAACGCAGCCCCTTTTCTTTCTTCTCCTCTTTTCTAAGTTCCTCTTCGCAGTCTATAAACATCCCCAAGTTCCTCTCATCTGAAAACAAAACAAACCCAAGCCCTCCCCCCACCCCACCCACCTTCCCACCCCCTCATCTTGTGTCATCCCCCTCAGCCTTTGCCTCCTCAGCAAAACATCCTGAAGGCGCTGTCTGCACAGCTTCCACCACCCCCAGGGGCAGTGGCCAAGAGGAGTCCCCCTGGTCCGGGGGCTCCAACCTTGCCTCCCAGCTCACCAGTTGCTTTCCTGGGCCAGCCCCAGCTTGTTTCAGGCGGGGTACCAATCTGTGAGTTTTTTTCCCCTGTAATGTTTGCTTTTCAGATCATTGTAGGCTTTATTGTCTCTTAGAAGAGGAAAATAAAAAAGGAAGACAAATGAAGGATTAATAAGTATCTTTTCCTCAAGATGAATCCATGATTTCTGCTTTAGACCATTCTTTTTTTTTTCTCCCCTAAAAGTATTAAGAAAAGTTATCCAGAAAGACTTCTACCCTTCCAATGTTCCACGAGACTACTTGGTCTCCCACAAGCCACCTTCGTGTCATTTGATGCTGGGGGTGGAGAGAGAACCGACTTTGGAGTAAGGAAGAGTAGATGTGAGTCTGTAGAGGACCGGTGAGGGGGAAATGAGCCTGTCCGGTAGAGATGCGAGCCACCGCCGCCGGATACCGAGGGCAGCCCCGCAGGTGTGGCTGCTCTGGGCTGTAGGGCATCCGCCAGGTGTGCCCGGACTGCGCAGCCTTAGTACAGCTGTCGCCCGCTCATGGACTGACCACCCGTGTCCTGGGTGTGGCACCCTCCTTGGAAAGTGTTCCCTCTTGACTTACATACCTCTTCCACACGTACCACGTATGTTCCTATATTTTCAACTTTTTACAAGTTATATTATATATATATATATATATATATATATATACACACACACACACACATACACCACCTGGGTGGCTCAGTCGCTTAACGGTCTGCCTTCTGCTCAGTCATGATCCCGGGGTGCCCAGATCGAGACCCGCATCGGGCTCCCTGCTCAGCGAGGAGTCTGCTTCTCTCTCTGCCTCTCCCCGTCCCCCCTGCTCGTACTCTCTCTCTCTCAAATAAATGAATAAAATCTTTTTTTTAAATTATATTTTGAAAATGGGATTGTGAAGGAAGTCGGCTTTTGCTTAGTGGTCAGGTGAGGGCTTGCGGATTGCGTGCTTTGCAAAACAACGTTGAACGCAAAAGCTTGTAAAGCGCGTAATGACAGCTGAGCCTAAAGACGCACCAGACGCTGCTCGGCTCGTTCTGGGTCCCGTAGTTCGTCTGCTCCCAAGACTTGTCGAAGGGGCGCGCTCCCTGAAACAGGTCCTGGCGGTGCAGAGCCCACCGGCCGGACGGCCCCGGGCCGCGGCCAGGCGAGCTCCGGGCGTGTTCCTGACCGCACCCGGCTTTCCCTGAAAACGGCCTCGTTGGAGGATGGGGGCCTGGGGAACGGGAGGGCAGGACCGAGAGCCGGCCTGAGCCAAGGAGCCCGTCCAGGCACAGCGCAGCGCCGCAGGACATAGGGCGCTAAGACCCGCCCCGCCCCCGAGACCCCCACCGGGCCCGGCGTACCCCGGCCCCGCCCCCGAGGCGGGAGCCAACCAGCTCGCCCCCACCGGTTGTCGTTTGGCCGGGGGGCGGACCGGCGCCCTGCTCAGCTCCGCCCCAAAGTTCCTCCTCGCCACGCCCGCCTCTGCCGACACCACGCCCGCCTCTGCCGACACCACGCCTGCGCAGACGGTCAAGCCACGCCCTGCCACTGCCCTCTGCGCGCGCAGCGCTCCCGTGAGGCAGTGCGAGGCGCGGAGCGCGGCGGCGGGTTTCTGAGGCGTGCGAACGGAGCTTCTAGAGGTGAATGGCGCCAGCCTCTCCGTGGGGCTGTGGGAGCGGCGCCGGTCCCCCGGCTGCCTCTTCCTTCCAGGCACCCCTGGGGACTCCTTTCAGGCGCGCGAGTCGGGGTCCTCAGGGCTTGGAGCCACGGGCGAGGGCGAGGGCGGGGAGTGCGAAGGCGAGTGGGAGGTGGGCGTCAGCGGGGAGCGCGGCGAGGGTGAGTGAGGCGCAGTCCGGTGGGGGGCGGGACGGGGGCTGGGCTGATGCGGGTAGGCCGGGGCTGGGGGCAGCCGGCCAGGGCCGCGGGCGGGTCCTCCGGGGCGGGGCCGGGGCTGCTCGTGGGGGCGGGGCGCGGGGCGGGGCCGCGCGTGGGTGGTCTCGCGCGGCTTCGGCGGGGGCGGGGCCTCGGCGGGGGCGGGGCCGGGGCTGGTCCTGGGGGCGGGGGCGCGTGGTCTCGCGCCGCTGATAACGCGGGCGGTCGCCCCAGAGGGAGTGAACCGCGCGGGTCTGGGGTCTCTGCAGTTTGTCTTCAACGCTAGTTGGGCGGCCTCTGCGGGTGTATGTTACTAACGTGCGGCCGGTCGCCGCCCGTGGAGTTCCCTTAGTGAGGTCATCGGGGGGGGTTCGGCGCTGCGCTGGTCGCAAAGTAGCAGATGCCGCACGTGTTTTTAGCCCTGTTTGCTTAGTTCTTTGGCACTTCTGAAGTGGCGGGTACTTGGGTTTTGGGGTTCGGGGGTTATTTTGCTCTAGTCTTTTGAAGTATGGTTGACGTACACCGTTGCATTAGTTTTGGGTGCACGGCGTAATGACCTGACATGGGCATACCTTGCGAGATGGTACCGCATTAAGTCAACGCCATCACCGTACATCGTGACTTTTTTTTTTTCCTTTTGTTGAGAAGTTTTAAGATCTGTTTGAGAACGGTTCTTAAATCTGAAGCCTGATGTTGCCTGCAGTAGGTTGATCGTCTCTGGACATTGATTCCTGTGTGAATGGCGGATGCCGATTTGAGTCGCTGAGGTAAACATTTTGTTGACTCTTTCTCTAGAACATTTCCGTATTTATTTCTGTTTTCTCACTTGGGAACGGCTGGGTGCGGGAAGAGGCTGCTTAGCCGCAGGCGGGCTTGGACTTGTTTAGATACACTTATTTTGAATTAAAAACTGAATGAAAGAACTGAGCTGCTCTGTAAGAGACAATGTATTTTTAATGGCTGTCTTTGGAAAGATTTTCTTGCTAATTAGGTTTTCATTGTGTTTGCAGTGTTCTCAGTAATACCCTAATTTATTTTATCTTCATCAGACATTTCAGCTATAACTACCTCTGGGTTAGATGGTTCCCAGATATTCTGTGATATTTATCAGTATCGTCCTTTTACAAATACAGTTACTTTATTTATGGTCTAATACCTGTTTTTCCTCCCCCAGGAGAAGTCAGATTCTAAAAATATTTTTTCCTTTCTCTATGGACTTAATATAAAATTAGTTTCGTTTGTGTTTTGGGTTTATTTTCTAAATAGCAACATAAACCCTTATCTGTTACAAAGAAATTGGGTACTTAGACCATGAGTTGTGGAAAAGAGTTTGTGGAAACATTAAAAAAAGTCAATTATCCCAAAGCTGATACTCTTAATGGGGAAGATTTTGACTGGTTGTTTGAGACTGTTGAAGATGAATCATTTCTGAAGTGGTTTTGTGGGAATGTGAATGAACAGAATGTATTGTCTGAAGAAGAATTGGAAGCTTTTAGCATTCTTCAAAAATCCGGCAAGCCTATCCTAGAAGGAGCAGCATTGGATGAAGTTCTTAAAACCTGTAAAACTTCTGATTTGAAGACATGTATCTTGGATGACAAAGAGCTAGAGAAATTAGAGATTGAGGTTCAAACTCTGCAGAAATTGAAGAACCTAAAAATTCAGCGACGTAATAAATGCCAGTTGATGGCTTCAGTAACAAGCCACAAATCTCTGAGGTTAAATGCTAAAGAAGAAGCGGCCGCTAAAAGGCTGAAGCAGAGTCAAGGGATTCTAAATGCTATGAATACCAAGATAAATAATGAACTTCAGGCTCTTACTGATGGAGTTGCTAAATTGATGATGTTCTTCAGACATTCTAATTTGGATCAAAGGACGAATCCACTGGTGTTTTTATCTCAGTTTTCCTTGGAAAAATATCTAAGCCAGGAAGAGCAAAGCACAGCAGCATTAACTTTATATACCAAAAAACAGTTCTTTCCGGGTATACATGAAGTAGTTGAAAGTTCAAAAGAAGAAAATTTTCAACTTTTAGATATACAAGCACCATCTATTTGTGATAATCAAGAAATCCTTGAGAAGAGATGGCTAGAGATGGCTAGGCTGCAGCTAGCCTACGTTTGTGCTCAACATGAGTTAATTCACTTGAAAGCAAGTAATTTGAGCATGAAGTCAAGTATACAGTGGGCAGAGGAGAATCTTCATAGCCTCACTAGCAAGGTAAATATGAGACGAGACTGGATTCGTACAGTAATCATTGTTTATAATCGAAGATATGTTAAAATATTTCGGAAAGGGGGTCGAAACAAGTACATTTGTAACAGTGTAACATAAGTTACATTTTCTTATCTTCTGTTTATTCATTGCTTAGTTTTGATGTATTTCAGTGTTTCATACAAATAGATCTTCGTATCAGTAGAGGGCAAAAATAGTAATTATAACCCAATCACATTAGCTAATTTTAAACAAAAGTACTTTTTCTGAAGTTGAAATTCATGTTGGTTCAGACTCAGAGGACACTGAAATTCCCTCTTTTATGATGTATGGGTAAAGAGACTTGTTGCTTTGTTACGGGTGTTCTGCCTTGTTTGGTGCTAATGAAGTCAGGGACCCAGTTCAATGGACGGAAACCCTGATTTTTTTGTTGAGAATGTACAGATGTAGTGCCCATATCTGTCTGCACTCTTGGAAAGCTTGGAGTCTTGGTAATAGAACCACTACGTAATTGAGTGAAGATACAGCTGAAACTGAGTATCAGCACCAAGTGAGCTCGTATAACTGACACAAACTTGGGAATAATGTATGAAGTTCGTCACTCTTTGCCAGTGCTAAAATCCGCTGACAGACTAGGAGCACGGCTACTGGGACTATTGTAGTTTTAAGAAAAACTTAAAATAGTGTACATTTGCATTCAGTTAGTAATGCACTGATGACTTTTATTAAGTAAGACAAGCATGACAAGGTGTCTGTCTTGGTAGCCATTATTGTATATATGTGGTGGTAGTAGCGTTAAAACAGCAATTTACCTACTCTTTTCCTTTTTAAACTGTGATTTTGGCTTTTGTTAACATGAAATTAGTTTTTATTAGCATGTGATCTGATAAACTAAAACGGAAAGTAAAAATAAGTTTAAAACTATTTCGACTTTATACTTAACGGCTTTAAATGTAATTGCTTTTTCTGTGTAGGCTCTTGGCAAAGATAATTTGGAAGCTAAAATTTCTAACTTGAGTAGTGAGATTCTGAAACTTGAAGAACAAATCTCTCATATGAAAGATAAAAGTTTGCCTGCTGTGGTAAAAGAGAATGCCCAGTTATTGAATATGCCAGTTGTAAAGGGAGATTTTGATCTACAGATTGCTAAACAAGACTATTATACAGCAAGACAAGAGTTAGTTTTAAATCAGTTGATAAAGCAAAAGGCATCTTTTGAACTTCTACAATTATCATATGAAATTGAATTGAGAAAGCATCGGGACATATATCGTCAACTTGAACATTTGGTTCAAGAGCTTAGTCAAAGTAATACCATGCTCCACCAGCGATTAGAAATGCTAACAGACCCATCAGTATCTCAGCAGATAAATCCGAGGAATACCATTGATACCAAGGACTTTTCTACCCATAGGTATGCATCTTTGTTTCTTTAGTAATTGGTTTTTTTTTTTGCTTTTGTAAAATACTGTAGAGAGTTTGAACTAATATTGTGGAAGTTTAAAACATTCTTTGTTCTCTATTTTGGGCCCTCTGTTCTCTTCTTTCACTTTTCTTGCATATGACTCTTCCCTTTTGAATATCTTGCTCGCTTTTCCGTTCTTGTTATATCTGGATGTAGCTGTTTTAGAGCTGAGGTGGATGGGTTGGTGGAGTGAATGTATACAAGGTCTTATTCACCTTTGGGCACCATTATTTAGATACTTTGAGATTGACGCAGGAGTTTTAACTGCAGGGAGTTTGAATACATTTTGGTGTGTAGTTGGTATTGCTGGGCAGAGAACTGATTGCATTCAGAGAAGGTGTGGGCGGAGAGATGGGAAAACGGACTGTGTTTCTTGTCAGGTGCATCAGTGAGAATGAATACTTGCTCCCAACCTCTTCTGGATGTCTAAGCAGTTGATGGTATAAGAATACTAAAATTGGAGGACTGAAGTAGTCAAAGGCCTCAGAAATCTGGATCCTGCTCCTGATTTTTCTCTAGTGCTAGAGGAAAATCATCTAATCTTTTTGTTTTGTTTTGTTTTTTAAGATTTTACTTATTTGAGAGAGGGAGAGAGCGAGCACGAACAGGGGGAGGGGCAGAGGGAGAAGCAGACTCCCTGCTGAGCAGGGAGTCCAACGGGGAGCCCGATGCGGGGCTCGATCCCAGGGCCCTGGGATCAGGACCTGAGCCAAAGGCAGACGCTTAACCGACTGAGCCACACAGACGCCCCTCCTTTTTTTTTCTTATTAATGAGGTGAGGGGCATGGAAAGGGTGACAGTGACATCATGAGCTAAGAATGGTTCCCCCCCCCCCCGAAATTGTGTAGTCATGTCCCACAAGAACAAAATTGTCAGCCTTGGACTTGAACCAGTTTTATGAATTCTTGCAAATTGTTAAAATAATTAAGATAATTAAAAATGTATATATTTTTGAAATAGAAGAAAAAGAACAAACCCTTTTTGTCAGAAATGTGTAGAAAATGCTGCCTCACATTTTTCCATTTGTTCCAAGGGATTTTCTGCCATTAATACTTGAAGTGTTAAAGTGGCCTCATAGCTCATTAGGAATTTAATTCGACAATCAAATATGGATAAGACTGGAGTCGCAAGTTTATTATTTCTTTAGCTCTTCATTGTTTTCATTTCTTTTTACATTTTATACTTTATTTTCAGTTTTTCTCTTTTAAATTCTCTACCATCCTGTAACGATAGGTATGTGAAATGAAGAATGTAGTCTCAGAGGTTGACTTGACCCAGGTCTCAGAAGACAGCCAGAACTCAGACCTGGGTCTTCTGTTTCAAGCTCGTTGCTATTTCTACTATATCATACTGTATTCTGTGAAAGAAATGTTTTCTTGGGCAGTATCTCTGAAACATACGATAATGGCAGTTAAAAGTCAAAAAATGTATTCAAAACTTGCGGGATGAGAAAGTAGAAGCAGATACAGTAATTACAATATGTATTTCTGTAATGAGATAGTATTCTATTTTATTTTTCTTACATATATAATTTAAAGATTTTATTTATTTGAGAGCGAGAGCGTGAGAGAGAGAGAGAGAGAGCATGAGCCAGGGGGTGGGGTAGAAGGAGAAGCAGACTCCCTGCTGAGCAGGGAGCCTGATGTGGAACTGGATCCCAGGACCTTGGGATCATGACCTGAACTGAAGGCAGATGCTTAACCAACTGAGCCACCCAGGTGCCCTGTAATGAGAAAGTATTTTAGCTGGAATGTTTTTAGTTGCTTGATTTAGCAGCAGATTAATTTTTTTCCAGGTTAATATTTTTAATCTGTTACATATCCCCAAAGATGCCCAATACGGTGACTTATAATTTTGAAAATTGTACTGATTTGAGAATTTTCTCCTGTAATTTTTATTTTCACATTTTAGGCTTTATCAACTTTTAGAAGGAGAGAATAAGAAAAAAGAATTATTTATAACCCATGGAAACCTGGAAGAAGTGGCTGAGAAATTAAAAAAGGATGTTTCTTTAGTACAAGATCAATTGGCAGTATCTATTCAAGAACATTCTTTCTTTCTGTCCAAACTGAATAATGATGTGGATATGCTTTGTGATACTTTGTATCAAGGAGGAAATCAGCTTTTGCTTAGTGATCAGGTGAGTGCCGGCCACAGTAACTGAAAATGCTGTAAAAAAATGTTTGTTGTAAAAGATAGTAAAGAAAATGTTAACACGAGGAAAATACCCCAAATGCTATTGCCCTACTATAAAATTTTTTTTTTTATATCCTAATTTTTGTTCACATATAAGTATATTTTTCGGATGGTTTTGATCAATGTCAACAGAATTTTAAGAACTTACAAAATATTTCAGACATAAAAGGATATGTAATGTTTACACTAAGAATTTAAAGAAAAATCAAACCACCCCTGTATTTTACCTGTCTCAGCAAATAGAGGGCTATTATCTTTAAAGCGTTCTGTGACAGCTTGCTTCTACCAATAGCGTTTCCTTTCCTTCATCACTTAATCGTTTGCTTGCCTTTATTTATACTTTTATTACACGTATATATTCCTAGATTGTATATATATATTTTTTAATTTTATTTATTTGAGAGAGAGTGAGCATGGGCACGAGTGGGGGTACGGGCAGAGGGACAAGCAGGCGGCACCCTGCTGAACAGGGAGCCTGGGCATGGGGCTCAATCCCAGAGCCCTGGGATCATGACCTGAGCCAAAGTCAGACACTTAACTGACTGAGCCACCAGATGCCCCGCTAGACTGTATATTGTTTAGTTTATATGTTTTTGAAGTTTATGTATGTGGTTTCTTACATATATTCTTTACTAACTTGCTTGTTAACATTAAGATCCTGAGATTCATCCATGTTGCCTTATGTAAAGCTCTAGCTCATTTGTAGTTTTCTTTTTGTTTTTCGTTCTTCTTTTTACTTATTTATTTGAGAGAGAGCGAGAGCATGCGCACACAGCAGGGAGGAGCAGAGGGAGAGGAAGAGAATCTCAAGCAGACTCCGGCAGAGCTCGGAGCCCAGCTTGGGGCTCGATCTCACAACCCATGAGATTGTGGCTTGAGCCGAAATCATGAGTCCAACGCTTAACCGACTGAGCCACCCAGGCACCCCTATGGTTTTCTCTTTTATATCGTTAGTATTCCATTTTATGAAATCCCACAGTTTAGTTATCTGTTATGTTGACAGACATCTAAGTTACTTTCAGTTTTTGCTATTTTGGATTATATTGCTGCGGATGGTCTTACCGTATGTCTCACAGCTGTACATGTGTGTGCCCATGCACACTCACTCTCAGTGAGGAGTAGAATTGCTGTATCACAGATTCAGTTTTCAGGGTACATCAAATTGTTTTCCAAAGTGGTTGTACCATATTACATCAGGCAGCTGATTCTCCAGTGTCCTATATGATATGATCAGGTCTTCATCAGTAGGACATTCAATTTAGTTGGGTTTGCAGGAAGGGAGATGGATTTGCATCACTGCACGCATTCATATTCTATTTCTTGGTGCCCTTTGACGCCAGTGCTCTCTATTGTAACAACATAGCCATCCCATTATCTGATCTGGAGCAGAGACTCATGAGCACAAACCACCTTGGGACCACCCTGCTGCAGTAGGAAAACCTTAACTTGTTTTCCTTAACTTCCCGCTGAGGAGGGAGCCTGATGTGGGACTCAATCCCAGGACTCTGGGATCAGGACCTGAGCCGAAAGCAGACGCTTAACCACCTGAGCCACCCAGGCGCCCTTATGTGTGATGTGAGGTAGAGTTCTAGTTTTATTATTTTTTATTTTTTTCCCTAAAAACAAGTGGTCCCATCAACCTTTATTGAGGCATACAATAAAAATAAAATCCCTCTTTCGTGAAGGGAACTTCTTCTTATGAAATAAATGATCCTTAAGTGCTTTTTGCCTTCATGTTTCTTGTGTTAGATACTGTAGGCAGGGATGGTTAAGTCTAACTAGGCTTTGGAGGACCCAGGTGATTCCTGTCTGGCCTGTAATTCTATCCAGGGGCTCTTCCATTTCTGGGCCATTCTGATCTTAAGATTGCTGGTGTCCTGTGAGTCTTTGGCTTATTATGAAGAAGGTCTCCCATTTGACTTCCCACTTTCTGTGGACTTTGGACTTTGATTTTTCTCCCACTCATCTTGTGAGTCTCAAGAATCCTAGGTTCTAATTTTCCAAGATTGGCAGTTGCCCTAGAGTAAAGCTGTTTCTGGACTGCCTTACCAATCTGGGATGTTTTATGGACTTAAAGTTCCTTTTAATGTCTTGTTATCTTTTTATTGCTTTTAGGAAGCTTTTGTTTTGCTTGATTTCTAAACATATTTCATTTAGCCTTTTATATTTTTTTCTTATGGAAGGATTGATTTGGATAACTAGCCTACCTTTCCTTGGAACAGGAATGCTTGTAATTCGTTTTTTTTAAATAATATTTTTATTGTGGTGAAATGTAGAAAACGTAAAATTATAGTTTTAACCATTTTTACGTGTATAATTCAGGGGCATTAAGTACAAAAGTACATTCATATATTGTGCAACCATGACCACTATACATTTCCAGAGCTTTTTCACCATCCCAAATAGAAACATCAAATAATAAACAGTACTTTTTCTCTCTTTCCTCCCCAGCCCCTGATAACTTCCTTCCTCCCTCCCTCCCTTTATTTATTTATTTGACAGAAACAGAGACAGTGAGAGCAGGAACACAAGCAGGGGGAGTGGGAGAGGGAGAGGGAGAAGCAGGCTTCCCGCGGAGCAGGGACCCCGGCGGGGCTCAATCCCAGGACCCTGGGATCATGACCTGAGCCGAAGGCAGACACTCAATGACGGAGCCACCCAGGGGCCCTGCCCCTGATAACTTCTTTTCCACTTTCTGTCTCAGTGAATTTGCCTACTCTAGGTACCTAATATAAGTGAAATCCTACAACATTTGTATGATTAGGTTTTATCCGTGTTGTAGTATGTGTCAGAATTTTATTCCTTTTTATGGCTAATACCCCATTGTGTGCATGTAGTACATTTTGTTTATCTGTTTGTCTGTTGATGGTCACTTGGATTGTTTCCACCTTTCGGCTGTTGTGAATAATGCTGCTGTGAACGTTGGTGTACAGGTATCTGAGTCCCTGTTTTTGTTTCTTTTGGGTATATACCTAGGAGTGGAATTGCTGGATCATGTTGGAATTCTGTGTTTAAGTTTCTGAGGAAGTGCCTAACTTACACAGCAGCCGCACCATTTTATATTCTCACCTGCAGTGCACAGGGTTCCAGTTTCTCCATATCCTTGCCTACACTTGTCATTATCCTTTTTTAAAAAATATATAATCGCCATCCTAATAGCCTGAATTGATTATGATTAAGTTTTTAAAGATCTATTACTGATTTTGTCTCCTAGATCTATTAGTTTTATAAAAACCTCCTATGATGGCAGCTCTGAAGGTCTGTTAGTTTTTTCTTTATATTTGAGTCTGTTTTATAAGTTATAGTTGACCCTTGAACAGCATGGGTTTGAACTGCATGGATCCACTTGTATGCAAACTTTTTTCGATAAATAAATAACAGTGCAGTACAATAAATGTATTTTCTCATGATTTTCTTAACATTTTTTTTCCTAGCTTTATTATAAGATTACAGTCTATAGTACACATAACATATGATATACAGAATATATGTTTTTCAGCTGTATGTCAACAGTAGGCTACCAGTAGTTAAGTTTTGGGGAAGTCAAAATTTATACACAAATTTTTGACTCCACAGGAAGCCGATGCCCTAAACCTCCCCCCCACCCCGAGTCCCGCACTGTTCAAGGTTCAGCTGTATATCTAAGTTTCAAATTGTGGTGAATTATTCTAGTGGTTTGAATTGCAGTAAATTGAACCATTTAGTATTACATAATGATCTTCTCTGTTCTTACTGTGCTTCTTGTCTTAACATTCTTTTTTCTGATGTTAGTATTTCTATGCCATCTTTCTTTTGGTTAGTATTTGAAGGTGTATGTTTTTCACCTTTACTTACACATCTTTTTTATTCTTCCTTTTTACTTAGCATTATGAAATAAACATTTTCACTCTGAATAATTTTAATTATTAATGTTACAATAATTTCTGTAACCAGTCCACCATTGTTGAATATTTTTTGATAGTCTTCATTTTTTTTTGTTTGCTCTTGAACGATACCATGTACATCTTACGTTACAGCTTTTTGTTGTTAAAATACTTTAATTTGGATGAATTCTTGGAAGTAGGGTTATTGGGTTTCTTAGCTATGAACTTTTTTTTTTTTGGCCTTTGATGCTGTCATATTGCTTTTCCAAGCAGTGACACCTATTTTCATTGCTACCAGCACTATTTAAATGTCTACTAGACACCATCGATCATATGGTACACCATCATCTTGTGAATTGCTAAGAAGAAAAACTTGCTCTGTTAAATTGGCATGATTTTTTTTTTAAGATTTTATTTATTTATTGCAGAGAGCACATGAGAGAAAGCTAGAGAGAGCACTAGCAGGGGAAGGGGCAGGGGGAGAAGCAGGCTCCCCACTGAGCAGGGAGCCAGACATGGGACTCGATCCTAGGACCCTGGGTGGGATCACTACCTGAGCTGAAGGCAGATGCCTAACCCACTGAGGCACCCAGGCGCCCCAGCACAATACTTTCTTATTTAGAGTTTTTATTGAATACTTACCAGAAGATATCTTTTAGGTACAGATAGACAGATTTTTATTCTATCACTCTGGCATATACACATGAAATGAAATATACACAGTTAAAATCATTAGGGTATTTCAAAGCTTCACACTTAACATGCAATTTTTTTTTTTAAGACTTTATTTATTTGACGGAAAGAGCACAAGCAGAGGGAGTGGCAGGCAGAGGGAGAGAGAGAAGCAGACTCCCCACTGAGCAGAGTGCCCGATGCGGGGCTCGATCCCAGGGTCCCGGGATCATGACCTGAGCCGAGGGCAGATGCCCAACCACTGAGCCACCGAGGCGCCCCTTCTTTGTTATTTTTTGACTCAAAGTTGTTGTCTTTATGTTTCTACACTATACATGGAGAATGTTGGTGATAGCAAAAAAAACCAATAGCCCAATCAAAAAATGGGCTAAAGGCTTGAATAGACTTTTCTCCAAAGAAGACATACACATGGCCAACAGGTATATGGATAGTTGCTCTGTATCACTCATCATCAGGGAAATGCACATCAAAACCACAATGAGATATCTCCTTACACCTGTTAGAGTGGCTAGTAGCAAAAAAGCAAAATCAGGGGCACCTGGGTGGTTCAGTCTGTTAAGTGTCTGACTCTTGGTTTCAGTTTAGGTCATGATCTCATGGGTCCTGGGATCAAACCCTGGGTCTGCGTTAGGCTCTGCACTTAGCAGGGAGTCTGCTTGAGGATTCTCTCCTGCCCTCCTCCAACTCACGTGCTTATGCATGTGCATGTACTTTGTCTCTCTTAAATAAATCTTAAAAAAACAAAAAAAGTGTTGGTGAGAATGTGGAGAAATTGGAACCCTTGTACCCTGCTGGTGGAAGTCCAAAATGGTACAGCCGCTGTGGAAAACAGTATAGAGTTTTCTCAAAAAAATTAATGATCCATATGATCCAGTAATTCCACTTCTGGATATTTAAACAAAAGAATTTAAATCAGGATCTTGAAGAATTATTAACACTCCTACATCCATTGTAACTATTCCTAATAGCCAAGTTATGGAAACAACTTAAATGTCTACCAATGGAAGAATGGATAAAGAAGATGTGATATATACACACAAAGTATTATTCAGCCTTAATAAAAAGAAATCCTGTAATGTGCGGCAAAACGGATGAACCTTGAGGAAATTATACTGAGTGAAATAAACCAGTCACAAGGACAAATAATGTATGATTCCACTTACGGAGATATCTAAAAAACTCAGAGACAGAGGGTAGAATGGTGGTTAGCAGGGATTGCAGAGGGGGGAAATTGGGTTAAATCAACAGATACAAAGTTTGTCATGTAGGGTGCATACGTTTTAGAGATACGCTATACAACGTTGTGCCTGTAGTTAACAGTACTCTGTTGTACTCTTAGAAATCTGTTAAGTGGGGGGTGCCTGGGTGGCTCAGTCATTAAGCATCTGCCTTTGGCTCAGGTCGTGATCCCAGAGTCCTGGGATTGAGCCCCACATTGGGTTCCCTGCTCAGCGGGAAGTCTGCTTCTCCCTCTCCCCCTCCCCCTGCTTGTGTTCGCTCTCTCGCTGTGTCTCTGTCAAATAAAATCTTTAAAAAAAAAAAAAAATCTTAAGGGGGAGGTCTCATGTTAAGTGTTCTTACCACAGTAAAAAAAAATTTTTAATGTTGGTGATAAAGCATTTCTTATGAGTGGCTAATAATAATTACATGATGCTTTCAATTATAAAATGGTATGGGTTTCAGATATTTTAAAATGTGAAAGGTTGCATCCCAGAATCACTAAAGTATGGTGATTTCACTATAATCTTACTGGGTGTCATTATTTAATGTTTTTCCCTAACCCAGTGAAATATAAAAGTGCCATATGTATAAATTTTAGTTTTCATTTTTGTTAATAACAAGGATATTTTTCAATATCTGTAGGAATATTATTTTAGCAACTATTAAAATCTTTACTACTGAAATTGAAGGTGAGATTGTAGTTTCTCATTCAGGTTTACCAAGTTTTTCCTCAAGAGGAAACCACTTAATGTAGGTATTACTTGATTTGGTTAAAGTGTAATTGAAGTACTACTCTCTGGAACTGGCATTTATGACAGGTGTAAAGCAGTCATTCTTGAACTTGCTAGAATCACCAGGGAGCCTGTTGGAGTTTGAGTAATTTAGTGTGCAGTAGGGTACAGGAGTATGTGTTCATAACAAGTACCCCAGGTGATTATCATGCTCATGGACCATGCTGAGAGGGTGCAGAAGGTTGAGATAGTTTTCTCTTTGGTGATAGTGGCTGGAAATTTACAGAAGTAGAATACTTGATTAAAAACCCATGGAAACTTGTTAATAAACCGCTTTTAATGTTAGGAAGTGAGGCATTTCATTTTGTTAAATGTGAAGGGCTGGCATATCTAGGTTCTTTTTATTTTTTTAAAGATTTTATTCATTTGAGACAGCATGAGCATGGGGGAGGGAGAGGGAGAAGCAGACTCCCTGTTGAGCAGGGAGCCTGACGAGGGGCTAGATCCCAGGACCCAGAGATCATGACCTGAGCCCACGGTAGACACCTAACCATCTGAGCCACCCACGCATCCCCCCCCCCTTTTTTTTAAAGATTTTATTTATTTGAGAGAAAGGGAGAGCAAGCACGAGTGGGGGCAGATGGAGAGGGAGAAGCAGTGGTGTGTCTAGGTTCTTGAGCAGGAGGATTACATGGTAAGTTGGGATTGTTGAATGTTATATGTAATTCTATCTTCTATAACACTGTGAAAAAAAAAATGGAGATTTCTGTTGAGGTGATTCTTTTTTATTGGTAATTCCTTCATTTCAAGGCTTTCTCAGTACCACTCAGACCGAGATTAGGCTAAAACAAAGTTTGATGGATCGAGTGGAATATAAGCTCCATAAAGGAGATGGTGTTTGTTCTTATATCTGTAGTCTCTAAAACAGTGCTTGGCATATGGTAGATATTTAGTAATATTTGTTGAATGTATGAATATACATTATAGTTTATATATCAAGTACTCTTTAGGAAGTAACGGTTTGCTTTGAATCCCTTAAAATTATCTATTGAAAGCTGTTGCAATTGACTTTATGTAGAATTTATATTAAACCTATTATGGATTTTTAATTGAGGTTCATTTATCATTAAAATCATGGGAATAATTATTACATCATTTGGATTTTTTTTTTTAAGATTTTATTTATTTGAGAGAGTGAGGGAGGGAGCACAAGCAGGGAGGAGGGGCAGAGGGAGAGGGAGAAGCAGACTCCCTGCTAAGCAGGGAACCTGACTCAGGGATTCTTCCCAGGACCACCCCCCCCACCCCCTCCACCCTGAGATCATGACCTGAGCTGAAGGCAGATGCTTAACCGACTGAGCCACCCAGGTGCCCCTATCATTTGGATTCTTTGCGTGTAAATTACATCTTAAATTTATAATTACTGTTACAAATAGAGCTTTTGTAGTAAAAGCATTTTTATTTTCCTTTTAGGAGTTAACAGAGCAGTTACATCAAGTTGAATCCCAACTGAATAAGCTAAATCATCTTCTTAGTGATATTCTTGCTGATGTGAAGACAAAAAGAAAAATTTTGGCATCTAATAAACTGCATCAAGTGGAAAGAGAATTATATGTATATTTTTTAAAAGATGAAGATTATCTGAAAGATATTGTGGAGAATTTAGAAAACCAATCAAAGATTAAGGCCGTTGGTCTTGAAGATTGAAAATTACTAAAAACTGAATCTTTACTACATATGCTGTTTTAATATTTTATATATTAGGAAAATATAGCTAATAAACCCTACTAAAATTTTAAATTTGAGGCCCATGGAACATTTCATTTAATTCATTCAAGTATTACATCGTTTGGTTTTTTCCTTATATAGTATGTTCAAAGTACCGCCAGTGCTTTTTATGAATTAACCATTTGCTTGGTGGCAATTAGTTCAGGTAACCTTTTACTTACAGGGAAAAAGCATTATTATATAATGCAAATATTTCTTAATAGAATTAGTTCTAGCTCTCCTTTACTTTTTTTTTAGAAATAGAAATTTTCTGCTGTTATATATTTTAAACTTTTGTAGAACTTTGAATCAGCATTGTTAAACCTGTGGACCCTAGTATACGGAAGAGCCAAGTCCCCTCATATTTGGGTATAAAGTAAAACTCAGCCACTCAAACTGTGTAATTCCTTAATTCCCTGCTATAGACTTTGAGACTCGACTCCTGTTTGCATCCCAAAGAATGTCACGTGTCCTTCGACCATTGTTCATTTTAGCAGCTGTGTCCTGGGGGCTCAAAATTTCTGCAGGACAGATCTTAGCGGTTTTGGACTTCAGTGTGACTTGCACATTTTGAAAATACCGTACAAGTGGTTTCTCAGAGGATGTATAATGCTATTTTAATCGGTTTCTCTGGAGTGAAAATAGTTAAGTGTTAGATTGTATTAGTTGGGGTACAGATGTATTCTTTGGACAATTAGAAATTATTTTGAATGGTATGAAATCCTTTGAAGTAGCTTATTTATCAGTTGTGACATCAAATGCTTCTTGAGTGCTTGATTTATATGTGGCCTGTGGTATATACTATGTAAGCTTTACAGAGGAAGAAGGTAGAGCTATTACCTTCAAGAATATTCCTAAAAAAAAAAAATTTCCTGTTCCAGAATATCTTGCCTTTTTAATATGGAATGCCAGTCTAAACGCCATGCATTTTAGGTGGTCCTTGTGGAATTCTTTAGCTATGATCATCAGAACATGGGTATGCTTAGGTGATAAGTCTTGATAATTTTTATAATCTGTTGAACGAAAATATCTTGCCAATTATAGTATTTGTACCTTATTTAAATATTTATATTAAGTAGATCTAAATGTGTACGAAAAATTTGTAACAAATTTTGTCTAAGATTTTGGTATTAGCTCCTCATGGGTGACTTTTGTTCCTTTTTAAGTTTTTTTTCCTCTTCTACAGTGGAATAGAGAATTTATTTCAAATTTTTCTTTTATCCAGTAATGTGGAAAAATATGTCACCGGTTTCCTGGCTCATGGAATAGCAAATTCTGTCTAGATTTGTACCAAATATGATGTATGACCAGCTACTTGATGATTTGTACTGTCCCTTCCAGACCTTTACCCAATCAGCCCAGGGGCCAGGCAAGCTGAGCAGTATACCTGAAAGGATGTCAGGTTTTGTGTCTATCATAATTACCCAAGTCCATTAAAAGTAATTTTTCTGTAATTAGATTTGTATATTTGAAGATTTTAACAGCCATTGGTTTCAGACCTCAGAAAGTATTTGAATAGATTGCTCACTTCAAAATTGGTTAGCTAGAAATGTGTTCTTTGTTTCCTGTTTACCAGGATATTCCAGTTGAGCCTCTAACCATCTTGCTCGCTTCTTACTATTGATCGGTAATTATGGAGGCAACTGCTACGTATTTTCTGTGGTCATTAATAGAGTAATTTGTATGAATGCCTCTGGCTGTAACATTTTCAAATAACGTGTTTCTTATTTTGAAGTCTCAAAATTAATACATGGATGTTATGTTTATCTTATGTTTAGGATTTATGAAAATGGAAAATTATGAGGCATTTGTAGGCTTTGATCTCTGTAAGGTACCCCTATCCAGTGCTGCACAGAAGATTATGTCTGCTGTGCACTCGGGTGATTCAGTGGAGTCTAAGAACTGGAGAGAGAGTGAAAAGAGTGAGTAATTTTTATATAAGCATCTTTCTGTCTTTTGTTACCTTGAATGTTAATTATTTCTTAAGGTTTGACAATGAAACAATCATTCTCAGGAACCTTCTATTGTGTAGGGAGGTTCTTGCTACAGACAAATGGAGTCCGGCTCACCTTGGTTTATTCTCATTCAGTGATGACTGAGCTTTTGCTCACAAGTTGCACATTCTCTCGGCCCTTACTGCTTTAGAATGTAACACTCTCTTCCTTGTTCCAGGCATTTCTATCCGAGAGTTCCTGAGAATCTGCTTCAACTGTTTGAAGTAACCTCAGAGAGCTGGGCTCTTTCACAGTGCCCCTCGCTTCAGCCTTAGCTCTTGGGTCTTCGGACACACAGGGACGTAGTACTTGTTTGCTGTGTGTGGTGGATGGGAGAAGGGTGTTTGACAGTGTGTGTCTTCGATGCCTGAGAGCTATGAGCTCTCAGGTGTGTGTGTTTATGACGTGATGTCACGCAGCAGCAGTGGCGTGGGCGCACAAGTGTGACTGAGACATTCGGAACACCAGTTCTTTGTTTTACTAGCAAAGCAGTTTGTTGTTGTTTGTGCCTTAATATTTAAGCCTGGGCTAATAATTTGTCGTTTTTTATAGAGTAAGTTATACGTGAGATGTAATTGTGATGAAGTAATTGAGAGCATTGACAAATAGTGCAAAGGCTATGTAAGTGCAGTTCTTGATTAGGATATAGTAGCACCAAACATTTCGATCTGCTCATATTTAGGAATCTGTTGCTCGTGAGCCTCATTATAGAAAGTCGCTGATAAATGAACTGCTAGCAAGTTTTGTGTATGGACCACAGACCTAGAAGTTGAAAATGTTTTGGGGAATGAGGGGTGGATAGTAAAGAAAATAAATATTTAAACATCAGAGAGCTTTCTCCTTTATTCTGTATACTTTCTAAAATAGCAGTGTGCACTTGACAGAAGTGGAAATGTACTTCCCTTTAAAAACTGATAGGAATAAAAAAAAGTACTGATAGGAATAGTGAAATGCCTCTGGTAGCTTCAGTGTGAGTCTTGAGAAAGATTTATGGCCATCAGCCCATCTTGTGAACTCTTTTGTCATGCTCTTCAAATACCCTATAAAATTCTAGTTTTCATAAATTTATTGAGAGGTAATGGGAAAAGATAGTATTTTTCTGTCAAGTGTTACTGGATTTGGAAAAATAGAGGAATTTCCACAAAGATTCTGTATTGTCTTTTGCTGCACAGCACTGTTACTGCAAACTTAGTGACTTAAAAATGGCACGTTTGTTACGTCCCAGTTTCTGTGGGTCAGGAGTCTGGGCACAACTTGGCTTTATCCTTTGCTGGGCTACAGTGCAGATGTGTCAGCCAGGGTTCGGGTCTCATCTGAAGCCCGAATGGGGAGGCATTTGCTTCCAGTTCACAGGGTTGTTGGCAGATTCAGTTCCCTGTAGGCTCTTGGGCCGAGAGCCTCCCAAGCTCTTGGCTGTAACACACCCTCCATTCCTTCCCACGTGGTTCTCCTGAGGCACAGCTTCACGTGATGGCAGCTTTTCCTCTGGCAAGACTGACATCCTAGTCTTCTGCAACGTGATTGCGAACACCCTGTCACTGTTGCTGTACTCTGGGTGAGGAGTGAGCCAATAAGTCCCACCCGCACTCAAGGGTGTGAGTACTAGGAGGCAGGGGTCCTGGGACCACCCTGGAGTCTGTCTGCCACAGAGTCCCACCAGTTTTAGTTCTTATTTCATATGGATTTGATTAAGTTGGGTTTCTGGTGGGTTATTGATGCATGATGCTGGACCTAAGATCTAGTTGCTTCCTGGACTTTAGTTATATGCTGAGCTGTTATTGTGTCAGACCCTTATCTCTTACAAGGAAAATACTATAAATCTGCATTTCATTTCTAAAGCCCATTTTGAACTAAATAAATACAAAAATTGAATTCCTAAATCAATGAGAATAACTACAAATATTTGTTATTACGAACAAGTAAAACCAAACAACATTAGTGTTTTATGTCACTTCGGGGTCTAGGTGTCTTATGTGCTGGGCTGAGGGATGTCAAGATGCACACCCAGTGGGCGCCTGGGTGGCTCAGATGGTTAAGCGTCTGCCTTCGGCTCAGGTCGTGATCCCCTGGGATCGAGTCCCGCATCAGGCTCCCTGCTCTGCGGGGGGCCTGCTTCTCCCTCTCCCTCTGCCTCTCTCTTTCTCTGACTCTCGTGAATAAATAAATAAAACATTTAAAAAAAAAAAAAAGATGCACACCCAGTAAGGGATGGACTTTGTATGTCGTCTTGCTGCAAGATTGATCGTTGTTTAAAAACCCTCTGCTGCGAGAAAACAAAATATGCAAAAACTGAAACTATAGTTTAACGAATGAAGATAAAGAGGACATCCATGTCATTGCATTCAGAACCTCGAAGTTTCCTTCTCAGTTAAAACTCTCTCCCTGCTTAAGGGGGGCATCATCCTGACTTGTGGCAGTGTCTTCTACTTCCTGACCACGGGCATTTTGTGTTGCTCCAGAGGCCTTTTGGGGCAGAGATTACTTGTATGCTGCACCAAAGTTTATCCTTCCCTTCAGACTACATGGCTCAGTCTCCTTCAGTCAGGTGTGACCTGGGTTCCTGTCAGCGGGATGTGCGCTCAAGTGGCGTGTGCCATTTCCAGGGCAGGCCTCTTTCCTTCCCTCCAGTAGGAACCCTCCTTTTGAACTCTGCAAATGAAAACAGTGTCCTAGAGGATTGTACGATGTGTTGGAAGCACCCCAGTCCTGGAGAGGCTGCATGAAGGAAGCATGTCCAGCCAGTTGAGAACATGAAAGAGAAATAAACTTTGTTCTTCAAGCTGTTGTCTTGTTGGGTCTTTTGTGACTGTAGCTTAGCTTTGTACCTTAACCCATACACCTTTAAACTAGATTGAAAAGTGGGTTCATCTGACTTAAATTTTCGTTGTCATTTGATGGTTCAGTAATGCTGTTGAAAGCCTTGGGTAAATACTGAGGGAGAAGGAGTTTGCAGGGTGGCTTCAGGGTTGCCAGTGGACTCAATGGCTCTGTAGAGGGTTATGCATAGGAGTCAGCACGTGCTATTGGAAGATACCTCTGTTTTGTCTGAGTAGCTATAGAAATCAAATAACACATTTGTCCAAATTTTTCATTTTAACAACTTAGATGTGAATGTGGTTTTCCAGTTAAAAATATATATATATATACATATATATTTACAGACATTATAAAATAATACAGTTTGAGACCCCCAAAGGTAAATATTTGTGAAAATCCAGTTCATTAATGTGAAGTGTGTCTTTATCCCACCATCCAGTAGAAATCTTCGCGATTTCAAGGACATAACAAAACTAAAAGACCAAACAGATCTATCTTGATTCTGTTCATTCTAGTCAAAAGTATAATGGATAAACATGTTGTATTATTTTTATTTCTGTTAAATAAACATAAAATCCTTACATCCAGTCACTTGGCAAGCCCTGCCAGCTGTTGGGTTTCAGCCCCCACTGTCCTCATACAAGCCTGCATTTCTCCTCACACGGATTTTGGCAGTGGCTTCCTGATTGTTGACCTTCATTATTGCCCCTTTGTCTTGCCCTCATGCCTTCACTAGAACTACCTCAGCTCCTGTCCTTGCCCGCCGCGGAATTCACCTACAGAAACATCCCATTCACTCTGAGGGACCCCCGCCTGCCCTGTTGAGTCTTCTGCCCCCCATCATTCCTCTCTTACTTTACACCCCATTCAGATTTGACTGCAACTTCCAAACACATTTTCATTATCCTCCTCTACTTACCCTTTTCTTTCTCTTCCACTCAGCTGAGTGGTGAAAGCAGCATTTTACAAGGTCCTGCTCAAAATACTTTTTTTTAGAGGCGCCTGGGTGGCTTAGTTGGTTAAGTGTCTGCCTTCAGCTCAGGTCGTGATCCCAGGGTCCTGGGATTGAACCCCTTGTCTTTTCAGGCTCCCTGCTCAGCGGGGAGCCTGCTTCTCCCTCTCCCACTGACCTGCCCACCCTGCTCGTGCTCTCTCTACTTTTTTTTTTAAAGACTATTAGAGCACGAGTGTGGGGCGGGGCAGAGGGAGAGGGGCAGCAGACCCCCCCACCCCCCACTGAGTGTGGGAGCCCAATGTGGGACTCCATCTCAGGATCCCGAGAACATGACCTAAGCCAAAATCAAGAGTCGGATGCCCAACTGAGTCACCCAGGTGCCCCTCGCTCAAAATACTTCTGCTACCAGTGTGCCTTATTGGATTCATTTGCAGCTCAGTTGAGCGTGCTGAGGTACTTCTGGTTGTTTGTATGACGCTGTAACTGTTGGTGTGCTTTGAGCTCTCTGAGGCGAGGTATGCTGTTCTCTCCTTGAATTTGGCCACAGGTGGACTCACCTGTTTATTCTCCCACTGATTTGTAAGAGCTTTCTACACACAATACATATATGTGAAGGACTTTTTTTTAAAGATTTTATTTATTTGACAGAACACAAGCAGGGGGAGCAGCAGAGGGAGAGGGAGAAGCAGGCTCCCTGCTGGATCCCAGGACTCCAAGATCATGACCTGAGCCAAAGGCAGACACTTAACAACTGAGCCACCTAGGCGCCCTGTGAAGGACTTGTCTATTATATATGTTGTAAATATTTTCCTCAATATTTTTGGGAGGTCTCTTTTTTTGGTAATACTTGGGAAATTCTTTTAAACAAAGCCAAAAACATAGAGTTCATAATCCCACATTTAGGGGCGCCTGGGTGGCCTCAGTCATTAAGTGTCTGCCTTCGACTCAGGTCATGATCCCAGGGTCCTGGGATCGAGCCCCACATCGGGTTCCGTGCTCCGCGGGAAGCCTGCTTCTCCCTCTCCCACTCCCCCTGCTTGTGTTCCTGCTCTCACTCTGTCAAATAAATAAATAAAATCTAAAAAAAAACATTTAAAAATATTTTCTTACATGCTTATACCCACAGGCACGTGAAAGGGTTCATCTGCACATTGTTTTCTTGGTTCAGCCTTTTGCTTTGTTGAACCCTCTCTCCTTGTTGCTAACCAAGCTGGTAACAAACTTAGTATGTCCCTTTTATGTTTTTGTCCCATTTCTTTCTGTGATTGTAATTCTAGCCCGCATGTGTGGCTGTGCTGTGCCATCCAGACCCCTCCTTGCTTCCAGTGGGATTGGCTGAGGCCTTCCTTGTGACGGAGCCTCCCCTTCACTCAGTCCTTGGGTCCCCCCATAAATTTCCTGTGGGCGAAGCTCAGTCTGGTTCCCAGGAACCAGATCTGCTGCAGTTGGTGCCAGAAGCGGTCTGAGAGGGCACACGTGGCGTTTTGGAGTTTGGTCATCCTTAGGCAGATGCACTGATGACCTTCACAGGTGGTAGGCAGAATAGGACTGGTAGCAGTGAGTTCCAGCTTGGACTGGGGGTGGGTGGTGTGGCATACCAGTGGAAGCCGCTGCCCTGACTGCTGGGATTTACTGGGTACTTGAAAAGTACAGGGCAGTGGCAAACAATGGAATTGGCAGCTGTGGCTAGGAATAATAAGTCCTTTGGAAAAAGACATGGGGTGAGGGTGATTAATTAGCGTTTAAAGGCTAAATGTAACCAGGGGTCTTCCCTGGTAGCGTAAAAAGAGACCACTCACAGCCACAGACCAGTGCTTAGTCCTGAGACTGGAGAGCTCTAGAGAAGGTTGGCTTCTCAGCCCAGGCAGGTGTGCTACCTCAAGGTCAGGGCCTTGATCAGAAGGGGACCAGACCCTGAGATCTGGCCTGGGATTACCTGATTGGCACATTCAAATCCTGAATCCCAGATGCCTCTGGGACCTGCAGAAGTGGCTACTTCTCTGTTAAAAGCTAGTGTCCCATCCTCCTGCCATTGCTGAAGACCGTGAAGGATGCTTTTTCCAGAAGGAGGAACTTCTGCCTCCTTCCGTCCTGGCCATTAAGTCAACAGCCTCACCAAGAAGTAGTGGGCCTGTTGAGGAAGCCTGTAAGACATGCACCAGTCAGGTGAAACAAACCATAGGAAATTTGAACAGGGAAAGGTACTGCATGTTAGCTAGTAAGGGGATTAGCTACCAAGGAGTAAAGAATGAACACAGTAAAGGCAGACACAGAGCAGCTCCCTGAGGTAGAGTGTTGAAGGAATAAACAGTGAGAATGACTTGGCTAGCCTGTCACCTGCTGTCCCAGTACAAGCACCTGCGGCTCTTTAGTGGAGTGGCCATGGGCTGGGGTGAAGACCACACGTGGACCCAACCACATGCACACCCACTCACCAGGGCTGATCTAGTTACTGCCTCTGCTGAGTGTCCAGGCTTCCAACAGCAGACCAAACACCGAGACCCTAGTAATACCATCCTTTGAGGAAACAGTCACTTGGTCACAAGTTGACGACACTGAACCCCTCGTTCCCCTAAAGGTGCAGTGACCTATCTTGATTGGAATTGACATGTTCCAGGCCTGGCTTTCCCTTTCCCGTTTGTAGGGCTTCAGTGATCCACTGACAGTACCACAAGCATTGCATTGGACGTGGGGACACACTCTACAGGAAGGGAGCTAAAGCAGGCACATGATTATGGGACCCAAGGGTTCCCTCAGCCACACACCCAGCAACACCACCCCGACGGAGGAATGGCCTGTAGCAGGTGCAGCTTGCACAGCGTGGAGGAGCCACCTCCAGGTTGCGGTGTCCCCAGTATGTACAATTAAGGGGTCTAAAACCAAAAGGGCGATGTGGGAGTGGTCCTGCTTATTGTCACTCCCAGTGCTCCAGTTGGTAAAAATCTGTCTCTCCCCCAACACTTCTGGGTTCTGCAGAATGAGTCTTGACTGACAAAGGGGAAGCCCACCGGGGGCATGGGAAGAATACCATTTAATTTGAAGCTGCAGCTCCTGCCCTGTCCTTTCAATAGCCTTATGCCAAGGGACTGGCAGGCACAGCATGTAATCTGCATCCTGTTTGGGGTGTGTCCTGGTCATCAGAAGTCAGGACTGTTACATGATGGTGCAGGGAAGCATATATTTGGTACCCGGGTGATAGGACTAGTCACCGCTGTCCTCTGTCCAAATCTCAGTGCGGTGACTGTGGTGGCCAGGGGCTTACACCTCTCAGGGATGAGGGGTTTGTGTAACTCCATCAATCAGGTAAGCCACCTAGACCAACAGAGGTGCTAAGCCAGGGTGAGGGGATTCTAGAATGTGCATTAGAGGAGGGACACGAATCTCATCTGTAGCTTTGAGACCAGCTGCAGTGACCAGGGGATGCAGTTCATCCCATTAACTTCCTTTTAAAAGCTGCTTCCAGCAAGAGGCCCACCAGAACCCTGAAGGGGCTACTTTCTGAAACGTATCTGCAGCAAGTGGCTGGGAGCAATGCAGTGTAGTGCCGAGCAGCAGAGGACTGCAGTGAGCCCTGTGGATGCCCAGGTTCCCGTACTAGTACTAAGCCATTTGTCACCCCCACCTGTGGGAGTCTGTCTGTCTGCTCACCACACAGCCACTCCTGGTGGCTGCCTCAGCTGCACACTCCTTTCCCAGGGGCAGCCGATCCAATGACTGCTTGGTGCTGGCATATAAAGTCGCGCTCCCTTGACCCAATGGGGGCTAACTCCACAGGCCTTCCAGTCCCAAGCAGGCCTTTGTAGTGACTGCATTGTGGTCTGGTCCTCCTGTCGTGCTCCTGTACACGCTGATCCTGAGAGCACTCCCCAGTAACATTTCAAATGCAAACCACCTCAGAGTCAGCCTCCTGGGGACCAGGCCTGTGCCAGTAGGTGTGTATAACACACTCGTATACAAAAATGGGGAGATTTGGTCATGGGTTGCAAAAATGAGATATTTTCACAGATTTCTGCATCTTCGAGGCAGCTAATAAAGCTCTAAGTCATTCATTTCAGTGACTGTGTGCTTCGTGGTGTACATGTTCCATAATTTATTCATCATCTTCTTTTCTTGATTGGTATCTGCTTTGTTTTCAGTCCTTTGCCATAAAGCAATACTGCAATAGATGTCTTGGTTTAGACCTATTTACTGTTGCGTATATGTCTATGAAACTGCCAGTAGTGAGGTTGTTTGGTTAGATGATTTATACAGTTATATCTCTGTTTTTATTGAGGGTACACACACACACACTCTATACACAAAACACATATATTCTGAGTTTATAACAACATTTCACAAACTGAACACTCCTGTAACCTTCATGCAGATCAAGAAACAGAACATCAGCACCCTGGAAGCTCATCTTTGCTCCCTTTAGGGCACTCCTCTTCTCAACTCTCAAGGGTGATGCTTGTATTTTTAATTTTAATAGGTGTTGACAGTTTACTTTCTAAGAAGATTCTAGCTATTCACATTTTTACCAGCAATGCCTGAAACGACCTCTTCCTTCCACCTCCAGTTGTATTTAGTTTGCATTTCCCTGACCACTAGTAAGTTTGAGTATTATATCATGTTTATTTGCTTTTTGGATTTGCTAATTTGTGTACCACTTCTTCCTATCTTTTGCTCATTTTTTAAATTGAATTCTTTTTTTTTGCCAGTGTTTAAGGATTTGTTGTATAATACAGGTATTAGCCCTTTATCATTTTTGTTCCAAATGGTTTTCTCAGTGTTCTGTTCTTCAGAAGCAGTGCTGCTATCCCTATTTATTAATCTGTTGTTTTCTACTGAATTGAGATGCCATCTTTGTTCTGTAGTAGAGACTCATAAAGCCATGGGTCAGTTTCTGGATTGTCTATTCTGTTCCAGAAATCTTTTGACTCTTCCTATTCGAATACAATGTGGATTTGATTTGGTGGTTGAATAGTATGTTCTGATAATCCAGCAAGGCAAGGCTTTTATTGGTTTTTAACTTACCTTCTGTGTCTGTTTTCAGATATTTAGTATTTCATATGTACTTTGACATTTTTTCAATTAAAAGAACACTGTACGGTCTCTAAGTGGAATTGCATTAAATTTATTTTTGGAAGAATTGAACATTTTATGCATACCTGGATGCTATGTCCTTCCATTTGTATAGATCAAGTTTTATGCATTTTGTGAGATTTTAAGTTTT
Organism: Zalophus californianus; assembly: GCF_009762305.2. Taxonomy (NCBI): domain Eukaryota; kingdom Metazoa; phylum Chordata; class Mammalia; order Carnivora; family Otariidae; genus Zalophus; species Zalophus californianus. The sequence continues at coordinate 1,381,990 of NC_045596.1, read as the reverse complement.
CATCGAGTGCCTCGTGCCTTTTTGTTAAATTATCCTAAGTTCTTTCTACTGTAAAGATTTCCCCTGTTTGCATTCCTTGGTTGTTATTGTTGCTGTGGAGGGAACATAAATCACAGTGGTTATGAGCACAAACACCTGAGTCATGTTGCCTGGGGTTGAATGTGGGTTACATCACTTACTGTTCAGCCCAGGCTTATTAAAATTAAAACAAAATTTAAAAGAGAGGTTTGTATTAATGGTGTTTTACTGAACTTCTAATTGTTCCATTGCAATATTATGCATTATAGGAATCTCCGCAAACCTTTAGTACTTTCAAGGTTTCCGTAAAATATTGAACTTGGGTTTTCGGACTCCAGTATTCAATGGAGACACCAACTAATACTTTCTGATAAACATGTCATGATTACGTGGATCTGTCTCCAGTTAATTTGAAGATATGTTACATAAATGTTTATTGCAATGGTAGTATACATTTTGGGTATGAATGTTTTTACACTGTTTTACGTAAGTAAATAACGAGTAAGTAGCATGTTTGTAGAGGCCACTTTCAATGTTTAGCTAATTATATTACTTAGATTCAATGTTTCTTTAATGCTTTCTTTTTGTGTTTTTAAAAGCTGCAGAAGTGGTAAACAATTCCCGTATTAAGTATTCAGTACTTCTTGAAAATGGGAAGAATCAATCACTGGAAAAAAGGGTAAATCATTTCAAATATGATTAATTCAAAATAGATAACTTTCACTCGTTCAACACATACTTACTAAGTATCTACTGTATGCTAGGCACTGTGGCTACCACACTTCAGAAAATCAAGAACAGAGTTCTACTCCAGGAGCCTACGGTTGAACTTGCTTGATTGGGGAGGGGAAGACAGAGAAGTGCGACCCTACAGGACGGTGCATTAGGTGCCATACATGGTAGGGGTCAGTCCCAATAACAGTAGGCGAGACCACTCACCCAGTTTTTGTGCTGTCTTGTTTCGTTTTTTTTCTGGGTGGTGGGGAGCGTGGTCTGGGAGTCTTCCTGAAGTGTGAAAATTATGCCTGAGTCGACATCTACAGGATGATTAGGAGCCCCACCTTTAAAGAATGGGGGAGGACTTGGCAGACGTGTTTAGGGAGAAAGCTGGGGCTCTGGGACAGCTGAAACACAGAACAGTTCCAGAAGGAAGGGGACACAACTCTCAGTGGGTGAGCTGTGTGGTGTGGGCCTGAGGGGAGGGGAAAGAAGATGTCCTCTCACCAAAGACCTGGTAGGGGAGACACAGTGGCCGAGAGATTAGACTTGGGGGCAAAAACTACGTGTGTTCAAAGTCCAGCCTAACTCAGTCTAACTGAAACTCCCTGTAGTAAAGTGGGGATGGCAGGACCCGCCCAGGGTCCTGGGTTGCCCTGACGTTGGGGGAGAGGCGAGTCCCACAGCCATGTCAGGAACACAGGGTGCTCACTCACTTTGTGAGTGAGTGGAGATTTTCTCTCAGTGCCACTCTGGCTGTGTCCCTCCCATCACGGAGGTAGAGAGCCGGCTCACCAACGTTTTGCTTCCTTTCTCGCAAAAGAATTTTGAAAAGCGGTATACCTCATGACATATTTTTAAGTTGACATTTAAAATATTCATAACAAATTTAAAATGTTTCACAGGACACAATTTCTGGTGTATTGACATTTTAAAAATGATTACATCATCATTAAAATATAACCACTAAAATCTAAATACTGTACTCTGGTAACTTAATACCCACAAGCATCCCTTTAAAAAACAACATGAGCAAGGTATTCTTCAGCAATCTAAATTTTTGTATTTCCCTTTTGCTCCTTGAACTCCTTTTCTTGTATCTTCTTCTGCAAAATTATTAACATAATATAATTTTATGCTTGGAAGTCTTTTCTTGAAACCATATAATATGTCTCTGTAATAAAAATATGAGTATAAACTTAAATTTTCTGTGACCATATGCCAAATACTGAAAAATTTTCCTCCAAAATTATTTTTAAAGTACTATTAATATACATTTGTTCAAAACAAAATAAATATATCACAAATCTGAAAAATAAACATTAAAAATACGTTTTATTCTAAATGAATCCAGTAATGAGATGGGTAGAGATTCTTTTTTTACCCTCAGTTTGTGAATTTATGAATGAATATTGCACAGTACTAGATCAAGATGGGAAGAGGATTGCTGTTGAGCTATATTTTTAAAAAATTTTAGTAAATAGATGAACATATTATCAAATAGTTGTGGTGATTTCATTTTCTCTGTAAATGGCCTTTACCTGGAAGTTAAATTATTCATCTTGAGCGTAAGGCGCATTTGTAACATACTCCCACCCATGGCATCTGTCATTGCACGCATCGGGTATGGTTGGAGACTTGTGGACTCCTCCCTATTCCAGCCCGTGATTCAGATATGCACTCCTACCTGGGTTGAGAAAAATTACTGCTCTAGAAGCTACTATATAGTTTCATTAGAAAGTTTGATCCTAGATAATGTGAAGCTGTGTCCCCACTTGACCTTAGATGAGGTTTACCAGAGATTAGTTTGGTTAGATCTGTCTTAGGATTCCATATTCTTGTGAAACATTTCACATTTTTCTACAGAATCTGAGTTCTTCTACAAGCCAGACGTCAGGCTCATCCATCAACCTCTGTCCTCCGTCCTCCAGTATCAGACTCCCAGATCAGCCCTCTGCCGACCAAAACCAGAAGAACGTCAGCTCATTGGCTCCTCCCAGTTGTTTCATTCCACAGTGTAACCAAGAGGCTGCAGTCCTACAGAAAACGGAGTCTAAAAGAACGCATTTCCTAAAGGAAAATAAAAATAATGAAAAAAAAGAAATGCCTGTGAATCTTAAAAGAAAACATGGTACATGTCATTTTTCAGGGAAAACAAATAAACATGTGGCATTGGAAGAAAATGCTGATGAGGTTGAAGCCCACCTAAACTGTGGGAACGCAAGAGCATGCGAAAACCATTTTTGTGACGTTAGGTATTTGGATGATTTGGAGAAAAGCCAACTGGTTGAAATGCTCCAACAGGCAGTGGCCGTGGTGGTAACACTGATGTATGAGGACGGTTCGACCCAGCTAAGAGCTGAGCAGGTTAGTGAACAGTGTTGGGTTTTGTTTGTTTCTTTGGCACCATAAAAGAACCCCATTTTCTTTGTGTCTGATTTTGATAGGAGAGCTAGGAATAAGATTTGAAGCCCACCCTCCCCTCCCCACAGTGCTGAGTGACTGATAATGCATAGTTCTCTTCAGATTTTTAGGAAACTGCCAAAATGTTTTCCAGAGTGGGTATGCCTTTTTGCATTCCAGCAGCAACACACAAGAGTTCCAAGCCCTCCACCTCCTTGCCAATCCTTGTTGACTATCTGGTTTTAGCCATTCTAGTGGATGTGAAGTGGTATTTCACTGTGGCTCTAAATTGTATTTCCCTAGTAACTAATTACATTGAGCATCTTCTCATGTGCTTAGTCCCATTTTTGTATCTTCTGTGGTGAAATGTCTGTTCAGATCTTTTGCCCATTTTTAAATCGGGTTATTTGTGTCTTATTTTGGATCTGTAAGCCTTCTTTCTATATTCTGATATGAGTCCCTTGTCTGATCTGTGATCTGTAGTTCTCCAAATCTGTGGCTTATTTTTTTCAATTTCTTACAGGTGTCTTTTGAAGCACAAAATTTTTTAAATCTGATGAATTCTATCAATTTTTTTTGTATTGCTTGCACCTTTGTTGTTATATTTAAGAATGCTTTGCCTATCCCAGGTCTTGAAGATTTACTTCTGTTTTCTTCTAAGAATTTATGTTTTTGCTCTTACATTAAAATCTGTGGCTGACTTTGAGTTAATTTTTGTTGTGGTGTGAGATAAGGGGCACAAACCTGCCTCTTGTGTGTTGATACCAGCTTTCCAAACACTGTTGATAAGACTCTTCTGTCCCCATTGAATTTTCTTGGCACTTTTCTCAAAACTCAATTGACTGTAAATATAAGGACACTCAGTTCTTTCCTTTGATCTATATGTCTATCCAGATGCCAGTACCAAAGGGTCTTGGAGTGTGTCTTCTAACTTTGTGTTTTTCAAGATTGGTTTGGGTATTCTGGTTACTTTGCACTTCCATATAAATGTTAGCATCAGCTTTTCAATTCCTTCAGGCACGCAGCTGAGATTCTGATGCAGATTGTGTTGAGTCTATAGATGAACTTTAGTTTTGCCATCTTAACAGTACTGAGTTTTCGGGCCCATGAACAGGGGTGTCCCTTCATTTACTTACACCTTTAGTTTCTTTTAGCAGTGTTTTGTAGTTTTCTGTGTGGTATACAAATCTTGCTTTACCTGTCATTTTTGAAAGATATTTTTGCTCACTAAAGGGTTATAAGTCAATAGTTTTTTTTTTTTCTTTCAACAGTTGGAAGATGTCTTCTGTCTTCTAGCTTGCTTTGTTTCCCACTGGACATCTGCTGTCTCGCTTCTCTTGATCTCTGGGTAACGCCCCTCTCCCACCTGCCTGGCCCCTGCCCTCGCCCCTTCTTTTAAGGTTTTCCCTTTATCGTTGGTTTATAGCATGTGATTGGTGTGCTGTTCTAAATGTTTCTTATACTTGGGGTTTATTGATTTAGGTTCTACAGATTAACTTGGGAGAACTGACATTCCTGTTAGGAGTTTTGTGGTCCTCAAGTGTGGTGTGTCTCTGTTAGTTAGGTCTTCTTTGGCTTCTTTCACCAGTACTTGTCATGTAGTGTAGCATACAGATCCTGTACGTGTTTTGTTGATTTCTATTTAAGTATTTCATTTTTTGGAATGGTTATTATAAATGGTAATGCATCTTTTTATTTTTACTTTCATTTTCATTTATTTTTTATTTATTTTTTTAGAATAGAATAAGGAAAAAAGGGAGAGAGAGTCGGTGGCGGCAGGGGGGGCGGGCAGGGGCAGAGGGAGAGGTGGAGAAAGAATCCTAAGCAGGTTCCACACCCAGCATGGAGCCTGATGCAGGGCTCAGTCTCACAACCCTGAGACAATTACCTGAGCCAAAATCAAGAGTCAGATGCTTAACCACCTGAGCTACCCAGGCACCCCTGGTAAACACATTGTTTTTAAAAAAAGATCATTTTTACATGTTCATTGAGAGTACATAGAAATACAATTGATTTTGTGTTTTAATCTCGTATCTTGCAACCTTAACTAAACTCACATATTGGTTCCAGGAAGTTTTTTGTAAATTCCCTTTGGTTTTCTATGCAGACATTTGTGTCATCTGTAAATAGAGACAATATAGTTCTTCGTTTCTGATCTATATGCCTTTTATTTCTTTTTCCCATTATGTTACTCTAGCTAAGACTTCTGTTATGATGTTGAATAGGGAGGAGTCCAGATTTGGAGAGTAAGATCATGGGTTTGGCTTTTGGCCTTGACTGTCATTAAAAGAGCTATTTATTTACAAATTTAATTGTAGGCCTTTTCTCTCTGTTTAATTATAAAACATACCTTTCTTGAATAAATACACTGTGTTTAATTTTGAAACTGTATTTGTATTCACAGGCTCTGTTTCCCTCTGTTAAAGGAATTGCAATGTTACTGCAGAGTCGTGTAGACGGCAGTGGTCCTCTGGATGTCTCAGCCTCTGACAGTGTCCTGGGGGAAGGCGCCACACTCCGTGATCAGTATATCTACCTCCAAACAGAGCACTCCTTTACTGGGGGCCAAGAGCAAGAGGCATATAATCAGTTTGCCAGGTCAGAAATCTCCTCCCACTGCCTTACTTCCTACTTACATGTCTGCTTCGTTGAGTCCAATTAGAGTCTCCCAAGCTCCAACTTTAATTATTTAAACTTTTAGACGTTTTGTACAGGCACATGAAAATAAAATGGATCTAAATGACAGCTCTGCACACAGTAGCCTGCTTTCCCCCAAAGAGCTTCTGGAATGAAGGCTCCATCCTTCCATGGGAGCCCCTCCAGGATTTGAATCAACATCTCAGTGAGAAGTTGGTAAGAAAAGCTTCATCCCAAGGCCTGAAGATCCACTGTCGTGACCACAGTCCCAGACGATTTTCCTCATCTCACTCACTCACAGCATTAGAAAATTAAAGTAAATTAAATTCAAAAAGTAAATTGTCCTCAGTACCACCTAATTTCATAGCTTCATTCTGTGGAAATAGTTAAGACACACCTCACTTGGACCTGCCCTTTAGAATTGGACAGTTTTAGATCGAGCAGGGATGCTTGAGCTGCCCTGTAGCGATCCTGAAAAGTCCTGCTGGGGGTTCCAGCCCCTGCCCTCGTTACAGCTCTTCTGCCGTGTTGTCAGCCTGACTCTGGTTTCTGCCTTGGGTGGGGACATCCACTTCCTGCCCACCCAGCCCTCGGAGTCCCAGCCCCTTTGCTGCCTGGCAGGATCTCCCTGAAGCTGCTGTCCTGAAGAGGCATTCACGGAGGCTCAGGGGTGAGCAGGTGGTGCCTAGGCCTGGCCCCGTTGGCCTCCTACAGTCTCACTGGGCTGTGGGGGAGTTGTCGGCCGTTGCTGCGTGTGTGTTGTCCCAGCGAGGAATGCCAGAGGCCAGTGTTATGGCTGGACCAACCGTTAGAGTTCCTAGGATCACAGGACACAATTCAGCAAAAGCCATCAGGGAACTTTGAGGAACAAGATTCATTACTCACAGGTCCTGGAGGGTACACACCACACCGGGGGGCCACACAGCAAAGTCGTAGCTACAGAAAGAGAGGGCACAGGCCTGAGGCTCAGCCTTTATTATGGTCTGAGGATGGGGGGCTGGCAGTTTCAAGGTTTCACTCTTTATTGCTAATAGAAATCATAAAAGTGGGAGTTAGGGTGCAGGAAGGGAAAGGATCACTCACAGGTCAGGTGTCTAGGTGCCCCCGGCCTGTCTGGAAGGGAAGCTGCATGGATGGGGGTGGCCCTGTTCCTTGCATGGGCGTTTCGCTGGTGGCTTATCATGCAGCAGGCAGTATGGATGTCTTTTGAAATGGATGCCTGAACAATCATAAGCTTAACATCAGGTACTTATACTGCAGTAAATTTTGGTGAGAATGGGACAACGTTTGACTAATAGAGCAGCCTGCTCACAAGAAACCCATAGCCTTATTTTTACCTAATTTTCTTCTGAAAGAACAAGTAGGCAGGTCTATTCTATGGAAGATCTCTGTGAGAACAGAGCCCTAATATTTGGGTGGCCTTTTCTGAATTCTGGATGTATATATCTTACTCAGTGCTCTTTACTTGGACATCTGATAGTCACTAGGGCCTCAACAAGTGCAAAACTGAACTCCTGTCTTCCCGAAACCTGCCTCCAACAGGCTTTGCTGTCAGGGTTAATGTCAGCATTTGCTCTCCGTGAGCTCAGGCCAAGGGTCCTGGCATAATCTTTAACTTCCCTCTTCCTTTCATCCAAGCTCTTAGTATATCCCATTGGCTCTGCCTTCAAAATACAGCTAGAAGCTGACCTCTCTTCCCTTCTGCGGCTGCCATTTGGTTCAGGCCTTCACCTCCTGACCGAACCAAGCAGGGGCTTCCTGAGGGCCGCCTGCCTCCACCTGCCCCCAGCCTATTTTCCGCACGGCTCCCAGAGAGGGTCTGAGCACTAAGTCAGGTCACAACGCTCCCTGCTCGGAGCCCTGCAAACAGCTCCCGATGATGCCCGCAGGTCTGCGCGTGGCCCTCACCAGGCCTGGGAACTCCTCTTCCCCTGCTCCCACTGCACACCAGCCTTCTTGATCTACCCGGGGGTCTTCCTTGTACCACACTCTTCCTCCCCTGCCGTGTGCTCCCAGGTATCTGCAGGATGTGCTACCCATTCCTCTAAACCATATCCCCCCAACACACACAAAGCAAATTATGAAAACATGAAAGTAGAGAGTGTAGTGTAATGAGTCCTATATACACACCCACTCAAACCAAAGGTTTTTCCATGCTTCCTTCATCTGCCCCTTTTTGAGGAGAGGGGTAGGGAGCTAGGATTAGGGGAAAATCCCGGACATGTCGTTTTTAGTTCACAGGGCTCAGGATGCAGCTCTAAGACACCTGGCCACAATGCCATTCTCAAACTTAGCAAATTTAATACTCAGTCCACATTTGAAGTTACCTGATTGTTTTTATTTTTTATTTTTTTTTTAATTTTAATTTATTTGACAGAGACACAGCGAGAGAGGGAACACAAGCAGGGGGAGTGGGAGAAGGAGAAGCAGGCTTCCCACAGAGCAGGGAGCCCGATGCGGGGCTTGATCCCAGGACCCTGGGACCATGACCCGAGCCGAGGGCCGACGCTTAACAACTGAGCCACCCAGGCACCCCTTACCTGATTATTTTTAAAATTGTTTCTGCACTTGATCTACTGGGATCAGGACCAACAAGGTCACGCATGCCATTCCTTGTCTCTCCTCCCTCTTCTACTAAGAGCATCCTCCGACCTCTGACCCCATCTTGCAGGAGGTCCCATGTCCTGGGCTTATCTGTTTTGTGATTGTGGGGTTCTTTACCTTGTTCCCCTTTCCTCCATACTTTCTGTAAGCTGGAGCTTCGTTCTACGAACTCCATTATCCAGCTCCAGCTTTTTTCACAAGGGTACTTCCCTGGGTGGTGCTGTCTGCTTCATACCCCATCACACACAGTTGGATGGTCAGATTTAGCAAATAAAAATGCAGGGTGCTAAGTTTGGATCCCAGATAAACAATTTTTTAGTATAACTACGTCCCAAGTGTTAGAAGAGACATTCTTACACTACAGGCATACATCTCTAAAAAATATATTTTTTTTCATATAAAAATTATTCACTGTTTTTCTGAACATCGTGTTTAGCTGGGTGCCCTGCACTCGATCCGGCTACCTTCTGCGATGCAGTTGTGTTGTCCTCACATCCGTGACACTCCAGTGGAGCTGTGGGCTAGGCGGTGTCAGCATGCTCCCTCCATTGTGAATGTCCCCACTGAACGTCCCCTCAGTGGTCATCGAAATCAGTTTTTCCGTATGTCTGGAAGATGGTGATTTTTCTGTGTCTATCATTTCTTCCACACATATTGGGTAAAATTTTCTATAGAGAACTTTCCTCCTTCAACGAGGCCTTTTGTTCACCTTACACTTCAAGTCTTCCCTGAGGTGTTAGAGCATGGTCAGAAGGCCTTCCCTGCCCACTGTGTATAGCGTGCCCCCTCCCCGCCCCATCGCCCTGTGTGTCTGTCTCTGAGTGCCCCGAGCCAGGGGTTTTTATGTCTTGCTCATTCCTCTGTCTCCACAAGCCAAGAACAATGTGACAGAGTATGTGCTTCACAAATACTTATTGTTACTTTTGAACAAATGAGTATTAACGTTTAATTTTTATAAGTTCCAAGACAATTATATGAAGACATGGCCTCACATACCATAAAATTGGAAGTAATAATCCCAATTCTATGTTAGTATGTTTGAGATTTAAAATGAATTTAAATAAATCACATTTAAATGAAAACATAAATAACTTTTTTGCACAAAGCATACCGAATACCATTTATTGCACACCTGTGCAAGGTCTTCTTACACACACGTGCTCTCTTCATCTTCACATTAACTGTATGTGTTGGGTCTTATTAGTTCCATTTTATAGATGACAAAACTGAGACTCAGAGAAATAGCCCTAAGTCAGTCTTGAGACTCAAGCCTCCTCTTTTAGACCCAAGTCTACCTTTTTTATATTCTGGCTGCCTTTTTGTTTACAAACGTGACACAACTGACTTCTGTAACTGACTTACAAAACACACTGTGTTTCAGTCACTTTGTCTTACAAGATGCTCTTTTTGTTGTTTGTCATACCTTAAGTTAGAAACCCTCTAGCCTGCATCTCTTACTAGTGGGAGATCCTGCAGTTCTTAGGTGACCTTAGTAGGGACTTGGCGTCTGCAACAAGTAAGGGCGTCAGCGTGGAAGTGCAGCTCTTCTCCCCCGTAAGCTCCCAGCCCCTCTCCCCTTCTCTCCTCCCTGCGCCCTCCCCAGTCCACAGAGCCAAGACCTGACACGGTGCTGCTGGCCCTCTGTCCTCCCGACCAGCTGGGCCCCCTCTTCCAGGGAAACCCATGTGAAGCCACGCAAGAAAATGCAAATGTCTGTGCAGCAAGCTGAGCAGAATCTAACTCTCTGTTGACCCTGTGTGGAAGACCCTCGTTAATGTATGAATAGAGAGTTCCTATAAAGGAAGACTTACAGTGCGGGCCCTGGCAGCAGCAAGATAGGGTCTTGCTGGGAAAATCGTTTAGCCACTCTGAGCCTCAACTTCCTTATCTGTAAAGTGGATCTGGTGCCTGCCTAACAGGGTTGTGCTGAGATTTCAGTGTAACAGTCCTTTGAAGTGTTTAGCATGATGTCGTAATGGTAAGTGTTCAGTAAATGCCGACTCTTATGAATCCCATATCCAAGGAGCTCACAGAGCAATGGGGTGAGCCTACTTTCAAGGCAAATTACGGTACAAATGTGGTCCTGCCTGCAGCTGGTACATGGACAGGAGTAGAGAGGAGGGGAAACTCCCCGCCTGGAGAAAGGGGCAGTTTGCAGAAATCGTGGGAGGGGAATTGCAGGCAAGAATGCAGCATATGGCATGGCCCAGACTGTGGGAGGACGTGGCACCGTGTGCTGGTGGAGGAAAGACAATTCAGTGTGAGCGGAGGGCAGCGTGTTGGGAGCGCGTGCTGGGAGAGCACGCTGGAGAGCCATGCTGGGGAGCCTGTAAGGAGTCCAGAGTGTGTGTGCTCTGCTCAGGACCGCCGGGCTTAGTCTGCAGTAATGCGACTTCTCCCAGGGATGGGCTCTGAACAGCTGTGGGGCCTGTCTCAGCTTCATCATCTGTAAGTGCAGAGAAGTAACACCTTCCCACAGGATTCAGGTTAATCCACGGAAGGCTCCTAGAAGAAGAATGTCTACAAGGTAGTATTAGCAAGTGACACCTGTCAGTAGAGCAATAGATATTTTTTCCAAGGTCAGAAGTTCTAAATCAATGTCTGAATCAGTGAATTTCTTTTTATCTTCCAGGAAAGTGCTGTTTCAAATGCTGAAATGTAAATGTCCTGTTGTTTGTTTTAATGCTAAGGACTTTGTGCGAACAGTGCTGCAGTTTTTTGGTAAAGATGGCAGCTGGAAGCATGGTAAGTTTTAGTTTTTATAATCTCTTAAATTGAGCTCTCCAGCAGTGATTCCTCCTGGGAATGGGAGGTGCGGAGGCAGGGTCCAAAGCACCAGCTGTGTGGCCTTGTGCCCCAAGAGTGAGGGGCACTTTCCCTCTGTGCTTTAGATCGTTTGATTTTTTTTTGCAAGTATAATTACTTTTTATAATTTAAAATAAGAAAAGTGATTTATGCAGTGTGGTCAGATGGGATGTGTTGTTACCACAAATAGCTTATAAACTCCCTACGAATTAAATTAAAGTCCAGACACATGAAAAGATAAGATGCTCAACATCTCTCATCATCAGGGAGATGCAAATCGAAACTACAATGAGATACCACCTCACACCTGTCAGAATGGCTAAAATCAACAACACAAGAAACGAGATGTTGGTGAGGATGTGCAGAAAAAGGAGCCTTCGTGTGCTGTTGGTGGGAACATAAACTGGTGCAACCACTCTGGAAAACAGTGTGGAGGTTCCTCAAAAAGTTAAAAATAGAGTTACCCTGTGACCCAGCAATTGCACTACTGGTTATTTATGCAAAGAATACAAAATACTAATTCAAAGGAATACATGCACCCTTAAGCTTATGGTATCATTATTTAACAACAGCCAAGATATGGAAGCAGCCCAAGTGTCCATCAAAAAGATGTGACATATACATACATACATGCGTACAGTGGAATAGTACTCAGCCATGAAAAAGAATGAAATCTTGCCATTTGCAATGACATGGATGGAGCTAGAGAATATTACGCTAAGTGAAATAAGTCGGTCAGAGAAGGACAAATACCGTATGATTCACTCATATGTGGAATTAAAGAAACAAAACAAATGAACAAAGGGAAAAAGGAGACAGACCAAGAAACAGACTCTTAACTGTAGAAAACACGTGATGGTGACCAGAGGGAGGTGGGGGGATGGGGGAAATAGGGAATGGGGATTAAGGAAGGCCCTTGTCTCAGTGAGAACTGGGTGTTGTTCAGAAGTGCTGAGTCACTGTACTGTACACCTGAAACTAATATGACACTACGTTAACTATACTGGAATTAAAATTAAATAATAATTCACATCAAAATAATATAGAACACGTTTTTATCTTTCATTTAACATAATAAGAATTTGTAATAACTTTTCTTAGATGGACAGACATGTAGCAAAGCAAATATAGCAGAAATGCTCCTTATAGAATCTAAGTAGTGGATATTATGAGGGTTCACTGGATAGTTCTTTTTAAATGTCTGCATGTTTGAAAATATAATAAGAGGTTGGAAAAAAATCTTTTTTAGTATTTGTATTTATTTGGGAGATAGTGAGAGCAAGAGAGATCACAGAGGGAGAGAGAGAAGCAGATTCAAGGCTGAGCATGGAGCCCAATGCAGGGCTCAATCCCAGGACCCCCAGATCATGACATGAGCCAAAGGCAGATGCTTAACCGACTGAGCCACTCAGGTGCCCCAAGGAAAGAAAAACTCTTTGAATGTACAAAATTTTCAACACGTCCAAAATTACCTATGATACAATAAGAAATACATATTTAGTCTTTGTCCTTGCTTCCTGGCACATAGTTCCTAAGACCCTTGCAATCCCCAGAGTGCTAAGAATGTCTTTTGTGGGCTAATGAGAGGACTGGGAGTGGGGGGCCCCTAGTGGGCTTCTGGATGGGGCAGTGGACAGAATGACCACACCGGGCTTAGTGGGTTGGACTTTAAGTCCCCCACCCCCACACCCCTGCCAGGGACAGAGAGGGGATGGAGAGGCAGTCAATCTCAGTGGCCAGTGAGCTCATCAGTCGCACCTGGGCAGTAGAACCTCCATAAATCCCCTGCCCAGGGGGTGGGGGGATCTGGAGGGCTCCCAGGTTGGGGAGCACGTCTGGGTGCTGGGCAGGGGGGAGCTCTGCACCCCTTGCCCCATACCTTGCCCTCGGGATGGTCCCGAGTTGTGTCCTTCATGATAAATGGGTCACGAGTTAGTATAAGGTGCTTTCCGCAGTTCTGCGAGCCGTTCTAGCCAATTACGGAACCCGAGGAGGGGGTCGTGGGAACCCAGATTTGTAGATGGCGGGTGGGAGGTATGGGAGGCGTCTGAAGCACGGGTGGTCTTGTGAGGCTGCAGGGTCTGCACTCAGGGCAGCTGGTGTCAGAATGGCGCCAACTGTCAGACACCCGCCGGCGTCTGCAGAGCCTCAGACCCGTGGGCAGAAGACCGCACGCTGGGCACCAGAGACGGTGTTGGAAAACAACATGGTACCCAGCACTCAGCTTCAACAATTAACCAACTTATGTCCAGTCTTCTTTCCTCTGTAACTCCTCACACTTCCAACCACCTGCCTCCTGGCTTGATTTGTAGCAGATTCCAAGCATCATATGATTCATCTGTAAATGTTTCAATTATGTGGTGAAGCATGAAGGTTTCATTTTTAAGATGATGCCATCATCATCTCCCCCCAAATTAGTAGTAATCTTTCAGTGTTATTAGATATCCAGTCAGTGTGTGCGCTGCCCCTGTTGTCTTTAAATATCTTGTTTGTTTTTATTTTTGTACAGTTTGTGTGACTTGGGATCCAAACAAGAGTTGGGCTTAGGTTATCCCGAAGCTAGGATAGGTATATGTTTCTTGTTTCTTTTTCTTCATCTATATATTCTCTCTCCCTGTTTTACTTTCCTGTAATTATTTTGTCCTTGTGGAGGGAACCAGTTTCTTTGTCGTGTAGGATTTCCCAGCGTCTGGATTTTTCAGAACGTATCACCTTCTTGCTGTTTAACACCTTCTTCTTGCTCTTCTCTTTCTTGTAAATTGGCAGCGATTTCAGGCCTGATTTTGGGAGGGCAAGACTAAGACATGACCCCAACCCTAGGTAGTGGTGTGTCCTTCTGTCAGGAGGTACATGATATCTGGTTGTTTACCTTTTTTGTGATATTTGAACCCATTTCATATGTTGAATCTGTTCTCTGCTCTTTCATATTTATCACTTTATCTAGAACCTATTTCCAATCTCATTTTCTTTAAATTCCTCTTTTCCATCGTCTTTTCTTATGTAGGGCATTATCCGTTGCATTGATTGGCTTTTAAGTGTATTGCCAGTTCAGTTTTTATTTATGAAATTTTTTTGTTTTATTTCCTGAATGCTTTCATTTCTTTGTTCAGTTTTTATTTTTCTAAGTCACCTAATTTCCAACTATTTCTGATTCTGATTTATTTATTTTTCATCACTTCTATCATTTTCTCAGATTTTCTTAGCTCATTTTAAATCTGTTTTGTTGGTATTTCTCTTTCAACTACTGGCATTTTCTCCCCAGTGTGGGGCCTTGGCCTGGCGGACTTTAGTATGTGAGGTAGAGGAGATTACAGGAACCAGCCCCCAGGCCCTTCCCCAAGAGTTTTCAAGAATGTTAGCAGAGCCTTAATTTTGGAATATTAGGGCTCTGAAAAGGCAAGTAGAGTGAACTAGTCCTCCTGGGTCAGTTAGCATTGCCAGATGGTGTTGGGTCGGGTCATGCACAGCCGACGTGGGTATAGGTCCAAGAGCACCTGCCGATGTTGTCCCAGCCAAGGTTCCAAATCTGCCAATGTCAGAGACTTCCTAGACATCAAACAAAAAAGTCATGATACTGGTTGCATTGGCAAATATAAATCTCTTAGACTGGCATAATTTAAAGGTGCCAGAAAATATAATATTTAGTGTGTTGTGATCTAAGACTATAGTTTTGTTTAAAAGCAAACTCCTTATTTTTATGTAGCATTATTCAAAATGTTAAAGTAACTTGCGGCACCTGGGTGGCTCAGTTGGTTGAGCATCCAAGTCTTGATTTCGGCTCAGGTCATGATCTCAGGGTCCTGAGATAGAGCCCCACGTTGGGCTCCATGCTCAGCTCAGAGTCTGCTTGGGATTCTCTCTCTCTCTCCCCCTCGCTTGTGCTCTCTCTAAAATAAATAAATCTTAAAATAAATAAATAAATAAATAAATAAATACATCTTAAATAAATAAATAAATAAATCTTAAAAAACAATGTTAAAGCAACTTGAAAATGCAATCACTTAGAATTCAGATTTCTCTCTCAGTTTATCAGTCCCCCCCCCCCACCCCAGTTATAGCTCCCCTGTCCGTGTCTAAAATACTCTGGTACTAAAACTTATTTAGCAAATGTCTTTTTTATTTTTCACAAAGCATCTTCCCATATGTCTTGCAGAGATGTACAGTAACCTCTTCCCTGGGTTTTGGATGGGAAAACTAGTACTTAGGGGCAGTGACTGCCCAAGTTCCAGGGGTGAACTTGTGCTTGGTTCTTTTTACATATCGCAATGCAGCAGAGATCTGGGGGTCTCTCAGGTTTTCCTCCATCAGGGGAAATGCCCCGAATGCCAGCCATCTCTGTCCTCAAGCACACTGCCCTCCTCCTTCCCCCCGCCCGCCCGCCGAACTCGGCAATGAGGACGCTTATGCTCTTTCTTCTACCCACAAGACTTGGGTTCCTGGACACCCTGAAGAGGGGTCAGGAGTGCGTAGGAAGGTAGCCCAGTGAGAGGCACAGGGTCGGAAAGCTGGGGAGCAGCGGCGGGGACAGGTGGGGGAGAGGAGGCCAGAAGAGGGCCTGAGGGTTCTCACCGCCACCTCTCTGAACATTTTTGAGAGGTCCCAGTTCCACGTTAGTTCATTGCCCCTCTTTGGCTGTCTGGGGTCAGTTCCCTATGGAGATTGCCTGTGTGAGACCTGGCTCATGGAGGCCGCTCGTACCAAAGGCTCCAGTTCCTCAGGAACAGTGGAGCATCCCTTAGGCACTCACTTCTGTCACTTGAGGGCACAGCAATGCTATTATTATTATTTTGATCCTCAAGTAAAGGACGGTTCTTCGGTTTTCATGCAGTGACTAAATGGCCTTTTTCTCTGTAGTTGTTCATTTTGTAGGGCTCGACCCCAGAATTGCTGCATGGCTTATAGATCCTGGGGATGCTGCACCCTCTTTTGAAGATTTAGTGGCAAAATACCTTGAAAGCTCCATCTCTGTTAAAGTGAACTGCACATATGGGAATTCCTCAAGAAATGTTGTGGTGAGTTATGTTAAGATGAGGCTTTACCAACCTTAATCAACCGAATTTTTTCCTAGAAATTTTTTCTGCTTCATAAACAGTCCAGTAGTAAAAAGAACATTGCTGACATTCATTTTTACTTATTCTGCACAAATGCTTTTTACCCTCACGTTTCTGGTGGAGGATATTGCGTTAGGACAGGTGACTTCTGTTCCTTCATGAAACTGTTCCTGGGAAGTCCATTCACAGTGTGATTCTTCTTCTTTTTTTTTTTCCCAATAAAAATTAGAAGGATTTTTCATTTCCAAGTCCTTTGAGAAAGCAAAACTAATGCAACACAAATTGAAAGATCTAATTAATAAATTTAACAAGCCAAAGTAATTTTGTTACGTAAATTAACCCATTTATTATAGGCTAGCAATGTTTCAAATGGTGGAGCTTCTACTGGTCTTTCAACTCCTTCAGTCATTTGATGGCGGGCTTTACTGTGACGGCACAGAAGCGATGCTGTAGGTCCAGGTGCCATCAGCAACGGTTTTCGTGCAGGAGCCACAAGGCCAGATCCCCACAGCTCGTCGTTTCGTCTTGGTTTTGCCACAGAAGGAGCAAGTGTATTTGGCGTGCTGGCTTATTTCAATCTTCTTCACCATTTTCCTGAGGGAGGCACCATAACGCGTCCTGTATTTACCCACGATTCTCACCTTCTTGGTGCATTTAGCCATGTTGCCGCAAACTAGGTCTGAGCCCAGAGAGACAGTGTGAGTCTTCTAAATGGACCCTCCGGCGTCAGAGAGCCATGTGCTCTGGGCCCCATGAGCTGCTCGTAGTGCCGGTGGCCTGGCCACTGCCGCAGAGGCTCTGGCCACACCTCGCTCCATGTGCCCAGGTGTGTCTTCCCAAGCCCTATCCTAGAGACACACCCAGTTGTTAGGAACCGCGTCTGCAGAAGCCATAGTGCTCACGGGTCTGGAGCCCGGCCCAGAGCCCAGTGAGTCAGGCCCTCGAGGAGGTGGCCCAGGGGGAGCAGTGTGGCCACAGTTGGGCCCCTCTGTTGAGGCTTCCTGCATGCAAATCAACAGCAGCATGCTAGAAGCACAACAGGACGAGCATACAGGGGGCTCGGGGAGCACCAGGGTTGGCCATGGGGTGGGAACCATGGGGGCAGAGTGGCTGGTGATATGCAGGCCCTGAGGTTCGGGGAGGTCTGCTTGCTCCTGCTCTTCATCCTGCGCCATCTGTGAGGGAGGGTCTGAGTCAGGTGGGGGCTTGGGGGTACAAATATGGAAACTCACTCTCCCTTAATTTAAAGAGATGTGTCAGAGGAATATGTGGGAGCTCCCAGACTCAGAGGGAAAGCAGTAGCAGGCCATGGGAAGATGTGAGCCTCAGGCCCTGGGGCCAGCAGTGAGCCATGGGTCACTTTTGTCAAAGACCCACGGTAAGTTCCCTCACTGTGCCACATGTGTGCCCCTTGGCAGGGGGACAGGGCGTGGAGTTGAGTTCTACTGATTGTAGGATGCCGGGAGGGGAACTTCCTCAAATAGCAGCTGAGACACTGTCACTGAAACAGGGACTTGCCCACCTCAGCACTACCAGTCCCAGTGTCCCAGTTTATAGATGAGAAGACCAAGGTGGAGAAAGGTCAGTGTGCACGCACCTTGCCCAAGGTCAAGTTGAGGCTGTGGATCAAAGCGTGGGTTTCTGACTATAAGGTCTAGTTTCTTTCTAGTGCATCTAGGGCTGGGAGTGGCTGCAGGGAACGAAGCACCACCCTCAGAGGTGTGTTTTCTCCGTCAAGAAGCTGGGGCCCTGCACCCAGCTGCTCACAGTGCTGTGGACCCTGCCAGTCCCACCACTGCCCGTGAACTGTCGCCTCACCCTGGGCCCTCAGCACACTCCAGGAAGAAAAGCAGCAGGCTCCGTGAACTTGCGCTCGAATCCTGGTGGCTAGAAATGTGTCCATTGTGGAGGCATGCAGTGTGTGAGGGGCGGGAGGGGAAAGCCAGGCCCACGTTGTGCCATGCTGAAGAGGTGCTGGGGATGGTCTGAGAGAACACACGGGGCGTCTGGGCAGAGGGAGCAGCATGGGAACGGGAGGGAATGGTGAGATTGGGAAGAAAGGTGTGGGGTAGAGGAGGGGTGGTATCATGGGCTCTGTCACGAGGGTGCTGGTCCCCCCCCGGAGCTCAGTCTTGTCCTAGGGAAGCCCCGCTGGAGAACCGTTCATAGTGGGAGGCGCATCGTCAGCTCTGTCCTACTATAGGAAGCTCATTTGGGCGGGAGTGGACAGTCTGCTCACGGTGTCCCCAGACCAGTCTTCCAGGAGAGCCAAGGCTGGGGATGACGAGACAGCAAATGCCAGGCTACATCAGCCCACTGCTGGCTCCTCGTCCTGCGATTTCTCCGGCTTGGGGCTTTGAGGCTGGAAGTGGAGTGTGGGGAGTTGTTTGGCAGAGCAAGGTGTCCAGGGGAGGAGAGTCAGACTGTGTGCTGGGGGCTGCGGCTCATGCCCTGCCCTGTGTGTCCACGCTCAGGGCCTCTGGGGGTGTCGTCCAGGTGAGGACAGACAGTGAGGGTGGCCACGTGGCTCCTCAGCCTACTGGGGCACGTGAGGGTATGCTTCTGTCTCTACCACCGTGTGATCTTTGCAATGTGGACACTTTGCAGTTCCTGTAAAATGAAGAAGAAAACTGGGTTGGGGGAAAGTGTGAGGCGCCAGGTAGCTTGCATTTGTCCAGTAAGAAGGCTTTTCTGTAGCATGGGAGCTTGCCCGCTTGAGGTATTTGGTGATGCCACCGATGTTCATGTCTGCCATGGAAAGGCTCGCGCCACCCACCTAGTGCCCATTTCTGTGGGCTGTGTCACTCCCTAGATTGTGATGAACATTGCTGCCAAGTTTGCCTAATCTTTCATTTTTGTGATCTTTTAAAGAATCAGAATGTACGGGTGAACCTGAAGATGCTCCACAGACTTACGATGGGCCTTTGTTCCCAGTTGAAGGCAAGGCGTCTTACTGTAACTTGGGGTTGGCAGGCACTCTTGCTCACTGTTCCCCAAGAGCACCTTTCACTCACATCCACGCTCACAGCATCTTTGAGTGAATTCTCAGGCCAAGTGAACTTGTGCATCACTCATAGAAGGATAGTCCACATAAGACCTGAAGTTTTAAAAATGTTTTCCGCAGGCTAACAATTGTAGCATTTTTAAAAGCTACCAATTCAATTGGAATTTTTTGTGTTTTTTTAAAGATTTTATTTATTTATTAGAGAGAAATGGAGAGCATGAGTAGGGGGAGGGGTAGAGGGAGAAAAAATCTCCAGCAGACTCCCCACTGAGTGGGCAGAGCCCAATGCGGGGCTCAATCCAACAACCCTGAGATCATGACCTGAGCCAAAGTCAGATGCTTAACCTACTAAGCCACCCAGGCGCTCCTCAGTTGGAATGTTTCTAATGCTACAGTTAACATAAAAGCTGAGTATTCATTTTAGTTTAATAGTGAGATGGACACAGCTCCACTCAGTCTCGTTGGGAAGCAGAGGGCATTTGTGGGAACAGTCAAGAAGAGTTGGAGGAAGGGACTGTGTGTGGAGGTGAGCTCAGGAGTGGGGGGCCAGCAAAGGATGGAGAAGCCTCTGGAGACAGGTACTAGCTGGAAGCGTTTCCACCGCTGGGCTTGGAGGGGAAGCTGTCACCAGGACCCGGGGAGAGCCGAGGCCCTGCAGGGGCTGCTGGTCAGGAGCCGGGCAGCAGGCGCTGTGATTGCAGGCCCAGGATTGTGGGCTGCTGGGAAGGGTCCAGCAGGAGAGAGGAAGCCCATTTCTCTCCCCTACTACCCGACATGGGCAAAACCAGCCTGAGAGCTGAGGAGGAGCCAGGTGGTGGCCTGGAGCACATCAGCCCTTCCCCAAGGGCAAAGTGCAGGGCACGGGGCCTGGAGGAGGGGCAGGCAAGGCCGAGGGCTTCAGATGGCAGCAGGAAGGGACACACATGACAGAAGCCCTGAGAAGAGGCATGAAGATGGTCTGAATAAATGCAGAGACGTTTCATACTCCTGGAGGAGGTGACCTCATATAAAGATTTCACCTCTCCCCACACTAATCTATAAAGCCATTGCAAAAACCAATGAAAATTCTAGCTACACTTTTGGGAATTCAGTATACCTATTCTGAAGTTAAAATGGTAGGCTGCAAGTCTAAAAATACCTACATCACACTTAAAAATGAGAAAGATTAGGGCGCCTGGGTGGCTCAGTGGGTGAAGCGTCTGCCTTCGGCTCAGGTCCTGATCTCAGAGTCCTGGGATTGAGTCCGTGTCAGGCTCCTTGCTCAGTGCAGAGTCTGCTTCTCCCCCTGCCTGCTGCTCCCCCTGCCTCATGCTCTCTCTCTGTCAAATAAATAAATAAAATCTTTAAAAAAAATTTTTTTAATGAGAAAGATTAAAGAGAATTGGGAGTGGGGATTGGCCTACCTGGTATTTCTAAATATCTCTGCGAAGTCTTGGTAATGAAATAGAATACTTGAAGGAAATAGTTTTACTAGGAAGGAGCTCCGCAGGAGGGCCGCTGTTGGGAGGAGCCACCACTCACTTGGGAGTTACCCGAATTCCACCTCAATGCAATCATGTAGGCTGTTCAGCAGCGTGCAGGTAGAAATAATTTAAAAGTAATATTGGTATCATTTCTTCCTACAAAACAGGTTTATGGTTTATGGCAACTATTTTGTACCTTGGAGCTTCCTCTGATACCAGTTTTGGCAGGTAAGCTACCATAAAGATGATGGACAGTCCTGTTTCTAGGGAATTCTTGACATTCTTTGAGGGCAACTGTTTTCTTATTTAGGGGTAGGCAGTGTGTCATGTGAGCACTGAGAGGTAGCAAGCCCTTTATTTTCCCTCCGTAACAAGAGGGGTTGGATGGCATCACCTGTCGATCTAGAAGGACGAGAAGGTTCTGACCTCTCAGTCGCATGGGATCCCTTTTGCACCACGTGGTTCTCGGCACCCTGGCCGAGTGGCAGCCCCAGCTCCTGAGGGCCGCAGTGCGGGTCGAGCTGTGGTGTGTTCTGCATGGCAGTTGTTCGTCCTGGTGGTGTGCTGTCCGTCAGCCCCCCTCCCCCGCTCGGGACAGCCCCTAGAACAAGGGGTGCCAGGCCCTCCTCTGCCTTTGCCTCTCAGCAGCCCCTCCGCCCAGGTCCTGCTGGGCACTAGGGTAGCTGAGCCCGGCCCAGCACTCTGCAGCCTGCCTGGCCCGAGGAGACTCTGTCCCGTGCGGCTGGCCAGGGCGCATCCCCACGCCCCCCCTCCCCCCGCCACTGCTGGGCTCCTGCACCGACCCTCGTAGATCGTTGGTGGAGGTGGGACGGGGCAGGCACTGTCCTTGTCCTCCTCAGGAAGGCAGGCTCACTCCCCGTCCTTGAGGCTTTCACAGAAATGACTCACTGTTTGGTGTTTGACTGACAGTGATGGAGAGCCACAGGTTTCAGGTGAACAGAGAAGAGATGGAGAGGACTTCAGCACTTCTGGGGGTACGTTCTTATTTCAGAGCCGGGTGCCTGTAAGTCCTTCCTCCCTTCCTCCTCCCTTCCTCACTCACGCCACACTGACCCCGATGCCTCCTGTCTCTGACGTGTGCTGGGGAGCACCAGACCCACCCTGGGTGCTTGCTCCATGGTGCACGGGGTTTCACGGATCCTCCAGCTTCTCAAGAGTCAGGTTCATTTCACAGGTACACCCCCCTGGAGTTTGGTGAGGGCAATTCATGGCTTTCTTGGGTTCTTTGAAAAAGCAAGAACAGGGCCCCTGGGTGGCTCAGTCGGTGAAGCCTCTGCCTTCGGCTCAGGTCATGATCCCAGGGTCCTGGGATCGAGCCCCCGCCCCCCCCCCCCCCCCCCCCCGGCATCAGGCTCCCTGCTCAGTGGGGAGCCTGCTTCTCCCTCTCCCTGCTGCTTCCCTGGCTCCTGCCCTCTTTCTCTCTTTCAAATAAATAAAATCTTCTAAAAAAGCAAGAACAAAACTTTCTGTCAAAAATAAAAAATATAGAGGGTGCATAGAGATGTATGAAAAATGCATTAAAATGTTTCACATAAGTTATTTTAAAGGAAACTCTGGTATAACCACCACCTAGGTCATAGTGTAGAATTTCCAGAAGCCCTGTGTGCCCTTTCCCTATCAGAACCCCTTCCCCTGCCAAAAGTAACCTCCGCCCTGACTTCTGGAGTCACTGCATTGTTGCTTTTACTTTCCTTTGCAGTTTTCCACCTCAGGGCCTAAATGATGTGTTTGGCTTTCCTTTGGAACTGTGAGTTAGTGGTCGTCTGACCGCTCTCCCTCCAATCCGGGTCTCAGCTCCACCCGTGTCCTGTGTAGCTCAGTGCTTAGTCTTCCGTCACACCCCGTGTCCCACTGTTGATAGCATTTGGGGTGTGGCTAGCTTGCGGCCGTTACAAACCACACCGCTCCCTTGGGCATGTCTTCTGGCCCCACTGGTGCACGCTTCCCTGGGCACAGGACGGTCTCCTCAGCTTTAGTAAGAAGTCGCACTGCCAGAAGCACACACGGGGAGGGTCCTGCCATTGCACGTCCTCACCTGCATGAGGACACCAGGCTTTTAGGAACAGCCATTCTGGTGGGGACGTAATGGTATCTCATTAGGATTTTGGTTTCTATTTTCCTGACTACTAATGAAATGGAATAGCTTTTTATATCATCATTGGCTATTAGGAGTTTCTCTTTGGTAAAAGATCTCTTCAGGTTTCTTGCCCATGTTTATATGGAGGGCTCTGTCTTTCCCTTACTAATTTAGAGGACATCTTGATATACTCCAGTTACAAGCCTGTTACATATACCTTTTCCCTCTCTGTGTTACCTTTTTACTCTCCTAATGGTATCTTTTGACAAATAGAAGTTCTTAATTTTTAATGTAGCATAATTTACCAATCTTTGTCTTTATGGTTAGTGCTTTTTATATGCTGTTTAAGAAAGCTTTCCTACGTCACGTTCATGAAGTTTGTTCATGTGTTATGTTTAAAAGCTAATTTTATTAGCCTTTGCATTTAGGTTTATAATCCATCTGATTTTTTCTTTTCATGTACTGTTTTAATTGAGAAAGAAATTGCATACAGTGAATAGTACAAATAATTTTAATTATTGTGATAAAGTACATTTAATATAAAACCATCTTAAACCATTTCTGATTAGACGGTATAGTGGTATTAAATACATTCTCATGGTTGTACAGCTGTGATCACCATCCATCCCCAGAACTGTAAAACTGAAACTCTGTGCCCCTTCAACAGTCACTTTCTGCTCTCCCCTCCCCGCCACCCCCCACCCCCACCCCTCCCCCCACTCCTGGCAGCCACCGTTATGCTTTCTGTCTCTATGATCTGACTGCTCTAGGTACCTCATGTAAGTCAAATCACACAGAATTTATCTTTTTGTCACTGGCTCATTTCACATAGCATAATGTCTTCAACATTCATCCTTGTTGTAGCGTGTTGCAGGATTTTCTTCCTTTTCGAGGTTGAATGTATGTACCACATTTTACTTACCATTCATCTGCCAGTGGATGTAGTTGCTTCCATGTTCCAGCCATTGTGAGTAATGCTGCTATAAAAAATGGGTGTACAAATATATCTCTGAGGCCCTGCTTCCAATCCTTTTGAGTATATACCCCAAGGTGAATTGCTAGATCTTATGGTAATTTTTAATTTTTTGAGAAACTACTGTACTTTTTCTATAGTGTCTGTACCATTTTGCACTCCCACTCACAGTGCATAAGTGCACTTTTTCCACATCCTCGCCAATACCTGTTGTTTTCTGAGTTTTCTGTTTTGTTTGTTTTTATAATAGCCATCCCAATGGGTGTGAGCTGGTATCTCACTGTAGTTTTGATTTGCATTCCCCTAATGATTAGTAATATTGATCATCTTTTCATGCGCTTACTGATTATCTGTGTATCTTCTTTGGTAAAATGTCTATTCAGATCCTTTGCCCATTTTTAAATTAGGTTGTTAATTCTTTTTTTCTTGTTGAGTTTTAGGAGTTCTTTATATATTCTGGATAGTAATCCTTTATCAGATATATGATTTTTAAGTATTTTCTCCCATTTTATGGGTTGCCTTTTTACTCTGTTGATAACGTCTTTTGATGCACAAAATTTTTAAATTTTCATGGTCCAATTTAAATTTTTTTCTTTTGTTACCTGTGCCTTTGTTGTCATATCCAAGAAATAACTGTCAAATCCAATATTGTGAAGCTTTTGTCCTCTGTCTCCTTCTAAGAGTTTTGTTGTTGTAGGTCTTACATTTAAGCCCTTGATACATTTTGAGTTAATTTTTTATATGGTGTGAGGTAGGGGCCCACCTTCATTTTTCTGCATGTGAATGTCCAGTTTTCCCAGCACCATTTGTTGAATAGACTGTACTTTCTCCATTTAGTGTTCTTGGCATGCTTGTCAAAAATCATTTGACCATATATGCATGGGTTTATTTCTGGGCTCACTATTGTATTCTCTTTGTCTTTATGTCTGTCTTTATGGCAGTACACACTGTTTTGATTAGTGTAGCTTTGTAGTCCCTTTTGAAATCAGGAAGTATGGGTCCTCCACATTTGTTCTTTTTTTCAAGATTGTTTTAGCTATTTGGGGTCTCTTGAGATTTCGTATGAAACTTAGGATGGATTTTTCTATTTCTGGGAAAAAGGTCTTCAGGATCTTGATAGGAATTACATTGAACTTGTAGATCACTTTGAGTAGTTTTGGTAAGTCTTCAATCCATGAACATGAGATGTGTTTCCATTTATTTATTTTTAAATTTATTTCAGCGGTGTTTTATAGTCTTCATTGTATGAGTCCTTCACCTCCTTTGTTAATTCCTAAGTATTTTATTCTTTTTGATGCTACTATGAATGGAATTGTTTTTGTAATTTCCTTTTCAGATTGTTCATGTGTAGAAATCCAACTGATTTTTGTGTGTTGCTATTGTATCCTGCTACTTTGCTGAGTTCCAAAGTTCTAACAGTTGTTTGCTTTTTTTTTTTTTTTGGTGTGCACTCTAGAGTTTTCTACACATAAAATATCATCTGCAGAGATAATTTTACTTCTTCTGTCCCAATTTGGATGCCTTTTATTTATTTTTCTTACCTAATTGCTCTGACCAGAACTTCCAGTACCATGTTGAATAGAAGTGGTGAAAGCAAGCAACCTTGCCTTGTTCCTCATCTTAGAGGAAATGCTTTCAGTCTTTCACGGTTGAGTATGATGTTTCCTGTGGGTTTTCTTACATGGTTTTTATTATGTGGAGGTAGTTCCCTTCTGTTCCTAGTTTGTTGAGTGTTTTTATCATGAAAGGGTGTTAAATATTGTCAAATGATTCTTGACATGATCCTCTATTTTTTTTTCCCCCTCCATTCTGTTGATGTGGCATATTACATTGATCAGTTTTCATATATTGACCCATACTCACATTCCAGGAATAAATCCCACTTGGTCGTGGTATATAGTCCGTTTAATATATTGCTAGTATTTTGTTGAGGATTTTTGTATCAATATTATAAGGGTTGTTGGTCTATAGTTTTCTTGTATCTCTATCTGGCTTTGGTATCAGGGTAATGCTGGCTTCATAGAATGAGTTAGGAAGTGGTCTTCCCTCCTCTCCATTTTTTGGAAAAGTTTGGGAAGGATTGGTATTGGTTCTTCTTTAAATGTTTGGCAGAATTCACCTGTGAAACTAATGATCTGGGGCTCTTCTTTGTTGGGAGATAGATTATTGATTCAATCTCCTTACTAGTTATAGGACTATTCAGATTTTCTATTTCTTGGTGATTTAATCTTGAAAGGTTTTGTGATTTTAGGAATTTATCCATCTCATCTAGGTTATCCAATTTGTTGATGTACAGTCATTCATAGTACTCACTTGTAATTCTTTTTATTTTTGTAGAATAATGCCTCCACTCTCATTTCTGATTTTAGTAGTCTGAGTTTTCTCTTTTTTTCTTAGTCCATCTAGTGAAAATTTGTCAATTAAAAAAAATTTTTTTTAAGAACTGTGGTTTCTCTATTGTTTCCCTATTTATTTCCTTTATCTCTGTTCTGATATTTATTATCTTCTTCCTTTTGCTACCTTTGGGTTTAGTCTGTTCTTTTTATAGTTCCTTAAGTTGTAAAGTTAGGTTATTGATTTCAGACCTTTCTTGTTTCTTAATATTTATAATATTTATAGCATTTATAGCTATAAAGTTCCCCTTTGTTGCTGCTATTGCTGTATCCCGTAAGTTGTAGTATGTTGTGTTTTCATTTTCATTCATCTCTAAGTAATTTCTAAATTCCCTTTTGATTTATTCTTTGATCCTTTGATTGTTTAAAAATAATTTAATTTCCATAGTTTTATGAATTTTCCAGTTTTCCTTTCTTTATTGATTTCTAACTTCATCTTGTTGTAGTCAGAGAAGATGCTTTATATAATAACTATTTTTTGAAATCTCTTGAGCCTTGGTTTGTAGCCTAACATATGGTCTGTCCTGGAAAATGTCCCGTGTGCAAGTGTATGTGGTTGTTCCTGGCTGGTGCTCTGTACGTCTGTTGGATCTGGTGGATTTCTTGTGCTGTTTAAGTCCTCTGTTTCCTTATCTTCTTTGTGGTTGTTCTACCAGTTATTCTGAATGGAGTAATCAAGTCTCCCAACTATTATTGTAGAATTGTTTCTTTCTCCCTTCAATTCTGTCAGTTTTTTCTTCATATATTTTGATGATCTGTCATTGAGTATGTAGATATTTATAATTGTTGTGTAACAATTGCTGTATGTATTGCATACATGTCATCCTTTGTCTTGTGTAACCATTTTTTACTTAAAGCCTATTTTTTCTGATATTAATATAGCCATTCCTGCTCTATTTGGGTCAGTATTTGCATATCTCTTTCTATCCTTGTACTTTCAACCTGTCTGTATCTTTGGTTTAAAAGTTTGTCTTTTATGGACAGCATATAGTTGGAGCATGTGTTTTTATCTATTCTGCCCATCTCTGCCTTTTGATTGGAGAGTTTAATCCATTTACATATAAGTAATTACTGATAAGGAGGGACTGACTTCTGTCATTGTGCTGTTTTCTTTGTGCATTATAGATTTTTGTCTCTCATTTCCTGCATTACTGTCTTCTTTGTGTTTAGTTGCTTTTTTGTAGTGAATCGTTTAAATTCCTTTCTCATTTTCTTTTGTGTGTATTCTATAGCTATTTTCTTTGTGGTTACCATGGGGATGACATTTATCATCCTAACATTATAACACTCTAATTTGAGTTTATTACAGCTTAACTTGAATAACATGCAAAAACTCTGCTCCTTTACAGCTCTGTCCCCACCCCTTTCAGTTGTTGATGCCACAAAATTATATCTTTATACATTGTGTGCCCCACACGTAAGCTAATAATTTTTTAAGTGCATTAGTCTCTTAAATTATGTAGGAAACATGATTTGGAGTTACAAACTAAAGTTACAGTAATACTAGCTTTTACACTTATAGTTGTTTTTTTTTTAACCATGGAGAAAACGAAAAGTACAGTGACAGATTGTTATTATAATACTAGCTTATATAACTGCCCACATATTCACCTTTCTTGAGAGCTTTATTTCTCCATATGGCTTTGAGATACTGTCTAGTGTCCTTCCATTTCACCCTGCAGGACTCCTTGAGCATTTCTTCCAAGGCATGTGTAGTGATCACATCTCCCTCAGCTTTTCTTTATCTGGGAATGTCTCAGTCACTCCCTCACCCTTAAAAGACAGTTTGGCCAGATGCAGGATGCTGGGTTGACAGATTTTTCCTTTTAGCACTTTGAAAATATTGTCCCACTGTCTTCTGGCCTCTAAAGTTTCTGATGAGAGATCTGCTCACTACCTTATGGAGGATCCCTTATATGTGATGACACTTCTGTCTTGATAATTTCAAGATTATCTGTTCGTTTTTGTCTTTTGAAACTTTGATTATAATATGCCTTGGTGTTGATCTCTTTTAGTTCCTCTTACTTGAAGTTTGTGGAGCTTCTTGGATGTTTATATTCATGTATTTCATCAAATTTGAGAAATTTTCTTCCATTGTTTCTTCAAATATTTTTGCTTTCCCTTTCTCTTGCTCCTCCTTCTGGGATGCCCACAATGCATATGCTGGTCTACTTTGTGGTGTCCCACAGGTCCCTTAGGCTCTGTTCACTTTTCTTCAATTTATTTTCTGTATGTTCCTCAGCCACAATAAGTTCCATTATCCCATCTTCAAGTTCACTGATTCTTTCTTCTGCCTGCTCAAATCTGTTGTTGAACCACCCAAAGGAATTTTCTATTTCGGTTAGTGTACTTTTCAGCTCCAGAATTTCTTTTTTATTTCCTTTTAGGTTTTCTCTCTCTTTATCATTATTTGCATTTTGCTCACACATTGTTTTCTTGACTTTCTTCACATCCTCCTTCAGTTCTTCAAGCATCTTTAAGACAGTTGTTTTAATGTCTTTGTCTAGTAGATCTGCCATTAGGTCTTTTCCAGAGACAGTTTCTGTTGATGTTTTGTTTTGTTTTTTGTTTTTTTCCTGTTTGAATGGGATGCTTTTCTTTGTATGCCTTGAAATTTTTTATTGAACACTGGACATTTGAATCTGATAATGTGGTAGCTCTGACAATCATATTCTCCCCCTACCACAGGGTTTGCTGTTTTGTGTTAGTGGTTTTGATTTTGGTTTTTTTATTGCTATAGGTTGTCTCTGTGCTAAAGATCAGCCTGAGGGGCAAACTTAAGGTCTTCTCGTGTTTTTTTCTAAGATTTTTCCTGGGCATACACAGTCTATTTCTAATTTTCCCTGCATAGGCAGTAGTTGTCGACCATCCTTGTCCTTTAATTTCTGGCTCCCAAAAGGAGGAAAAGTGAAAAATTAAGGGGGATGTAAAAGGGTGCTGGCCCTTTAATTCCCCTGGAAGTCTTTTCAGCTGGAGGGAGAGGGTCTTACAACACTGGGGAGAGGGGCCACAACAATGACTGCCTGCCTATTTGTCTGCACCTGTGTTATTAGAAGCAGTAGTCAGAGCCCAGATCCCTACAATTTGGAGGACAGGGTCTTTTTGCCCACCCTGGCTTTTGCACAGTGTTCCAGAAACAGGTGGACAATTGCCTGCTGTGTGGCTGGGGGTGCAAGATGGGGATGGGCCACTGCTACTGTGCTAAGAGCTGAAATCGACCAAAAGTAGCCACAGTTTACCTTCCAAGTTTGGAATCTGAAAGCCTTCAACAGACTCCTGAGTTCAAAACGGCTATTGCATCAGACGGTTTCTGCCCCTGCAAATGTGGTCCAGGTGGGGAGGCAGTTTCTTACTTACAGGTGCTTCCTACTCTGCCATCTTTCCAGATCTCCTTGGTGTAAATTGTAAGTGTACAGCTTGACATGTTTTTACATTTGTACACATGCATGTGACTCCACCCAGAGCAATATACAGAATATTTCCAATACCCAGAAGGCTCCTCCTTCCTGTCCCCTCCTAGTCTGTAACCCCAGAGAGAGCCATTAATCTGACTCTGTTCAGTGATTTTGAGCTTCATGTAAATGGAACCATGCAGTGTGGGCTCTTTGGTTCTGGGTTTTTTTTTTTTTGCTCACATTCTATCTGTGGGATTCACTTGTTTGGTGAGTTTTAGCAGATGTGGGTTCCAATAAAACTTGCTGTGTAACACCCATTTAAGAATGTGTCTTAGCTTCTTTACATCCTTCCCATTCGTAGGCACTGTGATCACAGCAGCTATGAATATTCGTGTGCATAAACTGTGGTGGATGTGAGTGCTCCTGTCTCTTGGTTTTATATCTGGAAATGGAATTGCTGGATCACAGTGTGTATATAGGTGGTAGTAGGTACTTCCAAAGACCTCTTGGAATTGGTCATGACCTTTTCCAGTCCCATTTGCTACATCCTCACCAGTACATACTGCCAGTCTTTCTCACTTTAGCCATTCTGGTGGGTCTGTCATCATATATTTACAATGGATTGTATGGATTTACGTTGTGGATTTAGTTTGCATTTCCCTGATGATTAATCATATTGAGGACCTTTCCAATGCTTGATGGTTTTTTTGGATGTACTCTTTTGTGATCAATTTTGCAGACTTCACCCATTTTGAAATTTATGTTAACTGACTTTTTCATATTGATTTATAGGAGTTCTTTATATATTCTGTATGTGAGTCTTTGTAATAAATTCTATATGCAAGTCTTTTGTAATATATATTGAAAATTCTTTCTCCCAGTCCAGGGTTTGGTAAACAATAGTCTGTGGGCCAAATCCACCCTGTGGCCTATTTTCATATGGCCTACAAGTCAAGAGTGGTTGTTACAATTTTTTTTTAATTTTTTTATTGTTATGTTAATCACCATATATTACATCATTAGTTTTTGGTGCAGTGTTCCATGATTCATTGTTTGTTCATAACACCCAGTGCTCCATGCAGAACGTGCCCTCCTCAATACCCATCACCAGGCTAACCCATCCCCCTACCCCCCTCCCCTCTAGAACCCTCAGTTTGTTTTTCAGAGTCCATCATCTCTCATGGTTCATCTCCCCCTCTGACATACTCCCCTTTTCTTCCTCTCCTGTTATCTTCTTCTTTTTCTTTTTTCTTAAAATATGTTGCGTTATTTGTTTCAGAAGTATAGAACTGTGATTCAACAGTCTTGCACAATTCACAGCGCTCACCGTAGCACATACCCTCCCCAATGTCCATCACCCAGCCACCCCATCCCTCCCACCCCCAACCACTCCAGTAACACTCAGTTTCTTTCCTGAGATTAAGAATTCCTCATATCAGTGAGGTCATGTGATGCATGTCTTTCTCTGATTGACTTATTTCACTCAGCATAACACCCTCCAGTTCCATCCACGTCGTTGCAAATGGCAAGATCTCATTCCTTTTGATGGCTGCATAATATTCCATTGTGTATATATACCACATCTTCTTTATCCATTCATCTGTCGATGGGCATCTTGGCTCTTTGGTTGTTACAATTTTTAAAAAGATAAACACATAAGCAAAGATAAAGAAGAATATGTGACAGGAGCCGTATGTGGCCCGTAGAACCTAAAATACTTTCCAGCTCAGTCTGTGTATATGGCTTGTCTTTTCACTCTCTTAATAGTGCTATCTTTTGGTGAACAGAATCTCTTTATTTTAATGAAGTCCAGTGAACCATTTTTTAAATGTTTAAGAATTTTTATGTGCTGATATCTTTTGTCTGCCTTCTAGTAAAGATATTCTTCTGTTTTCTTCTATAAGCTGTATTATTTTAAGCCTACCATCCATTTCACATTAATTTTTCTATATGGTATTAGGTATGGTTCAGATTTTTTTCCCCAAGTTGATTTCTGTTTATTTCAGCATCATTTATTAAAAGTGCCATTGTTTCCCTACTGAATTACAGTAACATCTGTGTCATAAGTCAGATCACTGCTGTCAAAAGTTCAGAGAAAAACAGAAGCAAGACCAGTGGAGCACTGAAGTAGTAAGTAGCAAAACTTTATTGTGCACACACCAAAAAGACGGCTTACAAACCAGGAGCACTCAAACCAAGCCATGGAGTGAGGCTCAGAGGTCTCTTATCATAAAGCAGCTTATATGGTGTGGAGGCAGGAACTGGTTATTCCTCACGGTGGTGGACTACTGCATTAGGATTTTGGGGGGCACAGTTTGAGATTCACTTACGATTTTCAGAGACACAAGCAAGAAGAGACCCAGATCAAGTTAGCCTCCCTGATCTTGCAGACTAGATTAAATGAAGCATTGCTTGTAGGACTACACGGGTTTCACCTGCTTGGGGAATCTTCAAGGCTGGTCTTCATGTGTGTTTTATTTTTAACACTGTGTAATGTGAATCTTTTTCTGGACTCTGTTCTGTTTCATGTGTTTTTTTTTAAATCCTGTGCATCACAAACTAATGATGTAATATGTGGTGATTAACATAACAATAAAAAATTTTTAAAAATCTGTCCTGTGCTAATACGCCTTGGCAGCTTTGTGATCACATGTCTTAACACCCGACGGTCTGTCTTCCATCCTTTTGTTTCTTCCACATGGTATTGTCCAGTCTTAGGCTCTTTGCATTGCCATATAAAATTCTTTGATCTACTTTTTTAAACACCCTGCTGGGATTTTGATTGTATTTTCATGCATCTGACAAAGGACTCATATGCAGACTGTAATAGAGAACTCTTATCAATAAGAAAAAGCCAGTTAAGGTCATTTTTAAATGGGCGACAGTTTGAAGTGAATCTCCCCGCGCGGCCATGCAGCCAGCACTGCACCTAGCTCAGCCCCACCCAAGGTGCTGATCCATGGCAGTGTGCTTTGGACTGGTTTTTCATGAGGCAGCAGGTAACTGGTCCAAGCTGGCCCAGCTTCCTCCGGCCTGGCCACAGGCCCCAGAGCCCAGCTGGGTTTTCCTTTCCTTCTGCCTGCTGCTTTGCACTTTGTATCTAGTCCTGCTCTGAAGAGATGTTTATGTTTTGTTTTGTTCTTTTAAGAACTTTTTGTTTTTCTCTGTTTATATTTATCCATTTCTTCTTGTGCCTGAACACGAGGAGTGCACTAATGTGCAAGTTTATGTGCCATTTTAACTGGAAGCTCAGTTTGTTGCTGGAGTTTTTGTTCCCTAAGGTATGGCTTACTCCTGAAGGGATCCATTTTCTGTCCTTTAATGCTCTGTTCCTTGGTTTTCTTTTTATCATTTGTTTCTTTGACTACTGAGTTTTGGCATACTTTAACTGAGGCAAGTGTTTCTGGCTTCTTCGTTTCACCTACATACTCTTTTCTTGGACCAGACTTGTCTGCTCCTAACTTCTCTGGACCCTCTTTGTAACTTCTTTCAAAATCTCAGACTCAAGGCCGTCCTCATCTGATGAAGAATAGAATGCAGATGATATTTCACCAGAGTGGGTTGGTTTAGCTTCTGCTTTCTGTTTTCTTCTATAATTATGTTTTTAAGTCCTGGCTGCCTTCCACTTTTCTTCTGACGGAAGTGGCAAGGGGACAAGGGGCTTATAAATTCAGCTGTGCTCCGCTCCTCACTGTCAGCCGTTGCATGGGGCATGGTTAGATTTTTTTCACCTGGACCACCTGTGCCTCCCACCCCTCAAGCCAGGCTGTGTCCAGAGCGTGTCCCTGGTGTCCCCTGTGGCTACTCTCTCTGCTGGGTGGGAGGGCACTATGAGGTCATTGGTCCTACCTCCTTTACCTACTTGGATGCTTTCAAGTTTGTGGTATGATGCTAGATCCCTTTTCTAGTAGTAATATTCCTGGAGAATTCATTCTTCCCCTTATTTTGGTGTGTTATTTCCTATTTTGCTTCTTTCATTTGCTTCCTGAAGTTTGGGAGAGGATGATTCTATGAGCCCGAGTTTTCCACTATGAGTCAAAGTATATATTTTTAATGTCCAGTTTGGTACATTGTAGGCTATTTTTTATTCTTATAAGAACTTTTGTTGGGAACTGTTTGATGAGCAAATTAAATAATCTTTCATTGTGAAAACCATTAGTGAGATTTTGTGTCACATTCACAGTCTCGTCTCAAGGAATTGGAGCAAGAAGCCCATTTTGTTGCAGGAGAGCAGTTTCTTATAACAAGTAATAATCAGCTTCGAGAGGTAAAACTAAGTTTTGTTTTTGTTTTTTTATAAAACATACTTAGGGATTAAAGAGAGATTTATTCTGAATTTATAAATATTATTTTATGTTGATCTAGAAAGAATGTAAGTTGTCCATGTTTTCTCACATTGAGATTCATTCCTTCAAAGCCTGTAAATCCAAGAAAAGTATGAATTCAGAATTTGAGTGTTTGTAGCATCTAATTGGGTAGGCCTTCTGTGGCTGTGGTAGTGATGTTCAGTTTCTCTCAAATCTGAGACCTGCTCATCACGTGTCACTGCTTTTGTTGAAGATCCTCTTCGGCAAGCTAAAGCTACACCTGCTGAGTCCCAGGGAGACTCTTCCCAGAACGGGGCTGCAGAGACTCCCGTCCACGTCAGAATCTGTGGTAAGTTCAAAAATTGTCCCCTTTCTTTTTGAGACAGTAGCACACCTACACAGAGTCGCCCTCAGACCCACCCGTGCCCCCTGCAGTGGGCTGTGTGGCAGGTGCTCCCACAAGGTGCTCCCCAAAAGGCTGCCCTCCTAGTATGAACCATGAGAAAGAGGCAGACAGTACAGTTTTCCAGAAGCAAGCCACTGACTTCATTTTCTTCAAAGGAAAATTAGGTGGAATTTTGTTCTGAAAACAAATTGTTGTCAATCCAATCACAGCCTCTTAGAAACTAGAGGCTGCCAGAAACTAGAAATGGGGAAGGTTGTCAGTCTTCTCCTTTCCTAGATTTATTTTACTTTTAATATAGATGTGGAAGGCTATTTTAAAAGATTTTATATTTATTTGTCAGAGAGAGAGAGCACAAGCAGGAGGAGCGGCAGAGGGAGAAGCAGACTCCCCACTGAGCAGGGAGCCCAATATAGGACTCAATTCCAGGACCCTGGGATCATGACCCGAGCCAAAGGCAGATGCGTAAGCAACTGAACCACCCAGGTGTCCCCCTAGATTTATTTTAGAAAATTTGAGCTACCTTTCCCCTGAGAGGAGCCTGTTTTATAAACAGGGAGAAGTGAGAGTCTACTCTATCAGAATGGCAGAGTATAGGGGCACCTGGGTGGCTTAGTGTGTTGAGTGTCCTCGACTTTTGATTTTGGCTCAGGTCATGGTTTCAGGGTAGTAGGATTGAGCCCTGAGTTGAGCTCCGCACCTGGCGGGAACTCTGCTTGGGATTCTTTGCCTCTCCCTCTTCTGCTCGCTCTCTAAAATAAATGAATAAATCTTTAAAAGATATCTGTTAAAAAAAAAAAGAATGGCAGAGTATAAATAGATGTCCAGAATCCAGTAAATAATATTCATGAAAGCATGCAGAGTGGGGATCAGTAAGTTAGTGGACTTGTTTTGGTTTTTAAGATTTTATTTATTCATTTGAGAGAGAAAGAGAGTGAGCAGGGGTGAGGAGAGCGGCAGAGGGAGAAGCAGGCTCCCTACTGAGCAGGGAGCCCGACGTGGGGCAGACGCTTCACTGACTGCGCCACCCAGGCGTCCCTGCCGTGGGCTTGTGTTGCTACGGTGAGAGCCAGGTTTGGGGGCTCCAGCCTGTGCTCTCTGTGCCGTGTCCAGCATTTGACTTAGCAGCAGCCTCCCTCCTGACGCACATGGCCACTCCAGCACTGCACACTCTGCCCATCTCGGTCCTGCCAGAGCCCCTTGCTTTCTGACAGTCCCCATGTGCGGCCCTCAGTGGGCTCAGATGGCAGTTCTTGAGTGGATCACAGACTCTGTAGAGTGATGTGTCCCAAAGGGGGTTGAATCTGCCCCCTTCCCCACCTCAGTGGACGCCCATCCTCCTGGGTCCTTGGGAGCCAGCAGTGGGTGGAGTAAGGGCAGTGGAGTCAGCTACCATGTCCACCTGCATAGCTGGGGCATGTCTTTGACTCCTCTGTGCCTCAGTTTCCTGACCTGTAAAAGAAGGATAATAACAGTCCTTTCCCTACAGCAATCCTGTGAGTGTTCAACAAGTGTGTGGATGTGTGCCTGTGTGTAAAACAGTACTTAGGACAATGCCTGACATATGAGCTCTCAAAAACCAGCAAGTACTGGCTATAATTATTAGCTACTTCATCCAGAAACCTATGAGTCATCTTGGATTTTCTTCCAGCCTCACCCCACAGCCAGCTTTACAGTCTCTACCTACAAACATAGGTTCTTGAGTTTGTCTGCTCCCTCGGTCCTCGTGGTCACCACCTCAGTCACCTCCCATTCACAGCCCTGCAAAGCCCCCTCAGCAGCTTCCCTGATGGTTATCCATCACATCCAGGCAGAGCCATGTTTTACATTAGAAAAATCATGTTATTCCCCTGATGTACATTCCAGGGGTTTCCCGTGACCCTTAGATTAAGGCCCCAGCCCTCCCGTATGTCTTCAGGCCCTGGGTCTGGCCCTGCCCCTTCTCTGGACCCCCTCGCTCCCAGTGCCCCATGAGCACACTGCTCCTCACAGGTTCTGCACGGGCTCTTTCCTGGCCTGGAGACTCTCCTGAGGTTTGCGCAGTGGCTTCTGATTGTTGGCTTAAGTGCTGCTTTCAGAGAGGCCTCCCCTGGCCACACAGACAACAGTAAGGCCCCCAGGCGCAACCTATTTCTTCACCCAGATCTGTTTCCTGCACCTAGAGTTACCTTAGTTCCTGGTTGGCTTGTTGCTCTAGGATGTAGGCTGTCCTAATCAAAGCCCATGTTTGACTTGTGCACTGCATCTCCAGAGCCGAGCAGCCTGAACCAGCACAAGTGTCTGTTCACGGAGATCCGGGACAGCATGGAGCAGGCCCCATCCTGCTGGGGAGACTCTGGCCTGGATTTCACACCTACACTGCAGAGGGGCACTGCGCCCTAGAGGTGGAGTGGCAGCGGTAGCTGGAAAAGCCGCACACTTGCCCCCATGGGGCCTGGAGCTGAGGGTCTCGGTCTGATCTATTCTCTGTCCTGGCACCAGCTGACAGTGTTGCCCTTCCCTTTGCTGCTGCTTAGCTCTTCCAGACAACCAGCAACTAAGAAAGGAAATGAAACGCTCTTGTGGTGTTGATGTGCTTTCTTGTAGACAGAATTAATGACCTTAATTATTTTTCACAAAGACATGATCGAGGTAAATCATATTAACCTCTCTTACTTAACTGACCAAGTCATACTGTTTTGTGCATTTGAAAAAAGATGAACTAGGGAGCTCATGTACATGGTTCTAAATTCAGAATTAAGACTCCTCTCTTCTTTCCTTCCCTTCCTGTTCCCTTCCCCATGTGGAAGGATGTGGACTTCAGGTGAAATGTGTAGCCTCGAACAGTTCAAGTAAGGGCACAACTGTGATCTTAGATACAGTTTTATTAGGCTTTTATTTTTATTAGATTTTATGTTTTATTTCACAGCACTATTGAGCAGAAGGTGCAGAGAAGTCTCATATACTGCCTTCCTCCCACCCCCACCACACCCACTCCCCACCCTCTCCCCCACTGTCCACATCCCCACCAGTGGGACCGTTTGTTACACTCGGTGAACCTCGGCTGACACATCATCATCATCATCCAAAGTCCATAGTTTATCTCCGGGGTCACCCTTTGTGTTGCACATTCTGTGGGTCTGTACAAATGTGTCAGGACGGGTGTCCACCATTATGGTATCACAGAGTGGCTTCACTGCCCTAAACACCCTGGTGCTCCACATGTTCCCCCTTTTTCCCTCCCCCCACCCTGGTATTTTCACTGTCCCCGTAGTTTTGCGTTTTTCCGGAATGTCCTGTAGATGGAACCATACAGTATGTAGCCTTTTCAGACTGGCATCTTTCCCTTAGTCATGTGCATTGAAAGTTCCTCCATGTCTTTCCTAGTGGATAGCTCATTTCTTTTTAATGATGAATAAGAGTCCATTGTCTGGTTGGACCACAGTTATTACCCATTCACCTACTGAAGGACATCTTGGTTGCTTTCAGGTTTTGGCAATGAGGAAGAATGCTACTATAAGCATCTGTGTACAGGTTTTTGTGTGGACGTAAGTTTTCAGCTCCTCTGGGTAAATACCAAGGAGCATGATTGCTGGATCGTATGGTGAGAGTATATTGAATTTTGCAAGAAACTGACAAACTGTTTTCCAAAGTGGCTGCACCATTCTGCCTTCCCACGAGCCGTGGATGAGAGTTCCTGCTGCTCCACATCCTCGCTAGCATGTGGTGTTGTCAGGGCTTTGGATTCTGCCCATCCTAACAGATGTTAGCCATGTCCTGAAAAGTCCACTCTTAAAGCTGGTTGGAGGAGGGAGGAGTCTCGTTAATAGGCTGTTACTATAGTGTGGGGGCAGAAGTCTTTGTGGTCCAGCTGACAGCTGTGAAGATGGAGCAGCGGAAGAATTTCCAGAGCATTTTTAGAGCAGAAAGGAACTCTAAGTGTGAGTTCATGTGAGCATCAACAAAAGACTGTGGGGGTAGCTCTTGGTTTTCTTAGTTGTGCAACTGAGCAGAGAGAACAGGCCATTACTCAGGGAAAACTGGGAGAGGAACAATTTCCTGGGGTGGGGGTGGGGTCAAGCATTCACCTCGGACTTACTAAGACAGAGATGTCCAGAAGACACGGGCACAGAGATGTCACAGGAGCGGTCAGGTCAGTGAAAAGTCTTGTGCTGGAAGTGGTCAGCCAGTTTTTAGTAAAGTTGCCCTGGGATGGTGGTCCCCTACCCTGGCCCAAGTTTTGGAAAAACACTAATGCCCAGGCTGACGACTGATCCACAGAATCGTGTCTGTGGGTTGGACGGCCCAGACCCAGGCATGTTTTTGAAGCTCCCGGCTGTTTTTCATAAGCCGGCCAGCATTGATAACTGCAGAACCTAACACTGAGAAACTGACCCATAGAGGTCAGGGAAAGAGGAGGCGCCAACAAGAGGCTGCAGATTGGCCATAGAAAGAAAGGAGCCGAGAAGAATGTGCTGTCAGGAGCCAACACGGACTGTGTGATAAAGCTCGCAGGGCGGCAGACGGCTGCGGAACTGCCTCTGATCGTGAACCAATGCTGGTAGGGCTTTGTCCAAAGTTTTATGAGATCAAATACTTAAATCTTTTCAAGGGTTCTCGGACGGCTGAAGTAGGGATATACAGAGAGACTGTGGTTAGATGAGTAAGGTATCAAGATAAGGAGAGCTAGCCGATCTTAAGCAGGTTTCTTGGCTAAGTGTTTTCATGTACTGTCATCCCCCTGGGGATAGCTTTTCTAAGTAAACGGCAATTCTGGATTGTACTGAGGTAGGGTGCCTCCCCCTGGGCAGCGCCTACTCCCATGACACCAGTGTCGGCTCTCCGGGTTATGATTCTGTGGCCAGCTAAGACCCTTGGGTCCTCAGTCTTTATTAAAACAGACGGGGATGCAACTTCATGCCTTACACTGTTACATGAGAGTTAGCCCAACCTGATTTACAGATTCAAAACAATCTTAGCAGCAGTTTTTTGGAGAAGCTGGCAAGCTGATTCCCAAATTGACATGGAAATGCAAAAAACTAAGAGCCACTGGGATCTTGGGAAGCACTACTGGAGGACTTAGGCTGTTGGACATCAAGACTAATCCTAAATCAATAGGGATTGCCAGGAACTAAGTAGCACAGGCTAGTGTCGATTGGAGCATGAACAAACAGGCCAGTGGACCCAGGATGGGGAGTCCACACGTGCGTATGAAAGGCACAATCTCTGAGAGGGTGGCTTTGCCAAGGAGTGAATAAGGAGGGCTCGTTCCATAAATGACCCCTATTTCACACCATACACAAAAATAAACTCCAAGCAAATTGTACATCTAAATACAAAAAGCAAAACAACGAAGATTGCATAAGATAACCATAAGGGAATATCCTCAAGACCCTGAGGTGGGGGCACCTGGGTGGCTCAGATGGTTAAGTGTCTGCCTTTGGCTCAGGTCATGATCCCAGGGTCCTGGGATCGAGCCCCACATCGGGCTCCCTGCTCAGCGGGGAGCCTGCTTCTCCCTCTGCTTCTCTCTCTCTCTCTCTCCCTCTGTCTCTCATGAATAAATAAATAAAATCTTAAAAAAAAAAAAAAAGACCCTGAGGTGGGTGAATGTTCCTAAACAGAACACAAGATGCATTACCCATACAGGAAAAGATTGATAAATTTGGCAATAGTAGAATTAAGAATCTCTGTTTATGAAGAGATGCCATTAAACAAGTAAATAAGCAAGTCACAGAATGCAGGGAGATTTCCAGTAAATGTAACCAGCTGAAGAAAACACTGTCCAGAATAACAAATTCCTACAAATCAAGGGGGGGGGGGGGGAAAGACATGCAAACCAATTTTTTAAATGAGCGAAAAACATCAACAGGGGTTTAATGAGAGAAGATACCTAATTAGTCAATGAGTATGTGAATACTGTCCAAGTATATTAGTCACTGGGGAAATACATATAAAACTACCATGCAGTATCACTTCACATTTACCAGAATGGCTAACATTAAGGCCTGGGACATGTGTTGGCAAAGATGTGGGGCAACTGGAACATCCACATGGTGCTGGTGGGGAACAGACGGGTGCCTTCACTTGGGAGAACTGGCTGGTGTTGCCTCTGCTTCAGTTGGCCCTGCGATTCCATTCCTCTCTCTGTTTCTGCTCAACAGAACTGCAGACATATGTTAACCAAAATCGGGCTCCACAATGTTCACAACAGCACTACTCATCATGGCCCGTAAACAACCCACTAGTATCCATCAACGAGAAAATATAGTTGTCCTACATTCAAACAAACAATTGAAAACAGGAGTACAAGTAAATGAAATGCTGCTTCATACAACACAGGTGAACCTTAAAACCACCCTGTTGAACAAAACCACACACACAGAGTGTCTGTCCTGTTGCATGGATACGAAGTTCGAAAGCTGGGAAAAGTGGCCTTGATGGTGGAGGTCAGAGTGGTGGCTACCTGCAGGGGAGGGGCAGGGACCCGCAGGGGACCTGGAATGTTCCGTGTGCATTGCCTTACCCAAGCATGTTCACTTTGTGGTAATTGAACAAACCACGTTCTTAGGATCTTGTGTTTTCCTATATGTAATATTTTGACCTTTTAAAATTAGTTTTAAAATCCATAATCCTATTCTGATGTTACCTCCCTGCCATTATGCCTGGATAACTGTAATTGAAACTCATTGGGTGTTCCTAATAAACTCTTGAGTTACATATTTGTAGGCATTTTCTTAGTTTATTCTCCTACGTGGTATTTTACATACCCTGGATTTAGATTTCATGAATTTAAATCTCAGAAGCAATCTTATTTCCAAGCTTGTGTGAAATTCCTTTAGCTCTCATATGTACAGCAATGATTTTGTAAGGGATTTAGATTAAGACACTTGATAAACTGAATTTATTATGAATCTTCACTTTGGAAAATATGGTCAATACAGACCATTTATTATTAGGATTTTCTCCAGCTGAAAATAAGTGTTCAAAATGTTAAAATTAAATGAAGGAATTATATTGGTGACATTTATTCTCATTTTTCAGTTAAGTGCTGTGCAGGACCTTCATCCATTACCCAAGATAATTTTGGAATATAGACGGGTAAGTTCCCTTTGTGTGTGAGTGAGTTGGTGAGGGAGGGGAGCCATCTGGCCCCACCTCTGATAAGAGCCATCAGTCCATAATCACAGCAGTAGCCCTGGCAG
This sequence comes from Zalophus californianus, assembly GCF_009762305.2. Lineage (NCBI taxonomy): Eukaryota > Metazoa > Chordata > Mammalia > Carnivora > Otariidae > Zalophus > Zalophus californianus. The sequence continues at coordinate 1,340,535 of NC_045596.1, read as the reverse complement.
TGTTCTGAGGGGAACAGAGCTTGTTCAAGCCGGCCTGGTTCCAGCGCTGCTCTCGTGCACCCTGCCTGGCACTACGCCACAGGGTCCCACGCGGACGAGGACGGATGAAGATGGGAAGGGGACGTGTGTGTTGTCATCGGATGGCTTCGCTGTGGACTAGACTCCACCAGCACAGAGTTCAGAAGCCTCTCTCGAGGGCCTCCTCCCGCTCCCCAGCCCCGGGCCTGGCAAGGTTCCCTGTGGCCCTCTGAACACATTGGCTCGCTTGTCCTCTGACATGCCCCCTTCTTCCTCAGCACCCAATGCTTCCTCTGTCCACGCACCTGCGTGTGTTCTCTGTTGTTTGTGAACCGCGCCCATAGCTTGGCTGCCGCTTGTACCATCAGTCTGTCACTCCCTGAACCTGTGGCCTGCTGCTCTCCTGAGGTGTGGCAGCCGACAGGGCTTGGTCATGGCACCAAATGGACTTCTCCTTGAAGGGACGAAATGATTGGAAAAGAACTAAAGGCACCCTAGGGGATGCGGGAGGATGGGTACCCAGGGCTCCCCATTTATCTCTGCAACGTTTCTGTGAAAAGAATCATTCCAGAATTATTCTGGAAAGAGGGTAGGGTGCCGTCTTTCTCTGTGGGTCATTGTTATTTAATTGTGGGTACCACACCAGCCTGTTGCGGAGCCTCCTGGAGCTGACACTTGAATGCCACATGCCCAGCGCTCTGTGGAATACTGCTCTGATGCTTGTTCCTGCTGGATGCTGAAACAAGAAAATGATTACTCTTGTCTGTGTAACCTAGGTTCACAAGATCAAATCAGCCTTTGTGGATGGATTACTAGCTTGCATGAGAAAGGTAACTGAGCTAAATGAGATCCTGTGCCCAGGAATGTGGTTTCCACGTGGCTTCAGATACATGTACAATTTCCTGAAATTTTAGTTAACGATGAAATCACCAAATATTCTTGAGCTGTGAACCATGATTTTGTTATTACTCGGGTCTCTTTATAGCCTGAGTGGTCATCATGCCCTCAGACCTGGAGCTGCATGTACACCAAAGCCCTGGGGTTTCCCAGGCACTGTGACACTTGTCACTGAGCCTCTTCCTGCGCCCATTGCAGGGAAGGAGGAGGAGCCTGCAGGCAGAGGTGTTCCATCTGGGCCCCTGTCTTGGCTGCACAGCCCCACCTGGAGTCTATGCTGAGCCCCCGTGGCACATGGTCCTCCTCTCCCCATGCTCAGGGGCTTGAAGGGACCTGAAGACCCACATGTCCTGTTGCAGTTTCTGCATGGGTTAGGGGGAACCTCCTTGTTGGTCAGCAGTTGGCTGACACCCAGAGACCTTTCAGGGTTGGGGGCTTCGGGCCAGCAGCTTGTGGACATCTGCAGGAGAGCAGTGAGTGTGTGCTGTGTGCAGGGAGACTAAGGGTCACTGTGCTCTTGACTTCACATGACATTGCCAGCGCTGAAACTGATTCTTCTTAACTGATAAAGGGCTCCATTTCCTCTACGTGGAATCAGACTGGAACTGTGACCGGAAGACTTTCAGCCAGGCATCCGGTAAGTTAGCGCCCATTGGTAGACGCCAGTTTCTGTGCCTCGGAGTTGAGTTTTTGCCTGTATGTGTGTTTGCCTGTGCACTTTCTGTTTCTAAGAGAGGGACCCATGTTGTTAGCTGTGTTTTACTCTGTTGATCCACTGAGCTGATACTCACTTAGCACCTGCTCTGTTTTGGGAACATAGTGGGGGAACAAGACACATGCTCCCTGTTGTCATGATGTGTTGAGTTAGTGAGGGGTCCTTTCCATCCAGAGAGTCATGCGTGCTGGGGTTGAGGGCAAAAGGGACACCCCGTTCCCACTTCCCCTTCCTCATCTTCACATTTGTACTGGACAGGAAGCTTCTGAGGTCCAGAGATGTGTTGAAATGTCTGATGTTCTGATGACCTCCTCCATTTCTTTGTTGTTGTTCCAGACTGCCTCTGATGAAAAAAGCTGTAAATACCCTTGAATTTATGATGCAGCTTTAATAACACTCAAAGCAATTAGCTTTTTAAATGGCTTTATATTTTTTAATTAAAGATGATTCATTACTAATTTTTCATCTCAGAACAGTTCCTTAAGTGCAGAAATGTAAAAACAAACAAAAACTAATAAAAGTCACCTATTATTCCACCATGCAGAATTAACTGTGGTTAACATTTTGGTGTCTATCCTTATTGACTTTTTGCTAAGTACATATATTTATAAAATACTGTTTTTCTACCAAAATAAAACCTCACTTTTATACTTCTCAATTTTGTTTATCATGTCTTGATATCATACATTAATACTGACGTGAATCTATATTTAGATTTAAACATTTGAATCATTTAAATATATGAATTGAATACATTAATTATTTAAATATGCACTGTAAAAATATATACATATGAGTATATATTTGTGATAAATTCAAATAGTGTGGACATGTGTAGAAAAAAACTTCAGTGCCCTTTCCTTTCCGTTCACGACACATCTGTCTACCCTGTGGGTCCCGTCACTGGTCTGGACCACATCCTGCCAGCCTTCATCTGGCCTCTACGTGTGTGGGTACCCAGTGCTCACCGTGGGTGGTCATGTGGGGCTGGGTGGGCTCACACCTGCAGGAGCCACGGCCCTGCTCAGGGCCCTATGCTCTCTGGACTTTGCACCCACCTGAGGAAGGTCTTTTTTTGGACACCCCACTTTAGAGAGCTCTTCTGTGGTCTTTACCTGGCTCACCACAAGCAGTTCTAACACTAGTGCCTCCTCGGAAAGCAGGTGCCTACTGCACCTTTTCTCTTAGCTGCCGCTTCTCATCAAAGAGTAATTTATGAGTTCTACTGGGAAAACGCACTTTTTTTTTTAAGGTTGGTTTGTTTTTTTGTTTGTTTGTTTTTTTGACAAAGAGACACAGCAAGAGAGGGAACACAAGCAGGGGGAGTGGGAGAGGGAGAAGCAGGCTTCCCGCAGAGCAGGGAGCCCGATGTGGGGCTCCATCCCAGGACCCCGGGATCATGACCTGAGCCGAAGGCAGTTGCCTAACAACTGAGCCACCCAGGCGCCCCTGGGAAAACACACTTTTTATGAGGTCCTTGCTTTTGCCTGTACAGCATGTAAGTTCGTATTTTCTATTACATTTCCAGGTTAATCTCTTGCTGTGTTTTATTGTCTTGCAGTAATCTCCAGTGTCTCTGGTTTGTGGGTAGCACTCCTCCCAAGTTTTTAGTGATGCTCTTGTTTTTTTTATTTTCTGTTATTTCAGTTGAATTTTTGGAAGGAGAAGGTATAACATAATGTGTGCGTTTGGCCACTACTTTCCACTGGAAGTCCACATCATCATTTTGACAGCTACTTTACACCCCACTTGATGGCTGTCCCTGGTGACGGTCGTTTAGATTGTTTTCAGTTGTACTTATTTTATACAGAGATGCCATAAACATACGTGTATGGTTTGGGGTTTTGGTACATTTTTCTAATAATTTCCATAGCATTCCCAGAGATGGAATTCCTGAGTCAAAATATACGTGTATTTTTAGGGCTTTACATTATAGGTTGTGTTTCTTACCTTCGTTGTTAGGTGGGAGCCCTTTCTTTTCAGCTGTGTCCATCCTGAGTGGAAGCAGAAGCCCCCATCTGATCATTTTCATCCACCTAAAACCCTCATTCTTTGAGTTCTCTCTGCATCGAGTGGTTCATTGATCAGTATTTGCTTTATCAAAACCCCGGTCTAGTATCCTCCTAGACATTCCCTGTACTTGTCCTGATGGCCACTGCATGGTGTTTTAACTGCCTGTTGACTTCTGTTTACCCTGCTAGATTGTATGTTCCATGAGAACAGGGACTTTTTGCCTCTTTTGTCGACTTACTCCCCATCGTGGCCTGGCTCTGCACCTGGTAGGCACCAAGTACTTACTGAGAGAAAACCTGGGTGTGTGATCCACCCTTGACTTGCCTTCCCATGTCTCAAAGTCGCGTGGTTTGGAATCATCATCAGGATTGCCACATGTTAACAGTGTATGCCCAGCCTCCTCCCCGAGCTGGACTGTCATGTTCTCCATCCTGGCTGGGAGTTGGTCATTAGCCTCAATTCTCTTCTTCCCTTGACTCAGATTCTTTAGGGGTCATGCATGTCAATCTTTGTTTTGTGTGTCTCTCTTGGACCTATCATATTTTTATGAAGGCCTGCTCCTGGGCAGGTGCGGAGGACCTCTCTCTTCTTACTGCACTTGCCAGGAGCCACGTTCTCACCATTTCTTCATCTCCTAATACCTCCTTGTCGGGTGTGGCCAACAAGATGCCCCTCCTAATGTTTCTGCATCGACAGGCCAGTTTTTGTCACTGCCCTTGTGTCACTGTCGTGCCACTTGCACTGAGTGGTTCCGGCTCAGAATTCACCCATGTTTTGTAATTCAAAATATCTGACCTCACAAATTGTATTGTTATGAATTCTTTAATATCCCAAGTGTTCAGTCATCTTCTATGTTAGCTTTGTTGTCGCAAATGGCAAGATCGCCTTCTTTTTATGGCTGAGTAACATTCCATTGTATATACATACCATATCTTCTAAATCCATTCATCCATCAGTGGACACTTGGGTTGCTTCCGTATCTTAGTTATTGTAAATAATGCTGCTATAAACATAGGGGTGTGTGTGTCTTTTCAAATTCATGTTTTTGTTTGCTTCAGGCGATTACCCAGTAGTAGAATTACTGGATTATACGATAGTTCTATCTTTAATTTTTTGAGAAGTCTCCACGCTGTTTCCACAGTGGCTGCACCAATTTACATTCCCACCAACAGTGCACGAGGGTTCCCTTTTCTCCAATCCTTGCCAAAACTTGTTATTTCTTGTCTTTTTGATAATAGCCATCCTAACAGGTATGAGATAATATCTCTTCATGGTTTTGATTTGCATTTACCTGATGATGAATGATGTTGAGCATCATTTCATGTGCCTGTTGGCCATCTGTATGTCTTCTTTGGAAGAATGTCTATTCAGGTCCTCTGCTCATTTTTTAATCAGATTGGTTTTTTTTGCTATTGAGTTGTTTGAATTCCTTATATATTTTGGATATTAACCCCTTATAGGATATATGGATATATTTACATATATTATATTTATATATTTATATATATAGGATATATTTACAATTTTTTTTCCCATGCAGTAGGTTGCCTTTTTTTTTCTCTTTGCAGAAGCTTTTTTAGTTTGATCTACTCCCACTTGTTTATTTGTGCTTTTGGAGTGGGATCAATGCCAAGACTGATGTCAAGAAGCTTACCACCTATGTTTTCTTCGAGGAGTTTTATGGTTTCGGGTCTTACATTCAAGTCTTTAATCTATTTTGTGTTAATTTTTTTACATGGTGTAAGATAGTAGTCTAGATTCATTCTTTTGCATGTATCTGTCCAGGTTCCTCAACACCATTTATCAAAGAGACTGTCTTCTCCCCATTGGATATTCTTGACTCCTTTGTTGTAAATCAATTGACCATATAATTATGGGTTTATTTCTGGGCTCTCTATTCAGTTCTGTTGGTCTGTATGTCTATTTTAATGCCACTATGTATTAATATTTTTAAAGGATTTTTGTGTATATATATTCATGAGAAATACAGATCTGTTTTTATCTGGTTTGGATACCAGGATAACACTAGTTTCATGAAATAGGAAATGTTCCTTCCTCTTGCATTTTCTGGAAGATATTGTGTGGAATTTGTGTTAATTCTTTAAATAGGGATGCCTGGGTGGCTCAGTCCATAGAGCATGTGTCTCTTGATCTCAGGGTTGTCACTTTGAGCCCCACGTTGGGTGTAGAGACTACTTAAAAATAAATCTTAAAAAAAATTCTTCTTTAAGTATTTGGTAGAATTTGCTAATAAAATTGTCTGGACCTGGAAGTTTCTTTTTGGAGAGTTTTGAAATTATGTGTTCAATTTTACCAATATTTATAGGGTTATTCATAGTATCTTGTTTCCTATTGGGTAAATTTTGGTCGGTTGTATTTTTTAAAAAAATTTGTGAAATTGATGTGCATATAGTTGTTTGTAGCATTCCCTTAACATTTTGATGTCTGCAGGATCTGTAGTGATGTCCCCTATTTCATTCCTGATATTGGTAATTTGTGTCTTCTCTCTTTTTTCTTTATCAGTCTAGATAGAGTTTTATCAATGTTATTGATCTTTTCAACGAACCAGCTATTTGTTTCAGTGGGTTTTCTGTTTTCAATTTTCCTGATTTCTGTTGTTTAGTCTTTCCTTTCTTCTGCTTGATTTGAGTTTATTTTGCTTTACTTTTGCTAAGTTCTCCAGGTGCAATTTTAGATTGTTGCTTTAAGACTTTTCCTTTTTTCTCATGTATACATTTTTTGTGCTATAAAATTTCCCTCTCCCCCACTGTTCTAACTATATCCCACAAATTTTTATATATTGTATTTTGTCAAAGAAAAATTGCAACAGAGTTAAACAGGCAAGGAAGAGCTTATTCAAGATTATTGCAGTAGGGGAGAGAGACTGAACTCAACTCCAAATACAGCAAGGGCACCTGGGGATTTACGGCCAGTAGGGAGGTGGACAGAGTCACTGGGTAGAAAATTACTAAGAGGAACTTGGCCAGGTATAAAGGGTGGGAGGATTCATGCTAAATTGCTTGCTAAACTCAGCCACAGTGTTTTTCTGTGGTATTTGTCTTGCTGGGCTGTCCCCTTTCTGTCCTTTGGCTAGAGAGAGCAGGCTCCTCCCCTCCCGTGCAACCTTGAGAAGGAGAGGCATGAGTGGAGGGTCAGCACTGACCGAGTGCTTTTCCCCAAGTGTCTACAACCTGGGTGATTGTTACCGCTTGTCCAAGTATTCATTTAAATATGTCCAGTGGCAAACAACAGAAAATCAAACCCAAAAGGATCTAAACTATCAAGGTATTTCTCAGCTTACCTAACTTAGAAGTCCAAGGAAGGGCTAGCTTCAGGTAAGATTTTATCTGGCAGCCAAAGTTATACAGTAGGTCCAGCTTCTGTCCCCCATTTCCCAACTTCTCTTCCTCAGCATCCCAGCAAGTCTTGGCAAAAACTGCTTAGTTTCTCCCCAGTGGGATGAACATATCTCTCCGTGTAGCTTCCATGAAAGGAGGAGGAAGCATCTTTTGCAGATGCCCTCAGCAAGCAACTCCTTGCATCTCTCTGAAATAGCCCAAGCCACCCTTAAACTGGTTACTGTGGCCACGAGATGGCCTCTGCTGGCTGGCCTAAAGGTGGGGGCCCTTAATGACAATCTGAGTGTCATTTTCTAAAGAAGAAGGAAAAGAATACTTGTGGCCCCAGTAGCCAGTATCTCCACATGTGAGAAGACTATGGGTTTTTCTAGCTATCAGCACAAATAAGAAGTATCGTTCTAGCAGGAAATGTTCTATTCTGTTTTCCAGTGCTCCTGCCATTCTTAGGTTGTTACTCTGTAAAGAGTCTTCAAAAATTTGCCTTCAGGTTCAGGCGGCACCACCCAATGAAGAGTTTTGCTTTCCAGATACAATATTTGAGCCCTATTTCATTATTACCTATATAAATTTTAAAATAGCTAATTCGAAGTAGTTCTATTCAGGGTCTTTACATTGTTGGCATGTGATTTTTCTGCTTACCTGATGAATATCTCCCACATAATATCATTGTACTATCAAATTATTATCAAGATTTTCATAAGTCATATAATTATTGCTAACTCTGCAGCACCATTTGAAACCCAAATGAGATGTTTTTATCTTTATACTTTGTTATTTTCGGGATGAAATATTTTCCAATTTCTGTTTAGAGTAAAAGGAGCAGTCCCCTCATTCTCCGTGGATCACTTCACAATAGAGCATCTGACTCTTGGTTTCAGCCCGGGTCATGATCTCAGGGTTGTGAGAATGCTCCACGCATCGGTCTCTGCGTTCAGCACAGAGTCTGCTTGTTTCTCTCACCCTCTCCCTCTTCTCTCTCTCTCTCTCTCTCATAAATAAATAAATCTTAAAAAAAAAAAAAAGCCACAGTGATTTCGTCCTTTTATGCTAAATCTTCCTCAGTTCCCCCGGTGGCTCAGGTGGGAGCCCTGCTTTTCTAGCCCATTGCCAGGTCCTGTGGAGTGTGCCTCCTGGGCATTGCTCTTCACTGCCCTCTTCATCCCACTCACCTCGGCTGTCTTTGTGGGCCCTCCCACTCTCCTGCCCAGCAGCCAGACAGCCTCACAGGCCAGCCACATTCTCTACTCCTTACCTGGTGTCCAGGGCTCCTGGTGTTCTAACCCCTGCCTCCCTCTCCAACCCATTTCCTCCTACTGCCCATTCATTCATTCTTTCATTCAACAGATGTTTATTGAGCACTTCTTACATGCTAGGCTGTTCAAGGTGCTTGTGCTGAATGCATATCATAATCTCTACCCTTGTGGAGTCTGGGGACTGGAGGGCATGAGCAGACAGCAAACATACTAAATAAATCCTGGTATGAAAGATGACAAGATGTTGTGGAAAATACAGAGTTGCAGAGGCAAGGATCAAAAGCACAGGGGAAGACGATGCTCATGAGGGGAGACAGAGAGGCACTGACGGAGGAGGTGATGACCAAACAAAAGCTCTAAGGTGAAGGAATGGGCCACCTGGAGCCATGTGGATGTAGGGGAGGTACATCTCAGTGCACGCCAAGGCTATCTGAGCCCCTCACCCAGCCCCCAGCTCCACACAAGGCAGGGCCCATGCTGGTCTTGGGGCTGCAGATCAGATCAAGTGCAGGAGTGTTAGCCCCACGCAAACTACTATCTTGGGTATGTCCGTGTGGCCCTTACCCTGTTCTCTGTACCAGTTGTTCTTTCTATGGTTTTGCTGCCATGGTTTTTACTTGTTTTGTTTTCCCTCGTATTCTTAAAAAAAATGATTTCAGGAAAAATCTGGCACTATTTGACAGAACCCCAGAGGCAGCTGAGCACTGGTTTGGGGTAGACCTGAGTTCAAATTCCAGCTCAATTGTTAACAGTATGCCTCTAGCTGGAAACTTCAATTCCCAACCATGAAATAATAAAAATAATGCCTTCTTTGCCAGGTTATTGTGAAGATTATTTACTTTTCATTTCATTCATCCAACTAATATTTGTTGATTGCCCCTGTGTGCCAGGAAGGGTCATAGGTGATGAGGACACAGGCATGACACCACAGGCATGGCCTTGCCCTCAGGAGGCTGCATCCTGCTGGAGTGCAGTTTTGTTCTTTTGTTCCTGACAGCCCATCAGAGGCACCTCAGGTGGTGCTTGGAAGCTGCTGCTGCTGTCACAAAGAGATCAGGACAAAGGGAAGCCAGGTGTGCCCCTCATGATTATCACTGCCATTCAGCCTCATTCCAGAGGCTTCAAGGACGTACGATAGAGACAGGTCTGCCATCACTGTTGCTGTATTTCTGCCGCCTCCTTGGTATTGCATCTGCAGTTTGGACACTTTGGCCACACTGCAGAGGACTGATGGTGGCCGTCTCCAGGCCCACAAAGCACCTGAGTAGGAGGGCCATGGGAGAACGGACCTCCTGGGTGTAACTGCCTTCCCCCGTAGTTAAAAGTATTCCTTGGTTGGCATTTTCACTTACAACTGCTGACATTTTAACAAATGCCAAATTGTACACTTAAAATGTCACCTCTGCACCTTGCCTGGTGGTGAATGTGAAATAAAGGGTGTTAACATTGAATTTTTCTAGATCAGTTCTCTTATTTTTTTTTAAGCGCACTGAAGTTCACCAGGAAAACAAATGCTAAGAGTGTGCCTAGTTTTTATTACTAGGTGCTTTTTCTCTCCAGCCATAATGGGGCCCAAAGCAGTCTATGGATCCTGAGAAAAGAGAATCAGGTACAGAGCACAGGGCATTTCCTGTAGTGGGTCTCAGTGTCCCAGAGACTCTGGCTGTGTTTATTTATACAGGGGGCTTGGAAGTGGTTCTCATACCACTTGTGATGTGTACATTAAAGCAGAAAAATTTATAACTTAGAGGAGAATAAAGTTCCAATTTACTCTTACTTTCCATAGTTTGGGAAACTTAAAGCAGTTATTCTGACATATGGTCATGTTGCTATGCGCTCACTCTGCATTCTGCTCTAGATTGCTCAAAAGGCTCATGGGCCTGGTCCAGACTACTGCACATTAGGGGGACCCAGGAGATTAAAATTTTCACTGCATGTTTATTCAACATAGTACTGGAAGTCCTGGCTGCAGCAATCAGACAAGAAAAAGAAATAAAAGGCATCCAGATTGGTAAGGAAGAAGTAAAACTCACTATTTGCAGATGACGTGATAATATATATAGAAAATCCTAAAATCTCCAACAAAAAACTATTAGAACTGATAACTGAATTCAGTGAACTTGCAGGATACAAAATTAATATATAGAAATCTGTTGCATTTCTATATCCTAATAACCAAGTAGCAGAAAGAGAAATTTAAAATACAAACTCATTTACAATTGCACCCTAGGAATAAACTTAACCAGTGAAGTGAAAGACCTGTACTCTGAAAACTACATAACATTGATGAAAGAAGTTGGAGGAGACACAAATAAATGGAAAAATATACCATGCTCATGGGTTGGAAGAATTAATATTGTTAAAATGCCCATACTATACAAAACAATCTACAGATTCAGTGCAATTCCTAACAAATTGACAAATAGCATTTTCCACAGAACTAGAATAAATAATACCAAAATTTGTATGGAATACAAATTACAGACCCCAGATAGCCAAAGCATTCTTAAGAAAGGAGAACAAAGCTGGAAGTGTCACAATTCCAGATCTCAAGATATACTACAAAGCTATAGTAATCAAGACAGTATGGTACTGGCACAAAAACAGACACATAGATCAGTAGAACAGGATAGAGAGCCCAGAAATAAACCCACATTTACATGGTTGATTAATCTATGACAAAGGAGGCAAGAATATCCAATGTCTCTTCAATAAATGGTTCAGGGAAAACTGGACAGATACATGCAAAAGAATGAAACTGGGTCACAAAATAAACACAAAAATAAAGTTAAAATGGATTAAAGACCTAAATATGAGACCTGAAAGTATAAAAATCCTAGAAGAAAACATAGGAGTAATCTCTTTGACATCTACTGTTACAACATTTTTCTAGATATGTCTCCTGAGACAAGGGAAACAAAAACAAAAATAAACTATTGGGAGTCCTCCAAAATAAAAAGCTTTTGCACAGCAAAGGAAATCATCAACAAAATGAAAAAGCAATTTAGTGAATGGGAAGTGGAAATAATATATCCAATAGAGGGATAATATCTAAAATGGAAGGAATTTTACAACTCAACACACACACACACACACACACACACACACACAAACTACTCCAATAAAAAATGGACAGAGAACCTGAATAGACATTTTTCCAAAGAAGACATCCATATGGCCAACAGACACATGAAAAGATCTCAACATCACTCGGCATCAGGGAAATACAAATCAAAACCACAATGAGATACCACCTCACACCAGTCAGGATGGCTAAAATTAAAAACACAAGAAACAGGTGTTGGTGAGGATGCTGAGATAAAGGGACTCTCGTGTACTGTTGGTAGGAATGTAAATTGGTGCAGCCACTGTGGAAACAGTATGGAGGTTTCTCAATAAATCAGAAATAGAAATACCATATGATCCAGTAATTCTACTAGGGTATTTACCCAAAGAAAACAAAAACACTAATTTGAAAAAAGAATGAAAAAAAAAAAAAAGAATGTGATCAGGTGGGAGACAGGACAATGTCATACACTAGATTTAGGGTATATTTTGGTCTGCTGGAAGAAACTGTATCCCAAAATTTTAAAGAGAGAAAAACATATATATATAGAAAAAAAATAAAGTTAAATACAATGAAGAGATAGAATATGACTATAAAAATGAAAAATTAAAAAAGATTTTAAAAAAGAAATTGATAAGATGTTGGTTGAAAAAGGAAAGAAGAAAAATTCAACTAAAAAAATAGAAAAAGAATAAAGAAAATTAAAAAAATTAACTTTGGAGGACTAAAGCATCATGGGAAAAAAAACATGAATTCTATGTGCTGTATTCCCCTAGCGTTGGGGTTTTGCTGTTCTCATTGATCAGTAAACTTGGTCTTGGCTGGCTGTTCTTGCTGATCTTCTGGGGGAGGCCTGTTGCCGTGGTTCCCTAACGTCTTTGCTGGAGGCGGAATTGCCCCACCCTTGCCAGGGGCCAGACTAAGTCATCTGCTCGGTGGGAGCTTTTGTTCCCTGAAAGCTTTCCGTACTGCTTTGGAGGACAGAGTGAGAATGGCGGCCTCCCGATCTCTGGTCCTGCAGGAGCAGAGAACTTGGGGCCCCACTCCTCAGTGCGCCCTCAGAGAAAAGCAGTCAATCACTCCTGTCTCCTTGGTCTCTGGCTGCATTCTGTGCTCACCTGGCCTGTGACCGAGTGCAAAAACCCTAATTTGAAAAGACACATGCACCCCTGTGTTCATTTTAGCATGATTTGCAATAGCCAAGATATGGAAGCAACCCAAGTGTCCATCGACTGATGAATGCATAGAGAAGATGTGGTCTATATATACAATGGAGTATTACTCATCCATAAAAAGGAATGAGATCTTGCCATTTGCAACAATGTGGTTGGACCTTGAGGGTATTAAGCTAAGTGAAGTTAAGTCAGACAAAGACAAATACCGTATGATTTCACTTATATGTGGATTCTAAAAAACAAAACAAACAGATCTGCCAAAAAAAGAAAAAAGCAGACTCTTAAATAGAGGGAATAAATTGGTGGCTGCCAGAGGGAAGGTGGGTGAGGAGATGCATGAAATAGATGAAGGGGATTGAGAGTACAAACCCACAGTTATAAAATAAGTCACATAGATGAAAAGTACAGCACAGGGAATATAATCATTAATATCATAATAACGTCTGGTGACAGATGGGGACTACACTTGTCGTAATGAACACTGGGTAATATACAGAATTTGTTGCACACTTGAAACTAATATAACATTGTATGTTAATTATACTCAAAAAAAAAAGTCTTTTTTCACTGAGTGGTCAGCGTGAGGGGACTAGCCGATGGCAGATACTAAAGACTCATCCTAACAAGCCAAGTACGCCGATTATATTGCCTTCACACCATAGCATTCAGATGTTGTCTCCTCATGTCAGGTGGGTGCCAGCCTCTCTCCTGAGGAGATTAATACTGACAGTATTAATCTGTGTCTGCAAGGGATTTGCCATTTCTTTCTTCTTCCTCAGAAAGGCACAGCTTCTCCTTGTATTAAAATCTAGCTTTGGTCTTTGACAGCATCCATTTGCTAGTCAGGTCTGACCTGGATGCCACCATGGGCATGTCACAGCCGTGATCCCGCCTACATCCCTGGTGTGCTGGGTCTTTGCCACATTCAGATGGTCACCAAATGGGATCTGACTCCTTCCCAGATGTTTCAGGCTCTTGTTAGCTGTCACACAGCCCCCATAGTCACTTCATTTCAGCCTTGGTCTTTAGAGATCACTCACATGCATGTACATTCATGGCTCACCTTGACAGACAAATGTGTGCGCATACATTTGTGCATGAGGCTTTAGGGACAGAACTGTCCAATTGCTGTTTTCATCGCAGAGGCCAGAGCAGAAGTTCCGTGGCACTTCCTGTATACATCTGTGAACATGAACCCATGCACATGAGCAGACAGACCTGGCTGGGACATAGTGCCGCAGAGCAATGCGGAAGGTATTATCCATGAAGAGCTTGGCATGGGCCAACATCCTTCTCAGGACTGTGTTCTCTGGAAGAACGTATTTAACAAAGCATGCTATTTTTTAAGTTAGGTATTTAGTGACATTTCTGTTATCCTGTTATTTTTTATATTGTAAAACATAAAAATTGGCATTTAATTATTAAAAGGCTTCCTTCATATTCATTTAAAAATAATCCATTTAAACAACATTACTGCTTTCTCAGGACAAATGGGAAAATTGTTCCTCTCTCTCTTGTAAAGTGACTGTCATTAAAGCTGATGTTTTATGAGTCCTGGGAGAAATTATATTAGGAATTTTATGCTTGTTTGCTGGGTGACCCTGAAACCAGGAGCATTTAGCTGGGTCATTATTTACAGTCTGACCTGGTCCTGATTTGGCATTCCATTGGGTAGAGGACACATCCTATTTTATACAGATATGACACTGAAATTACTCAAAGTGAGTAAATTTTATAGATGCTCTTAGTTTGAGAAAAAATTTTTTCCTAGTTAGTTGAGATATTTTCATAAAAATGAGTGTTGAATTTTGGCAATTGCTCTTAATGTTTTATTGTGATGATGTGGGTTTTTTTGTCCTTTATTCTACTAATCTGATGTATTACATTAGTTATTTTTGGATTTTAAACCTTTGCATTCCTGAGATAAATCCTACCTGTTCATGGTATATAATCCTTTTTGTATGTTGTTAGATCAGTTTGTTAATATTTGGTTGAGGGGTTTTGTATCTTTATTTATGGAGGGTGTTTTATTTAATGTCTGGCTTCAGATTCAGGGTAATACTGACCTCATAGAATGAGGCAAACTCCTTACTCTGACATTCTAGAAGTACCTTTCATTGCTGAGTTTTGTTAAGAGTTCTTTATATATTTTAAATCTAGTGTGATTTGCAAAAACAATTGATCCTAGTACAAGTCTTGCTTTTCATTCTCTTAATAGCATCCTTCCCAAACCAAAGGTTTTTAAAAGTTTGATGGAGCCAAATTTTTCAAGTGTTTTCTTTTATGGATCATGCTTTTGGTGTGTATCTAAGAACTCTCTGTGTAACCCAAGATCACAAGGGTTTTCTCTTAAGTCTTCTTCTAAAAGTTAGAGTTTTATGTTTTACATTTAGACCTATGATCCATAATTATAGAATCAGCTCATTGATAGCTATGAAATATCCTGGGATTTTGATTGGGATTGTGTTGAATTTGTAGATCAATTTTGGGATCATTGGTATTTAATATTGCGTATTCTAATCCAAGAACATGCTGTATCTTTCCCTTTAGGGCTTTGAATTCTTTCATCAGGATTTAGTAGTTTTCAACATAACAGATTTATACCTAGGTATTTTGGGGTGCTGTTACAAATGGCATTGTTTAAGTTTAATGTCCAGTTGTTCATTGGTAGTATGTAGATATACAGTTGATTTTTGTAGGTTGACTTTATATCCTTGTACCTTGGTCAGCTCATTTATTAGTCCCAGGAAGCTTTTTTGTAGTTTCCATGGGTTACTCTACATAGACAATTATGTCTTCCATGAATAATGGCCATTTTATTTATTTTTTTGTACTGTATGCTTTTTATTTCTTTTTCTTGCCTTATCGTGCTGGCTCAGACTTCCTCTATTGTGTTGAATAGAGTCCTGGGAATAGACATCCTTGCCCTGCTCCTGATCTCCAAAGGAAAACATTGAGTCTTCCACCATCAAGGATAATGTTCATTTTAGGTTTTGTCACAGATTGTCTTTGTCATGTTAGAGAATTCTTTTCTATTCTTAGTTTACTGAGAGTAGTTTTTATCATGAATGGATATTTAATGTTGTCAAATGCTTTTTCTGCATCTATTAAGATCGTGTGACTTTTCGTCTTCAGTGTATTTATATAGGGAATGACATCGATAGATTTTTATTTATTATTTATTTATTTAAAAAAATTTTTTAAATATTTTATTTATTTATTTGACAGAGAGAGCGAGAGAGGGAACACAAGCACGGGGAGTGGGAGAAGGAGAAGCAGGCTTCCCATTGAGCAGGGAGTCCAAAGCAGGGCTCCATCCCAGGACCTTGGGATCATGACCTGAGCTGAAGGCAGACACTTAACGACTGAGCCACCCAGGCGCCCCAACATTGATAGATTTTTAAATGTTGAACCAGTCAAGGCTGGGATTTGTGGGATTAACTCCACTTGGTCATGACAGATTGTCCTATTGCTGGATTGATTTGTTTCTATTTTGTTTAAGATTGTTTCTGTCTATATTCATGAGGGATACTGGTCTGTCGTTTTCTTTTCTTGATATGTCTTTGTCTGGTTTTGCTATTAGGATATTACTTGCCTCATAAAATGAGTTACAAAGTATTCCCTTCTCTTTTATATTTTAGTAGAGATCATGTAGAATTGATATTATTTATTCCTTAAATATTTGGTAGAATTCACCATTGAAACTATCTGGACCTAGAATTTTATTTGTGGAAAGGTTCTTAACTACAGAGTCAATTTCTGTAATAGATGTAGGTTATCCTGATTTTCTGTTTTTTTCTTGAGTGGAATTTTGGTAGTTTGTGTCTTTCAAGGAATTGGCCCCCTTCATCTTGTTGAATTTATGGGCATATAATGCTCATAGGATTTTTTTTATTGTCCTTAGTGTCTGTGTAATCTGTGGTGATATCTGCCTTTCATTCCTGAAATTGATCTTTTTTGCCTTTTTATTCTCCTTGAACAGTTTAGATAGATGTTTATCAGGGTTTTTTTTTTTTTTTTTTTTTTTGGTCTTTTATAAGAATCAGGTTTGGGCCTCACTGATTTTTCTGTACAGTTGACCCTTGAACAACACAAGGGTTGGGGCACTGACCCCCTGCACAAGTAGAAAATTCACATATGACTTTTGAGCCCCCAAAAACTTAACTACTGATAGCCTACTGTTGACTAGAAGCCTTACTGATAAGTAAACAGTTGATTAACAAATATTTTGCATGTAATGTGTATTATATGCTGTATTCTTAAAATAATTTTAGTTTACAATAGTAAGCTAGAGAAAAGGAAATGTTATTAAGAAAATTAGGAAGAGAAAATACACCTGCAGTACTCTCCTGTATTTTTCAAAAATAATCCCTGTATAAGTAGATCTGTGTAGTTCAAACCGGTGTTGTCCAAGGGTCAGCAGTATTGCTTTTCTGTTTTAAATTTCATTAATTTCAGATCTTCATTATTTTTCTGTTACTTGCATTAGAATTAATTTGTTCTTCTTTTCCTAGTTCCCCAAGGTAGAAGCTTAAATTATTGATTTGAGACCTTTCTTTTTCTCCAATATAAATATTTAATGCTATAAATTTCCCTGTAAGTACTGCTTTAGCTACATCTCATGGATTTTGATACTGTGTATTTTCTTTTGCATTCTGTTTAACATATTTTCTAAGTTCCCTTGAGACTTCTACTTTGACTCCTGGCTAATTAAGAAGTATGTTGTTTAATGTCCAGATGTTTGTGAATTTTCCAGATAGCTTTCTGTTACTGATTCTTGGTTTGCCTTCATTATGGTCAGAGAACATACTTCGAATGATTTCAATTTTTCTTTTTTTTCTTTAAATTTTTTATTGTTATGTTAATCACCATACATCATTAGTGTTTGATGTAGTGTTCCATGATTCATTGTTTGTGCATAAGCTTTCAATTTTTCTAAATTTGTTTGTTTTACAACCTATGATATCGTCTATCTTGAACAATGTTTCATGTGCACTTGAAGAGAATGTGTGTTCCTCTGTCTTTGGATATAGTATTCTATAAATGTCAATTAGGTCAAGCTGGTAGATAGTGTTGTTCAGGTCTTCTGTATCCTTGCTGATTTTATCTCTACATTTCCAGATATTACTGGAAGAGGAGTGTTTACACCTCTAAGTGTAATTGTGGATTTGTCTATTTCTCATTGCAAGTCTGTCAGTTCTTGCTTTGTGTATTTTTAAATTCTGTTGTGAGATGTGTGCACATTTAGAATTTATATGTCCTTGTAAATTTACCGTTTTATCATTCTGTGATATTCTCTTTATGCATAGTAAATTCCCTTCTGAATGCTGCTTTGTCTTATGTTAATATAGCCACTCCAGACTTCTTCTCATCTGTGTTTGCATGGCATATCCTCTTTCACCCATTTACTTGTAATCTACCTAAATCTTATTAAAGTGGATTTCTTGTAGACAGCATATAGTTGGGTCTTATATTTGTGCACTCAAACTCTGTTTTTAATTGGTTTGTTTAAAGTATTTAAGCTTAATATGATTATTGATATAGTTGGATTTGGGTTGCCCATTTTGTTTTCCTGTTAGTTCTTTCTGTTTTCATTCTGTTCCCTCTTCCCTGCATTTCTCTGAGTTATTGAGTAATTTTTAGAGTTCCATTTCAATTTGTATTTTGGATTTTTTGCTACATCTCATTGTGTAATATTTTTAGAGAGAGAGTGCATGAGCAGGGGGAGGGGCAGAGGGAGAGGGAGAATCTCAAGCAGACACACCACTAAGCATGGAGCCTGATGTTGGGCTTGATCCCACAACCCTGAGATCGTGACCCAAGCCAAAACCAAGAGTTCACCACCTAACGCACTGAGCCGTCCAGGCGCCTCTCATTATATATTTTTTAGTGATGGCTACAGGGATTATAGTAGTCATAATCAATTTTCAGTGTAGTTTTGGCTTTAACGTTTTACCACTTCCAGTAAGTTGTGGAAGACTTACGAGCACCATCTTGTCATCACTGCCATGCATTACATCTGCACACACTGTAAACACCCCCAGAAAGTGTTACAATGTTTGCTTTTAACAGTAATAAATATTCTAAAGAGCTTGAAAAAAAAAAAAACAGTCTTTATGCTTCTTCGGGTACTGAGCATTTCTGTTGCCCTCTCAAGTTGCAGGCTTCCTTGGGACCTTTCCCTTTAGCCTGAGCAACTTTTGTTAGCACTCCTTTCAGAGCAGGCCCCCTGAGGACATGTTCTCTTCCTGTTTATTTATCCGAGAATGGCTTCAGTTCACCTTCACTCCCGGAAGACACAGTTTGCTCAAGAGCAGGTTCTGAGTTGACGGTGCCCTCAGTCAGCCCCTCTGTGGTCTGAGCACTTGGCTCCTGATGGGAAGTTGGCGGCCACCCACAAGGCCACTCCTCTATGTGTCCTGTGTCATTTCGCTCATGCGGCTTTCAAGATTGTTCTCCATCTTTGGTTTTCAGCAGTTTGTGGTGTTTCTGGGCCTGATTTTCTTTTAATTCATCTTGTTTAAGGTTGTTCAGCTTCTTGAATCTGAAAAATATGTGTTTCACTAAATCTGGGAAAATTTTAGCCATTATTTCTTTAATTTTTCAGCACTGGTCTCTTTTTTCTCTTTCAGGGACTGAAATAACAATTGTATTGTACTTCTAGTATTATCCCGCAGGTCTCTGAGCCTCTGTTCATGTTTCCTCAACATTTTCTTTTCTCCTCTATACTGGATAGTTTCTACTGTCTTTAAGTTCACTGGCTCTCATTTTCTGTCATCTCTGTTCTGTTACTGAGCTTATCACATGAATATTTGGTGGTGTTTTAAGATATCACGTGATTCTATTGTAGAGAAAACTTGAGAGCCACTAGCTTCATACCTCAGGCGTTGGTGTCCTCACCTTAAAAAATGGGGAGACAGTGCCTGCCTTACCATGCGGGGTTGCTGGGCCCAAAGCATGGGGTCTGAGACATCCAGTAGCCTCACCAGATCCAGTCAGGGAGTCGAGGCCAACTGAAACCCAAGGACTTCCATTACCAGGTAGAGCGAGGTATTTTGTGGAAGGTACTGCCAAGCACAAAAGGATGTTGCCGCAGAAGTTCTCCTGATTTGAATGGTGGTAACAGGAGAGAAACTAGCAGGGACATTCAGTCCAAGTTGTAAGGGTGTTAAGGTGCTTAGTGAGCTGTCACAGGCTTTTCAGGGGATGTGGACACACTGTCCACCAGCCACAGGGCAGTTGCACATGCCAAGACTGAGGCCAGTACCAAGTGCCAAGAGCACCAAGGGACGGTGATGGTCAGGGTGGAGAGACCAGAAGTTTCATCTTAAAATATGTTTTTAAGGGGAAACTACAGTATATAAAATTCACAGAAATCTATGTTGCGGATGTTACATAGAAATTTTTAAGTTTGTAGTTTAGGCTGCTGCTAACAGCATTACTATATATAATTACCATAAGGGCCACACAGGCTGGAGTCAAAGAGAATTGTTCTCATATTTGCTGACTGGACCTCGTGGTGTACTCACCAACATTGTGTTTCAGTGTTAGATGCTTGTTTTACATAATAATATGCTTATGCGTAATACATTGGCATTGGCTATTTTGTTAAGGTCTAATAAAACGTGACACATTTTAAATGCCCTGAAATGGTACAGTTTTGGGGGCGCCTAGCTGGCTCAGTTAGTAGAGCATGCGACTCTTGATCTTGGGGCCATGAGTACAAGAACCACATTGGGCATAGAGTTTACTTTAAAAATAATTTTTAAAAAATCATAATAACATCAAATGATACAGATTAATTTACAAGTAGATATTTCAGCTAAAGCTATTCTCCTCTTATTATTAACAGAATATCCAAGGTATCTCCAAGCACCCAATTCAAATTACTAAACCACAAAATGTTAAAGGTAACACATTTCTCTCTACTTTGCTGAAGTATTGGGTAACATTTTTTAAAAAACCTACAAGTATTTATAATTGCTTTCCTGTAGAACTAAATTCTTTGCCTTCCTCAAGTTCTCTGTGTTTGCATGACCAGGATTTAAATACACACTGAAAAATAAAACACAGCTAAACTGATATGGCCCCTCCCTTTTAGCAGTTTACAAGTTAAAAGAGATGATAATTATACAAGGAAAGTAGCTCCCTTCCCACCACCTCTCCCCCACCAACTTCCCAATAGAGAAAAAGAACAAACAAACATACAAAAGACTGGCTTTTATTAAAGTCTGAAAGCTACTGGAAATGTTTATAAAAGCATACCAACACTGTTCTTTCTTCTTAGCTGTTCCACTGTAAGGCTGACAGTTACATTTCTAAAAAAGAAAAAGGTCACATCTGAGCAAAGTAGGTTCTGTGGCCCGTCCCTCCAGCTCCTGCACCCTTGGTGGGGTGCTCCTGCCCTCTGCTTGGACACCGCAAGACAGTGAAGCATGACCGGGTCCTTTTCAAATACACAGTCACCCTTAAGCAGGACCCGTGGAGGTGTCTCCTACTGCCCTTTAAAACATATTCTGTGCATCCAGGACCCGTGCTTCCCCAAAGCCTGTCTTCTAGGCTGTGAGGCTCTGGGGGCCGCCAGGACATTCTTACTGGAGTACATTCGAGGGTCTGCATTTGAGCTGCTCCTCACCAAGAATTCTAGACAGAATGTAAAATTTTAACAACAGAAAGCCTACTTTACTCTCATCAGTACCATGTTGCTTTTAAATTATATTAGTAAAAATATTCAGAAAAGTCAGAAATCTGGACTCTCGACTTTGGAATGATATTAAAATAAACTCTGCGTGTGGAATGGCTATGAATCAGCTTATGAGCAAATTCACCAAGTGCTCTTGAAATAATGTTTCAGGTACAGAAGGCACGATGCTCACCATCTCCCCGAGGAGCATGTTTGTTGCGCCCGAGGGCCACACCTTCCTGGCAGCAGGTACGTGCTGACGGTGCCAGAGAGACATCCTCTGTCATGGTGGCTCACTTTACATGTTCCATACGGTGCAAATACTTGGAAGGTGGATAATTCAAAGGTACTTACAGAATTCATTCTTTAAAGTAAATCCTGAGGCAAATATTTATACAAAAGACAGATTTGATTTCTTGTGCACAGTAAATAAGAGCAGATCTGCTTCAAGGGTCCCTCACCTCCAGATCCCAGATGCCCCAACGCGGTCCCACGCAGTCTGCCCCTCCTTTCTCTCTCTGTCATCATCACACTCCGCGCTCTGCCCCCCTCGCTCCCTGCAGATGGGCTGGCCTCCAGCCCAGGCCAGTCCCACCTCACGCCCGCGTGGAACCTCTTCACTAGATAACATCTCGCTCCCTCCTTTGCCTCCTCTGTCTTGAGGAGGGGTACCCTGACCACCCTCTCCCTCCTGGACCCCCTTTCTTGATCTGTCTTTTCCAGTTCACTTCTCATCTTCTGATGTACCAGATAACTCACACACATTGTCTCCTGCTCCTAGAACATGGGCTCCACAAAGAAAGGCTTATCTGTTTTGTTCAGTATCAAATCCCAAGCATACCTCCGTAGGCACCTTCTAAACTTCTGATTTAGAGAATGAACAAACAAGTGCATGTGGCCTATCCCAGAGAACACCTCTGGCCTGACGGAAGGCAGGACAAGTCCCTTAGACTTGCAGACACAGGGATGGCCAGTGGCCTTGGGGCCGAAGGACCCTGGCAGATGGGCGGGAGGTTGCTGTCCTTGATGCTGCGGTGGGGACGGAAGGTTGAGGGTAGAGGCTGGGGCGTGGGCGGCAATGACGAGGGACACTGCTGGTAGATTCAGAATTAATGTGGATTCTGTCTCACAGACTTTTCACAGATTGAATTGCGCATTCTTGCCCACTTATCTGGGGATCCAGAACTTTTGAAGTTGTTCCGGGAATCTGAAAGAAATGATGTATTTTCCACCCTGACTTCACAGTGGTAAGATACATGAGCTCACAATATTATCAGAGCTGCAGGAATGCTGACATGATTTTAAAATCCTGAGGTTATTCCAACGCTGTTTTCATAAGAAGGAAATTATATTTTTCTCTAGTAGTTAATCCTTTTGAAAAGAGAAGTAGATAGTTAGAATGCCAAGATTTCCCTAATTATGAAAAAACCGATGGCTCTTCACCACCAAAAATACAGCCCATTGCTAGAGAATGTAATAGAGATATTGGAAGGATCCAATGTGGGAGTCTGTGCTCCCTCCACGCGGGTGTGTGAGCGGCGGGGCTGGGTGTGGGCGCTTCCTCTCCGCACCCCCACCCCATCAGGGCCAGGAGCACATCAGACTTCAGGGACAGTCCCTGCCTGACAGTGACCTGCGCTCAAAGAGAATTCTGGAGGCAGACAGCCTTGGGTTTTGTTGGGCAGTTTGACAGTGTCCTCAAACACCTGTCCTTGTGCATCAGTGTTCGTAGGCGGTCAGCTTTTCCTTATCCTGGCTGCGGAACCCCTGCTGCCTCTTGTGCAGAGTGGGCTCTCCCCTCAGACCGCCTTTGCCAGGGACAGGGGTCCTGCCCAGGGCCCTGCTGCAGACGGCTCTTGCGCTGCTGTTCCAGAGCGGGGTTGTGCAGCTGCAAGGGGGGCTGGTAACAGCCATTCTCTGGAACAAAGAGGAACAGTCACAGTATCCACCAGAGCCAGGTACACCACTGCCTGGCACGAAGTCAGGGTTCTGCTACGAGGAAGAAGAGGCACCTCATCTGCTATCCGTCCCCTCCTTCAGCAGCTGTGGGCGCCGCCGTCCCTTCCCCTGCAGGCCTCTCCCCCAGGCTGCCCCTCCTGGGGGCCTCCTCGCCCACCCACCTTATCTTGGCATATCCACTCACCCTCAGGAGCCACCCTGGGGGCAGCGCTCCATGAAGGCTGGCCTCTGCGTTCTTGGGCCGCTACACATCCCTCTCTGTGCCCTTCACTGTCTTTTCTTTTTTTCTTTCTTAAAGATTTTATTTATTTATTTGACAGAGAGAGACACAGCGAGAGAGGGAACACAAGCAGGGGGAGTGGGAGAGGGAGAAGCAGGGAGCCCGATGCGGGGCTCGATCCCAAGACCCCGGGATCACGACCTGAGCTGAAGGCAGATGCTTAACGACTGAGCCACCCAGGCGCCCCATTCACTGTCTTTTCTGAAGGCGTGTGAGCCCTGCAAGGGCAGGGCCATGTCCCCTCATCCAGCACGGTGCCGGTCCTCCCCTCTCCACCTCGGCCCCCCTGAGCCACCAGGTGTTCCAGGTACACGCCTCACTCAGGCCTTTCCTTCCCCTGGCTCGGGAAGCTCTTTCCCCGAGTGTCCCCATGACTCACCCTCAGCTCACTGTGTGACACCTCGGCTTCCCTCAAGGACCTGCCTCCCACCGCTACATATCTCTCCATTGTCTCCATCCTGCATGTCCCGCTGGAATGTCAGCTCGCGGAGGGCAGGGCCACCTGGCCCTGTACCTGCGGTGCTCCATGAGGTGTGGAGTCTCAGCCTGCATCTGTGAATGAAACAGTCCTGTCGGCCAGGAAGCATCTCCTCTCCAGAAGCCCCCCACCACAAGATCTATTTGAATTGAGAAAAAATCAGGAAGAAGTATTGTTGTCAAGGTGACAGAGGAGGGAGGACACTGCTGGACACTGAGCTGGGCTTTAAAGAGTGGTTGTGGGTGTAGGGTTATGCGGGCATCCCCAGGGGAAGCAACAAACCCCACAGCAGAGCAGAGCATTAGGCGGCGGGACAGTGTGTGGACGGCATGGCAGGACGGTGTGCAGCCATCAGGCCCACTGTCAGCTCCCAGCAGCCTGCCATCCGGCCCCGGGCCCGGGGCCTCCTCTGTGCATCCCCTCCTTGTCCTAGGCGCTGTCCAGGGGCCCGGCCCTCCCCTGATGCTGGCCACTCTGCTGGGCGGGGCCCATCTCACACTGAGACCTCGCAGAGCTGTGGTCTGTGTTCCTCTCCTGCCGGCTGCTCCTCATCCCCCAACTGCCAACTCTAGGCCCCTCCCACCCCCGGCTCCCCCAGCCCTCCTCCCCTGCACTGCGGGTTCCCTTCCTGTGAGTCCCGCCTGCGATGCAGCCCAGACTCCCCTTCCGTGCCTCCTGCATGCCTGGGCGTGCAGTCGTGGCCTGCTGGATGACCACTAGGTAAATGAGGGCATGACGGACCCCCACCTCCCCGTCGATCTCCATCAGCCGCTCCATGTAGGACTTGCTGCTCCCTTCACTTCTCCCCTCCCTGGTTGCATGTTTCCAGCCCTGGGTGATCCCACTCTCTGCTTTCCTATTGCCTAGCCCCAAGGGGCTGCAGGAAGCCATAAAGTGGTGAGTGAGTTGAGTCCACCATAAATCTGGGTCGTCCGACCCGCGAGGGACCCTTATTAGTCTCTACTCATCAGCTGCTCCAAATGTTTTTTAGACTTGCCACAAATGTCTACTCTTCTCCCTTAATCTTTTTTTTTTAAGATTTTATTTATTTATTTGACAGAGACACAGTGAGAGCAGGAACACAAGCAGGGGGAGTGGGAGAGGGAGAAGCAGGCTTCCCGCGGAGCAGGGAGCCCGACGTGGGGCTCGATCCCAGGACTCCGGGATCGTGACCTGAGCCGAAGGCAGACACTTAACGACTGAGCCACCCAGGTGCCCCTTTTCTCTCTTAATCTTGAAAGAGAACCTCACCTTTCACTTGACTGACAAAGAAGAGGGCCGCAGACGTGAGCCCCTGGACTCCCTCCCATTTTGTCTCGATGTGTCATTGCACGCCCTCCTCCCAGGCTTCAGAGATTCCTGTCTCAAAAGAGGAAGCATCCTCTGTTGCCAAAGTCAGGAAATCAGGACTGTGCATTGCACATCTCTAGGTAATGCCATACATTTACACATCAGTGTGAATGGCACCTCCTAGAGTTGTGCAGTGCATAACCAGTACAACTTTACGTGTCAGTCCTCACGTGGATTCCCTTTATTTTCCATTTTTACTCTGGTGGTGTTCATTTTCCCTTGTTGACTTCACCTCCCCCCGCAACACTGAAAACAACAACAACTGTCTAGGGTTGCCTTCAGGGAAATCCTATTTTCAACCCCATTGGAGCCCTTAGTTACTGTTTAGGTACAAAAGAAGTCTATACTTCTTGTTCTTCCTCACTGCTGGTTCATTCTTGCTTTTTTGAATAAACTTTCGCTATACCCACTTAGGCTTTTCTTCTTCCAATTTGGAGGCTGGAACTCCTCCCATCTAAGACAGTGACTACCTTTCTTCTGGGTGTGGTTGGCTCTGAGGCCCACAGCCTGCATGAGGACGCTCAGGCGCTGCCCACCCGCAACCCCCAGTTCGAAGGCTCTGCGGGGGTCTGTCACTGACCCGGGGCAGCTCCAAGTCCCATGCTCTCTGCTGGCCTGCTGCTCCAGGGAGATGCCCTTCTGCTTGGTTTGCTCCATTGGTTCTTCTTAAAATTGAGATATCATTTACATACCATAAAATTCACCTTCTTAAAGTGTACAATTCAGCAGTCTTTAATACATCACAAAATTTTGCAACCATTGCCACTGCCTAATTCCAGAACATTTCCATCCCTCCAAAGAGAAGCCCCATCCCCATTCCTGTCACTCCCCATGGAAATCGCTAGTCTACTCTCTGTCTCTCTACATTCATCTGTTCTGGATTTTTCACATTAATGGAATCATACAACATGTGGCTTCCTGTGTCTGGCTTCTTTCACTGAACGTAATATTTTTAAGGTTCATTCTTGTGGTAGCTAATATCAGTACTTTGTTCCCTTTTATGGCTGAATAGATTGCATTATATGGAATCACGTATTCTATATATTTTGGTTTAAACAAGCAAATAATCTTCCATTTGTTTATCCATTCACATTTGATGAGCATTTGGGTGGTTTCCACCTGGCTATTAGGAATAATCCTGCTGTGAACATTCACATACAAGTATTTGTGTGGGTACATGTTCTCATTTCTAATGGGTAGATACCTAACAATCGCTTGGGCCATATAGTAATTCTGTGTTTAATTTTTTTTCTTGTGGTAAGACACAAAAACAAAATTTACCATCTTAACCACTTTAAAATGTACAATTCAATGGCAACTATATTTACTTTTTTGAGGAACAAAATAGCGACACCACTTAACACTCTCATAAGCAGCGTATGGGGCTCCGATTCATCCACATTCTCGCCAGTACTTTTTATTATCTGTCTGCTTGGTTCCGTTGGTTCCAGCTGTCCTGGTGGGTGTGAGGTGTTGTCTCACTGGGGTTCTGACTCGCATGCTGTGATGACTGAGGATGCCACCTCTTCCTGTGCTCATCACTTGTGCTTTATCTTTGCCTCTTTTCCCTCCTTTGCATGTGGAACACAAGTGCTGACCCAGCTTCCTTCCTAATGTCCTTTCTTTCCTTTCCCTCTCCCTCTAGTGAGGATATAACATAATACAGAGTTTTTAAAGCATGTAATAGATTTAGTTACACCCCTTCCCTCTCTCCAGAGGTATGGAAAGCAAGGGCAGAGAAGGAAATAATAAAGATAAGAGCAGAAATCAATAAAATCAAAACTAGGAAAACAATAGAGAAGATCAATGAAACAAAAGTGGATTCTTTAAAAAAAAACAGTAAAATTCATAAACCAACAAAGATAAAAATAGGACACAAATCATCAATATCAGGAATGGAATAGAGGATATTAATATAGATCCCAGAGGCAGCAAAAGGATAATAAAGGAATACGATAAACAACTTCATGCTAAAAAATCCAACATTTAGGAGAAACGGACCAATTTCTTAAAAACCATAAGCTACCAAACCCCAACTAAAGTAAAATAAGTAATCTGAATAGTCCTAAAATCATTTTAAAAATCGAATTTATAATTTATAAGTTTCTGAAAAATAAATCTCCAGGCCTGGATGGTTTCCCTGGAGTATTTTACCAAACATTTAAAGAAGAATTAATACCCGATTGTGTGTAACTTCTTCCAGAAAATAGAAGAGAAACGAACACTTCCCACTTCATTCTGTGAAGCTGGTATTACCTGATGTTTAAACCAGAGAGAGTAAAAACTACAAAACCCAAACAACAACAAAACCCAAACCCACTGCAGACTAATACCGCTCACAAACTTAGGTGCTAAAATCCTCAACAAAATATCAGCAAGCTGAATTCAACAATGTCTAAAAATAATTATTCACCATGCCCAAGTGGGATTTATTCCAGGCATTCAAGATTGGTTAAACATTTGAAAATCAATTAATATAATCCACATGTGATAAAGCTAAAGAATAAAAATAATGTGATTATATCTGTTGACCCAGACAAAGCATTTGACAAAATCCAACATTCATTCATGATAAAAATTCTCAGGAAGTTAGAAAGAGAGAGGAACTCCCTCAACTTGATAAAGAGCATCTTCAAAAAACCGAGCTGCCGCTGACAGCACATTTAATGGTGGAAGGCTGAATGCTTTCCCTCTAAGATCAGGAACAACTTGTTAGTATTGAATGTTGAAGCTCTAACCACTGAATAAGGCAAGAAAAAGACATAAATGGTATGCAGATTGGAAAGGAAGAAATAAAACTCTCTGTTTGCAGATGACGTGATTGTCTATATAGAAGTCTCAACATACAAGAAAAGAATTTTTTTTAACTCCTAGAACTAGGAGGTTCAGCAAGGTCACAAGACACACTATCAACACATAAAATCCAATTGCATTTCTATAAACTGACAATGAACATACAGAAAATCGAAATGAAAAACACAAGATCATTTTAAAATCACTCCAAAGATAATGGAGTCATATGTAAAGTATCCGAAGAGAATGAAGAACTTAAGTACTTGGTTAACAGAGGATGTACAGGATCCACATGTGTTGGATTACACCGTGCCAGTGAAAGCTGTCCAAGAGGACCTAGTGAGCACGGACACACTACTGCGTGGAATGGAAGACCCAACATAGTAAATGTGTCCGGTCTTCCTAGGTTTATCCATGGGCTTAATTGAAGCCCAAGTAAAACTGAAGGAAGTGCTCTGTAGACATAGTAAGCTTAGTGTAGATTTATGTGGAAAGGCACAGGCCCTGGAAGAGCTCAAACAATCTTGACAAAGAATAAAGTGGGAGGAATCACTAGCTGATACTAAGTTATGATATGTGGTAATCAAGAGATTGGGGTGTTGGCAGAGATCAATGGAACAGAAAAGAGAAGCCAGAAATAGACCCACACAAATATGCCCAATTGATTTTTGAAAACGGTATGAAGTATCGGGCAGAAAATAATTCTCTTCAGTTTCATGTCAAGCTGATCACCCAAAAAGCCAACTTGAGAAGTTCATGTCTACATTGGATACTGTATATGTCTTTTCTGCATCTTATTAGCTTGTATTAGTTTTTGAGAGAACTTCAAAGATAAGAAGCTTTTAATATCTGCATGATGGTTGCCTCTAATTCCCCACACTTGTGACTTAAACTATAATTAGTCGCTGTGGAAATGATTTTTATGTTCCAGAGGACTAGAATAGCACATGGTAAAAAGCCACAAGATCAAGTATACTCTTAAAAACCTTTGTTTCATGCAAATGTCTTATTGTTTGAAACTCAAAAAGCAAATGGGAAAGTTGATACTCTATTCTGGAATATTTAACATTTTGAAAGACTAACAATTTCCTTGAAAAACCTCTAAGGATACATAGATTACATATAAAAATGGAGACATGGAACAAGTCTTAGAAATCCTCTGTAAAGCTGTGATTTGATCCATGAAAGCCTGAGACCCTGAGAGCTGGGACCTGCCCACAGAGTCACATCAGAGCTAGGACCGATTTTGGAGCCGCTGCGGCAGCTTCAGCATTTTCAAATGCACATGGAAGACAGCCATTCTACCCTGCAGGTCCAACACAGGCCACAGGGCATCTTTCTACAGGATAATCCTTACATATTTGCCCAATTGTTAACAGTTTTACCAAATGCAAGTAAAAACTTTTCCTTATTGGCTGTGCATTCAACTCGACATTTTCAGAGTGAAACTTAGAAATTTTCACTGTAGAATATATCAATTTTTCTTCTGCTTAAGCCCTTCTGGGGTGCTTTTCTGAGATATTCTCTCATAAGGCAAGTGTGGTAGATGGTGTTGTGGGCCGCTGCCCCTCTCTTGGGGGAGATGGTGCTTCTCTACCCAGCAGATGTCAGACTTGGGCCTGTGACTGGCTCTGGCTAACAAAATGTAAACAAAAGTGACACATGTGGCCCCTAAACTGAGGCCTTAAGAAATTGCACATGATTCCTCCTGATTTCTCTCTGTCACCATACCTGGCAACATTGATCGACGCCGCTTCGTCATCCTGCATTATATATGGTAGACCAGCCTGGGGGCAAAATGTAGTGAAGATGAAAGATCAACTATCCTTGCTGTGGGTAGTAAGATTCTGGAGTAATTCATCACAGCAGCATCACTTGGCCTAACATAGGATCTATAGGACTTGGTGCCACAAGTAAGAGGTTGTATAACGAATCCTAAAACGTGGCCCTGGCTTCAGAGAGGGGTGGCAGGTGATGAGGAGACATCTGCTGGAGGCTGGGAGATGGCGTTTGGTAAATGGTATAACATTTGGTGAAATTGTCTTTTGTGATAATTTGTGAGGCAGATAATACCCTAATGAGCTGAAGCTTTAGGCAGAGTGGACCCCGACAGGACACTGGGACGTGCACTGGTTGGTCTGGTCTGCATGTAACGAGGTACTGCAAGAAACAAACTCAGAAAAGAATTGGCCAGTGTACAAGCAGGCATGAAAGGGAATGGAAATTCCAGAAAATTGGAGTCTTATGCACTTGAATATAGAAATGATTCTCATCTCCAGCCAGTAAAAGATGAATCTGAAAAGGGTTTTGAGCAACAAAGGCCAATTAAAACACCGCCTTTAACAAATTAAAGGTGTGGCCTTAATGCCTACTGTTCATGTCTCTGAAAGACTCAAGGTGGCACCTGTAAGTTCTGAGTTAGACCTCATAGCTCCAGACGAAAAGAGACTAGCGGTGGCTTTCCCACAAACTCCTGATAAACTCAAGTCATCTGCAGTAAAGTCTAGAGAGAGGATACATCTCCAAATGAATTATGGATGGGTCTGTTGGCCCATGGAGCAGAATGAAGTCAAATGGAACTGATTACGTTTCTGAGAGTGGTACTTCCCACAGGACCACCAGTCTGGACTAAAAGAGGCATTGATTGTTTGAGACTTAGACCCTGGGGCCCCACATTTTCTATGGGAAGAAGCTGTCTGGGATATATGCTCATCCCCCAGGGAAAGAAAATTTCTCACCGTCCTCTTACATGTAGCCAAGAAATATAATGGAAAAGGAAATCCTAGGAGATGGATAAAAAGCCATGGAGAGCAATGGACTACGAATATACTCCTGAGGAACAGATTCAGGGCCTCGTCAAGGACCCTCTTTCATGCCCAGAGAAGGGCCCCCTCAGCACCTACCCAATGAGAATGCTGCAGACACTGACTGCCATGCATCTCACACTCTTCCCGTTTCCAGACCGGTGTGTTTGTTGTGGTCATCCTGTGCCGCCCAACAGCTACACCTCACCTGGGTGCCGGGAAAGCCTGGACTTTTTAGTCCATTGGCCTACAGAGAAAGAGGAGCCGCATCAGGATCTGACATGAAGATGATCACAAAATCCTGATGCCCTGCTCAGATGGGACTTGGGACTGTCACCGAGACAAGGGGGAGGAAAGCAAATATGTGTGACCAGATATATTATTATTCAAAAATCTTTGTCTTCCTCCCCAGAGGAAGAGTGTACTTTCTCACCCATTGACTCCGGCTTGGCTATGTGACTTGTTTCAGCCAATGGCATATGAATGCAAATGATGTTTGTCACCACTGGGTCACATGGGGTTCTCCAGACTCTCTTCTTCCTCTGCCATATGACAGCCATCACTGTTCCAGTTACGGGCTGGGCTGCACCCCTAAATCACAGGATGTGGATCACATGAGGCAGAACCTCAGCTGACCCATGATGGACGCGCTGCATGAACAAGAACCAGCCCTTGTTCGTGTAGGCCTCTGAGCATAGCCTCGTCTGCCCTTGCCACACAACAAGAGGGCAACCATTTGTTCTGCCACAATTTAGGTATGTCTCCATTAAAGATGAAATTAAATCCCACATTCTATCTGTTCATTAATGAGTTTATACCAGGCTTCAGTAATCTCTGAATAAGCAGACTAGTGTTGTGGAGGATTATATGTGTGCTCTGGGCACTCCAGGCTGACTCTCCTTGACTGCCTAAGATGTTCTATGCCTAGAAGGCCAAGAACAACGTAGAGGGATTTTGTTGGGTTACTACTAAGAGTGCTGAAGAACCTCCTTGCAGCCTAGTGGTTTGGGTTCCTGGGCCACACTGCCACATGAAGGAGGAGCCAAGTTTATAGGTCATATCCCCTGGAAAGTTAGCATGACTCCCTCTGCACCTTTCTTCTGATGCGCACCTCATCCTATAGTGGATTAGATGTCCTAACACGTGGCTATCTTAATGGGGCTGTTTTTTAAGTTGCAATTCATGAGAACATTAAAGGATGAATTTCTAGTTAAGATGTAAAAAAAGAACAGACCTGTACCCCTGAAACAAATAATACATTCTATGTTAATTAAAAAAAAAAAGATGTAAAGAAAAAAATCACAAGAGACTGGGGTTGCGCTAACCCTAACAATAAAACCAAGATAAGTAAATTACAAAATTAGTTTTTCTAAATTTACCAGAGAGCTGAGGATACAACTAAGTGAACAGAACTCCACACAGTGATGAGCCCATCACAGAAATGAAGAAATCCAAGGCTTCTCTCATCGCTGGTGGAGGGCCAGCAGTGGAGGACTCTGTCTTTCAGTGGGGAGGAAGAGACCAGCTAAGCTTAATTAAATGTGGGCTGGTGTGACAGAATTCTAAAGTGGCCCAGCTACAGATCCCATCACTTATCAACTTGTTCCCATGAGTCTTTATGGAGGGTCTAGGGGCAAATATCAAAGCTGAGGGCAAGGCAGGGCAGCTGAAAGTAGTCAACCCTCAGCATCCCAGGACCTTCAGCCACCAGGGGCTAGGTTACGGCAGAAGGCTGGGAGAATCCACAGCCCCCTGACAGGCATTCTGGTACAGGAGCGCTCTCCCATGGTGCAGAAAGCTGGGTGAGACTGGAGGGCAAAGTGAACTTCCTAGCAACCCAAAAAGCTGGCAGCTGGTTGGTAACACAGAGATCTCTTGTGGTCTGAAACACTGACAGTGTAACTGCAAAGCTCCAAGAAATCCTGGCAATTGTGCCAGTTCTCAGACTGCAGACCCCATAGAAGGGAAATTTCTGATCCCACTTTCAAAACGTTACAACTCAATAGTGAACCGAATCAAACTAAAGTTGCAATAAAGTCCAGACCCTGCCCAACCACAGATCAAATTCACTTTGCTCCCAGCTCTAGTGACCTGACATAAAAAATGACGTGTCATTTTTAGGAAGTAAATATTTACTTCAGTCTCTACTATCCAAAATGTCTAGCAAATAATTTTTTTTAACATATTAAGACCTAAGAAATAAGAAAATGTGACTTACGACCAAGAGAGTAAGCAATCAATATAAGTCAACCAAAGATATGGCCCAGATGTTGGAACTATCAGAAGAGATTTTTTTTAATTATAAAAATGCCAAAGTATCTAAATGAACAAGTAGACAATATGTGTTAAGAGATGGTTAATTTTAATAGAGATGTGGAAACTATAAAAAGGACTCAAATAGAAATGTAAAAGATGAAAAGACAATGACAAAACCAAGAATCCATCAGATAGCTTCACAGCAGACTGAACCCAGTGTAGGAAAGAAACATCAACTTGAAGACAGGCCAGTAGGAAGTGTCCCAAATGAAATAAAAAGAGGAAAAAAGTGAAAACCACCCAACCAACCATAGAGTCCAAGATATGTGAGGCAATATAATGGTTTAACCTGTGTATATTTGGCATCTCATGAGGAGAACAGAGAATTTGAAGGTAAAATGGCTGCAAACTTGGCAAAATTGATTAAAGGTATCGATCTGCATATGGAGAAGGCTCAACAAATCCCTAATAAGTTAAACACAAAGAGAACCACACATTAGGCACATTACAGTCAAACTCACAAACACCAAAGAGAAGAGAAAACCCTGAAAGCTGCAGAGGGAAAAAGACACGGTATATACAAAGAACAGTATGTATTACAGCTGAATTTTCCCAGAAACAGGGGAGACCAGAGGATGAAGGGATAACATCCTTGCCGTGCTGAAAGAGTCCATCTAGATTTCTGTATCCAGAAAATTATCTCCCAAAAATGGAGGCAAAATAATTTCAGATTTATGAAATCTGAATGAACGTGTCTTAGCAGACCTGCACTGCTTGGAATGTCAGAAGCAGCTCTCCAGGCTGGAGAGAATGGGGCCACCGGACCTGGAGGTGCAGGCAGGAGTAAAGAACCCCAGGGACGGTGAAGACAGATACAGAAACATTCTCAGCTTCATTCTACATTGTTCATTTTATATATTTTGTATAGTTCGATATCCGACTTATATATGGTTTTGAATTCTTGAAAAGACTTTAAACAGTTTTTTAAGTTTACAGCATAGAAATAAAATATAATCCACGTATGAGTGAAACCTTATGATAATTCACTCATATGTGGAATATAAGAAACAGTGCAGAAGAGAAGGGAGGGAAAACTGAATGGGAAGAAATCAGAGAAGGAGACAAACCATGAGAGACTCTTAACTCCGGGAAAGAAACTGAGGGTTACAGAAGGGAGGAGGGTGGGGGGTGGGGACACGTGATGTGATGAGCACTGGGTGTTAGATGCAACTGAAGAATTGGTGAACGCTACATCTGAAACTAATGATGTACTATGTGTTGGCTAATTGAATTTAAATTAATATATATATATATATATATAAGACATAAAAAGTACAATGGGCAGGAGGCGGAGAATGTGGAATTATGTTATTGCAAGGTTCTCACTTGCCCATGCCTCCCTGTAATTGTATCTAAAGGCAGACTATGACGACTTGAAGATGCATGTTACAATTTCTAGGGCAACCTGTAACACAATACCTAGACAAGTCAGCACAGGAGATAAAATGGGGTATTAAAAATAAGTGATTCGGTGTGCCTGGGGGGCTCAGACTGTTAAGCATCTGCCTTCAGTTCAGGTCCTGATCTGAGAATCCGGGGCTCCAGCCCGGTGTAGGGCTCCCAGCTCAGTGGGGAGTCTGCTTCTCCCTCTGCCCCCCCACTTGTGCTTGCTCTCTCTCTCTCTCTCTCAACTGAATAAATAAAGTCTTTAAAAATAAAAAATATGTGATTCACCCAAAAGAATTCAAGAAAGGAGGAACAGAGAACAAGATGCAACTGGTGTAAATAAAACTAAAATTCCAAGATGGGAAGTTTAAACTGCACAACAAAGAGCATTACTAGAAATAAAAAGAGACATTTCATGATGATAAAAGACAAATTCATTGAGAAGGTATAGCCATCCTAAACCTGAATGTACCTAATAAGAGAACTTTAGGGGCACCTGGGTGGCTCAGTTGGTTAAATGACTGCCTTCGGTTCAGGTCATGGTCCCAGGATCCTGGGATCGAGCCCCGCATCGGGCTCCCTGCTCAGCGGGAAGCCTGCTTCTCCCTCTCCCTCTGCTGCTCCCCCTGCTTGTGTTCCCTCTCTCGCTGTCTCTCTCTCTCTCTCTCTCTGTTGATTAAATAAATAAAATCTTTTAAAAAAATTTTTAAAAAAGAACTTTAAAAAGCTTGAAGCAAAAATTGACAGAACTAAAGAAACAGAATATGCATTTTATTCAGTCACTGAAACAGCCCTTGCTTTTCCCAAAGCAAAATTTATTTTTAAATGAAATTCAATAAATATGTAATTAAGATGTCATATTATTAGTCTTTTAGGATACATATTATGGCACTGATTTCAAGATATATGCATTGCAAACATCTGATTATCACGCATTATTATTTTTTCCTGGACTCCTTATAATGCTTCTAAAGTTCTGCTGTGATGACTGATCACAGCACAGGCTCCTCTCACCATTACTTCTGCTTCAGAGATTTTTTTCTTTTCTTTCTTCTCATCCAGTCATTTTCTCCTAAGTGGTATTGTTTGATCTTCCAGACTCTTCTATTAAGAGGTTGCTTGGTTCTCTGGCATATTTAATTCCTTCCAATATTCCTACAGGCATTGGCAATTTTTAAACAATTCAGTGTTTTATTGGCTCTCAGAGCTTCCTAATGTTACATGTTCTCCAACACGTCACAGGAGCGATACGCGCAGATTAATAAGCACCGCAAGTTAGCCAAGTCCTACTGATGAGCAGAATCATCTCCAGGGGAGGTGGGTTATTCACTGCTGCTTCTTGTCAGAGGAGAGTGGATTTGCATGCTTGATGACCATGGTCATTTTGCTGCTTTCCCACTGAGGTGCTGAAGACTAGAGCTTCATACAGAGAGGGCACTGGCCGGGGGAAGGGGTGAATGTCAGCCACAAAACTCTGGCCCCACCAGCGGCATCTCTGGTCAGCCACAGCCAAGCTCCAGAGTTTGAGCAACGCACAGAGTCACAGTGCCTTACAAGGGAGAGAACTAGGAGGGAAGAGCTGGGGTAATATTCCATTAAGAGTATTCTTAAATTTTAATGGATTTCGCTACATTTAATGCGATGAATAATTTATTCTGGAGCCCTAAAAGAGATTTGGAAGAAAAGTTGGCAGAACTTGCTTTTGTTCTGATGGCCTGTGCATGTCGTCTCTTCTGTGCCCAGAAGGCTTCTATCCCTCTTTCTTCTCTTCTTTCTATATCCCTTTAACAAACAGCACTCAGGGGCGCCTGGGTGGCTCAGTTGGTTAGGCAACTGCCTTCGGCTCAGGTCATGATCCCAGGGTCCTGGGATCGAGCCCCGCATCAGGCTCCCTGCTTGGCGGGGAGCCTGCTTCTCCCTCTCCCACTCCCCCTGCTTGTGTTCCCTCTCTCTCTGTCTCTCTCTGTCTCTCTGTCAATTAAATAAATAAAATCTTTAAAAAAAAAAAAAAAAAACAGCACTCACTGTTATGCCTTTTGCATTATTTTAAAGACATCTCATTTAATACCAAAAAGAACCTGTGATTATTCCCCCATCTTTTGGATAAACTGAGGCCGAGGTTGTGTTAGTAACTTGGACAAGGTCACATAGTCGCTGCCTGAGCCCCATGATCCATATCCAGTGTGTGATTCTAGAGCCATGGCCCTTAACCCTTGGGGCTTTAGGGAGTAAGCACCCCACTCCTCTTCCTTAGCCTCCTACTGATAGGGCCTCCACTGGGGTTTCAGCTGAAGAGGAGCCCATTTGCTGAGATGTGGCAGGGCAAAGCCCTGTGCACCAGCCCCAGTGGGCGCACTTGGAGGAGCAAGTCCCAGGGTCTGGGCAGTCTTCCTGGAGGCAGAGACGGAGTCTACAAGGTCACAGATGCAACCAGGGCCACAGCTCCCCCAAGAGGAGCAGCAACACTGCACTCCTCACCCTCTGAGATCTGCCAGGGTGAAGCTGCAGCGCTTCACGGCCCAATCCCTCAGGACATGGGACAGCATGGGGACTCAAGGAGGTAGAAATGGGAAATGCCATGCAGAAACCCACGGAGAAGGACATCAGAACAGACTCCAAACCATGGGCTTCATTCTGATGAAGCTGGAGTGGAAAGCTTGGCTTGCAGTATGGTCAGATGGACCACTCCTACCTGCCCCTAAACTGGACCTAGCCCCATTCTGCAGAAGTTGCCCAGGCGAGGGCAGGGCTCGTGGTAACATTCTTATGTGGCAGGCGAGACTTGTGTTTGTGTGGCCTGCGTTCGCGTCATTAAAACAAATGTCAAGTACAACAACCGATCAGAATTACAGGGGACTGTTGGGGTGACCCCCCCCCGGACATGGCATAGATTCTGAAGTCTGGGAGCCCTGCAAGCATCCCTCGAGAGTTTCGAAAGGAGGACATAGGAAAAGATATTCAGCCCAGGGTTTACACTGACAGGAAACCAGGAAGGGTGTTCACGTGGACTTCTCCGTGGGATATTTTTTCAGATTGGGTCTTGAAGATGTTTCTTTCTCCACAGCTGCAAGGCAGAGGGAACATCTCCTTCATTTATTTCTCAGACTTTTTTTAACTATGAAGACTTGCATTTTTAAGACCAGACTCTGGAATTTCTTTAGTTAGCATTATAAACCAAAGGCAGATGCGCAGAGATGACCTTGGCTGAAGAAATGATGAGCCCGAGGAGGAGCTGAGGCAGCAGGAGTGACATGCGCAACAACGCCCTGCCTTCTTCCAGGGTGTCCCTGCGAGCTGGGACCAAGGGGGCCACCAGGTTCAGCAGTGGGAGGGCCGGCGTCAGAGCTGGCTTTGGAGAACGGGGAGGCGCAGAACTCGGGTTTCCTGGGGCTCTGGTGACTCACGGTCGTCTGTCCACAGTTCAGAGCGGGGCCATGCCAGCCTGCTCAGAGCCCCCGGCCCAATGAGCGGAGATGGTCGGCCGGCAGACCTCCCTTCACAACACCACACTGGGGACATGCCCACAGGTGGAGGTAGAGGTCACTTTTCCTGGGCCATCCATCTTGTCGAGAATCCTCTGGTTCATTTTCCAACTGTGGGCCATACGGTGGCATCGTTAGTATTCAGCCACAGAAAGGAATGAAGTACTGACACCTGTTACCACATGGATGAACCTTGAAAACATCACACTGAGTGAAAGAAGCCAGTCGCAAAAGGCCACATATTCTGTGATTCCATTTATACATGTGAAATGTCCAGAACAGGCAAATGTATAGAAACAGAAAGTAGACTACCAGTGGCCAGGAGTTGGGACATGAAGAGAATGGAGAGTGACATAACAGGTATGGGGTTTCTTTTTGGAGTGATGAGAATGTTCTGGAATTAGTGATGGTTGACAGAGTATGTGTGAATGTACTAAAAAGCCCTGAAGTTTGTACCTTCAAAGGGTGAATTTTATGGCATGTAAATATATCTCAATAGTAAAACAACAACAAAGAAAAGGGTAAAAGGAATTATTGACTCCCCCTAACAATTTCTGTAATTAAACTTAAAACACGAATGGAAATACGGGTACAGAGTTTGGGATGATGAAAGAGTTCTGGAAATAAGTCATAGTGATGATCATGCAGCATCATGAATGTACGCAATGCCACCAAATTCTACACTTGGGCACGATTAAAATGGTAAATTTTAGGTTACGTATATTTTACAAAAGAAAAAAAACACTAAGGGGATTAATTATACCTTAAATGAGTGTCTTCGTCACTCGTTGTGAGGACACTAAGAAATACCAAGCTTTTCAGCTGGAGATTTATTGGCTCTGTACCGCTGAGCCTGACAGGCTCCGAGGCCCCGTCCGAGACTGGCTGCCCGTGTGGGCCTCCCTCCTCTCTGCACCTCACTCTCTCCAAAGCCAAACTGCTTCTCTGCCTGCCTTGTGGGCCCGGCCACTGGAAGGTCAGTAGGCTTCCGGCCAGCCTGGAGATCCCCAGGAAGTACGTCTCTGGCCCAGGCTGTGTCTCTGCTTCCAAGAACTTGATGGTGGGTCAGGGTCTGCACTTCTCCCCTGGTCCCCTCTCGGGCAGCTGCCCCACTGTGTGCTGGAACTGTTTCCCTGCATCTGTGTCATCACTAAGTATGGTCAGACTTCATCTTTGCCGGTCTACTCTGTGGAACGTGAGGTGGCCTTTACTTGCATTTTACAGGACTAATAAGGTTCTATGAATTAGCCATTCCGATTTCCCCTTCTAGAAATTATCTGTTTATATCCTCTGCCCAGTTTTCTGTTTTTTCTTAATGACTTGTAGAGGTTCTTTGTATATTCTGGGTATTACCCTATTTGTCCTTTATATGCCCAGTGTGTGGTTTTTAATTGTCTCTTGAATTTTTTATGATGCTTTTTATCATACAGGATTTTAAAACTCTGATGTAGACTACTTTATCATTCATTCCTTATTATGGTTTGTATTGTGTGTGTCTTTTCATTAATACTCTCCTATTTGCGGAAACCTGTATTCGCCTTTGTTTTCTTTAATTGTACTTAAGGTTTGGTTTTTTGCTGTTGTTTGTTGTTCATGTTTAGGCCTTTAATCCATCTGGGCTCTGATCTTGTTATTTTGTGATACGTAAAAAACAAGGTCTAATTTGATTCTTTCCAGTGTGGCAAGTCTATGATCCCAGTGCAATGTCGGGGAATGTCTGCACTGTTCCCATGGCTTTCCGTCTGTCAGAAAGTAAGGTTTGTGAGTACGGGGCTGCCGCCAGGCTTTCCATGCCATTCCATACAAATGTTTATCCCTCCACAATATCTTGTTTTATGTTAATTTGTCTCTGTTTTTGTGTATGATATAAAGTAGACACTTAACTTTATAGTTTTCCCAACAATTCCAACCCTGCACAGATTTGAGATGCCAGGTTATTGACTGTGTTTTCATATGTACTGTGGCCTGTTTGAGGCTTTCTGTTTTCTTGGGTTGACTTCTCTGCTTCTCCATCAGTGTCAGTGTTGACCTTCCGCGTATATCCTCACTGCTCACCCTCTTTAACATCTTCTTGACTATTCTCATTGGGGTTGTTTTTCAGGTGAAACTTAGAATCACTTCATAAAGTTTTCACCCCCGAATCCCACTGGTACTTGGGTGAGACTGCACTAACACACACTCAGCACGGGGGCATTGACGTCTGCCAGTGTGTCACCTCCTGTCCGGGAGCGCGGCTCGTCTTCCACGTAACCTCATGTCCCTTCCTTCGTGAAGACCTGGCACATTTCTTCTCAAAATTATTGTCAGGTATTTGGGGTCTTTTTTACTGCTATTGGGAGTGTGGCCCTTTTATGATATCTTCTGTCACACTGCTGGCAAGAAAGTCACTGGTTCTTCTGTATTTACTGTGAGGTTTTTTTAAGACCTAATTTTTCTTCAGAATTTTCATTGGTTAGAAAAAGGCCTCAATGCCAAATATCAAAAATAACAGGAACCAAGTAGTCACAAGCCTGCTAGACTTCCTCCCGCTTCTTCCCCACCTGTTTAGCTATAGTCTTATGATTCAAAATTCTGTCATACTGTAGAAGCTGTTTTGGAACCTGCAATAATTGTTTATTTCTTAAATAAACTTTTTGTTTTAGATGCACATGAAAGTGGCAAAGATAGTACAAAGGGTTCCCATATTTCCCACACCCAGGTCCCCCTATTACTAATATCTTACATTACATTACATACAGAACATCGGTCACAATTAATGCACCCAACATTGATACATGATTATCAGCTACAGTTCATACATTATTCAGATTTCCTCCGTATTTCCCCAACGCCCACGTTCTGTCCCAGGACTGCATCCAGAACCCCCAGGACACTTAGTGGTCGTGTGTTCCTAGACTCCCCCCGAGTGCGGCGGTTCTCACACTTCCCTGGCTGTCGATGACCTTGACATGTCTGGAGAGCGCTGGTCGGGTGTTTCTTAGAGGGTTTCTCAGTTAGGATCTGTCTGATGTTTTCCCTGTGATTGGACCGAGGTCAGGGTTTTGGGGAGAGGAAGACCACAGAGGCGAAGTGCCCTTCCCACGGCGTCATTTGTGAACGTGACCTGTCACCGTGGCGTTGGCCTCAGTCCCCTGGCCGAGGTGGTGTTTGTCAGGGTTCCCGGCTGTGAAGTTCTTCTTTTATCCCTTTTCCGTACTGTA
Source organism: Zalophus californianus (assembly GCF_009762305.2). Lineage (NCBI taxonomy): Eukaryota > Metazoa > Chordata > Mammalia > Carnivora > Otariidae > Zalophus > Zalophus californianus. The sequence goes on along the minus strand of NC_045596.1, from coordinate 1,299,307 downwards.
CCTTTGAAAGCAAATCACTAGTCACAGCCCACACTTACAGAGTTGGGGGGTATGCTCTATCTGCTTACGGACCGTTATTTATATAAACTAGTTGGAATTCTTCCACACAGGCGATCTGTCTATTCTCTCCCAATTATTTATTCACTTATTATATCAGTGGACTCATGAATATTTATTTTACTTTGGGTTATAATCCAACTACTTTATTTTCTTTCTTAAATTGTTCCAGCTTTGGCCACTGGGAGCTCTTTCAGTTGGATCCTGTGTCCCTTTGACTTACCTTCGTGTGTGTGTGTGTGTGTGTGTGTGTGTGTGTGTGTGTGTCTCACTTCCTTACTCTGGCACAAGATGCTCCAGGCTCATCTTGCATATCTCCTGTGTCCCAGTCCTAGAATCAGCCATTTCTCAAGGTGCCTTGCTTGCTCCCATGGGAGACTGGTATTAGAAGCCAAGATCTGGGTGGTAAGTGTGCTCTTTGCTACAAGGGTGTCATTGCTCCTAAGCCCTTTCAGCCAACGGAGCAAGGAGATATGTGTGTGTGCTAAACTGTGTGTATATATATGTATCTAAAATATTTCTGTATGTTTCCATCTGTATGAAACTATGAAGCATTATGTATGAAGCTAAACATACATGTTTTACATACATGTTATATGCTAACTTAAACAATTTCCCAAATGCCTTCTTAATGAATATCCTCAAACCACATTTTATTATTTCCTTAGGGTGAATTCCTAGAAGAGGAATTTCTGGGTCAGAGTATATATGCACATTGTAAGGATTTTGATGCATACTCCCCAGACGCCTTCAAAAAAAAGTTATACTAGTTTATTCTCCATGAGAAGTATAATAGAGTGCTCTTCACCTTGCACCCATGCTAAGAGCATGTATTTCAGTTTTCTTTAATGTTAACCAATTTAGGGGCACCTGGGTGCCTCAGTCAGTTAAGCGTCCAACTCTTGATTTCGGCTCAGGTCATGATCTCAAGGTCATGAGATCGAGCCCTGTGTCAGATTCTGTGATGAGCATGGAGCCTGCTTAAGATTCTCTCTCCCTCTGCCCTTCTGCCCCACCCTGCTCTCTCTCTCTCTAAAAAAAAGGGGGGGGCGCCTGGGTGGCTCAGTCAGTTAAGCGTCTGCCTTCGGCTCAGGTCATGGTCCCAGGGTCCTGGGATCGAGTCCCACATCGGGCTCCCTGCTCAGTGGGGAGCCTGCTTCTCCCTCTCCCTCTGCCACTCCCCCTGCTTCTGCTCTCTCCCTCTGTGTCAAATAAACAAATAAAATCTTTTTTAAAAAAAGTTAATGTTAGCCAATTTGATAAGTAAAAAAAGTCCCTTGATGCACTTAATTGCATTTGCTTGATTATCAATGGAAGCTGAACCTTCATTTATTCATTGATCATTTGTTTATCTTCTATGAATTGTCTGTTCATATCATTTTCCCATTTATATCATGATATTCTGGGTTTTTTCTTATTACTCTGTAGGAGTTACTTCTGTAATAAATTTAGTCCTTTGGCAATTATGAAACAAATATTTCTCCTAGTTTTTTATTGGCCTTTAATTATGTTAACTCTTTTTAATGTTCAAACATTTTTTAATTTTATATCATTGAATTGATTAGTCCTTGTATTACTTGTCTTTGATATTATCTTTTACTCTTTCCTACCCCCAAATCATATAAGTAGTCACCTATATTTTTCTGTCTTTTGTGATTTAATTTGTTATATTGAAATGTCTGGTCCCCATGGAATTTACTTAGCCCATGTGATAAGCAGGGATCTGTGTTCATTTTGGAGCTTCTTGTCCCGAGGGTTGGGGTGATCATACCTGCAGCGAGTAACAACACACTGTCATCATCAGTCCTGGGAAGGCCCCTCGATGGGATTGTAAACAAAATAATACACTGTAAAAATAACTTTGGTGTTAAGAAAAAAAGAAGAAAATTATAAAAAATTAAGAAATAATTGGAAATTAACAATAATAAAAAAACACAATATGTCAATGTTTGTGGGATGCAGGAAGAGCAGTACTTAGAGGGAAATTTAGAACTAAACACATTTATCAAAAAATAGAGCATATTAAAAAGTAGGTATTCAGCTCAATATATTGGAAAAGAACAACAAATCCAAGTACACAAAAAAGATTATTTAATAAAGATAATTTATAGAGGGCAGATATTTTTAAAATTGAGAAAAAATAGAAAAGATTAAGAAAATTAAAATGCCAATTCTTACGTTTTTATTATTTTCTGAGTGTACTGTAAGCTAGTTATGAGTTAAATCTGTGTAAGATGGATCCCTCAGTATTTAATGAGGCTTCATGTTTGACCAAGTGTGCATCCTCACATTTATTGATTGTGGAGTTCCGTATGCACCTAGCAGACCTAGCTTACTGATTGCTTATGTTTGGATCTTCAGTTTCGGTGGTTTTGTTTGCTTGCTTGCTTGATCTACACATTTCTGAAAGGAGTGTGCCAGAATCTCCCATTATAATTGCTGATCAGTTTTTTCCCAGTGGTTTGGTAAGTTTTTTCTTAAGAGGTTTTGAGGCTGCATTGTTTTTTAGGTGTTTGTATGTTCACGATGCATATATCTTCTTGTTTTACTTTCAACAGAATATAATCTCCTTCTTTGTCCTTTATGACTTTTTCTTGGTTTAAAATAAATTTTGATCAATATTGAGATTTCTTTTCGAGAGCATATTTGTCTTGTATATCTTTTCCTATTCTTTTACTTTTACCTTTCTGTACATAATATTTAAAAAAAGTTTTTTTAAGTAGGCTCCTTGCCTAGCGTGGAGCCCAACATGGGGCTTGAACTCACGACCCTGAGATCAAGACCTGAGCTGAGATCAAGAGTCAGATGCTTAACTGACTGAGCCACCCAGGCCTGAGCCACTCAGGCACCCCAGTATTAAAATTTTTAAATTCAATGTGTGAGTCCCATTCTCTTAATTAGTGATTTAGGTCACATACATCTGTAATAGTTACTGATATATTAAGCCCTTTCTGCCTTATGTTTTCAATGTACTGTGTTTTCTTTTCTTTCCTATTTTCAACTGGATAGGTCATATTTTCTTCTGCTAGTTTGAGATTTTGTACTTAAATCTTTGCAAGCAGTCTGGACATAACTTTCCTTTCTTTTAATTTCCTTGTCAGGTTTTTGAGTCAGGAAGTATTTCTTCTTTTTCATTCTCTGGAAGAGTTTATATAAAAGTGGTCCTGTTTCTTCCTCAAATGTTTGGAGGAAATCATCAGTGAATCAGCTGGGACTGTGATTTTTTTGTGTGGGATTAAACTTATTTAATAGACATGTGACTGCTCAGATTTTCTGTTCCTCCTTGTATTGGTTTCAGTATATTGTGTTTTATGGTGAATTTGTCCATTTCATCTATATTTCCAATATGGGCATGAGGTTGCTCATATTAGCCTCTTTTTTTTATCTTGATGACTGTAGGGTCTGGAATGACACTCCCTCTTCATTCTCAGTATTGGTAATTTGTGCCTTCTCATTCTCATTCTTATTCAGGTGTCCTAAGGACTTACTGATTTTATTAATCTGTTCAAAGAACCAATTATGTCATTGTTAAATTTCCTTATTGTATGTTTGTCCGTTGTATTAATGCCTTCTCTTTATTATTTTTTCTTTCTACTTTCTTTGGATTTATTATGTTGTTCTTTCTTTTTCCAACTACTTGTGATGGATATTTAATCATTGATTTTCAGCCTTTCTTCACTCTAATATGGATTTAAAGCTGTAATTTTCTTCCTAAACATGACTTTAGCTGCATCTCATATATTTTGATATGTCTATTTTCACTGTTCATCCAGCTGAAAATATCTTGTAGCTTCCATTGTGATTTCTTCTTTGACCCAAGATGTAGAAGTAAAATGCTTAGTTTCCAAGTATATGAGCATTTTCTAGTTTTTGTTGTTATTGCTGCTGATGATTTTTAGCTTAATTCCACCACAGTCAAAGAACATTCTCTGGAGCAATTGTATCCTTTGAAACATGTTTTCAGTGGCTTTTCAGAACAGCATGAGTTCTGTTTTGCTGTTGTGCGTTTGATGAGGATGTATACCCTCTGGCCACTGGTACAGTATTCTGCGTATGTCAATTAAGTCAAGTTTGTAGACATGGTTGCTCACATCTTCTGTGTCCTTACTGATATTTGAGTGGTTGTTCTACTAGCTATCAGATAGTTGAATTAAAGTTTCCTGTTATTATTATAGATTTGTCTATTTCTCCTTTCGGTTCTGTCAATTTTTGCTTCGTATTTTTGGAGCTATATTATTAGACGTGTAAACTTACAACTATTTTTTCTGATATAAGTGCAGCTAAGCCAACTTTCTTCTGGTTGGAGCGTGCATGTTCTTTTCCCCATGATGTTACTATACTTGTGATTTTTCTGTGCCCTTATATTTAAGGTGTATCTTCTGTAAGTGGCTCATAGTTCTAGTCTAGTCTAACTATTCTTTTAATGAGAGAGTCGGTCTTTTACATGTAAAAGTGGAAACAGAGCTTTGGATGTTGGATAAGGAACAAAATGCCCCAGACATACCCTTGACCAACTAGCAACAGATGGTCACAGTCACGGTGGGTACCCAGAGGTCAGGGTATGCAAAAGGTCAGAGGTTCTCTAATTTAAGGAAGCCCAAACTAGATTCTTGTTCAGCTGGTGAGAAATGGGAAAATGGAAAGGGATTTGTATAAAAATGATGTAAGTGAAATTCTACCTAAACCCTTTGTCGAACGGATGCCTGAGTTCTAGGCAGCTGAGACACAGGAGTGAGGAGTGGTACTTCTTGGCTTGTGGCCACATCACTCCCATTTCTGCCCTGCGGTCACACAGCCTCCTCTCTCTGTGTCCTCCCTCTGCCTCCTCCTTATTAGGGCACAGTGATGGCATTTAGAGCCCACTCTGATAGTTCAGTATAATCTTCTCATCTCAAAAGCATTAACTTAATCGTGCTGCAAAGATCCTTTTTTCCATTTAAGGTAATAGTCACAAGTTCTAGGGATTCGGTGGGCCATTATTCAGACCACCACAATATATGAACCACAAAGTATTTAAGATGTGTACACAATGAGACCAGATTTTGGAAACAAAAAACAAGAAGGGAAATCATAGGAATCAAAAGTGTGTGCACAAGAGACAGAGAGAAGGAATGAGAAGGAGTGGAAATGCCAGTAGCCACCAGAAGCTGAAAGAAGCTAGGAATGGACTCTTTCTCTTGAGCATCAGCAGAAGTGGGATCTGCTGCCCCTTGATTTTGGCCCAGTGATTCAGATTTCAGCCTGCTGATCTCCAGAACTATGAGGGAATAAACATCCCTTGTTTTAAGCCACCAAATTTGTGGTAATTTCTTATAGCAGCCGAAGGAAACGAACGTATAAGCCAACCTCTCTAAATTCTTTCAGGCTCTAGGTATGTTAGTTCATGGGACATCTACTCTGTATCTACTTATTAGTGACCACTTTGCAAGTAAACACAACTAGTGAAGATCTTACACTTTTTTTTCCTGGTATGCAAGGTGACATAATGCAGGTGACGTTATTCCCTGTCATTGTATTAAAGCCCAACCATGTGGAGGCAGAGAAACTTGCTCTTCACAAAGGCCCTAGAGGCTCCCCACACCTGGAATTGGTGATGGGAGGCATAGTGTGCTGTTCAGTGGGGAGAACCCACATTAAAAACTGGGAGACCAAAGCCAATCGGTTGAAAATCTGCACGGCTGTGTCAGTATCAGACACGTTAGGCTTCAGGACAAGGAATATTCCCAGGCACAGAGAAAGACACTTCATAAAGAAAAACAAGTCCTAAGAAGAGGGTTTCAAAGCCATGAAGCAAGCCTGACAGGACTGAAGGGAGAGAAGACAGACCCACAAGCGGGGCTCAAGATTTCAGCACTACGTTCTCAATAATTGACAGGAACAAGTACAGGGAAAATCAGAAGCTGAATAACATTATCCACCAGCAACTGCAGAATATGGTTCTAAGTGCGCAAGGAAGCATTCATCAAGATACAGGTCTCAATAGGCTTAGAAGAATTGAAATCAAGTGAATATGTCCTATAAAATAGTGGAATTAAATTAAGAACAAAAATATATATATAAGAAATTTCCAAATATCTGGAAGATGAAGTATATATTTCTAAACACATGGGTCAAAGAAAAAAGTCACAAGGGATATTAGAAAGTGTTTTAAGTTCAGGGCGCCTGGTTGGCTCAGTTGATGGAGTGCACGACCCTCAGTCTCAGGGTTGTGAGTCCGAGCCCCACATTAGGCATGGAAAGTACTAAAAAAAAAAAAAAAGGAAAAGAAAACTTTTTTAAAAAAGAAAATATTTTGAGCTAGATAAAAACACAACATGTCAGAAATTATGGGATGCAGCTGAAGAAATACTCAGAAATTTGTGGCATTAAACGCTTATATTAGAAAATAAGAAAAGTCTACGATAAAAGCTTTAAGCTTTCACCTTAAGAAGCTAGAAAAATAAAAGCAACTTAAATCCTTACTAGAAGGAAGATAGGAGGTGCAGAAATCAATGTAATAGAAAACAGAAAAATAGAGAAAATCAAAGAAACCCAAAGCAGGGTTTTTGAAAAAATGAACAAAACTGATAAACCCCTAGGGAGACTGGTGCGGGGTGGGGGCGGGGGGGGAGCAGCAATATCAGGAATGAAAAAGGGCACATCAACATGAATTCTACAGATATTAAAAGAATACTAGGGAAATATAATTAACAACTTTATGTCCATAAGTTTGATAGCTCAAATTTCTTGAAAGATACAAATTACAAAAACTGATACAAATATGAAACAACTTGAAAGCTTTTTATCTATTAAAAAAGTTGATTTTATAATAGAAACCTTCCCAGTGCTATATGACTTCACTAGTAAACTCTATCAAACATTTAAGAAAGTAATGCCATCCTTTATAAATATTTTCAGAAAAGAAGAGTGAATATTTCTCCAGTCTTTTTATGAGGCCAGAATTACCTTGATTCTAAACAAAGATATTGCACAAAGAGAAAACTGCAGACCAGTAGACCTCATGATCATAGAGGCAAAAATTCTTCACAATATTAACAAATCAAATCTAGCAATGTAGAAAAAGGACAGTACTCCATGACCAATTGAAGTTTATCCAAGGAATGCACCGTTAGTTTAACACTCAAAAATTAATGTAATTAATGATATTAAGAGAATAAAGGAGAAAAACCACATAATTATCTCAATAGATGCAGACAGGGATTTGACAAAATTCAAGATCTATTCATTATAAAAATATAAAAATTTTTAGTGAGCCAGAAATAGAAAGGGGATTTCCTCAATATGATAAAAGGCAGAGATGAAAAACCTATAGCTAACATCTTAGTTAGTGGTGAAAAAAATTATTTTTCCAAAGAATAGGAGCAAGGCAAGAATGTCTACTCCCACAACTTCTATTCAACATTGTGCCAGAGGTTCTAGCCAGGGCAATAAAGCAGAGGTAGGCAATAATAAAAATAAAGGGGATGCAGTTTGGAAAGAAAGAAGTAAACTATCTTTCCTTGCAGACAGCATCATCATGTACACAGAATATCCTAAGAGATTGACAAAAGATGCTACTAGAACCAACAAGAATATTTAGCAAGGGCATAGGAAACAAAGTTAATGTATAAGAATCAATGGTATTTAGGGGCACCTGGGTGGCTCAGTCAGTTAAGCATCTGCCTTCGGCTCAGGTCATGATCCTGGGGTCCTGGGACAAAGTCCCACATGGCATCAGGCTCCCTGCTCAGTGGGGGGTCTGCTTCTCCCTCTGCCCCTCCCCCTGCTCATGCTCTCTCTCTCTCTCTCTTGAATAAAGTCTTTAAAAAAAAAAAAGAATCAATGGTATTTATGTATAGTACACTAAACAATTGAAAAAAATTTTAAAGTAAAACAATACAATTAAAGTATCATCCAAAAGCATAAGATACTCAGGGATAAATTTAACAATATATGCATGTGACCTGCACACTGAAAACTACAAATATTGCGGAGAGGAATTAAGACCTAAACAATGGAGAGACATATACTGTGGTCATAGATTGGAAGACAATACTGTTGTCAATTTGCCCCAAATCAACCTGTAAATTCAGCATGATCCCAATCAAAATCCTAGCAGGATTTTCTTGCAGAAATTAACAAACTCATTCTAAAATTTATATGGAAATGCAAAGAGCCTGGAGTAACCACAATTTTGAAAAGGAGGAACAAATTTTGAAGACTTTTACCTGACTTCGGAACTTGCTATAAAGCTATAGTAATCAAAACAGTGTGTTATTAGTGTAAGAATAGCTACATCGATTATTAAAACGGAACAAAGTCCAGAAACAGGCCCTCACGTATATGATTAATTCACTTTCAACAGAGGTGCCAATGGAATTTGGTGGGGAAAGAATAATCTTTCCAGTGATGCTGGAGCACCTGGATATCCACTTAGAAAAAATGAGCTTTGATTCTTACCTCACACCATATACACAAATAAACTCAAAATGGATCATAGATCTAAACATAAAAGTTCAAACTATAAACATTCTAGAAGAACACAAAAGAGAAAAAATCCTTTCATGTTTGGGACAAAGATTTCATAGACAGGACACCAGAAGTACCAGCTGCTTAACTGAAAAATTGATAAATTGGGCTGCATCCAAATTTAAAAGACCTGCTCTAGTACTACACCAGTAGACAATGAAAAAGCAAGCGACAGACTAGGAGAAAATATTCATGGTACACATCTCTGACAACAGATGACTGTCCAAATGTGTACAAAACTCTTACAACTCCATGATAGGAAGACAACCCTCAAAAGATTTAAGCAGACACTTCATAAATGCCAATAAGCACGTGGAAATATGTTCAATATCTAGTTATCATGGAAATGCAAATTAAAACCACAATTAGATACCTCTCCATACCCACAAGAATGGCTAAAACTAAAAAAACTAATAATCACTGTTGGCAACGATGTGAAGCAACCACAACTCTCATATGGTGTAGCTGGGAGTGTAAAATTGTCAACCATTTGGGAAAAAATAATCCTTTCTTATAAGGTAAACACACATTTAACATACAAGCCAGCAGTTCCACTCTTAGGTATTTATCCAAGAGAAATAAACATACATGTGTAAACAAAGACTTGAGTCAAAATTCCTACTAGCTGTATTCACAGTAGTCCTAACTTAGAAAAATCCATGTCTATCAACAGATGATTGATATGCAGATTGTGTCAAAGGAAAATTATCAGCAAGGAAAAGAAATGAACTAAGGATATACACAGCAATGCAAGTCTCAAAAATATTATGCTATCTGGCATGAAAATAGACACATCAATCAATGGAACAGGATAGAGAGCCGAGAAATAAACCCACGCTCATATGGTTGATTAATCTATGACAGAGGAGGCAAGAATATGCAATGGGAAAAAGACAGCCTCTTCAACAAATAGTGTTGGGAAAACTGGACAGCCACATGCAGAAGAATGAAATTGGTCCACTTTCCTACACCATACACAAACATAAATTCAAAATGGATTAAAGACCTACACGCAAGACCTGAAACCATAAAGCCCCTAAAAGAAAACACAGGTAGTAATCTCTTGAACACCAGCCTTAGCAACATATTTATGGATATGTCTCCTGAGGCAAGGGAAATAAAAGCAAAAATAAACTATTGGGACTACATCAAAATAAAAAGCCTTTGCACCGGAAAGGAAACCACCACCAAAATGAAAGGGCAACCTACTGAATGGGAGAAAATATTTGCAAATGATATATCTGATAAGGGGTTACTATCCACAATTTAAAGGAACTTATACAACTCAACACCAAAAAATAACAATAATAATCAAAGTTTTTAAATAGGCAGAGAACCTGAATAGACATTTTTCCAAAGAAGACATGCAGATGGCCAACAGATACGTGAAAAGATGCTCAACATCACTCACCATCAGGGAAATGCAAATCAAAACCGCAACGAGATATCACGTCCCACCAGTCAGAATGGCTAGAATCAAAAAGACAAGAAACAACAGGCATTGGTGAGGATGTGGGAAAAAAAGAACCCTCGTGCACTGTTGGTGAAAATGTAAGTTGGTGCAGCCGCTGTGGAAAACGGTATGGAGGCTCCTGAAAAAGTTAAAAATAGAAATACCATATGATCCGGTAATTCTACTACTAGATATTTACCAAAACAAAAGGAAAAGACTAATTTGAAGACACAATGCAATGCAACGCAATGTTCATTGCAGCATTATTTACAATAGCATAAAGATATGGATGCTTCCCAAGTGTCCATCAATGGATGAATGCATAAAGATGTGGTATATAAAATATATACACATACTGGAATATTAGTCAAACACAAAAAAGAATGAAATTTTGCCACTTGTGACAACATAGATGGACCCAGAGGGTATTAAGTTAAATGAAATAAGTCAGACAAAGACAAATACCATATGATTTCACTTATATGTGGAATCTAAAAACAAAACAAATGAACAACAAACAAAAAAACTAGAAACAGACTCATAAGTACAGAAAACAAACTGGTGGCAGCCAGACAGGATGTGGATGGGGATGCATGAAATAGGTGAATGGGATTGAGAGGTCCTCACTTCCAGTTATAAAATAAATAAATCATAGGATGAAAAGGGCAGCACAGGGAAATATAGTCAATGGTATTGTAATAACACGGGTGACAGATGGGGACTCCACTTACTGCGGTGGGCACTGGGTAATGTATGGAATTGTTGAATCACTACGTTGCACATCTAAAACTAACATAACATTGTATGTCAACTATTCTTCAATAATAAAAATTTTTGAACTATATTAAGCTGAGTGAAAGAAACCAAACATAAAAGAGTATGTACCATATGCTTCCACTGATACAACGTGTAAGGGAAATCTAATCTGCAGTGGTGGTAACTGTATGTGCACCTCCTGGGGCTGCAGAAGTGGGGGTGGTTTGACTTCAGAGGGCACAAGGCAACATTTTGGAGTGATAGAAATGTTCTGTACCTTGATTGTGCTGGTGGTGATACAGGTGTATGCATTTTTTAAAAATTCATTGGACTGGGGCGCCTGGGTGGCTCAGTCGGTTAAGCGTCTGCCTTGGGCTCAGGTCATCATCCCAGGGTCCTGGGATCGAGCCCCACATCGGGCTCCCTGCTCCGCGGGGGAGCCTGCTTCTCCCTCTGCCTCTGCCTGCCTGCCTGCCTACTTGTGCTCTCTCTCTCTCTCTCTGTCAAATAAATAAATAAAATCTTAAAAAAAATAAAAATAAAAATTCATTGGACTGTACTCTTAAAACGGGTGCAATTTATCACGTGTTAACTATACTTGAATAAATTAATTTTTAGAAACCAATAAAAGAAAGCACCAGGAAACCTGGCCCTCTCTGCCGACCACACCAACCTCCACTTGCAAGTTAGCCTTCAGCCTGCATCCCAAAACAGTCATCCTTCTTTGTGTTAAGCTGCTTCACACACTTCTCCTGCACGAGGAAGGGTCAGCCGACTTGGCCTTGGGGGGGTGTGGGGGTGGCTCACTACCCCGTCACCCAAAAGCAGAATCCCTCTGAGTTATCAGGAGCCGGAGGCCCTGCCCCACTATGGCCAGCAGAAATCCACACACAGAACTTGGCTTTGGCCTCTTGGCCATTTTCATCCTTTTTCGTGGGAACATTGTGTTTCGTTAGGGTGTTAGCTCTTCATCTCTGATCCATATTATGAATATTTTCTCCTAGTTTGTTGTTTGTCTCTTGTCTTCGCTTATGGTATCTTATGCCACACAAAAGACGTGGGGTTTTGGGTGGTGGTGATCTATCCACCCTTCCTTTCTCCACATCTAGACTTGAAGTCACGGTCAGAAAGCCTTCTCCTACATCCAGGTTACAGAGGAGATTGCCGTGTTTTCTGGTGCCCTTCTCCACACCGCTCTGCAGCAGTCCCAGAACCATGTACCAGGAATCCCGTCTTTGTTCCAGGGGACTTCCGCCTGTCATCGAGTCTGGCCCTGAGCTCTCTGTCCTGCTCTGGTGCCCTGGCTCTTCACGTGCCTACCACACCACCGCACTCTACAGAGTTTGCTGCCTGTCTTAACGTCTGGGCGGCTCTCCTGTTTGCGAGCCTTTATATCCCTCATCAATGTTAGCTTCTAGTTCTAGGGAAAAGCTTGTTGGTATTTTTATTGAGATCGCATTAAATACACAAATGAGCGTAGGGAGAGCTGACATCTTAATGATGTTGAAACATTTCAGTCAAGAACAAGGGATGCTTTTCCATTCAATCACATCTACTTTTGTGTCTTTCAGGAGGTTTTAAAGGTTTTTCATATAGGTGTGACACATTTCTCGTTGTTTATTCCTAAGTATTTTATCTTTTTCGTTGAAGTTGTAAATGAGGTCCTCTCTTCCATTGTATCTTCATTCTGTGGTTATTGGCATACATGAAGCCTATTGACTTGCTATGCTAATTTTATTTCCCACTACTTTATGAATTATTTTATCATTGATTCTCTAGGGATTTCCAAAATACTACCTTGTCATCTGCAACTAGAGATAGATTTCTTCAAATTTTCCAATTCTTATGCCCCTGATAATTTGGCTAATACTTCCAGAACAATGTTAAATAGTATTGGAGGTAGTGAGGACCCTTGCCTTGCTTCTGACCTTAGTAAGAATGCCTCTGGTGTTTCCCCATATAGTAAAATGACAGCTTTAGGATTGGGGTGTGTGTTTTACAATTTTAAGGAAGTATCCAACAATCCCTTTTTTCCCAAGAGTTTTTATTAGGAGTAGGTGTTGATCAATATTCATAGGAGGTAGGGTCTGTCATTTTCCTTTATTATACTCTATCTTGTTTTGGAATAACTGTTATACATACTTAATAAAATACACTTTTCTTCATTTTCCATGCTCTGAAGCAATTTAGACAGCTAGGAACTCTCTGGTCTCTGAGGTTTGATAGAACTCCCCTTTGAAACCATCTGGGCCTCGAGGGCTTTATAAGGTAGTTCCTTAATAATTTTCTGTTTTTTCTTTAGACATTCTTCTCTGGTCTGTTTAACTTTCGTCTCTACCGGGGCAAATTTTTGCAACTGTGTTTTCTTAAGAAATGTCCATGTCCACCCAAGTTTTTAAATTTATTTGCATAGAGTTCTGCAAAATAACTTGTTAGGATTTTTTTAACTTCTTGCATATGTTTAGTTACCTTCCCTTATTGTTTCTTATTTTGTATATCTGTGCTTGTTCCCTTTTGATTAAACCACCCGATGATTTGTCTTATTTTATTTTTTACAGGAACCAGGATTTTTATTTATTAATTTGATCTAGTGTTTTGCTGTTCCCTACTTCATCAATTTCTGTTCCCATCTTTATTCTAGCTTTATTATTTCCCTCCTGTGTGTTCCTTTGATTTGCTTTGTTGTTCTTTTTCTTATTTTTTGAGTTGAAAACCTGGTTTATGTACAGTTGACTCATGACCAACATGGGTATGAACTGCATGGGTCTATTTACACGAGGATTTTTTTGCTTCAGGACAGTACTGTAGATGTATTTTCTCTTCCTTATGATTTTCTTTTTTTTAATACTAATAAATAACTAAAAGATTTTATTAGAATTACAGTTGTGTTTCCACTAATGTACTTTTCCTGGTCCAAGATCCCACATTGCATTTAGTTTTATGTCTCTTTAGTCTCATCTATCTGTGATAATTCTTTTAGTTTTTTCCTTGCCTTATGATTTTCTTAATAACATTTTCTTTTCTGTAACTTACTCTATTGTAAAAATACAGTATATGATACACGTAACATGCAGAATGTGTGTTGATCGACTGTTATGTCATGGGTAAGGCTTCCTGTCAACAGGAGGCTATAAATAGGTAAGTTTTGGGGGAGTCAAAAGTTAAACCTGGATTTTTGACTGTGCAGGGATCTGCACCCCTAAACCCTGTGCTGTTCAAGGGCCAACTGTCCTTTCATTCTTTCACTGTTATTTAAATAAGTGTTTAGGGCTACAAAATCTCCTCACTGCTTTACATATAATCCACTGGGTCTGACATACAGTGCTTTCAGTAGAAGTTACATAATTTCTGTTTGTATTTTTCTTCACCCAAAAGTCATCTGAAAGAAGTGTTTTTTGTTTTATTTCTAGGTAGATGGGATTTGGTTTGGTTTTTTGTTTTGTTCTGTTTTGCGGGGAGGGGCTTTGGTTTTAATTTTTAGTTTTCTTGCACTGTGATCAGAATGTTATTTTAATATTTCTGCTTTGTGCAACCTTTTGATGTTTTCTATGTGTCCTAATGTATGATGGGTTATTGAGTGTGCCTTATGTGCTTAGGAAGAAAGTATGTTCTCTATTATCAGAGCATGGTTTCTTTCCATGTCCATAATATCTATTGATTGATTATGCTGTTTGGATCTTGTCACACTTTGGGAAGAAGCAGGTTCTGGGAGCATTTAATGCTGCTTTGTCAGAGAACTCCTGACTCTACAGCACTGAGGAGAGGTCACCTATGTGCTTGGTTGTGGGCGCCCTGCTCTAAAACGCTCCCTTCTTCCTTGCAGCTGCCATCCGAGGGTCTCTCTGGGCCCTTGTCACGGATGGTCCTGGGCAAGAAACAGGGAAAGCCAGTCCCAGCAAGTTTTTCAGCAGTGTCTTTGCCGAGCAGGCTTGGAGCACCTGTAGGATTTCCCAAATAAAGGGAGGGAGGGGGGACGGTGACCTAGGAGTTGACACATATTTGTTCTGAGCATGAATGCATGTTGGCTTCTTGCTTCTCATCTAAATAAAGCTGTTAATGATATCAAGTTCAAGGGTGAGATAAACAAGTGGGCAAAATGTCTTAACGCAGTGGAAAAAGCACAAAGGATACATTGGTACTTAGAAATCACGTGGTAAAAATTAGTGAGCTCTTAGACGCCAGTGAACATGGTAAAGTAGGCGTCTCTGAGGTTCTGTCCCCCCAGGAGAAACATCAAAAAATCAAGCAAAAACTGTCAGAACCAACTTTGTCAGAACTCTGAAAAACAGTCAACAGTTTACAGCAACCAAGGAAATGCTGAATCAAGAAAAAGGCAACCGCAGACCGTGGAAGAGCTTCGTGGCGTTTGCCCTTGGTGCACCCCCGCGTGGGACCCAGGTGCCTGGCTCCAGGGGGAGCAAGCAGACCTTGGTGCAAAGACTGGCATCCAGTCTGTTCTCACAGCAGACTGGCGACAGGCATTGTCTCTCCTAACTCAGAACTCACTTGGGGCAGACAAGTGGGGGGCACTGCTGGAGAACATCTGCTTGAAGTACAGGATGACAGGCAAGGCAAAAAACCGAGCACTGAAAGCCTGGGGGGAGCAGCTGGGGAGAACTTGGGGACCAGGTGCCGGGGCGGTCCGGTCGGTGGAGCACCCTACTCTTGATTTCAGCTCCGGTCGTGATCTCCGGGTGGTGGGATCGAGCCCCACGCCAGGCTCCACACTCAGCGGGGCGTCTGCTGGAGATTCTCTCTCCCTCTGCCCCTCCCACTCGTGCACCCACTCTCTCTCTCTCCCTCCCTCTAGAATAAATCAATCAATCTTAAAAAAAAAAAAAAAAACTGCTTGAGCCCTCAAAGCTGTCTGTGAACAGCAGAAAATTTAGAGAGCCATATGCACGCGCAGGGCAGCTCACACACTCAGGAAAGACCCAAGAAGACCCCAGGCTTGCTTGGGGCTGGTGTCTAGGCCAAGTGTCAGCTGGAAGTGAAGGCTCTGGCAGAGCTGCCCACAGCCCAGAGCTGAGCCGACCCACGAATATTGGGACAGGTTCCCTTTTCCCTTTCTATTTCCCGCCTCCTGAATCTGAAGCGCCTGCTGTCAGAGATCCCTGTACACCTGAGCCTCACGGCTGCACGCGGGTGGCTGGCAGGGAGGAGCGGCTCCAGGCACCCACCAGCCCCTGGGCTGCTTCAACGTGTCAGCTTTACCCTCTGCATACCACGCCCGCAGGACGGGCTCGCCCACCAGCCCCTCCATCTCTGTAAAGGCAAGGCTGAGGCTGCTCATCCATCCTGCTCGGCCTTCGGAGGCGTCCACTGGGCTCCTAGGCCCAGGCCCCCTCGCCCCGGGGGGAAGGCTTTCCTCAAGTTGGCTTGTACTCCTTTGGTGGAAGCACTTTCGGTTTTTGGTGTGCGACACCCGGGAATGTGGCCTGCTAGGCCTCAGCGTCAGCCTCTGTGCGGAGAACCGTGCCGAGCCAGATGGGCAGGTGCTGAATTCCCCCTCCCCATGGACAGGTTTGAAATGGTTAAGAGCCTGCAGAGAAAGAGCTATGACAGGTGGCAAGTGGCTTGGACTCATGCAGCCCCCTCTGCAGACAGGACGCTGATGGGCCTGACCACATGCCATCTTTCCACACAGGAAGGACATTACCCCAGAGCGTGTGACACATGCAGACAGGGAGCAGACCAAGAAGGTGGTGTACTCGGCGGTCTACGGAGCAGGTAGGCTGCAGGCCAGTCTCGGTGTCATCTGTAGGCCGGATGGAGCTGGCTCTTGTCCTGTGTCTGTGTTTAACTGTGGCTGTGCCTTAGGGACATCATTCTTGAGCCCCCAGAGCTCACTTCTGTGAGTTTGTGAGTGTCATTTACAAAACCTGATGACATCTGAGATGCACCAGAAACCAGTCAGACCACCATCAGCTCCTTTAGCGTCCAGCCAGCTGAGAGGACAGAGGCGCAGAAGTGACTGTAGACCACGGTTGCCCAGCCAGGAGGGATGCTGCAGGGCTGAAGCCCGACCATGTAGCCCCACTCCTACATCACACGGCTGTGCTGGGGGCCACTTCTGGGCTTTGAGATGCTCGTGGAGACCCCATCCTAACCTGACCTCCACCCCACCACCCAGGGCCTGAGGCCGAGCAGGCCTCCCTTCCTCTCCCTCCGATTTCCTGACCGTGGCTTATTAAATTCTGTTTAAACTTTTTTCTCCCTCTACGTCATGCTGAACCAGTGGGACCTCACGTCTCCTCAGGACAGCAAGGGAGAGGGTATGAAGGAGCTGTAGGCCAGCCAGCCCCTCCTGAAGGAAGGGCCCATCTGGCTGTGTGGACCGTCTTCTTTGGATCAGTCCTGTTTGAGCAGCAAGTCCCGTGCAAAGACACTGAGGAGAATTCATCTCCCTGCCACGGAGACCCTTCGTTCACTCAAGGAAAGGCAGCAAAAGGGGCGGGGCTTCCAGCACAAGAACATCCAGGCAGACGTGTCATCAATTATCTTTAAGAACCACCTTGTACCTCGGCATTGTGACCGTGGTGCCGGGGAGTGAGCAACTTGCGTAGGACGGGTCTGGAACACGCCTCCCGCCGGCCAGCCCGGCTCCGGTCCAGGCCCTCCCCAGTCCACAGAGCTCACCCTCACGCCTTCCTCTTGGCTTCGCTGTCCCCTTCTGGGCCATCCTTGACCACTGTATCAGCAATCCGCTTCCGGTAACATATTCATGATCGGTGTCCGTGGGTCTCCAGGGCTGCGGTCTCACCGGCAGCTCCACCAGGGAGCACGTCAGCAGCCCTCAGGTCTTGCCACTTGGGGCCCCCAGTGTAGGCAGAGCCCGCCGCACAGTAGCTGTGTTCTTCAGAGCCGGCAGGATGGTGCTGCACACTTATTACACAATCCCAAGTCAGTACCTCCGTGACTGTTGCTGTGCCGCTGCTTAGAGGCAGGTCTGCCCACCCCCCAGGGGAGGGTCACACCAGGGCGTAAAGACCAGGGGGCAGGGCCACGGAGGCCACTTTAGAGTCTGCTGCACACCCCTTTCCAAGCTTGGGTCCCCGGTGCAGTGCCCGACTCGACCTCCTCCTCCAGGAAGCGCCCTGCTTCCCCCGGAGCGCCGCCCACTCTCCCAGCCCGTGGAGCCCCACAAAGCAACTCTGCTGGCTCTGCCTGTGGCTAGGCACACAGCAGGTGCACAATACATACTTACCAAACAAATTCTCAAACTGTGTAGTCCTTTGACCCTACCTGTGAAAACATTTTGTGTACAGTTTTTGGGAAACAGGCTAAGAGACTTTGTTTGAAAGAATTGAACTCAGTGGTGATGGTGGGATGACTCAGACTGGCTGGTCTGGCTCCTCTGCCGGGCCTCCCTCTGCCGGGCCTCCCTCTGCTGCGCTCCTGAACCTTCCTGGGCTCCTCTGCCGGGCCTCCCTCTGCTGGGCCTCCCTCTGCTGGGCCTCCCTCTGCCGGGCCTCCCTCTGCTGGGCCTCCCTCTGCCGGGCCTCCCTCTGCTGCGCTCCTGAACCTTCCTGGGCTCCTCTGCCGGGCCTCCCTCTGCTGGGCCTCCCTCTGCCGGGCCTCCCTCTGCTGCGCTCCTGAACCTTCCTGGGCTCCTCTGCCGAGCCTCCCTCTGCCAGGCCTCCCTCTGCTGCGCTCCTGAACCTTCCTGGGCTCCTCTGCCGGGCCTCCCTCTGCTGGGCCTCCCTCTGCTGGGCCTCCCTCTGCCGGGCCTCCCTCTGCTGGGCCTCCCTCTGCTGGGCCTCCCTCTGCTGCGCTCCTGAACCTTCCTGGGCTCCTCTGCCGGGCCTCCCTCTGCTGGGCCTCCCTCTGCCGGGCCTCCCTCTGCTGCACTCCTGAACCTTCCTGGGCCACTGTCGGGGGCGGGGGGCAGCCTGCCCCCAAATTATAGTACATCTTGGTGCCGCGCATCCTTGCTCCAGAATCTGTGGGCAGAATGTTGCCCCCGCTTCCTGGCAGGCAGCGCGGGCTGGAGTCCTAACTCTGTCCCTCCTGGATCAGTGACTTTCTGCAGGAAGGTCCCTCCACCTCTGTGCCCTAGTCACCTCCCAGTCGGTGAAGAGCTGGCTTGTTGGAGTGGGCCTGGCACCAGCCGACTCTCATCTTTGGCGTCAGCCACCACTCCGGCACCCGTACACAGCACCAAGCGACAGGCATCTGTGTGCGGTGGTGGGGCTGCCACCTTGGCTGGAGCTGCCAGCGAGCGATGGGCGGGAGTGTGCGGGACACTCGGCGCAGCTTCATGCAGACGGCAGGATGCACCCAAGTCAGTCTTCACTTCTGTCGGTTTGGCACCTTCTGGAGTATGCACTTTATTTTTGCCGGAGAGGAAAAGAGCTCCACTTGGTAAATAAGCAGTGAGTCATCAGCCATGATGTTGGTGAAAAGAGTAATTTGGCTGCTTTTAGCCCTGATGGTGACACAGTTCCCACCCCGAGCCTCCGTTTCTGCTGTTCCCGCTGTCACGGGCCAGCTCCACCACAGATGACCAAGCCTCTGCCGGTGTCGGCACATGGCTGTGCTGTCCTCCCCACGGGCGAAGCCAGAGTCTTGTCGGGCGAACCCGTTGGGTCTCCTGGGCTGCTGGGGGCCCTCTGGGAACGCAACACAGACGCTTCCCACCAGCTGGCTTTCGTGGTTGCGATGATGTGTTTTCACTGGGGGTCTGGAAGCGGCTACTCTGAGTGCTGGGGGCACCTCCTGGGTCGGTGCAGTCAGCGTGAGGACCACAGTGAGAGCTGAGGAGAAGCAGCACTGTGACATGAGCAGAGAAGGGGTCCGAGAGGGACTTCACATCTGTGCGGCCCCGCTGTGGCCCACGGGTGGGGCAGCCTGGCCCCCGCCCCTCCCCCAGATTCTGCCAGAAGGGCCATCGCTGCCAGAATGATGGTGACCACCACAGAGCCGCTGTTCCCCAGGGGTCTCGCCCAAAGGGGTGACTGCCGGCTCACTGCCCCTCCGTCAGCCACCTGCCAACTAACAATGCACCCTAGCTAGCCCAGTCCTGCTCATGGCCCCTCTGAGGCCCCTCCAGACACGCTTGCGTCTTGCTCTGAGCTCCCACTGCTCCTAGAGTCCATTGAACCCTTGATTCTCCTCAAGGTGTTCAGCGTTTAAGTTTGCCTCCACGTCCAATCATATTCGATCAGCAGGCACCCATTGTTCCTAGGGGCTGACATTTGTCACCAGAAATGCATAAGCAGGCCCGGGAGGACATCGCTGAGTGACAAATGCCCCAGAGTCATTGGTGCCAGGTAGGGCCGGGAGAGGCGGGGCAGGCTGCTGGTTCTGAAGGATGTGGAGAGTTAGTCGGGGCTGCTCTGGTGAGAGCAGCCAGCACTCCTGGAGGCCACAACGTGCCAGGTGCTCACTAGGCCCCAGAGCCACAGACAAGAGGGAGAAACTATTAGCAAAAATGCGAGGGGCCAAAGAACACTTGGAGAAAAGGGAGTGAAGACGGTCTTCGTAAAACTAAAGATGCAGCTCACAAGCACACAACGTAATTCGCCGTCTGTGGGAAGAGTCACATCCCGCGCTCATCTAGGATTTCAGAGATTAGGACTGGTTGTGCTCCCACCAGGGGGGTGCCTGCTCTCAGGGGGACAAACCTGCCTGCAATTACATCTCAAAGAGCAGAAACCCCATCAAGTGAACCAAAGCATGAAGGACAGTTGTGTGAAAGGGGCCACTCTCCGTGAAGCATGGAACACAGGCCCTCATGGTGTCAACGGCCATCCTGCTTAGGTGCCTGAGTGTGACAGGCCCACGGAAGGGTGCAGGAGCAAGAATCAGAGAACTGTCCAGACCCTCCATCTCTTTCCCAGTCTCTGTCTTCTTCCTTTGCAGTCACTGCATTTTTTGTTCCTCTGATAAAAAGCCTTCTTCACGTGCAGGACCTCGGCCAACTGCTGCCCTTCTGACCTCCCAACATCTCTACCCAGTACAGGAAAGGAATCCTTTCTGGGCCACACATACTGAGAAGGAGGAGTGTGACTTGTGCACTGGCCGAGCAGGCCCCAGCAGACTCCTCTCCCACAGGTATCAACTATAAATTATGGAAAAAATATAATAAACAACTCCCAAAGGGTACTGAAAAGTGACCTTTGGGAGGAATGATTCAGGGTGACCTTGGTCAGTGTGATGGGTGGCTAACACTCCAACAGAAATCCATAGTCTCACTTGCCTGAAGAAACAGAGGACAGAGTTTGAAGCAACCAGAGAATCTGGAAAGTGAGGGGAAAAGCTCAGAAATAAAGAGAGCCAAAGAAGCCAAAGAACACTAGATTCTGGGTATGAACTCTGCCCAAACCTCTGGCTGACCCCTGACTATGCATAAGTAGGCAGACTTCAGACAGCCCAGCTAAGGCTGAAAGGGCTGAACTGAGATTTCAGCTGCTTCCCACTGCAGAGGGGCAAATTTCAAAGTTTGACTTTAGCCACATTAACTGCCTCCTTAAAAAAAAAAAAAAAAAAAATCAATACTCCTGAAAAAAAAAAAAACCATAATAGAGTCGGGTGTCTACAACATTTCATTCACAATATCCAGGATTTAATCCAAAATTACTAAACATATGAAGAAATAGGATAATTTGATCCATACTCAAAAGAAAAGGCCATCATAGAAGCAAATCCTGAGATGACCCAGATGTTGAAATTAGCAGAAAAGGATTTTAAAGCCATTATTATAACTATGCTGAAGGATGTAAAGGAAAACATGCTCGTAATGAATGGGAAAAAAGGAAATCTCAGAAAATAAAAAGAACCAAATGGAAATTCTTAAAACTGAAAACTACAATGTCAGAAATAAAAAGTTCACTGACTCAGCTTAACAGTAGTTAGACATGAGAAAGGACTTAGCGGAGAAGACTCAGGGTTCCACTAAGCCAGATGTGCCAGAGGTGTCTAGCCACCATCTGATGCCTTTCTGAAAGTCGATGGAGGTTTCCACTAGAGTGACATAGCAGAGGGGCAGGGATTAGAATGTCCTAGAAAGAAAGCCTTAGAGATGGATTATTTCAGTGGACTCTATTCATGAAGCTATCACATGGTCTTAAATAAGCTCTAATACAGAAAGTGGAGTTCTTTTGTTTCTGTCCAAATGACGTGGGATAGTCTGGCAAGCTTGGTGAGAGCAAGGACAGAGGAGCACAGCCTTTCCCACTCTCCATAGCCAAGCTGTGGAAGAAAACATCTGCCCCTTCACTCTCCCAAGATATGAACAGTTTCCGTCCAGACCCCTGAAAGCATCAGCTGACTCGGGCTAGGGGCAGCCTGGCTAAAGAGAAGATTGGATCTGAGCCTAATCAGTCCCTTTCCTCCAGAGGTGTCCCCTTAACAACCCTGGGGTAAGGACTCGTGTTCTTGAGTCATAGGTGAAGAAACAGGGTTGATTGCAGGTCACATAACTTCCCCAAGGCCACACGGCGCCGCCCGTGCGTGACAGAGCTGGACTCAGACCCAGGTCTGTGTGGCCTCAGCATCTGCTCCCCACAGGCTGCTCTGGGACTCTGGGTGCTATCCTGACCAGAGATCCTGCTGTAAAAAAACTCACAAGAATACCTGCATCCTCTAGGAAACAAGTATCTGTCTGGACCAGAAGTGTTGGTCTCAAAAGGAAAATTTCAAGGATGGCATCTCCTAAGTACATTTTCTCATGATTTGGCAATGGAACGCTCCCTTGCTCTTTCCCTCTGTGCCCCTCTCCAGTGTCCCCTAGTTCTGGAGTTAGCTCTCTCTCTGGACAGGCTGAGGGACTTTACTGGCAGCTTTACCTCCATGCCTGCCAGGCACTTGGCCCGTATTGTTGAGACCGGGCACCAGTCTAGGCTGAGTGGCACCGAGAACTCAGCTGGAAAGCCAAAACCAACACTATCCTGACTGATCGGAAGACATAGACCCTGGACTCACAGTGTCTTCCAAGGGCCCTTCTGCGGGCTCACTTCTGTGTGTGGTGGCCGCTGCCGGGCAGTGTGGCTCGTGACCCCCGCAGGTGTAAGCTCGCCTCTGATCTTGAGCGTTTCTGTCCACACAGGGAAGGAGCGGCTTGCTGCTTGCCTTGGAGTTACTGTGCAGGAGGCTGCCCAGTTTTTGGAGAGTTTTTTGCAGAAGTACAAGAAAATCAAGGACTTTGTCCAAACAACCATTGCCCAGTGTCACCAGACAGGTGAGCCAGACACAGCCAAAGCCTTTGCAGACTCCCCTTCCCCTCCCTGATGACCTGCAGCCACCCCTGGTCTCCTGGCCCTGCTCCGTGGGGGGTGGCGGGCAGATGGAAGGGGATGGGGTGAGCGGAAAATGGGGCCCTAGGCTCCAGGGTGAGAAGGGTCCAGAGCCAGGGTCTGCTTGAGTTAATCTTGCATCAGAAAATGGTAGATGGGCAGCTAGAGATACAACGCTGCACTTAAAAATGGAGAATGTATGCTTTTACGAAAAGCACGTAGTATATGTACAAAATTTCATCAGTGTGGTCACAAATTTCAAAGACTATCAACTAGAACATGTCATGTGACCACAATGGAATGCGATCCGTCCATCTACCTGTTTGGAAACGGATCACACTCCTCAATGATTTAGAATCAGAAGGCATCCCAAGAGCATTACAAACATCTTAGAAATAAATGAGAGAGGCTGTCCCGTGAAAACTGTGGGGCACGGCCACGCCGATCCTTCACTTAGAAGTACAGGAATAGTTTAACAGCATATTTTTTTAAAGATTTTATTTATTTATTCATGAGAGACAGAGAGAGAGAGGCAGAGGGAGAAGCAGGCTCCCAAGGAGCAGGGAGCCTGATGCGGGACTTGATCCCAGGATCCCGGGATCATGACCTGAGCCGAAGGCAGACGCTTAACCATCTGAGCCACCCAGGTGCCCTAACAGCATATTTTTAAAAAGAAAGAAATTTGTGAACATAAATGGGTTGTAGTCAACCCTAGACGTTTGGAAAAGAGCAGCACGTGAAATGAAGCAGGGGAAAGAGAGAGATGAGCGGGAGCAGGAATCATGAAGCAGGGAAGGGGGCAGAGGGGCGCTCGCTCGTGCTGTAGGGAAGGAGAAGCGGCACCAGCGGCTCAGCCTTCCTAACAGCCGTGCCGCGCTCCCTCGGAATCCCTCGGGCTCCAGGCTGTCCCAGCTCTGCCAGGCCCTGCTGGCCACCTTCCTCTCTGGAGCCCCTGGCGGGCCCTCCCCAGGGGCCTCCTGGCCTGACCGTGCATCCAGGCAGCAGCCCCAGGCGGGGTCCCCGTGGGCCCTGACCACACTCAGCACCCAGCTCCCTGCAGCCTTGGTGTGGGGCACAAGAAAGCCAGCAAACTGCTCCCATTCCCAGCGAGCTCCCTGGACCTGGGAGGTGAGCCTCCGCCTTGGCCACCTGCACCCTCACTGAAGGGAAAAATAAGACTACCCACTTTGGAAATGTTAGAAGAGTGATAGAATATGGAGTCAGAATCACTGAAGACAGAAGACAGTGAAGGTGCCGGCACGCTGTCAGTGGCTTTCCGTAGAGTAACTCATGGAAGCTTCACTGCAGTTCTCCACGTGGGTGGTATCCTTGCCCATTTTACAGATGGAGAAGACGAGTCACCAAGACATTAAGTAGCTTCTCAAGTTCACATAGCTAACAGGTGGTAGCAGGCTGGGCCCACCCCCAGGCAGCTCCAGCCCAGAGCCAGCACACTCCCCGCCACCCACCTCTGCTTCCCTTCCTCGCACTCAACTCTTGAAGGGCCGTACGTGGGGTGTGCGTGCCCTTCAACCCACTATTACACTTCTGGGCAGAAAGATCCTCAAATGATCATTAAAATCTTCCACACACATTGGTTGAGGGTCAGGCAGTGATACGAGCTCCTCGCTGTCCCGGGGCCACAATCCAAGAGCCACAATAACCCACGAGTAAGCAAGTACATGCAGACAGTGTCCGAAAGACAGCATTGTAGGGGCGCAAGGAGCCAGCACACAGGATTGCAGGGGCACAAGGAGCCAGCTGACAGGATTGTAGGCATGGAAGGAGCCAGCAGACAGCACTGTAGGGGCGGAAGGAGCCAGCAGGATGCCAGTGCAGAGAGAGACGGAGGGAGGCCCCTGGAGAGCACCGTGTGCCCTGGCCTCCCGGGGGGTGACATCTGAGCCACCACCACAGGAAAGGCCGGGAGAGCCTGGAGCGGTGCTGGGGTGCACAGGTGGATGGGGCAGCCCGGAGGCCAGAGAGAGGCCAGTGGGCCCAGACCCTGCGTAGCACACCACAAGCCGCGGGAAGAAGCTGGGGTTCATTTTGCACAAATCAGTCCAGGAGCGTGGGAGATCAATTGGCCGGGGAGGTGGAAGTCAAAGCCACTGCCCCGGGGAGCCGTCTGAAGGGACGGGACCTCTGCCAGCATCTGAGGTGGAATGGACGGAGCGCACAGGCAAGAGACGCCAAGGAGGCAACACGGACTGCTGACTAGAGGGGC
The DNA here is from genome assembly GCF_009762305.2 of Zalophus californianus. Lineage (NCBI taxonomy): Eukaryota > Metazoa > Chordata > Mammalia > Carnivora > Otariidae > Zalophus > Zalophus californianus. The sequence continues at coordinate 1,274,070 of NC_045596.1, read as the reverse complement.
TCAGGCCCCCGGGTGTGCACGTGAGCTCTCTGCGTAGGCACGCCTGACCCTGAGGGGCCAGAGCAGACACATGCAGATCTGCCAGGCGTCTGTGAGCAGTAGGGCTCTCGCCCTGTCCTCACCGCCTGTCACTATTAGGTGGCTTTACGCGGGTGCTCCGTACATTGTCATTTTTGTAATTATGACGTATGTGGGAAATTCTTCCAGTCCTCAGATGTGTGAAATCCTGAGTGGAGAATTTAATCTCACCAACACCCAATAAAACACAAGTCCTCACTGGTCAGGAATATACTCACCCAACACGACATGTTTATGTTCGTTTTCTTTTCTTTTTTTTTTAAAGATTTTATTTCTTTATTTGGCAGGGAGAGACACAGCGAGAGAGGGAACACAAGCAGGGGGAGTGGGAGAGGGAGAAGCGGCCTCCTGCCAAGTGGGGAGCCCGACACGGGGCTCGACTGAGCCATCCAGGTGCCCCTGTGTTCGTTTTCTTCAGGAGGACCTTGGGGCAGGCAGTTGAGCGTCTCAGGTGGTGATCTCAGGGTCCTGAGATGGAGCCCTGTGTTGGGCCCCATAGAGTGTGGAGCCTACTTAAAAAAAGAAAAGAGGGGCGCCTGGGTGGCTCAGTCATTAAACATCTGCTTCGGTTCAGGTCATGATCCCAGGGATGGAGCCCCGCATTCGGCTCCCTGCTGAGATCTGCTTCTCCCTCTCCCACTCCCTCTGCTTGTGTTCCCTCTCTCGCTGTGTCTCTGTCAAATAAATGAATAAAAATCTTTTTTAAAAGAAAAAGAAAAAAAGAGGACCGCAAAATTATGAAGCTTCGGGCTCCACAAGACTTGGGTCTGCCTTTGTGTGAGAATGTGGCCCCTCCCTCCTTGAGTAGACTAGGGATGAATGCCTTTCTCCCTATCCCAGCTGCCGCATGGTTCAGAATTCCTTCTGTACCCGAGCCCCACGAGTGGCCTTTAACAGCCTTTGTAAACTGCCCTCCCCGTCCTCTGTGACCTGTGACTGCAGCCAGAAGTCAGGAGGCAGAGCTGCCAGGAAGCTGCCCTGCTTCCCCACCACAGAACCCACTCGCCCCGAGACAGACTGGGAGGCCCGTGGGCAGAGGAGGGGTCCTGCTAGGGGCCCCAGACCCCATGTGGGGGAGGCCATGCCCACAGAGGCTAGGGGAGCACCAGGGCGCCGCACAGCCTGTTTAATTCTGCCTCATGTTCTCTTCTCCTTCGCGTGACCCAGGCTATGTGGCATCCATCACGGGCAGGAGGAGACCGCTGCCGAGGGTCCGCGCACAAGACCGGCAGCTCCGGGCGCAAGCAGAGCGGCAGGCCGTGAACTTCGTTGTGCAAGGTACGCAGAGCACCTGGGGCCGCCTACCATGGGTTCTCAGCAGCTGCAGGGCTGAGTGACACCCCCCAGATTATCTGGATGCTAGTCCCTGCTTCTGTACTCACTGGCAGTTACACAGGAGGCTGGAGTGAAATAGCACTTGGCGCTCAGCAGGTGCTCAGGACATGGTGGTCTTTCCCCCAGGCAACACTCTCCTGGACCTCTGAATAGGGAACTGAGGCTTTCGGAGTTTCTCTAGCCAGGACTAGGGCGAGACCTGGAGCTCAGTCCCCACACTCTTGGCCTGGGGCTCTCTGCCATGCCCCTCATGCCTGGCAGGGGTAAGACCTTGCAGCAAGGCCTCCAGACCCAGCAGGCCCTCCTGGATCCTGCAGCCTCAGCAGCAGGCGGCCGGAAGACATGATGGCACCCCGTCTGCCCCTGGTTATGAAGACTCCCATCTCTAACCACAGCCCTCAAATAGTTCTGCGTAGAGGTGAAAAGGGAGAGCGATAATCCCGGGCTCCACATACCGTGGGCCACCAGCTGTCCCAGGGAGGCCCCAGGCAGCCTGGAGTCAGGTGTCATCCCATTGGTGACCCCATAGGTCACAAAGGGGGAACCGAGGCCCCCAGGGCCCAAACATGAGGCCTGAAGGCAGGATTCCACCACCTGCCCCCAGAGGGGGTTCTGAGGCAGGACAGCAGCCAGGGACCCCAGCCCACGAGGAGCAGGTGGCTTGGAGTAGCAGCAGGTGGGGATCATGTCCCTGCAAGTCCTGCAGAGAGGGGGACATGGCAGCACTGAGTTCAGACAGCCCCCATGCATTGCTCGGACAGCAGGAAGCTCAGTGGCAGCTGACAGAACAATTACTAGGATCGGTCTGGGCTCAGTAGAGAGTCTTCCAGAGTCCTGTCTCCCAGTGTGACTAGCCAGACAGGAGCTGAGGACAGTGACAGCCCTCCACATCCTGAGATGGTGGGTTTTCACGTAGGAGGCCGTTGTCAGGCCACAGCCACGTGTCTGTTCCCTAGATGTGTGCGAGGCACGTGCTCGGTGATGCCAAAGCTATGTTAGAGCCCTTCCAGAAAGACCTACACACGAGATATCTTCACGTGAGAAGCCGACCAGGGCACCCAGCTGCTGTGGATACGGCCTCCCTGCACACGTGTGTCTCTGAGCAAGTGGCTTGCCATCCATCCAGTCCATCCACATAACGGAAATCTGCGTGAGCTGAACTAGGTGCCAGGGGAAGCAGTGGCCAGTGCCCACGAGGACGTTCTGCCTCTGACCCATCAGCCAACCTGACCAGCCGTGACGCACCCACCTCTCTGGGGCCTCCCCTCCCCCACGGCCCCTCTCTTGCCACCCGCCTCCCCACCCTTGTCTCTCCCGCCCCGTGCACTTTTCTTGACATCCCACCCAGCACAGCTCCCTGTCCCGCCTGAAGCCCCTCACCGCAGCGGTCTCAGAGGCCAGACCTCCACGTCTGCCGCTCTGCTAGGAAAGGGACGCCCATAGCCTGAAGGCTCAGCCTTGCAGTGGAGCAAGGCAGTCCATGGACTAACAACCTTTACTTCTTCGTGAACCTTGGGAAACACGAAGAGCTAAAGCAATTTCAAACCACAATGAAACCTGAACTTCAGTCTGTTTTCCATTACTGAGACACCTGCTGTGTGCCTGGCACTGGAATGGACACATCCCTACACTGGCCAGCACCTTGCAGAGTGCCCAACACAGCCCTGACATGTGATTTATCCTTACCAAAATCTAGGACGCTCTATCATAACCCCATTTGATCCACTGGAAAGCTGAGCACAGCAAAGTCAAGAGGCCACATGGCTGGAAGACTGAGTGCACGCCCCTGCCTGGTCACTCTGTTAGCTGGTGCAGCGGGCAGGATTCTAGATTCTGCAGAACCTGTGAATGTGGTATCATTCCCACGATTCGGTCAAGCCACAAGGCAAAAGGGGGTTTGCATCCATGGTGGGCCTGACCTAATCAGGCAGGCCCTTGAAAGACCATGTAGGGGTCAGGGTCAGGGATTCACTGTAGTAGGTGCCCTTCAGCTGGCCATGAAGAAGCAAACTGTATGTTGGGCAGAGAGCCCATGGCAAGGACCCAGCGCAGCCTCCAAGAGCTGAACATGCGGCCCACAGCTAGCAGCCAGTAGCAACACAGGAACCTCACTCATGCATGGCAAGGAAAGGAATTTTGCTAATGACCTGGGGTCACTCGGGAGTGGGCCTTCCCTAGGTGAGCTTCCAAATGAGGACTTGGTGGGGTCACACACTGATCTCAGGCTGTGAGGCCCCGAGCAGAGGACCCAGCCACACGGGTTGAGTTCTTGCTCGGCAGGAGCTATGAGATGGTAGATCTGGGTTGTTTTCACCTGTGAGGCGTGGGGTCCCGCGTCCCACAGCATAGAAAACTAAGCCGGGGCTTCGCTGAGTGTGCTGGCCAAGTCCCTGCTGTGGGGCCCTAGACCTCACATTGTTCATGAAACAGAACCACTTATTCCCACAGGCTCAGCCGCAGACCTCTGCAAGATGGCCATGATCCACGTCTTCACTGCAGTGGCCGCTTCCCCAACCCTGACAGCCAGGTCAGTGAGTGAGTGGCCAGCCTGCCTGGGCCTGACCCAGCACGTGGACCTGCCTTTCTCAGGGCTTGGGTGGGAGGCCTGTGGTTCTGTGAGTCAACACCGTGGCTGGCCCATGCGCACGCACCTCCCAGGAGCAAAGCAACGCCTGCCACTTCCCGTGAACCCCAAGCAGAGGGGCCCCCTGGGCCCAAGCTCCTCTTAGCACACTCCCAGGAGAGCCCCTGCCTCCCAACTCGGGCTGGGCCAAGTGCCCAGTGGCCAGCTCACAGCAGCTGCAATAGCGATGGGCCATCCGCCTGGAGGCACAAGGAGGCCTCTCGAGGTTCAGCTGGTGTGGAAATGCATCTCCCCAGGTGCGTGTGAGCCCCTGCAGGCCCAGCCCAAGGAGCATCCCATGCAGCTGCCCACCCGAGGTGGGCGGACCCCACTGACCCTCAGTCGGGACATGGAGACTCCACACTGGCTCCATTCCCGGTGCCTGTTGCTGCCACCACCCAGTGTGCCTGACACCTAGCCCCGGCCCCAGAGCCAGCGTGCAGATGCATCTCTAAGATGGGGGCTCAACCACGGCTGCCTCTGGGCCACAGCTGTCTCCACTTTCTGTCTCTGCCTCCGTGGCAGAGCATCCAGGTGGCTGGGTGACAAGGAGCCCCTGTCCAGCTCTGCTGGTCCAGAACCATGTCTGGCACCCGCCCGAGGTCCTGGCGCCAGTGCAGGTGGTGGCAGGGGGTGGGTTCTGCTCCAGCGCCCCGGGACCCCTTCCTGGCGGGTCCCTGTAAGTCCCCCAGAGAAGTGAGTGTGTCAGAGCCCAGAAGCTGTGTTCTTGCTTGGGCCTCCCTGCTTGGGCCCCATGCATGTCTGTTTGCCTCGCTGGAGGTGGTCTCCAGGCGGGAGGGGGCCTGTCCCTGCAGACGAGCCCTTCCCAGGCAACAGGACCAGGCAGCTGCTTCTCTGGCTTGTGACCAAGGGTGGGAGGTCATGCTCACCTATGTCACCTGCACAGCGGGACCCTTTTCCATCTGAGGCTAGTTTCATCTTGGCTTCGATACTGTTCTACTTTTCAAGGCATGATTGCCGTCCATATCTGAGTCCTTCATCTTTCCTTAAAAAGGCTTCTCCTTCTTCACAGATTTCCTACTGTTCATTTTGATGTTTGAACCTGGGTGGTTTTTTTTTTTTTTTTTTTTGGCAGTTCCAGCGATTTTGTACAGAAAGGTGCAGTGGGCAAAGGCCCCGCCAGAGAGTGTGGGTGGCATCCTAGTGAAGGGCTGGGGAGAGGACTGTCCCCAAGCCCCACAGACCCACCCAGCAGCCCCCTCTGCAGCCCTTGTCCCAAACCCCACCTCGGACCCACCCACCGTCCACCTCAGGGAGAAGCAGCATGGGGAAGGAGCCTCCGCAGCTGCCAGCCTGGGCCTGGGAAGGAGCGATGCTGGGTGGCTGTCTGAGATATGCTGCCGTACCGGGGTCTGGGCTACGTCTCTGGTTTCTGCTGCCACTGGGGGGGCAGAGGCAAGAGCAGAATGGGAAACGCTTTCCTCTCAGAGTTTCTCCTGCCCCCATGTCCGTCTGCTCCCCGCCCCCCACACACGCCAGTGCATGCTGGGCCTCCAGTCCCCTGCTCCCTGCGTCCTGCCCCCTGGTGTGCTTTCTGTAGGGTACATTTAAGAGGGGGCATGAGCCTGTGCAGCTCACCACCTCGGCCAGAACTGAAGGCCACACCGTGGTTCTGCATCTGTGATACCATAGTCCAGAGAAGTCTGATCCATTTTGGGGTTTTGTGGGATTGATAAAGGAAGATGGTACATGAAGACTTAGGGTCTTCTTAGATAACGGAGTCCAGAGCTGAGCATGAACATTTCCTGCTCTGGGGTTTGGCACCCAGCTGCCCTTCTCTCAGGCTTCACTGTCTTTGGGAAATGCTTCCCATAGCAAACGTGTAGTGTTGTGTTAGAACACAAAGCAGTTCAGTGTGGAATCTGGGGCCTTTCTGACCCAGCTCTCTTCTTCCCGGAGCAATGGGAGTTTTGGATCGAGTTTAGAATAGGCCGCTGCAAGCCATGTGTGAGGTCACGAAATGCATCACCAGAGGCTTGTGGCTGTCCATAGCGGAGCAGGTACCCGGAGAGCCTCACCCAGTCACCCCCAGGCCCCCATGGCCTGCAGCCACAGGCCAGCCTCCCCTCGCAGCCCCCGGGCCCAGAGCAAGAAGGCAGGCAAGCTTCCAGCTGCAAGTTGTTGGCACAGTCATCAACACTCAGGGCTTGCCTCTGGGCCTCTCAGGACATGGGGCCTCTGTGAAAAGGCCTTTCTAGGTTTCAGAACATGTCGGAGTCAGAAAGAAGCTTCAGAGACGGTTGGCTCTAACACATGAGTGTAGACAAGGGGAAACTGAGGCTCGGAGCCCACCCATGTCCCTCCCAGCCCAAGCCGCAGAGCCACAGCTTTTGTTCACACTGTGTCCCCGGCACCGAGAGGACCAGGAGACCCGCCTGGTTCCTCCGCTCTGGACGGCGGCCACCTCTGGAAGGCCCTCATCCACTCCTGTGCCCTCGGGTGCAGGGATAGCCAGGAAGATGCAGGGTGTTCTGTGGAAGACGGGGTCATTGGCTCGCCACCAGGGGGACCCTCTGACCTCTGGCCACCTCGCCATGCAGCAACAAACGAGGACGCCCCGTGGCCAGGCCTTGCTCACCACCATGCGGCACTCAATCTCCCGGCCTCAGAAACAAGCAGAGAAGGAGCCAGGGGTCCGGGAGGCAAGAGACTCGGCCAAGTGAGGAGCGGCCTGGATGAGTCTGGACCCTGTGAGACGGCAGGGCGGCCGCGGGCCTGCTCCTAAGGCCGGGAGGGGGGAAGCAGGAAGCGTGCGAGGCGGTGACAGGGAGATGACAGGGCGAGGCCAGCGGCGGGCGCCGAAGAGGCCGGGCTCTGCCGGAGCACTTGCTCACAGGAGTGTCGTGGAGGACAGCGGGACAGCGGGCAGTCACTCCCCGGGAGCAGCGGAGTCTGACTCGCGCACTCAGCTGCCCCTCTCCTGTCTCGTGCCCCCGTTTCCAGCTGGACGTCCGGGAATGTCGCCGTCAGCTGTGGGAGCGATGTGTAAGTTGACTAACGACTCAGGCCTATTCTTAGGTTGCTGCCACACTGGTGGCTCAGAACTCACAGCGTCATTTCAAGAAGTGTGAACGCTGATGCTGCTAAATCTGAAAGAAGGAACGAGGGCCTCTTCTGAGTTTCTGCCAATTTGAAAACAAAGATCCCGTGGGAACAAAGACCCCACCGGGGGCCATGCCACCAGCCTGCTCTGGCTTCCAGAGGGCAGCCCAGAATTTCGGCCAGATCCTCTCCCCGCAGGACCGGCAGGAAGGCCTGCGGCAAAGCCGGGGGCCCCCGGACGTGGCAGCAGCGCTCATCTCTGCCCTGTGGTTGGAAGAGCTGCTCCCTCTCTCAGCGGGGCTTGCCACGACCCCTGCATGGGGGGCCTCACCGCACATTTCCTGGGCAGCCTTGCCTTCCTAGAGCCTCTGCCTGCCGCCTCTTCCCTCCCACACAGGGCCTGCAAAATGACAAGGACCAGACGTGGCCTCTGACCTCGAAGGCCCCTGTCCTGGAGACAGCAAGTCACACAAAGGGCAGAGCACACAGGTCCCTCCCTGATGTCCCCCATCTTTCCTGTGGGTCACCTGTACCACACCTCCCCTCCCTGAGTGCACGGAGCAAGCCACCTTCCTCTGCCCTGGGCCACAGCTCATGGAAGGCGTCATCCACCCAAAGCACCTACGTCAGCCCAGATCCCACCTTCCACAGAATGCATGCACCTGCTGGCCCCCGTCACTTGAGCCTAAGCCCTCCTGAGACCCACAAGCAGCGACTTGCTGAGGTCTGGTGGCCTCAACTCTGTGGGAAGACATTTACATCCAGTCCTGGCTGGGTGTCCCAGGTGCCCCCTGTGATGGGATCCAGGGGCTGGGGTCACTTCTAACCTGTGCTCCCCTCTTCCCTGGAGACTCTCCTGGTCACAGTCAGGGGACCCCAGGCAGCAGGGGTCTTCCCAGGTCTTCCCACTCCCCACCCAGTCACATCCTCTAGAGCACCCTGTGCCACAATCTTCCATGGTGCCCCATGCAAAGCATGGGATCCAGAGGCCACATCTCAGGGTGACTCCCCCCCAAAACCGCCATGTCTTCCAGGTTGGTCGCCCAAATTCATGATGAGCTGCTATTTGAGGTGGAAGATTCACAGATTCCAGAGTTTGCAGGTGAGCCTGGGTAGCACAAAGCTGCTTTGACTTCCCGGATAGCTAATGTGGCTCCCCTGGCTGGCTGGCGTCTGCCCCCTGTGGGAATTCCGGGCCACTTCCCTGCCCCGTGCTGAGTGGACGTGCCCCATGCTGGCCATGTCCCAGTCCTCCCTGGGGTCTGCCTCAGCATCAGGGCTCTCAGATGATGGGGACTCCCCTTCTGGACTTGCTGGCCTTGTGGCCCTTGGTCCTAGAGTGCGGACTCCGTCCTACAGTGGGGACTCGATGCTAAGTGTGCGGACTCCATCCTGCAGAGGGGACTCCATCCCTTGGGGGTGGTTCCCTGCACAGCCAGTATTTCCCCAGTAGGGTGAGGGAGGCCAAGGTCCTGCCTCCTGCCCTTAGGAAGCACCTGGACACCCCTGAAGCCCCCCAGCGTGGCCGTGGCCCCCTCTGCAGGGCTCCTGATGTGCAGGCCAGAGGGGCGGGGGAGTCCAGTTACCCTGCCCTCCCAGTTACCCAGCAGCCTCATGCCCCAGTCTCCACCCCTGCCTCCTGCCCCCCGCCATGACCCTGTGCACAGCACAGAGAAGGAAACAAAGCCACAGAGTTCCGGTGTACAGCCCTCGGGTAGCCACTGTCCCACCCAGGCACCCAGAGACCGGTCCCCAGGGAGTTGGCAGGTTAATCCCAGAGCCAGGGAGGGGAGAACAAGGCAGTACCCACCCCTTCAGGGGGTCTTTCTGTCACAATATTTGTATCGAAAATTGCAGATAACTTAGTAGGATGGAATGAAATATTTCTTGATCAAAGGGGCAAAAGAGTTCCAAGCCAACTCCGAGAAACACTGAGCCAGCTGACCCCTCCCCTGCCTGGGCTGCTCCCTTTCTCAGGGCTGGAGGGTAACTGGCCCATGGTGACTGAGGCCACGCAGCCGGGCCAACCCACCAGCACCACAGAGCTGCCCTTCCGGGCTTTACCATCACATTAAAGTTCATGGGCCATTTGGTGGGCCCCGCTGCTCCAGCCAGGGCTGCCCTACACTCCCTCTTCTTCCCAGCCCCAGAGCCTCTGGACAGGGCTGGAGGCCAAGGCGCAGTCCTGCCCCCAGCCCCACCTGCCCAGGCCTCCACTGGCTGAGCCTGGGGCTGGGGGTGAGGTCGGCAGCAGAGAAACTTGCCCCCAGCAACCACGGTTGGAGCAGTTAAGGTGCCTTCAGGCCCGTGCTGGGGATGTGGCCAGTGCAACCAGCCACAGGGTAATGCCGGGGCTGCCGGACCCACCAGCACAGCTGACCACATGGCCTCGGAATAACTGGGGAGCCTGGGGGCCAGGGCAGGGCTGGGCCCTGGGCATTCCCATGATGGCCCCATCTCTGCTTGGGGCTGCCCCTGTCCCTCTTTTCCGAAACTTTGTTCCAGCTCTTGTCAGGGGGACCATGGAGTCCCTGCGGAACGTGCGGGCCTTGGAGCTACAGCTGCAGGTGAGGGGGTGAGGGAGCGGAGGGGAGCCGGCGGGTCACACTCAACTCTGCCAGGCTCCTCCCAGCTGGCCACTCCCAGCCAGAACCACCCAGGTGGCAGAGGAGAGTCCTGCAGAGCCAAGACACAGGGCACCCAGCCCTGCCCGCTGCACCTGAGCCCCCAGGCTACTGCCCTCCCGCACCTGCCCTGTGGTTCCTGGAGGCCCAGGAACCCCCCCCCCACCACCACCACCACCTGTAGTCCTGCAGGGAGCAGAGGGGCTGCTCCCGCTGTGCAGCTACAGGCAGCCCCCATCCTCCCTGCCAAGAGGGAGCTGTTGAGCCATGGTCAAGGGCCTTGGCAAGGTCCCTCTCAAGGTTAGGGTCCCTGGGAGGGCTCTGCAGGCCCCCCTTTGGCATCTCTCAGAACCAACTGACCCCAGGGAGCAGGACCCTGAGGTGGTGAGCCCGTGAGGCACCTGCAGGCCTGCTCCCTGGCACAGAGGCCCTGGCAGGTCAGCTGGGAGCTCAGCCATGGTTGAGGTATTATGACCTGGGGGTGCCCGTTTGCCTGTCACTGCGAGCATGTGCGTGCATCTGTCCCCAGCGGTGCGCTGTGGCCGCGTCTAGTCATGTCTTTGGGCCAAGTGGCTTCCTAGCACCAGGGGCCCATGCCCACCTGCATGTGGGCTTGGGAGCCAGCCGGGAATGCTAGCCTGGGCCTGGTCCTCACCGCTGCTGCTGCCCACAGGTGCCCCTGAAGGTGAGCCTGAGTGCTGGCCACTCGTGGGGGCACCTGGTGCCGCTGCAGGAGGCCCCCAGGCCCTCGGACCAGCCCACGTCCTGCTGAGTCTCCAAGCAACCACCCAGCCACCACCAGCCCCCTTGTCAGCACCTACCCGGGTGCGTGCATTTTTTGCCTTCATTTTGTCTGTAGCCCCAGGCAACAGTGGGAGGAGAGAACTAGTTTCCACCAGCCCATTGTGTGGCCTTCCCCAAGGTCAGCACTGGGCGCTTTGTACCGGCTCACAGCTGAGCAGGACGTGGAGAGGGCCACATTCATCCCCTGGGTTGTCCCCTGTAGTAAAAGCCTTATTCAAAGCGGGCCGAGTCTCTGTGCAAATGAATTCTTCCCGTGGATGGGAAACGCCATGCCCACAGCGCTGAGCCCCTCGGCCAGAGCCAGGGCTGAGTGCCTGAAATGGGAGTGGCCTTGCCTGGCCCACAGCAGGCACCCCCAGCCCTTCTCCCACAGAGCCCGGGCGCATTCCTCCAGGTGGACAGCTGCTCAGCACCGAGCCGGTGCCCAAGGAGCTGCCAGCAGGCTGAAGCCCTCCCTGCTGGCCCCCCGAGCTCCCCACAGCCACGGGGCGCCCCTCCTCCCAGGCCACCCGGACAGCAGCAGTGCATAAGGAGAGCACAGCGGGACAGCCATGGGCTCTGTGCTCACAGCTGACTCCCATGTGCCCAGCCAGGCCGTCGGGGCCTCTGGAGTCAACATTCCTGGGCTCCCCAGCCTCCCCACGAACCTCCTGCCGGCTAGTGACCAGTCCCTGGGGGCCAGCCAGCTCCCCCCAACCCTCCTCTCAAAGTGGTTCTCCCAGACTGTGCACCCCAACAGCCTCACGGTGCCCCCCCTTGCACAGTGGGGACACAGAGGCACATTGTACAGGCCCACTTGGGTAGTCCGTGCCACAGGTGGGACTACAGCCCCGCCCGTTCCTGCACCTCTGCTCAGCGGCCTCTTCCTCACAGCCCCTGCAAAGGGACCCCTGGTGGTCCTGCTTCCAGGGCATCCTGGCTCCCCAGGGTCTCCCCTCCCACGTGCTTCCCCGTCTGGATTCTGAGGGTCCCCACGGCACCTGTTGGGGTGGAGGGACATGTTGACGGGCACTCAGATGCAGCCATGGGTCCAAGCGAGAAGCTGCCTCCCGCGTGCACCCGAGCTGCTCAGATAGGCGGTGACTGGGCTTTACACGCCACCTCCTGTGTGGACCCCACTTTGCTTACCGGGCCCAGGCCCGCTTCAGGATAGTGTCACTGTTTTCACGGGGTGCACAAGGATCTGTATGGCCAGGCCTGACCACTGTGTAATAGAACATTCCAGAGTCTGGAGAGCTGGTCCCCTCCATGCCAGCCTCGGGCCTGTGTTGCTTGTCCACGTGCCTGTGTGCATGGGGGTGGCCACGCCTCTGGGGGGCCTGTCTTTATGCGGTCACCTCAGAGGCACGGCCACTGCTGGGCTGCACACCGGCCCCAGGCTGATGTCCAAACACGCCTGGTGCCCCCGCCCAGCGAGGACCAGAGTGTGCTGCCTAAAGAAGCTGGGCCCTCAGGCTTCAAGACCACAGATGCTGGTTTTGACTTGGCTGATCCTAGAGCCTGCCCAAAGCCCTCCTGCCGCGGGAGGCCACCCCTGGGGAGGGGATGAGCCAAGGCTGCTCCTCTACCAAGGGAGGGCCCTACGCTGAGTTATCTGGGGCCGGACAGCACCTCACTGTCCCCAGGAGGGAGGTAGGCCTGACACCTCACCTGAGCCCCTCAGAGCTGAGCTGCTTCTCAGAGGTGCCAAGTGGGCAGGCGGATGCCCAGGCCTGCGGTGGAGACCGGCCAGGGTGGCCAGCAACAGGGACAGCGGCCTCAGCTCCAGAGGTCACCCCAGCACCTGCCCCCATCCCCAAGGAGGAGTCCAGCATCTGCAGAAAAGCAGCATGCCTCAAGAACGCACAGGAGTCCAGTTCCATCAGCTCTGGTTTTATTGAAAAACAGCAGCACTGGGGGCCGTGCGGGCAGACCCACGGCACTGTCCCCCCCCCCCCGCCCCCACTGCTCACACACCCACAGGAAGCCTGGGACCCCCACCTGCCCCTGGCCCTGCAGCCTGTCTCCCTTGCCCCTCCGGACCCTCCCGAGGGCTGTTCTGGCACATCCTGGGGTCTCAGGACAGTTGCCACAATTGTGGGGTCATCAACAGTAAGGAAGTGAACCACAGGAAGTGAACCCAGCCACCATGACATGATCTGGGCTCTGCTCGCCCTAAGACACGGTGTCCGCAGTGGCTGTGGTCAAACAGCCTAACCAAGGTGACTCCGTGTCATCAAATCTGATCTTGGCTGGTCTGGCTGAGCGTCCTCCCCGGAGACCCAGGCAAAGGCTTATCCCGGGTCCCCCCGCTTCACACAGGCCCGTCCAGTGCCATCTGCCAGGGGGGAAGGAGCACTACATTCAAGGTCCACTGGGCCCTGGGGCAGGCCTGGGAGAAGGAAGCACAGCACCAAGCCGGGGCGCCTGTGTCTCAGCGTGGGGCTGAGTGCCAGCCCACGCAGCCTGTAGCAGAAGGTCCCCTCCCTGTCACCGCACACTTACACACATGTGCACACATGTGCAGGTACACACAGGCACAGGCATGCACGTGTATGCACACGCACACACAGGCACGCACACACACAGACACACCCCTTCTTCAAAACGGCTAATTATTGCTGTTACAAAAAAAAAATACATCCAACAATGGCAGGTCGGGCCCCTTCTCCTCCACCCCGGGCCCTGGGCGGCCCCGCTCTCGGCACCAAAGGGCAAACATTCCAGGATCTGCCCCACACCCAGCCCACAACACAAGCCCCGAAAGCCTCAGCCAAAGGCCCACCAGCACAGGAACACTGGCCGTGGCCAAAACAGTCAGGACCCATGCTGCCCACCTGCTGGGAGGGGGGCTGGGCTGTCAGCCGTTCCCTGGACGCAGACAGGTGTGGAGGGTGGCTCCAGAGGGGCTCAGCCCCTGACCTGGCCCCAGCCCAGCGAGGGCCCAGGCTCTAGGCCACATGGGGCCGGCCATGGCAGGCACTCACACTGCGTGACTCCCTGTGGCCCAGAGAGCTTCCCCAGCACTTGCCAGATTCCCAAGGAAGCCATCTGAGGAGCAGCCCCCAGCCTGTCCCCTGGAAAGGCCTTCTCTGAGGAAGGACACACCCAGGGCAGGACGGGGGCTGCCTGAGGACCTCGTGGCCTCAGCCCAGCTGTAGGGCCTCCCAGTTCAAGCCTTCTCCCAGGGCTGCCCCCGCTTCCCTGAGGCAGGCTGGCGCATCTCTCTGTCCCATCCGCCCAAGGGCAGCAGTGGGAAGCCAGGCTGGACGTGGGTATGGGGGAAAGGGGACAGATGTCACCATGAGCCTCCACACGGCTGGCCGCCTCAGCACCGCAGACAACTCAGTGTGGCCACCACCCTCAGGGGCCAGCCTCTCTGAAGACCCCATACCTGGGGGACGCTGGTGGTGCTGGGCCATCCGGAGGGGCTAGAGTTCTCAGCCGTCCTGCATCCCACTGCCCCGAGCTGCCCACTGGGTTTGTGTTCCAGGCTCATCTAACAGAGACAGTCTGGAACACCCCACCTCCTGCTTGCCCATCCAAAAACAGAGGCTTCCAAAAGTCCTGGGAGCCCTGTCTCCTGAACATGGGCGCCACGCCTGGGGGCCGGCTTCCCCGGGGCCTCGGCAGGAGCCACTGAGGGAGGCCCAGGAGGCCAGCAGGGAGGGGGAGGGGGCCCAGGGCCTGACAACGCCAAGAGCTGCCCAGATACACCACTGAGCAGAGCCCCAGGTGGACGCTTCACAGAGGTAGAAGTAACATCAGGATTTCTACAAATGTATAAAATTCCTATCTTGGTGCGTGTTTGTGGAGGAGTTAGTTCCCAGGCTGGAGGGAAGTGGCCAGCCAGGGACAGGCGTTCCCCATGAGTGTGCCCAGCCTCCGGCCCAGGGGAACGAGGGGGGGTCTGCTCCCCCAGTGACCTCAGGGGCTGCCAAGCTGCGCACGGGCCAAGCGAAGGCCCTGTCCCAAGTACGGGGCACAGCCAGCTGGTACCTTTGGCCACCACCGCGGTGGGGCTAGGGAAGACACTGCAGCCCACCCAGCCCACAGATCCTACACGAACAGACAGACGCCAGCAGGACAGGAAAGGGCCACGCGTCTGCCCAGGAGCAAGCCTGGTGACACGCTTTGGCCAACGTCCCCCAGATGCTGGCAGCTCCAGAGCCCCGGCTCTGCCGCAGCCCCAGTGGGCTCCAACGGCCCCCACCCACACGTCCCCACACCAGGGACCCAAGGCTCCAAAGGCACAGGATCAATGGAAGCTGGCAGCATCCCCAAGCTACCACTGACAAGACACAGCCCACCATGCTGGGCCCGCATGGCGCCCACCCGCCCTTCCTGCCCCTCCAGGCCTCAGCCCAGCCACAGCCCCCAACACGCCCCACACCAACTAAGGCCACCCCAAGCCAAAACCAAACCAAACAAAAAGAGGAAAAAGGCACAACTGTTTGTTTTCCATTTTGCTAAAACACTTTACGTCTGTCTGTATAATCCAGATTAACAAAATCTGAGAGCTGCAAGAAAATAGGGTGCCGATTTCTGTACAGTCTACAAAACTCCCATCCCCAAGCAGGGACCGGACGCCACCAGGGAGAAATGTACAGGGGAGAGAGCGGGATCTATACAATGTTCTGCAAATATCTCAATTGCTGACAGCACGAAAGGCCCCTCAGGAAACGGCTTGCTTCGCGCGTTTGCTAGTTTCCGAAGCACCTTTCTAAGAACGTCCCGTCCGTGTCCCCTAGACGGGACCCAGCTCCATGGCCCACCGTGCCTGCCACTCCCCCTCTCCCAGCTCCCGAAATAGAGGGGCCTCGGTGGGCATTTAGGGCCCTCCTGCCACCATGGCCGGGTCCAGGCTTACAAGCTGGACACGTGAGCACTGCCAACGACCCCTTTCCTCCCCCCTGTCCAGGCCACCTCACACCTGACCGCCGTCTCCCTCCTCAGGAGGGAGAGGCTGGGAGCACGGCCAGGCTGCCCCCCTCCCAGCCAAGCTGGACAGCACTCGCCCTCCCAGAGGCAGCAGGGAATGTGCTGCCATCCTCACCTCAGCCCCACAAGTCAAGGCTGGACAGGGGCAGCCCAGGGCCTCCTCACAAACCAGGAATGCTCTTTTGAGGGAAAGAATGTTAAATCAGGGTCTCCCTTCAGATTTCAAAATCTGAAACCCTCCACCCACCCAGCCACCCGCCCCCACAAAACTGGGCCAGAAATAGTGCATATTCTAGACCACACAGGTGCGTGTGTGTGTGCGTGTGTGTGTGTTAGGTATAAACTACCATTTTGTCCCAAGAATTAAAGTCATGCAGAGTGCTATTCTGTCTAAATAACTTATTAAAAAATAGGTCGGTTTCAGGCTGGGAGAAGCTGTGGGCTCAGTGGTGTTGGCAGCGGCCTGGCTTAGTAAGATTCACAGGGCACAGCCCATCAGCCGTGAGGCAGAGCGGTCCTCGGGGAGGTCTGGGAAAGGCCACTGTAACCTAGCTGGCCCTGGGGAGAGGCGACTGCGTGACTGCCTCCCCACCCTGCTCTCCTGAAGGACCCTGACCAGGCTGTGCAACAGGTTGCTACGGGAACCACACCTGGGTGACGATGCCAATCAGCAAAGCCGGGGCAGGGGAGGGGCAGGGACCGAAAGGAAAGAAATGGGACTCGGTGTCAAAGCAAAGCTGGGCCGGGGGGGGGGAGGGCAGCGAGGGGTGGTGAGAGGCAGGTGAGCCCTCCCGAGAGCAGGTGGGCTGCCGTGGCTAGCTGGCAGGTCGGGCAGGGGGCGCTCACCTGTCTAGGCCCAGTCTGAGCAGGGCAGCGGGGCAGGAGGCCGTGGGCATGCGGCAGCCAGGCCATGTCCTCAGCATGCACAGAGCAAAGCGGGGCCCGTGGCCAGCTCAGTGCCCCACGGGGCGGTGGCCGGCCAGCCCAGCAGGCCACGCCTCCCGGGGCCTGGCTACCAAGCCCCAGCCTGGCTGGCGGCCAGGGGCCCGCCGGGGCAGGGGCCGCGCCGCAGAGGCTCTGTGCTCGGTGGGCCGGGCTGAGCAGGCACGTGGGCACGCGGCGGTCCATGCTGTCGCTCCTCAGGACGCGGCCCCGGCAGGCTGGGGAGGCGGGGGGCCGTGGCTGCAAACAACCAAGCCCCAAAGTGTCACAGATGAGCAACAGCCCCACAGCCCCTGGAGGACCAGCCAGAGAACCGCGTGATGGTGGAAAGGAAAAATCCAACGCAAACGCCAAGGTGAGCGTCTGAAAGCGGGCCCGGGCGGTGGGCAGGCGGGCACAGGCGGCCGGGGCGGCGGGCGGGCGGGCGGCGGTCACTCCTCGCGCAGCTGCAGGCGGTAGCGGTGGTAGCGGACCTGGAAGAAGAGGCGCTCGGCCAGCGACAGGGTCATGCCGGGCAGCACGTAGTGGTCACTGGAGCCCATGTGTCTGAAGCCCAGCGACTCGTAGAGCTTGTGGGCGGCCACCTTGACGGCTGTCGTGCCCAGCACCACCGCAGAGTAGTTGTGCACCAGAGCGAACTCCAGCACCTTGCGGCCCAGCGCCTTGGCGATGCCCTTGCCACGGAAACGCGAGTCCACGGACATGCGCAGCAGCTCCACCGTGTTGTCTGCCTCGTGGGCCCGCGCCGCCACGATGCCCACCACGTTGCCATCCAGCACGGCCACCCAGAAGCAGGAGCCTGCAGGGACAGGGCAATCAGAGCCGCAGCCTGACGCAGCCACCCCTCTAGGGCCCTCGGAGCAGAAAGAGCCGGGCCCAACCTGTCTGCCGCCCACGGCCGCCCCTGCCCTGGGCCTGAGGCTGGGCCGACAAGAGTTCTGGGGCCACACTCCCTCCCCCAGGGACCAAGAGCTGGGCAGGCCTCAGCCAAACAGACCCCTCCACTGCCCAGCTACCCCCTGAACTAATGCCTGGATGGCCGTGGACGGCCACGGAGAGGCCGCAAGTGCAGCCGACCTGCCTGGGCTCCCAGCCACTTGGGGCCCCCACCACACTTATCCCCGTGTAGCCACGCCAGGGAGCTGGAGAGAGACAAGTGCCCTGAGGGGACCTCCGGAAGCACCCCTACAATGGGGACTTTGGCGGGTCTGGGCGGACAGGCCAGGACAGCAGGGCCCCTCTGGGAGCCATGCCCCTGGGGCCTTAGGAGGGCCTGTGGCCTCCACTCTCCTAGGTCAGGAGCTGCTGAGCTTGGGGGCCCCACGGCCTGCGTGATCAGGACACAGAAGCAGGCCCTTGGCAGGTTTGGGGGACAGTCCAAGTGGACAATCAGGACGGATGGGCACCAATGCACGCCTCCCACTGACCCTGGCCTCTCTTGGGCAGGAGCCCAGTGGCCAGGCCAGCCATCCCCGCCCATGGCCTGGACCAATCACAGCCCCATGCAGGGCAGGAAAAGGGAGAGGAGGGCCAAAGGGGGGGTCAGGAGAGAAGCAAGGAGAGAGAGAATGAACATGGGAGGGGAGGCCTGCAGGGCAGGAGAGCCTGGTCACCTCTGCTGACCACCGGCCCAGAGGCCCCAGGGGGCAGGGGCTGGCCAACAGGGGTGCCCGCTCTGAGGAGCCCCACCTGCACGCGCCCTGCCCATGGCCACTCCAGCCCCCGTGGCCGTGTCTGCCACCAGCACCACCCCCTGCCACCTTCTCTCCTTCAGTGGCCAAACTCTCCCCCGTAAAGGTTCTGCACCTGACCTTGCCCAGAGATCTCACGCCTCCGCCCAACCTCCAAGGGTCCCCCACTGTCTTGTCTGCTGGCAGGTCCCCCATCAGCTCAGCAAGACGGGCTCCTGTCTCATTCACCGCCGTACCCTGAGACCTAGCATGCAGCCGAGCTCAGCAATGGCTGAGGGCCTGCTGCCCCGAGGGACTGCCCCACTAGCTGGCCTGCCCACCATCCAGGGCTTCTGGCTCCCCCCACACAGCCAGGCCAGACCAACTCTTCCCATTCCCTGAGCAGCATGGCTCCATCAGCTGTGGTCCAGCCTCCCTGCCCCAGTGGCACCTTCCTGCAACCTACCAAACGCCTCAGGACAGCAAGCAGGACCCCTCCCCCCATTCGCACCCAGGGAGACTGCAGCCCAGAAAGAGCAGGGTCCTCGTGCCACCCCGGGCTCCCAACCTGAGCCCCCTCCTGCTCCTGCAGCCTGGACCTGGGCGCCAGCTAGGCGGGTCTCACACTTGCGCTCCCTCCCGTCCCGGGCAACTCCATGGAGGCCGATGAAAAGCTGAGCTCGAGCTGAGGAAAGGGTCAAGGAGAACCCAAGGTGCCAAAGGCTGGCCAGCTGCAGGGGTGGGGATGGGGGTGGAGGCAGGGCAGCACAGGGTGGGCCGGCTCGGGGGGGCACCCTTGTGCTGGGATGCCTTGCCTCTCTTATCCCCTGTTGCCCTTCCCTGGCCCTCACCAGGCTCCTCTCTGCCCTCACCAACTCTTGGGGCCCACACTGTCCCGTCTCCTCAGCCTGGGAACCCTCCCGCACCTGGGAGACCCTCACACCCCAGAGGGCAGAGACAAAGGCCCCCTTCTCTGGCCCTGGACAGGAGGAAAACCATGTGGTCCTGCCTCCTAGGACCTAGCCTGCCTCTGGGTCAGCCTGGAGGACCAGAACAGCCCCCAGGGAGCTGCAGGCCCCTCCAGACCAGACCCCGTCCCTCCTCGTACAGAAGGCCAGGGGGCTGGGGAGAGACCCTCTGCCTCACTAAATGGCCCAGAGACCAGAAATGGAGGCCAAGACTCAACACCCTGCTCTTCCGGGGCTCCCAGGCCTCGAAGACTCCCACCCAGAACCCTCTCCCCACCAGGAGACCCTCTGCCCCTGCCACACCAGGTCCCTGGCACTCCCGGCCAGCCTGAGACCAAGCAAAGCACAGCAGACCCCCAGCCCCTCAGCAAACACCAGGGAAAGGGCATCGTGCAGGCTGCACGGAGAGCGGAGCCAGGGCACCGGGGCCCAGGGCTAGCTCAGGACGCTCAGCACCCTGCCCTCACGGGGTGCAGGACAGAGGCCCAGGGTCTGTGTGGACACTCGGGGGCCGTGCTTCAGCACCAGGGGCCCAGCTCTGCCGCCCTCAGCCCCTGCCGGCCTGCTGCACTCCCAACCCCTGGCCAGAGCCCTCCGTGACTCTGAAGGCTTGGTCATGGGGGCGAAGCAGCCCGGGCCCACCTAGGCGTGGCCGTCCCCCTGGGGCCTGTCTGTCCTGAGGTGCTTGGGGTATGGGTGGCCCTGCCAGCAGTAGGGGCTGTGAGAGCGTGCGAGGAGCAAAGGGAGGGGGGAGGAAGAGGTTGGAGCCGCAGACTCACCGGGGGGCTTCATGTAGTACTGCTCGATGTCCGCCATGTCCGTGTGCAGAGCGCAGTCCAGGTAGGCGAGGACCACCTTCCGGCTGTAGTAGTAACGCAGGCCCAGCAGCCCGGCCAGCACCAGGCACGTCAGCATCAGCGAGCGGGTCAGGGCGAAACACAGCACTGCGAGGAGAGGTGGGCCTGGTGAGCAGCGGCCGAGCAGAGCCCCTGGGACACCCGCCAGGTGCACAAGGGCCCCAGCAGGCTGGGAGACCCCCCACCAGCTCCCTGCTAAATAAGCCAGTCGGGCACACGCGCAGAGGAGAGACCACGCCAAATGTGTCACGACTGTTTTCCCTGGAGGAGCGGTGGGTCAGCCTACCTGCTCCTTCCACTTTTTCCCCGTTACCAAACTTCCTACCATAAGGACATGCAGCTTGGTAGCCTGACATCACAGGATTTCTAACTGTTCTGAGCACAGCAGTGGCCTCTGGGCAGGCCGCCCTCAATGGCTGGCAGCAACAGCGCCAGGCAGGGTTCCTTGGCCGGGGGGGGGGGGGGGGGGGGGGCATGCCAACCACCCATGTGGCCCCGCAGCTGTGGAAGGGGCTTCGAATACACCTCTGCCACTCTAGCAAGGTAGGAAGCTACGCAGCTGCTCGACCAGGCCCCTGCAGGCTGCCTCACCCTTGCAAAAGTGGGGAGTGGAAGGGGGCATCTTCCAGCAGAGGGCCCCAGGACCACCTTCTTCCCAGGGCCAGCCCCGGGGGTTATGAGGAGGGGGTGAGGGAAGCCCGAGATTGCTTCCAGATTCGTCCAAGCTGCCGGGAGGCAGACAAGCCTGCAGTGAAAGTCACTTTTGCTGCATGACCTTGGGAGAGTAACAACCCCCAGCCTCAAGCTCCTCATCTGTGAAATGGGGACAACCACCCTCCCGAAGCTTCAGGGGAAAGGCCTCAAAGCCCCTAGGGGTTTCTGATGCCCCCCTTCATCCCCTCACTCTGCTTCCTCGGTGCTCGCCCTCCTCCCCCCCACCCCGCACTCCGGGGAGCTGGCTGTCTTCCCCTCATAAATTAGCACTTGGAGCCGCTGAGGCAGCCTCCCCCGCCCCGCGGATTATATATAGTTACACGCGCCCGGCGCAGAGCCTCAGCAGCGGGCGCTACCTGCCGTCACCCCGCCCCCACCCGGGACGACCAGGGAAGGGACCGGAGAGGCGGGGCCGCACAGAAGGGGGATGCAGGTGGAGACCCCGGCCCTCTCCCCTGCCCGCAGCCCCCCACCCGCCGCCGGCGCTCGTTCCCACGCCCCTGCCAGGCGCGCCTTGGCCAGGAGCCCGGACGCCACCGCCGGTGGCCACCTCGCCCCAGGCCGCCGCAGAAAGCCGGTGGCGTGCGGGTGCGCGTCCGTGCGCGAGCGAGGGGGCCCGAGGGGGCCCAAGGGGGCGCGAGGGGGCGCGAGGGGTCCGCTTCCCTCCCGGGCTGAGTCCTGGGCAGGGACAGAGCGCGGCCGGGGCCCGGGGCCCGAGGTAGGGGCGAGCGGGGCTGAGGGCGTCCTGCGCGTCTGTCCCCGGAGGGGCCGGGCGGGCGCGGACTGCGGCAGGCGGAGCGCGGCGGGGTCCCCCGCGCACTGACCGGCCAGCAGGGCGTAGAGCAGCTGCGTGCGCGGGTGCTGCCGCAGGCCGCGGAAGGCCGTGTTGGGGATGCGCTCCATGATGCCGTCGTAGAAGATGCGGCGCGCCGCCTCCTGCTCGGCAGCGCGGAACTCGCGGATGTACACGCCGCGCCCCCCCGGCGGTCCCGCGCCCCCCGCGCCGCCGCGGGGTTGGGGGCCGGGCGGGGGCGCGGCGGGCGCGGCGGCCGGCCCGGGCGCGGCGGGCAGCGGGGGCCACATGGCGCCGGCGGCGGCGAGCAGCGCGTCCTTCTTGGCCCCCGGCAGCGCCTCATGGTCCTCGGCGGCCACGATCTTCGTCTCGCAGACCATGTCGGGAGGCCCACAATGCATGCACCCGGCCGGGCGGCGCAGCGCGGGGACGCGGGCCGGGCTGCGGGCGGGCACAGCCCGGGCCCAGGGCAAGGGCGCGGCGCCCTCGGACCCGCGGCGGCGGCGGCAGCGGCGGCAACGGCGGCGGCGGCGGCGGCGGCTCAGGGGCGCGGGGCGGAGGCGGCGGGCGGCCGGGGCGCGCGCAGGGAGCTGCGCCGCATTTTGGAGAAGTATTTATAATGCAGCGGCGCCGGTGCAGTCGCGGCGCCTGGGGTCCCGCAGGGTCCTAGCGTCCACTGCATTGGCTGCCGAGGGTCACCATGTGATCTCGGGGGTGGGAGCAGACACCGCCTCCGCGCCCGCCCGATGGCACACTTGGGCGCTGCGCGGCGGCCGGGTGCGGGCGGCCAGCGGGAGTGCGCCTGGGCTGGGGTGGCGCGGGCAGCCCGGGGTACGACGGAGCGGCCGAGCCCCGCGAGGTGGCCGGGGACGAGCGAGCGCGCGACCCGGGTTCCCGGCCCGGAGGGAGCGCCCCGTGGGGGCTCCGGGCAGGGCGCCTCCCGCCCGGCCCTTGCACCTCCGCGCCTCCACCCCTCTACGCGGGCCCGGGAGCGCCCGGTCCCGGGCCTGGGCCGCTGGAGTCCGCGGCGCCGCGTCCTCCTCCTCTTCGGCCGCCGGGCGCAGTCACCGAACCATCTCCATCTCCATCTCCCGCCCCTTTGTCTGAATGCGACGCCCGGCCAGGGCCCCGGGGAGGGGCGCCGCGGCTTCCCCGGCCTGGCGCCCCTGGGAACCTGCGCCCGGGGCCACACGGGCTGGACGCGCGGGTACGCGGTCGGAGCGGGATCTAATGCCCAGATCGCCCGCAGCCCCCCGCGTCCGGGCGCAGCACAGCAACCCTCCGCTCCGACACCGAATTCCCGCAGCGGGCACGGGGGGCGCTGGGCTGGTCGGACCCCTCCCGGCTCGGCCCCCCGCCCTCCTCGGCCCGCGCATGCGCTCCACGATCTCGGTGCAGGTGCGGGGGGGGGGGTGCTCTTGCCGAGCCTTGCGGGTCCCTGCGAGCCCTATCTGCCTGTCGACGCTGCGGGCCGGGGGCGGGGTGTGAGGGTGAGGGTGGGGGACAGGTAATCTCAGATCCCTCCCCTAACACTTTATGAACCCAGCCCCCTGCAGCTATGCACCCCTTCCCCGCGTCGCCCCGCAACGCGCCGCATTCCCCGCGGTGGCCCCGCAGGGCAGCCTGGAGCCGAGTTCACCACACCCGCATGGTTGGAGTCGCGACCTAGGGGACCAGGTCTAAGGATCCTCAGCCTGCCTGGGGCCCAGCCAGGCGGCTACCATCACCTAGAGGCTAGGAAGGGGACGACCCCTCGCCAGCGTCCCGCCAAGGGACCCGGGTAGAGTAGGGGGGACCCCGGACCCAGGAGCTGAACTGGTCCACAGCCAGGATCGCCAGCGCAAGGACCATGGTGGAAGGGGGCAGCCAAATTGGGAAGTCACCCCACACTCTATTTCCCAGATGCCTGGGTTTATCTGGGGCCTGGCTGTCATCTTCCAAGACAAGAAAGTGAAACCGTGGAGAATCTCAAAGGAGCACACAGGTCATTCAGAAATCACTCCATGTGCTGTCTGAACGCTGCCGAGAGCCCAACCAGCCACAGTGGACCAGGCTGCAGCGTGTCCTGAGGTTGACCAGGTGGAGGGCAGACGTGTCCTGGCAAAGCCAACAGCAAGCAGGGGATCCAGGCAGGAAAAACAAGGAATGCAGAGGGGTGGCTCATGTGCCTAGAGGAGTCAAGGGGCTTCAGAGGAAGGGGAGATAGGGCTTTGGATGTGGGCCTTGAGCACCAGATTGGGGATTTGGGAAACATTCTGTTGTTCTGTGATGGGGGCCAGAAGGGAGGACCAGGTGGAGGATCCAGGGATCTCTGACCCCAGACTTGGTGCAAAGAGGCTCCTCCGTGCAGAGTGGCCCAGCCCTTAGAGGGCCACAGCCTCTGCTGGCTACTACCCAACCCACCCACCCTCCTCTGGCCCCCAAAGTCAAGCCCACAGGTGGAGGGAAGGACCTGTGTTTCCACTCAGCCTGACTTTGGTAGGCCCTGCATCTGCAGAGGTCCCTTCCTCCAGGTGGCCTGACCTCACCTTCAGCCCCAAGTCTTGAACCCCCTGCCTCCCAAGATAGCTTGGCTAGCCTAGCACTGCAGCATCCTGGTCTAGAGGGCCCTGGAGAGTGCCAGGAGGAAGTGGGGAGGATACAGCCAGACTCAGCTTGGAAGGGACAGAGCTGGACACCAGGGACAGCCACCTGGAAGATGTTGGAGACCTCAGGGCCTGGGCTTTAGCGATCCGAGTGGGGGTGGCCTTAAAGGGAAGGGAGGTCTGCCCAGGCAGCAGGGTCCCAGGCCCGCCACTGAGCCTGTTCCCTCCCCAGTGACGTGAAGCCCCCCCACCGCACCCTGCGCCTTCTGCCTGCATCAAGAACCCATCTCACAGACAAGGAAATCGAGGCTGGGTGGGTCCGTTCTCCGGGTCCGTTCTCCCATGCACTCCTCTGGTTTCTGCTGCTCGGAGTCCCCTCTGCACCCACACCCTAGTCGCCTGGGCAGCCCCAACCACCTGCAATTCCACCCTGCACCCCTGCAGTCCCGGAGTCACGGTCGAAGCTAGACCCCGGCCCACAAAAGGGGGGCGCGCGTGCAGGCCAGGACCCCTCCCAGACTCCAGAGGTAGAGTAGGGTGGGTGCCCTGGGCCTCCCCTGTTCCATGCTAGGAGGGGGCGCCAAACACAGGACGGTGCATTAGCAGAAAAAACCCCTCACCCCAAGTGAAGAAGGGACCCTGGGGCCCAACCTGGAGCAGACCCACTGGGTCTCCTCCAAGGACACCCTGAGGGCCAGCCTGTCCCTGCCGGGGGTGGGGGGGGGAACCTGGGGACTGAGACCTAAACTTCACCAGCGGTCAGAGGTACAGGGGGGCCTGGGAAGCAACAGAGATGAGTGGGAGCGCGGAAGGCCAAGGGGTCTCCAGAGAAGTGAACCAAAAGACCAAGGGATGGGAAGACAAAAGAAAATCAGAGCAGATGGGAGGCCCAGTGTGCAACTGACAGTAGCTGCCCAAAGAGAAAAGAGGAGGGAACAACCATAATATAATAGTGATTATTATTATTTCCCCCAGCTAAGGGACCGAGACTTCTGATTAAAGCCTGTCCAGCACTTTGAGTGAACCTTCAGTCCCGAGAGCGTCCTGGGGGTGGGAGGGAAAAGCTCCTGACAGGCACCCAAACTGCTCAACCTCCTCACCCAGAGTCCATGACCCAGCAGCCATCCCTCCCCTCTACACAGGCTCAGTGAGTGCCCACCCTCTATCGGGCCCTGAAAAGAACAAAGCCCAGTCCTCCTGAGGCTTTCCAATCCAGCAGGGGAGGGTCGGAAATAAATAAAAGAGATCAAAGCTCTAGTATCCCTTGGGGACAAACAAACAAACAAAAAGCAAGGTAGGATAAGGAACTAAAGAGTGAGGTGGGTCATGGAGGAGGCCAAGTGCATAACTCCACGGAGAGGCCACAGCCTGTGCAAAGGCCCGGAGGTAGGAGGGGCTATGAATTGAACGTGCCGCAAAAGATATTCTCAGACAGGCCAGCTCAGAGAGTTTACTTACCACAATGTTTTCTAGGAAGATGCTTGAAGACATGCAACATGGAGGGGCTGGCAAGAGGTCTAGGAAACAGTGACTCCAGACCAAAAGAGTGAAAGGTAGGCAATGGGCAGCAGGAGTACCCAGCTGCCTGGGAGCAGGAGGTCCAGAGCCTGGCAGGGGGCCTAGAGGTGACTTGAGGTTAAGGATGTGATAAAGGCAGACAGTGTGGGAACATTAAGGCAAACATCAAGTCCAGAAAAAATTAAAGCTGTCCTAAAGATAATGTGTTCCCAATTCACTGCTTAGCCTAGAATCATATTTACATATATAGTCGTGGCAGATGCTCTTGATTGAATCTGCCTACAGATGAGCAGGAAAGCGGTGTCATGGCTCTAGGACAGAGCCTGAATGCTGTCAGCCTTGACCACTCGCAAGGCTAAACTCCTTGCAAGAACTGTCTGTGCCGACTCTGCCCACCTCTTCTCCTCCCGTGAAACCCCCATTCAGGCCTTCCCCACCCACAATTAACCCTGTTCTTATCAAGGTCAACAATGACCAGTGCTGCCAAATCTAGTGGTCCAGGCTTGGCCCTTCTTGACCTCAGCAGCATGTGACATGACAACCCCTCCTTTCTAACCAAAGCCCTCACCTGTGTCAGCTGTCTTCATGACTCTCGGCTGCCCCCTCTCCTCTGGGGACCCCTCCTCTCTGCCCTCTTAGTGCTCACCTCTGCTCTGTCCACACCCAAGCCACAAGGGTCCCAGCCAGCCCTTGTGTTCCTAACTCTCTCTCTCCGTCCCCTTTTCCACACATATCTGTCCACTTGCTTTCCCCTGCTCAGGGGTCTAGGGCACACCTCAAGACTGGCTCCTCCACCGCGACTCCAGGCCCTGTCTGGGGAGCTTGTGCTCCTACTTCCTCCCAAAGAGTACTCCTATGAGAGGCTTTCTGAGACCGTCCCTATCTTTCATAGTAATAGAAACCACAATTTGTGCCGGGGCTCGTGGCTGCCCACAACATACAGGGTGCCCAGTTAAGATTAAATTTTGGGTAAACGAATCACTTTTAGTATAAATATGTCCTAAATACTGCATGGGACATACGTAATACTAGCGAGTACTTACACTAGAAGTACTTGTACTTTTTATACTGAACAGTATTCATTGGTCCTAGATCTGTTTTTGCTAAATCGGAGAACCCAAGCAGAGAACGCGGTCCATCCCCACCTCCCCGGCAGCCAGGAATGGCCACGTGACTGAAGCCAACCAATGGAACATCAGCATCGTCGGGGCGGGGCCCCGGAGGGAAGACACCTGCCTCCGTCCGCCCTCCGCTCCTTTCTGGGGCCCCAAGACTGGAGGATTCTGATCCCTGCCACCGAGTACCCCGCGCATTTCCAGAACTGAGGGCTGGTCTGAGCTTCAGCACTCCCTCGTCTCTCCCTGGCCTGCTTTAGAGTTCACAGGCATCACCACCACCAGACATCTAGCTCAACCTCCCAGCACGACCAAGGTAGGACTCTGTGTGGTCCAGACAACGTGGATCGGCAGCAGCATGCCAGGCCCTTCCAGGCAGAAAAGCACTGACAGGACAGGTCCTGGGGTGGGAGCAAGGGCAGGGCAGGTGCTGTGGGGCTGAGGCCTGGAGGAAGGCTCTGAGAAAACGTGTGCACACGCACGGTGACACGGACAGGCTGGGGGTGGGGACTTGTGGGCTAAAGAGGGGCGATCCTCCCCTGTCTGGCAGGAGCGCCGTGGCGCCCTTGGGCAGCCACCACTAGGGAACTAACACCCCAGAAAGGCCAAGTGTCCCACAGCGGTCACTTCCAACCATGGCATTGCTTGGTTGGATACTTGATACTACAAAACATCGACGGAATGAATGGAGGGACAGAGGGACGGAGGGAGGGTCACCTGCTTCCTCCAGAGGGCTCCTGCCTGGCGCTATGCACACACCTGTGGATGAGTAAGGGCCCGTTACCCACAGGCATAACACTTGTATTCAGACCCAGATTCTTATTCCCTGGTGCCCAGGGGCTGGGCTGGGGCTGTAGGAGGAGCCCGGCAGGCTGGGTGGAGGCTGTACGGACCATGCCAGCCCTCCCCGTGCCCCGAGGAGCCTTCTCTGGCTGCCGGCTCCTCCTGCCTGTCCCGACAGCTACCGCGGGCTAGGCTATGCGGGGGCCCACTGGGGGGCCTGCGGGGAGCTCCCAGGACAGCCATCCCCAGCGCAGTGCAGAGGATCCCGGGGGGGCTCGGCACAGGGACAGCTGTTCCGGGGACGAGGCCAGCTTCTACACTCCCCTGGCCTCAGAGGGCAGGCAGGCAAGTGAGGTGTCTGAAGGCTGACTTGCAGTGGCCACAAAGTGCCTGTGGGTATAGGTCCACACGTGGGGCGAGACACGCGTATCTGCTCAGCACAGGCCCTGGTGTGGCCCACATGGAACCGCTGGGGAAACTAAGTCCCACACCAGGGACCACTGGGGGCGACGCAGGTGGGCTCTGGTGGCCAGAACAGGGAGACAGGACACAGTGTGCTGGGCCGGGTGTTTATTGATGAGGAACAGCGGTGTCTGAGGATCCTCAGCGCCCGGCAGGCCAGCAGGCACACAGGGCCCGGCGCTCGGCCTGCAGCAGGAGGGTCTCCGTCTGCAAAGCAACAAGGGGCAGTGAGGGCGGGGCGCCGGGCCAGCGCTCCGCCCACCAGCTCCCGAGGGCAGGCCATCTCCGGGTGCTACCAGCAGTACCCTCTCCGCCTGCTCCTGAGACCTCGGAGCCCCCAAACACACTGAGTGTCAGACCCTCTCCTACCCTGTGGGCCTCCACCCCTTCCCACACTCTTCTTCTAGACCCTCCGCGGTTTCTGCCAGCACAGCTGTCCCGTCTGGGACCCTGCACATGCTCATTCCAGGCCTGGACAGCTTCAACCCGTATGCTGCCTCTCAGGGTCTCCCCCAACGCCATGTTGGGCTGGGGCTGCTCTTCTCAGGAGCCCAGCCCCAGACTCAGTGAGATTCAGATCCTGGAGGCACTCTAGGCCTCCATCTGGGCCCTGCGGAGCTGGCCAGAAAAGGGAACCAGGGTGGGGTCTCCCCTTCTTTCCACTTCTGGAGATTCTCCCCCATTCCCAAACTCTGTCCTAAGTGAAAACTCCCTTGGCTGAGGCACAGTGAGGACGCAGGAGAGGGTGGGAGGGCTCAGTGTTCCTCCCAGACTTGGGCGTTGACCCTGCACCTAGCACGCTGTGCCTAACACCCATCCCTCCCCAGGTGAGGCTGGGGGGTGTGCAGCCTCCCAGACCGCCCTGCCCAAGCTGCCCTTTCTTGCCCAGGCCTCCCCCCACAGCCGTTTCTGACCCAGGGAAAGTGAACCCTCTTTCCCCTGCCCGCTGGACCTCACTGCCCCATGGCGGGGCGGGGTGCTGAACTGAGACTGGAGGTTCTTCCTCAGGTCCTGGGTGTGGCTCACAGAGAAAAAGGCCTAATGAGGCCTTAGGGAAGGGGGCACCCTCCCTCACCGGGTCTGGAAACGCTCATGGGTGAGACCTGCGCCCACAATGCCCCTCAGAACACTGGAGCCGAGAGCAGGAGGATCACCGGTGGTGCCACAGGTTGGGTCCTTGCCCCGCTCCCCCCCAGACAGCTGCCGCCCGGCCAGAGGAGCTCACCCGCGAGTCCAGGCTGTAGGCCGTCTTCCGAAGGTCCTGCAGGGCGCGCTGCATGAACTCGAACGCGTGGCAGTCCACGCACGGACGGCCTGCGGGAGTGCGCATCAGCGCGGAGGGAACGTCACCCTAGTCCCGTACCCCCCCCAGCACCTCCCACCGAAGGGGGGGGCCGGGGGCCCGACCGCGGAAGGGGCGCGAGGTAGGTGCTGGGAACAATGGGGAGGAACCGTGCTCTCGCGACGCCCCGGTGGCGTCAGGGCCCCGTGGGGACCCCTCCACGACGCACGTACTTTGCGCGGGGACGGCGCTCCCGGCGGCGGGCTCGGCGCGGGCCTGGAAACCCAGCAGCGCCACGCTCAGCAGCAGCAGCCACGGCGGCAGCGACCTCGGGAGCCTGCACCGGAGCGGGGGGGGCCATGGCCGAGCGCAGGGAGCCGGGGCCGCCCTGCAGCGAGCCGCGGGGGTCAGCGACGCCCTCACCGGGGTTCACGGACCCCCTCCACTCCGCCCTCACGCCCCAGGCCCTCGAACCCCTCGCACCCCGCCCTCACCGGAGTTCACGGACCCCCCACCCCGCCCTCACCCCCCCAGGCCCGTAAACCCCTCGCCCTCAAACTCCCCCGGGCTCGCGAACCTCTCCTACCCCGCCCTCACCCCCCTCCCCCGGGCATGTAAACCCCTCGCACCCTGCCCTCACCCCCACCCCGGGCTCGCGAACCCCTCCCACCCCGCCCTCACCGGGATTCACGGACACCCCCACCCCGCCCTCACCCCCCGGGGCCGCGAACCCCTCGAACCCCGCCCTCACCGAGGTTCACGGACCCCCCCACCCCGCCCTCACCGAGGTTCACGGACCCCCCCCCACCCCGCCCTCATCCCCCCGGGCCCGCGAACCCCTCGCAACTTGCCCTCACCTCCGGGGCTCGCGAACCCCTCCCACCCCGCCCTCACCGAGATTCACGGACCCCCCCCACCCCGCCCTCATCCCCCCGGGCCCGCGAACCCCTCGCACCCCGCCCTCACCGCGGTTCACCGACCCCACTCACCGTCCTCACCCCCCTGGGCCCGCGAACCCCTCGCACCCCGCCCACCCCGGACCCCTGAACCCCTCCCACCCCGCCCTCATCCCCCAGGCCCGCGAAATCCTCGCAGCCCGCCGACCCCGGGCCCCCGAACCCATCCCACCGCGGCTCAAGGACCCTCCCACCCCGCCCTCACCCCGGTTCAGCAGCACCCCCTACCCCGCCCCATCCCAGGCCCGCGAACCCCTCCCATCCTGCCCTCACCGGGGTTCACAGACCCCCTACTTCGCCCTCATCCCAGTTCAGGGACCCCCCCGCACCCGTGCACCCCGAGCCCACAACCCGCCCCCCCAGGCCCGCGAACGCCCCACCCCGCCCTCACCGCGGTTCAGGGACCCCGCGACAGCAGCGCCGGCGACTCGGGAAGACGTGCTGCGTCGGGCGCGCACCGCGCATGCGCTCCGACCGGACCCCGCCCGGGTCCCCCATCCGCCGTCGTTGTCATGGGAACCCCAGACTGCTCGAATCACCAGTTTAAAGGGACCGAGGAAGCTCCGAGGCTCCGAGTGCTCAGCTCTGGCGGGGGCTGCACCTACACCCCCACCAGGCTCACAGTTGTTGGATTCCGGAGGGCTGCCGGGAGGAGGCGGCGTCCAGAGCCACTGCGGACGGGAGCGAAACTGAGGAAGCGGGAAATCTGCTGTTAAGAGTCCAGCAATACGGAGTATCGGGGTGTCCCTGGGGCCGATCCTGAGGGAGGGGCTCTATGCACGCCAGGGCCTGGGGAGGCTCCCCGCCGGCCAGCAGGGTCCGGTCTGGTCGGATTGCCCCGGGGAGATCAGGGCCAGGAGCGAGCCAGACTGTGGGGCCGTGGGGAATCCACCCTGTGGTCTTCACTCCCGCGCGGCCTAGCCCCTGACCCTCCGGCCGGCCGGGGTCCTCCTTTACACCTCTCGGAGCGTGGACACCTGTTTGCCACTCCCCCTTCGGCCCCATTTCTCCCAGCCTTGAGGTCCTACCGCCTTCCCCGGCTGTGTGACCTCGGAGGGGTCACTTGGCTTCTCTGTGACCTTTTCTCCCTCGTGAATGCTCAGGGCTGTTGGAAGCAAAGAGCCTCGCGTGCCCCCCCCCGCGAGGCGCGCGGGTTTCAGGTTCCTGCCGGGCCCACGCGTGCGGGGTACACCCGCCCCTCTGGAAGGGACGCGCTCCACTTGGCGTCGACTGGGTACCCGCAAAGCCCAGCAGCTCCGGGGGAAGGCGCCCCAGGCCCACATCCCGGCCGCGTGCGTGCGGGAGACCCCAGCAGCCCGCGCTGTGCGGGGCAGCGCCGCGCCGCTACGTCTCCGCCCCCTGCGCCCGGCCTCTGGTCGGCTGTGGTCCCCGCCGGCCGCAGGCTTCCCGACCCAGGGGAGGGGCGGTGCTCGTGACCGCCACTCTCTCCTCTTCCGGGTCGGGCGCGCTCCCGGGGGGCCTGGGCGGGGGAGACTATGGGCCGCGATCCCGGACGTGCGCATTTCCGCGCTCTTCCTCGCCTCGAGCCCCGACGGCGGAGCCCAGCGCTGCAGCCTTGAGGGGCCCCTGGGGCTGAAGACGCCATTCGGCCTCGTCTTTTTTCTGCCTCTCCGTCTCACACTTGTGACCTGCGCCGGTCACCCTCTCCGCGTGCCGGTTACGCTCTCTGCGCGCCGGCACACAGCCACGTCCACGCGCGGAGGGGGACCCAGCCTACCCAGAAGCAAGGCGCCGGTAGACCTCAGGTAGCGGTGCTCTGGAAGCACGCTCTTCCCGGCCCCGCTGCAGGCTTGTCCAGCGCGTCCTGCTCAGTAGGGAGGGGTTGCTGGTGCGCTGCGTCCCCGGGGTCCCGATGGCACCGCGGATCCATCATCGCGTGCGTACTCCCGCTTCCCCGGCACCCTGGGATCCTCTTCTTCCGGTTCATTTCAGCCCACGGTCCAGCCTGACCTTCGAGCCGAACACACTCTCGACCTCCTGCGGCGACCGCGCGCGCCTACCCAGGGGACCGAGCGGCCGCCAGGGGCCAAGGGATGTCGGGGGCGGGACCAGGGGCGGCCGACGGAGCTGCCCGGGTCTTGAGTGCGGGTGCCGCGGAGCTCGCTTTCTCTCCATCCCCCCCAGCGCTGGGGTCCCCTCCCCAGGGCACCGGCTTTCGCCTCTCAGTTGGAACCTTCTCTTCAGCGAACAGGTTGTGATTTATTTTTCTTTTTTGGAACTCAGGACCCCGAGTTCAAGACCTGAGCGGAGATCAAGAGTCAGCCGCTTTACCCACTGAGCCACCAAGGCGCTCCCGTGATTTTTTTTTTTATACCCGAGGGAAACAAACCTCGAGAGTCCCTAGCCCCACCCCGCCTCGGCTGCACCTCTCCCCGCGGTCTACTCTCTCCTCCTTTCTCTCTCGAGCCCACTCCTGCCTGGCCTGCGACCTCGGCTTACCCTGGCCCATCTTGGGACAGTACTCAGTACCCCCCCCCCGCCCCTGGCTCAGCAGCCCCGCAGTCCCCTCCCCCCAGCGCTCCTCCCCAGGGCAGCACCCCTCAGGGCGCTGCTGGGCAGCCCTTTGCCCCCCACTTCTTCATGTCGCCTCCGGAGAGTCCCGTCCTCTGCGACCGTATGCAGTTGTGGCCGTGCACAGCAGCCATGCAGCCTCGGACTCGCATGTCCAGCTGCCTCCTGAACACCCGCACGTGGAGAAGGGACTTGTCTGTGTCTGCGAGTCCCAAACCGATCTGATTGCACCCCTCCAACCCACCCCAAGATCAAACAGCTGCTCTGTCCACAGCCTTCCCTGTCTCGGGTCAGGGCAGTCTGCCCCTGCAGATGCTCACACCAGACCGGCAACAGCCCTAGAAATCGTGTCGGCTGCACGGTCAGAGCCCGCAGAGCACCTCTCTCCGCCGCCGCCCGCCGCCCCGCGTCGGGACTCCTGACTCGCCGCTCGGTCTCCCGGTGGCCCGCCCCCTTGTGGTCCAGTCTTCCAAGGCAGCCAGGACTTTTTCTTACACCTTTTTTAAATTGCGGTAACATATACGTAACATAAAAAGGTACCATTCTCACCATTTTCAAGTGTCCAGTCAGTGGCAGGAAGCACGTTCACACTGTTGTGCAACCGTCCCGACCCTCCACCTCCAGAACTTGTTCATCTTCCCAGACTGCCCCCAAGAAACACCAGCTCCCCATCTCTCCCGTCCCCAGCTCCCCGACACCCACCATCCACTTTCTGTCTCTATGATCTGACTCCTCTGGGGACTCACGGGAGTGAGACCATCCAGTGTTGTCCCTTTGGGGCTGGCTCATGTCACTGAGCCCAGTGTCCTCAGGGTTCACCCAGGTGGTGGCAGGTGCCTGCACCTCCTCCCTGTTTAAGGCTGAATAACACTCCACTTTATGGATGGGCCATGTTTTGTTGATCCACTTATCTGCAGGTGGACCCTTGGGCCACTCTGCTGTGACTAACGTTGCTGACCTGACGGAAAGACCTTTTAAATCATCACCAGCCACTGTCCCTCTCTGCTCACCGTGTTCCCAGATCCCCTCTGCCCCCAGGGACGGTCCAAGCCTTTCTGCGGCTGAGGTCCTGTGAACATGGGGGGCAGGTGCAGATATCTTTTCACATTTGTGTTTTTATTTTCTTAAGACACATCCCCAGCGGTAGGACTGCTGGGTCATAGGATAAGTTCTATTTTTATTTTTTGAGGACCCTCCATACTGTTTCCACAGCGGCTGCACCAACTTACCTTCCTACCAACAGTGCACGAGGGTCCCCTCTCTCCACATCCTCGCCAACACCTGTTGTTTCTTTTCTTTTCTTTTTAATGGAAAGATTTTTTTTTCTTCTCCAAAAGGCAAAAAACTACAAACACCCCAGGTCCTGAGCTCCCCAAGACTTGGGTCCTCCACTGCCCCCCGAAACCCGGCAGGAGGGGGACTGGGGAGTGCGGAGAGGTTGGTTCTTTAAAAGGTCACCCCCGGACAGAAGGCCCTTGGTCGTTCGCTGCCTTCCTCCGCCTCTCAGGGGCCGCCGAGGAGCGGGATGGCGGGGCCCAGGGCTACGCCGGCAAACTCAGCTTCTTCCCCTTCAGGACTTCAGTGAGGGAGAGGTAGAAGAAATCGCAGTAGAGGACAGTGTGGACTAGGCGTGGACTAGGCCCACCACGATGGCAGTGAGGTTGGAGAAGCCCTCGAAGTGGTAGCGCCAGGTGCAGTTGAAGAGAGGGAGCGTGGGGGTGGATGCCCAGCGCGGACAAGTAGTGGCCGGTATCGTCTCGGCCTCCCTGGTCTTGTTCACCACGAGCAGCCGGGGCAGGTTGGCTACCGACTCCAGATATAGGTGGAGAAGGTCCGGAGGATCTCTCGAGGAACGCCAGGATGGCCGTGGGAACAGCGAGGAACTCCACCCGGAATGTGTCGTGGTGCCATTGGAAGTGGCTTTGAACTTGCTGTAAATCTTCCAGATTGTGGTGAAGGAACAGGCGGTGTAGACCACCTGCATGCATGTCTTGTGCAGTGAGCAGTAGTTGGTGAAGAGGTCCGGGTATCGGGCAGTGAACACCACAGCAAAAAGGACCTGGCTCTTCCCTGAAATGGCGGCACAAGGGCGGGCGGGACTTGCAGATTTAGAGCAGTAGCAGGATGATGGCTAGGAGGTGGGAGAAGTCTCCCAGGACTCGGAAGGTTTTCATGTTTTAGGGGGACCTGACAGGGCTGGGCTGGTGGGGTTCTGGCCGGGTGGCTGGGCTGGGGGGGCGGGAGAGGGGCCCTTGGGTGGGCTCCGCTCTGGGGAGGGGGTTCTGGGAGGGGGAGCCAAAGTGGGAGCTGGTTACCTGTTGTTTCTTGTCTCTTTGATGAGAGCCATCCCAACGGGGGTGAAGGGATTGCTCACTGGGGTAGTGTCTCTTCTTATAAGGACACTAGGGCCCCTCCTCCATGACTTTATTTAACCTTGATTTTTTCCAGAGAGGCCCCTCTGCTCCAAATGCAGCCACACTGGGGGTTAGGGCTCCAAAATGTAGATTGGGGGGATACAAATATTCATCCCATTACACCCCCATCCTCCCTAGACCCCTTTACCCTGTCTGACATTTTTAATTCTCCTTACAATTCCCACCTTCTGTCTCGCGATACACTTTATTCGATATGGTGATTTCTCATTGTATCCAGAGTTCTTGGAGGGAGGGGAAGAACTTTGCCCTCAAGGATATTTGGCACTATCTGGAGACATTTTGGGTTGTCATGGTGCAGGGGAGCGGTGCTACTGGATCTCCTGGGTCAAGGTCAGTGGTACTGCTTCACGTCCTACAATGCTCAGGGAGAGCCCTCATGAAGAATGACTTGGCCCATATCGTCCATGGGGCTACTGTGAGGGGCCCTGATCTGTATCTTCTCACTGGGGTGCCAGGCCCTGGAGGGCAGGAGCCTGTGTCTCTTTGGCTCCCTGCTGTGTCTGCAGCACCTAGAACTGCAGGGCCTTCAGAAGATGCATGGGAAGCATGAGGACACTAGTGCCAGGGGCCTGGGGCTGGGGGCAGGAAATTGGCCTGGGCAGGAGCAGGGAAGCGCCGGCCACACGCCCAAGCCTGAGGGGGAGCTGCGTGATCAGGGCTTGGACAAAGGGGCACAGGAGGAGGAGGCCACTGCAGCCAGCGGGAGAGTGGGGGCAGATGGCGGGAGAGACAGTGCTCCCTGGGGGCCCCGGTATGGTCTGGCTCCCGGCGGCGGGGGGGGGGGGGGGGAGGGGGGCGCCGCTGGCCTTGTGGAGAGCCGCCTTGAGAGATGAGGGAGTGAAGGGGTGCAGAGAGAACCCGTGGGGGGAGATTCATGTCAGAAATTGTGCCTTAGAGACGTTGGCTCTCCAGGCCTGGCTTCAGAGCCTCCTCGGGCTGGAGATTGGATCTGGGCGTTGTCAGCGTAAGTATGGCCTCTATAGTGATACCAGGAAGCTCTGGAAATGAATATTTTTTATTTAAACTCAGTTAATTAACACGTAATGTATTACTAGTTTCAGATGTAGACTTCAGTGATTCATCCGTTGCGTTAACACCCAGTGCTCATCACATCACGTGCCCTCCTTCATGCCCATCCCCCAGTTACCCATCCCCCACCCCCTCCCCTCCAGCAACCCTGAGGTTGTTTCCTGAGATTAAGAGTCTCTTACGCTTTGTCTCCCTCTCTGGTTTCGTCTTGTTTTATTTTATCCTCTCTTCCCCTGTAATCCTCTGTTTTGTTTCTTAAATTCCATATACGAGAGAGATCATATGATAATTGTCTTTCTCTGACTTATTTCACTCAGCATAATACCCTCTAGTTCCATCCACATCATTGCAAATTGCAAGATTTCATATTTTTGGATGGCTGCATAATATTCCATTGTGTATATAGACCACCTCTTCTTTACCCATTCATCTGTCGATGGACATCTTGGCTCTTTCCACAGTTTGGTTATTGTGGACATTGCTGCTATGAACATTGGGGTGCACATACCCCTTCGGATCCCTACCTTTGTATCTTTGTGGTAAATACCCAGTAGTGCAATGGCTGGGTCATAGGGTAGCTCTATTTTCAACTGTTTGAGGAACCTCCATACTGTTTTCCAGAGTGGTTGCACCAGCTTGCATTCCCACCAACAGTGTAGGAGGGTTCCCCTTTCTCCACATCCCCACCAACATCTGTCATTCCCTGACTTGTTATTTTTAGCCATTCTGACTGGTGTGAGGTGGTATCTCCTTGAGGTTTTGATTTGGATTTCCCTGGTGACAAGTGATGTTGAGCATTTTTTCATGTGTCTTTTAGCCATTTGTATGTCTTCTTTGCAGAAATGTCTGTTCATGTCTTCTGCCCATTTCTTGATGGGATAATTTGTTCTTTGGGTGTTCAGTTTGATAAGTTCCATAAAGATTTTGGATACTAGCCCTTTATCTGATAAAATGTTTGCAAATATCTTCTCCCATTCTGTCGGTTGTCTTTTGGTTTTGTTGACTGTTCCCTTTGCTGTGCAAGTTTTTCCACTTGATGAAGTCCCAGTAGTTCATTTTTGCCTTTGTTACCCTTGCCTTTGGAGACATGTCTAGCAAGAATTTGCTGTGGCCAAAGTCGAAGAGGTTGCTGCCTGTGTTCTCCTCAAGGATTTCAATAGACTCTAGGTCTTTCATCCATTTTGAGTCTATTTGTGTGTGTGATATAAGGAAATGGCCCAGTTTCATTCTTCTGCATGTGGCTGTCCAATTTTCCCAACACCATTTGTTGAAGAGACTGTCTTTTTTCCATTGGACGTTCTTTCCTGCTTTGTCGAAGATCAGTTGACCATGGAGCTGAGGGTCCATTTCTGGGCTCTCTATTCCGTTCCATTGATCTATGTGTCTGTTTTTGTGCCAATACCATACTGTCCTGATGATTACAGCTTTGTAATAGAGCTGGAAGTCCGGGATTGTGATGCCACCGGCTTTGCTTTTCTTTTTCAACATTCCTCTGGCTATTCGGGGTCTTTTCTGGTTCCATACAAATTTTAGGATTATTTGTTCCACTTCTTTGAAAAACCTTGATGGTATTTTGATAGGGATTGCATTAAATGTGTAGAATGCTCTAGGTAGCATAGACATTTAATAATATTTGTTCTTCCAGGGCGCCTGGGTGGCTCAGTTGGTTAAGGGACTGCCTTCAGCTCAGGTCATGATCCTGGAGTCCCGGGATCGAGTCCCACATCAGGCTCCCTGCTCAGCGGGGAGTCTGCTTCTCCCTCTGACCCTCTTCCCTCTCGTGCTCTCTGTCTCTCATTCTCTCTCTCTGAAATAAATAAATAAAATCCTAAAAAAAAATAATATTTGTTCTTCCAATCCATGAGCATGGAATGTTTTTCCATTTCTTTGTGTCTTCCTCAATTTCTTTCTTGAATGTTCTATAGTTTTCTGAGTACAGATCCTTTGCTTCTTTGTTTAGGTTTATTCCTAGGTATCTTATGGTTTTTGGTGCAGTTGTAAGTGGGATCGACTCCTTAATTTCTCTTTCTTCTGTCTCTTGTTAGTGTATAGAAATCTGATTTCTGTGCATTGATTTCATATCCTGCCACTTTACTGAATTCCTGTATGAGTTCCAGCAATTTTGGGGTGGAGACTTTTGGGTTTTCCACATAGAGTATCATATCATCTGTGAAGTGTGAGAGTTTGACTTCTTCTTTGTGACTCAGATGCTTTTTATTTCTTTTTGTTGTCTGATTGCTGAGGCTAGGACTTCTAATACTACGTTGAATAGCATTGGTGAGAGTGGACATCCCTGCTGTGTTCCTGACCTTAGGGGGAAAGCTCTCAGTTTTTCCCCATTGAGAATGATATTTGCTGTGGGTTTTTCATAGATGGCGTTTATGATATTAAGGTATGTACCTTCTATCCCTACACTGTGGAGAGTTTTAATCAAGAAAGGATGTTGGACTTTGTCAAATGCTTTTTCTGCATCTATTGAGAGTATCTTATGGTTCTTTTCCTTTCTTTTGTTAATGTATTGTATCACATTGATTGATTTTCAGATGTTGAACCAACCTTGCAGCCCAGGGATAAATCCCACTTGGTCGTGGTGAATAATCCTTTTAATGTACTGTTGGACTCCATTGGCTAGTATTTTGGTGAGAATTTTGACATCCATGTTCATCAGGGATATTGGTCTGTAATTCTCCTTTTTGATGGCGTCTTTGTCTGGTTTTGGGATCAGGGTAATGCTGGCCTCATAAAATGAGTTTGGAAGTTTTCCTTCCATTTCTATTTTTTGAAACAGTTTCAGAAGAATAGGTATTAATTGTTCTTTAAATGTTTGGTAGAAGTCCCCTGGGAAGCATTCTGGCCCTGGGCTCTTGTCTGTTGGGAGCTTTCTGATGACTGCTTCAATTTCCTTAGTGGTTATAGGTCTGTTCAGGTTTTCTATTTCTTCCTGGTTCAGTTTTGGTAGTTTATACGTCTCTAGGAATGCATCCCTTTCTTCCAGATTGCCTAATTTGCTGGCATATAGTTGCTCCTAATATGTTCTTATAATTGTTTGTATTTCTTTGGTGTTGGTTGTGATCTCTCCTCTTTCATTGATGATTTTATTTATTTGGGTCCTTTCTCTTTTCTTTTTGATAAGTCTGACCAGGGGTTTACTGATTTTTTTTTTTTAAGATTTTATTTATTTATTTGCCAGAGAGAGACAGAGTACAGAAGCAGGGGGAGCAACACGCTCCCTGCTGAGCAGGGAGCCTGATGCGGGGCTCCATCCCAGGACCTGGGGATCATGACCTGAGCCAAAGGCAGATGCTTAACCGACTGAGCCTCCCAGGTGTCCCGGGTTTATCAACCTTATTAATTCTTTCAAAAAACCAGCTCCTAGTTTCGTTGATCTGTACTACTGTTCTTTTGGTTTCTATTTCATTGATTTCTGCTCTGATCTTTATTATTTCTCTTCCCCTGCTGGGTTTAGGCCTTATTTGCTGTTTTTTCTCCAGCTCCTTTAGGTGTAGGGTTAGGTTGTGTATTTCAGATCTTTCTTGTTTCTTGAGAAAGGCTTGTATTGCTATATACTTACCTCTTAGAACCACTTTTGCTGCATCTCAAAGGTTTTGAACCGTTGTGTTTTCATTTTCATTTGTTTCCATGATTTTTTTTAATTCTTCTTTAATTTCCTGGTTGACCCATTCATTCTTTAGTAGGAAGCTCTTTAGCCTCCATGTATTTGAATTCTAACTTTCCTCTTGTGATTGAATTCCAGTTTCAAAGCATTGTGGTCTGAAAATATGCAGCGAATGATCCCAGTATTTTGGTACCAGTTGAGACCTGATTTGTGACCCAGGATGTGATCTATTCTGGAGAATGTTCCATGTGCACTAGAGAAGAATGTGTATTCTGTTGCTTTGGGATGGAATGTTCTGACAATATCTGTAATGTCCATCTGGTCCAGTGTGTCATTCAAAGCCCTTATTTCCTTGTTGATCTTCTGCTTAGATGATCTGTCTGTTGCTGTGAGTGGGGTGTTAAAGTCCCCTACTATTACTGTATTATTGTTGATGTGTTTCTTTGCTTCTGTTATTAATTGGCTTATATAATTGGCTGCTCCCATGTTAGGGGCATAAATATTTAGAATTGTTAGATCTTCTTGTTGGATAGACCCTTTAAGTAGGATATAGTGTCCTTCCTCATCTCTTAATATAGTCTTTGGTTTAAAATCTAATTTGTCTAAGGATTGTCACCCCAGCTTTCTTTTGGTGTCCGTTAGCATGGTAAATGGTTTTCTATGCCCTCACTTTAAGTCTGGAGGTGTCTTTGGGTCTAAAATGAGTCTCTTGCAAATAGCATATCGATGGGTCTTGTTTTTTTAATCCAATCTGATACACTGTGTCTTTTGATTGGGACATTTAGCCCATTTACATGCAGAGTAACTATTGAAAGATATGAATTTAGTGTCATTGTATTACCTGTAAAGTAACTGATACTTTATATTGTCTCTGTTCCTTTCTGGTCTATGTTACTTTTGGGGTGTCTCTTTGCTTAGAGGACCCCTTTTAATATTTCTTGTAGGGCTGGTTTGGTGATCACAAATTCTTTTAGTTTCTGTTTGTCCTGGAAGCTTTTTATCCCTCCTATTTTGAATGACATCCCAGCTGGATAAAGTATTCTTGGCTGCATATTTTTCTCATTTAGCACCCTGAATATATCATGCCAGTCCTTTCTGGCCTGCCAGGTCTCTGTGGATGGGTCTTCTGCCAGTCTAATGTTTCTGCCCTTGTAGGTTATGGACCTCTTGTCCCGAGCTGCTTTCAGGATTTTCTCTTTGTCTCTGAGATTAGCAAGCTTCACTATTATATGTCAGGGTGTTGGCCTACTTTTATTGATTTATGGGGTTCTCTGTGCCTCCTGGATTTTTTTTTTAAAGATTTTATTTATTTATTTGAGAGAGAATGAGAGATAGAGAGCACAAGAGGGAAGAGGGTCAGAGGGAGAAGCAGACTCCCCACCGAGCAGGGAGCCCGATGCGGGACTCGATCCTGGGACTCCAGGATCATGACCTGAGCCGAAGGCAGTCGCCCAACCAACTGAGCCACCCAGGCGCCCTGTGCCTCCTGGATTTTGATGCCTGTTTCCTTCCCCAGATTACGGAAGTTCTCCACTATAATTTGCTCCAATATGCCTTCTGCCCCCCTTTCCTCTTCTTCTGGGGTCCCAGTTATTCTAATATTGTTTTGCTTTATGGTGTCACTTATCTCTCAAATTCTCCCCCCGTGATCCAGTAGTTGTTTGTCTCTCTTTTTCTCAGCTTCTTTATTCTCCATCATTTGGTCTTCTGCCTCATTTATCCTAGCAGCTAGAGCCTCCATTTTTTATTGCATCTCATTAATAGCCTTTTTGATTTTGACTTGGTTAGATTTTAGTTCTTTTATTTCTCCAAAAAGGGATCCTCTAGTGTCTTCTATGCTTTTTTCAAAACCAGCTAGTATCTTTATAATCATTATTCTGAACTCTAGTTCTGACATCTTGTTTATGTCCATACTGGTTAGTCTCTGGCAGTCAGTACTGCCTCTCGTTCTCTTTTTTGAGGTGAGTTTTTCCATCCTGTCATTCTGTCCAGAGAATAGATGAACGAGAGAACAAAATACTAAAATGGCAACAATGACCCCAGGGAAATATACACTAAACAAATCAGAAGGGACCAAAACTGATTTAAAAATAATAATTTTTTTTTTAAAAAGTGACTATAATCAGAGAGATGAACAGAATAGAGCAATACACTGGATCCCGTGTGTATTTAAGTCTGTTTGTTAGAAAACTAGATCCCAAAGTTGTAAAGAGAGAAAAACATATATACAAAAATAAAATTAACTACAATGAAAGGATAAAATGTAACTGTAAAAATGAAAACTAAAGAGAATTTAAAAAGAGTTGATAAAATAAATTGGTTGAAAAAGGAAGGAGATCAAAAAGTTAAAATTGAAAGACTAAAGAATCTTGGGGGGGGAAAAACATGAATTCTGTGTGCTGTATTCCCCTAGCCCTGGAGTTTTGCAGTTAGTTCTCAGTGATCAGTAAACTTGGTCTTGGCTGGGTGTTCACTTGGTGTAGCCTGATTATGAGGCTCCCTCCCCCCGCGGTCTGTCTTCCCATATATCGCTTCAGATTCACGTCTCCGCACCTCCTGCCTTTTGCAGAAAGTGGTCGCTTTTCTATTTGTAGAATTGTAGCTATTCTTGTCTTCAGTCTCTGGTGGAGTTCGCAGGCGTTCAGAATGATTTGGTAGCTATCTAGCTGAATTCCTGGGACCAATGAAACTAAGTTCTCTTACTCCTTCACCATCTTGGACTCTCCTTCAAAATGAATCTTTTTTTTTTTTTTAAGTGATCTCT
Organism: Zalophus californianus; assembly: GCF_009762305.2. Taxonomy (NCBI): domain Eukaryota; kingdom Metazoa; phylum Chordata; class Mammalia; order Carnivora; family Otariidae; genus Zalophus; species Zalophus californianus. The sequence continues at coordinate 1,231,602 of NC_045596.1, read as the reverse complement.
ATGCCCAATTTGGGACTCGAACTCATGACCCTGAGATCAAGAGTCGCATGCTCAACTGACTGGGCCAGCCAGGTGCCTCTGGGAATGAATCCGTTGATGCCCTCCACCCCGACACCCAGAGCCCTCAACTCCTCCATACTCTTCTCTGGCCACCACCACTTTGTGACCAGGGTGTGGGTCTGGGCACATGTAGACACTGCTCTTAGAAGCCTCAAAGAGGCTGGATCAGCTGCTTTCTGCTTGCCTTGGGATCTTCCTGGGACCATATCCCAAGGACCTTCTCCTTCCAGACCACGTGCACCCACAGGCCCACCATCCCCAATTCCCAGCAGTCAACATACCCTCATCCCCCCTCCACCCCTGCATTCACCTTCCCAGAGGGAGGACCAAGGTGGAGAGGTAGAGCCATGGGAGTCCTGTATACACAAAGGATGTGAGAGAACAGGAAGAGACAAAGACGACATCAAGTTTGGCCTGGGGGAGACAGGGAGGTGTGAGTCCAGGGTGCAGAGGATCAGGTCAGGTTAACTCAGGTGCGGCTTTAGTAGCTGGGCAGGGCTGGGAGGATAGAAGTGGGGGCCAGGGCTTTCTGCCCAGTCCTTCTCTCCTTGCCCACAGGCCCAGGAGTGCGCTGTCTTCATATTGAGGGAGAAGGGAAGAGAAGACCCACCGCCGAGAGGCTGTAACACAAGGGCTTGCTCTGGTGTGGAATTGCAACCAACTTTTATACCAAATGATGTGCTAAGAAAATTCAAGCAATAGCAATGAAATTTTTCTTTTTTCTTTCAAGATTTTATTTAAATTCAAGTTAATTAACATATAGTGTACTATCAGTTTCAGGGGTAGAATTTAGTGATTCAACACTTGCGTATATTACCCAGTGCTCATCACATGTGCCCTCCTGCATTAATGCCCATCACCCATTTACCCCATCCCCCCATCCACCTCCTCTCCAGCAACCCGCAGTTTGTTTCCTACAGTTAAATGGTTTGCAGCAATGAAATTATTTTAAAATGATTTAAAATGGTTTTGCAATTGTCTTAAAATACCTCTGCCCATGGCAACTGGTGGAAGCAAATTCGAATGATCCCAGGAGAAAGGTATCTACATCATAGGCCTTGGAAATCTAACCAATAATTTTTCAAGGGCAATGAGTAGTACATAGTAAAGCAAATCAAGTGCACAAGGGAGCAAAGTGCCATGTGTGGAAAAAAAGAGAATGACCACAAATGATCAGAAACACAAAAATTATCAGACACAGGTTTTAAAGTAGCTATACTTAAAAAAAAAAAAAAAAACGTGACTATATCAGGAAATAGGGAGCAGGAAAGGTGACAGAATTTGACGGGTTGGAAGATTCTGGGAAGATAGCACAGCAAGAAACACCAGAACTCCATCTCCCGACCTGGTCAACAGGTGCAGGGGCAGAATGTGTGTAACATCGGGTAAATTATGGTTAATTCAAATCAGTTTCAGCTCTTAGCACAGTAGCAACTACCTCAGCCCCCAGCCCCAGCCTCACAGCACACAGCTGCGCTTGAGTTTCTGGAGCAGCGAGCACAGAGTGTGCAGGAGTTTGGGTGGGCAAAAAGGACCCTGTCCTCCAAATATCAGGGATCTGTGCTTTGAGGACTGCTTTTGATCACACAGGTGCAGACACAGAGGTGGGCGGCCACTGTTGCAAGCCCCTCTCCCTCCAGCTGAAGTGCCTTCTGGGGGATTAAAAGGCTGGAGCCCTTTTTCTCCCCACTCATTTTATCTTCCTCTTTTTCCTCCTTTTGGGAGCCAGATAGTTGTTGTTAAAAAACAACTGCACGTGGGGCACCTGGGTGGCTCAGTCGTTAAGCATCTGCCTTTGGCTCAGGTCATGATCCCAGGGTCCTGGGATGGAGCCCCACATCGGGCTCCCTGCTCTGCGGGAAGCCTGCTTCTCCCTCTCCCACTCCCCCTACTTGTGTTCCTGCTCTCTCTGTCTCTCTCTCTCTCTGTCAAATAAATAAATAAATTAAAAAAAAAAAGCCTGCACATAAGGGGAAAATTAGAAAGTGACCATGCATACCCAGGGAAAGGCTCAGAAAAGACCTGAGAAGACCTTAAGTTACACGTCAGGCTGATCCTTAGCCCAGAGACAGCCTACAGCAGTTAAAAAATAAAACTAATAATCAAAACAATAACACAAAATTGCAAACCCTGGGGAAGGGGAAAACATCTGATTTTCACAGTCACCACATTGTTAGATTCAAATGTGCAGTTTTCAACAAAAAATCATAAGGCACACAAACAGGAAAGCATCCCATTCAAAGGGATAAAAAAAATCAACAGAAACTGTCTGAAAAAGACCTAATGACAGATCTACTAGACAAAAACATTAAAACAACTGTCTTAAGGATGCTCAAGGAGACGCGCCTGGCTGGGTCAGTCAGAAGACCATGTGACTCTTGATCTCAGGGCTGTGAGTTCAAACTCCACATTGGGTGCAGATATTACTAAAAACAATAAAATCTTAAAAAAGAAAAAGATACTCAAGGAACTGAGAGAGGACGTAGAGAAAGTCAAGAAAGGATGAGAGTTTGGATGTCAGAAAGATGAAAGCTATGTGTGAACAAAATGAGATGCCAACAAAAAGATGGAAAATGCATGAAAGAAACTAAAACATCCTGGAGCTGGAAAGCACAGTAACTGACATGAAAAATTCACTAGAGATTCAACAGCAGATCTGAGCAGGCAGAATAAAGAATCCATGAACTTGAAGAGAGAACAACAGAATTATTGAGTCTGAGGAACAGACAGAAAAAAGACTGAAGAAAAGTGAACAGAGCTCAGGGGATCTGTGGGGCACCGTCAGGCAGACCGGCACACACGTTGTGGGGTCCAGAAGGAAGAGAGCCCAGGGGATCTGTGGGGCGCCGTCAGGCAGACCGGCACACACGTTGGGGGGGGTCCAGAAGGAAGAGAGCTCAGGGGATCTGTGGGGCGCCATCAGGCAGACCGGCACACACGTTGGGGGGTCCAGAAGGAAGAGAGAGAGAGAAAGCAGCAGAGAGAATACTTGGAGAAATAATGGCTGAAAACTCCCAAAGTTGATGAAATATTTAAATACAAATATCCAAGAAGCTCAATAAACTCCAAGTAATATGAATCAAAGAGATCAACACCAAGACATACCATAATCAAACTTTTGAAAGCCAAAGATAAAGAGAGAATCTTTTTCTTTCTTTCTTTCTTTCTTTTTTTTTTTAGATTTTATTTATTCGTCAGAGAGAGAGCAAGCACAAGCAGGGGGAGCATCAGGCAGAGGGAGAAGCAGGCTCCCCACGGAGCAGGGAGCCCAATGCAGGACTCGATCCCAGGACCATCATGACCTGAGCCGAAGGCAGACGCTTAGCTGACTGAGCCACCCAGGCATCACATAAAGACAGAATCTTGAAAGCTTGTGTGTACTCATCACATATTAGGGATCCTCAATAAGGTCAGTGAGCACATCTGTCATAAGAAACTTTAGAGGCCAGAAGACAGTGGGCCAATATTTAAAGAACTAAAAGGAAAAACCTGTCAACCCAGCATCCTGCATCTGGCCAAACTGTCCTTCAAGGGTGAGGGAGAGACTGAGACATTCCCAGATAAAGAAAAGCTGAGGGAGATGTGATCACTACACATGCCTTGGAAGAAATGCTCAAGGAGTCCTGCGGGGTGAAATGGAAGGACACTAGACAGTATCTCAAAGCCATATGGAGAAATAAAGATCTCAAGAAAGGTGAATATGTGGGCAGTTACATAAGCTATTTTTTTATTATGTTCAATTAGTCAACTTATAATACTATATAAGCTATTATAACAATGGTTTGTAACTCCACATTTTGTTTTCTGCAAAATTTAAGAGGTTGATGCATTTAAGATAATTACTAGCTCATGTCTGGGGCACACAATGTATAAAGATGTAATTTTGTGGCATCAACAACTGAAAGGGGTGGGGACAGAGCTGTAAAGGAGCAGAGTGTTTGCATGTTGTTGAAGTTAAGCTGTTATAAAGCAAAGTTAGAGTGTTATAACTTTATTTTCATGGTAACCATAGAGACAACAGCTATAGAATATACACAAATGGATATGAGAAAGGAATTTAAGCGATTCACTACAAAAAAGCAACTAAACACAAAGAAGACAGTAATGCAGGAAATGAGAGACAAAAAATCTATAATGCACATAGAAAACAGCACAATGACAGAAGTAAGTCCCTCCTTAATCAGTAATTACTTACATGTAAATGGATTAAACTCTCCAATCAAAAGACAGAGATGGGCAGAATAGATAAAAACACAGGATCCAACCATAGGTTGTCTACAAGAGACTCACTTGAGATCCAAAGACACAAATAGATTGAAAGTGAAGGGATGGAAAAACATACTCCATGCAAATAGTGACCAGAGGAGAGCAGGGGTGGCTACACTCACATCAGACAAAACAGACTTAAATTCAAAAACGGCTACAAGAGACAAAGGACAGTATATATTAATAACATTTCAGTAAAAGAAAATATAACAGTTATAAACATTCACACACCCAATGACAGACCATCAAACTATATGAAGCAAAAGCTGACGGAATTGAAAGGAGAAATAGCCAGAAGTACAGTAACAGTTGGAGATGGCAGTCCCCCACTCTCAGTAGTGGATGAACAACCAGACTGAAGATAATAAGGGCCCAGAGGACTAACCCCAAGCAACCAACCAGATGCAGCAGACACACAGAGCACCCGCCCAGCGACAACCCCACACGCGTTCTCACGGGCACTCGGGACAGTTTCCGGGACAGACCATGTGTGAGACCACGTGGTAAGTCTCAGTAGTTTTTATTTATTTATTTGTCCGAGAGAGAGCTAGAGCGAGTGCACAAGCAGGGGGAGGAGCAGAGGCAGAGGGAGAAGCAGACTCACCGCTGAGCAGGGAGCCCGACGCGGGGCTCGATCCCAGGACCCTGAGATCATGACCTGAGCCGAAGGCGGGCGCTTAACTCACTGAGCCACACAGGCACCCCAATCTCAGTAGTTTTTTAAAAGGTCGATATCATACAAAGTGTCTTCTCTGGCCACCACAGGATGAAGATAGAAATCAGGAACAGAAGGAAAACTGGAACATTCCCAAATTTGTGGAAATTAAGTAACATATTCTTTTTTTTATAAAGATTTTATTTATTTGACAGAGAGAGACACAGTGAGAGAGGGAACACAAGCAGGGGGAGCGGGAGAGGGAGAAGCAGGCTTCCCGCGGAGCAGGGAGCCCGATGAGGGGCTCGATCCCAGGACCCTGGGACCATGACCTGAGCCGAAGGCAGACGCTTAACGACTGAGCCACCCAGGCGCCCCTTAAGTAACATACTCTTAAATCAATTGATCAAAGAAGAAATCACAAGAAAATTAGAAAATACTTAGAAACAAATAAAGATGAAAAGTCTTCAACACAACAAAACTATGGAATGCAGTGAAAACAATGCTAAGCGTTAGGGGAAATTTATAGCTATAAACATATTTAAAAATAGAAAAGATTTCAAATCAACAATCTGAGTTTACTACTTAATGACCTAGGAAGAAAAGAACAGACTACACCCCAAGCTAGTGGAAGGAAGGAAATAATAAAGATGAGAGTGTAGATAAACAAAATAGAGAATGGGAAAACAATAGAGGAAATCCATGAAACAAAAAGCTGCTCCTTTGAAAAGATCATCCAAGTTGACAGACCTTTAGCTATACGGGCTAAGAATAAAAAGAGAGAAGACTCTGATGACTAAAGTCAGAAATGAAGTGGGAACATTATTAGCGATTCTACAGAAATAAAAAGGATTGCCAGAGTCCTGTGAAGAGTTGTACACCAACAAATCGGATAACTTAGATAAGTGGACAAATTCCTGGAAACACAGAACCTACCAAGACTACATCACAGAGACACAGAAGTTGACTAGACCTACGACTAGTAAGGAGACTGAATCAGTAATCAGAAATCTCCCAACAGAGCAAAGCCCAGGACCTGACAGCTTCACAGGTGAAGTCTACCAAACATTTAAGAATTACACCAGTCCTTCCCAAACTTTTCCCAAAAATTGAAGGGGAGAGAAACTTCCCAACTCATTCTATGGGGCCAGGCTTACCCTGATACCAAAGTCAGACAGAGACACTGTAAGAAAACAAAACTATAGACCACCATCCATGATGAACACGGATGCAAAAATCCTCAACGAAATACTAGCAAACAGAATTCAGCAGCACATTACAAGGATTACACAGGGAGGGGGCAATTGGGTGATTCCAGGGTGTGGGTAATACTCTAGTCCTTGATTCAGATGTATTTATTTTGTGCAATTTCAACTGCACATTTATGATTTGTGCATATTTCCATATGTATTCACTAAAAAAAAAGTTTACTTATATTTTTAAAGAAAAAAATGAAGCAAAATAAAGACATGTTCAGACAGACAGAAGGTCTTCGGGAAGGAAATTCCAAAAGATGGAGTTCATCTGAGTTAATCTGAGTTCATCTGAGATAAAGAGATCCCAGATGGAAGATCTGAGGGTAAGCGAGGAGCAAGGCAAGAAGAACATCTGGTGGGAAAGATAAAGAAAATACGACTACATTAAACCACAACAAAAAGATAAATAGACATAAGATATCTGACAACGCATACGTCAGGAAAGGGTAAACGGAGTTAAACTGTTCTAGATAAAATACCCAAAAGATCTGTATTTACAGAGGGATGTAGGTATTAAATTCATTTTGTCACTTTTTTGCAGGTTCATCTGGGCATGACGGACATACAATAACGATCCGATCAATTTTGACATGTGTATACGTGTATGGTGTCATCACCACGATCAAGGTCATGAACATACTCATCACCCCCAACGTTCCCTCACCAGGCAGCCCCCCACAAGGACAACCACCAACCAATCTGCTTTCTGTTACTATAGACTAGTTTGCATTTTCTGCAGTGTTATGTAAGTAGATTCATATATTCTATTTTTTGCCTGTCTTCTTTGAGTTAGTACAATTATATTGAGTTTTATCTACATTGTTGGGTGTATCGATCAATACTTCATTCCTTTTTATTAGTGAGTAATGTTCCATTGTATGGAAAAACCACAGTTTCTGCATTCACCTGTTGATGGACATTTCAGTAATTTCCAGTATTTGGCTATTACAAATAAAGCTGCTCTGAATACTCACCTATAAATCTCTATATGGACATATGCTTTCATTTGGTTTTTTTTTTTAATCTCTACTTAACATTTTTTTAAAATTCCAGCAGAGTTAACATACAGTGTGTTATTAGTTTCAGGTGTCCAATATAGTGATTCAACAATTTTACACATCTACTTAACATTTGTAATCTTTCTTGTAGCTTCCTGAACATTCGGAATACAGTTATGACTTTAATGTCTTTGTCTACTGATTCTATCATCTGTGTCATTTCTAGTTCAGTTCTGAATAACTAATTTTTTCCTGTCATTATGAGTTGTATTTACCTGCCTCTTTGCATTTATGGTAAGCTTTAGTGGATGCCAGATATTGTAAATTTTACAATGTTGGGAAACAGATTTTCTATTCCTATATATATATATTTGAGCTTGTTCTGGAATGCAGTTAAGTTACTTGGACACGATTTGATCCTTTTGGGTCTTCCTTTTACATTTTGTTAGGTGGGCTCAGAACACTCTTTAGGCCAATTTGATCTGCTACTGAGACAATAGTTTCTGGAAGATTCTCCTCGACATGGCTGGTGGCACCACAACCTTTTTCTGGCCCTAGGTGAACTCTGAGGCTTGTTCATCCTTATCCATTGCAGTGGTTCTTCCCCTAGCTGCGGGTGGTTACTGCGCAAGTGTGTTCTGCTCAGCGCTCAGCTGAGGACTTGCAGGGAGCATACCGCAGGACCCTATGCAGCCCGTTTCTCTCCAGTACTCTACCCTAAAAGCGCTAGTCACCTTGGGCACCCCAAATTCTGAGCTCTGTCCCTTCAAGTCAGGGTTACTGCCTAGCTTTGTTTGGGCTCCTCATCCCTCTTCTGAAGGCTGGAAAATTCCTTCAGGGGTAGCCGGGACATTGTAGAGCTTTCCTTGTTTCCCTCTTTCAAGGATCACCGTTCTGCACTACCTGTTTCCTATGCCTGAAAAGCTGTGTTTCACATTCTGTCCAGTTCTTTAGATGTTTGAAGCGGTAGACCATCTAGCCATAGGAAGTTGGTATCATTCTGTCTAGATGATGATAAGCTAAGCAGACCCATTGTGAGTCTACTAAAAAAAGCAGAGTGAGTAACTTTTAAGCAAATGTGTGTGTTAATAAAATGAATAATAAGGAATAATCAGTCCAAAAGAAGACTCAAAAGGAGAGAACAAACATATCAGTGAGTTTTAGTCAATGATAATGGACAAAATATTCCAGTTAACAAAGAATGCCACCCCGAATAAAAAAGCCAACCCAACGCAACTATATGCTGTTTCTATGAAACACAACTACGTCATAAGGAGACATAGAAAGGCTGAAAATAGAAGACTGGATAAAAGGCATATTATGAAAATGCTAATTAAAAATAAGACTGGTATCACTATGTTGATATCAGATAAAATATATCTCAAGGCAAGAACAAGAGAGAACAGATGAATCCACTTTAATGGCAGGAGATTTCAACCCTCCCCCCCCCCACTGTTGAAAGTGGACAGATCCAGTAAGCAGAGAATCAGGAAGGACACTGTTGAGACCATCATCAATCAGATATAATGGACTATAGACCACGTCAGCCAATGACAGCAGAATACACATCCTTTGCAAAGTCACATGGAACTCTCACCAAGACAGACCACATTCTGGGCCATAATGCTCTCCTTAACGAATTTAAAAGTATATTGGGGCACCTGGGTGGCTCAGTCATTAAGCATCTGACTTCGGCTCAGGTCATGATCCCAGGGTCCTGGGACCGAGCCCCACATCGGGCTCCCTGCTCGGTGGGAAGCCTGCTTCTCCCTCTCCCACCTCCCCTGCTTGTGTTTCTGCTCTTACTATCTTTCTCTTTGTCAAACAAATAAATAAAATATTTAAAAAATAAAAGTATAGAAACCATAGAACGTCTGCTCTCACACCACAATGGAATTAAATTAGAAATCATAACAGAAAGAAAGCTGGAAAAGCCCCCAAATACTTGGAGATTAAACAGCACACTTCTGAATAACATGAGTCAAAGAAGAAAATGCAAGAGAAATTTAAAAATATTTTGAACTAAATGAAAATGAAACACAACTTATCAAAATTCATAGGATGCAGTGAAAGCAGTGCTTAGAGGGAAATTTATAGCACTTAATGAATATATTAGAAAATAAGAGGGGCACTTGGGTGGCTCAGTTGGTTAAGTGTCTGCATTCGGCTCAGGTCGGGATCTTGGGGTCCTGAGATCAAGCCCCACATGGTGCTCCCTGCTCAGTGGGGAGCCTGCTTCTCCCTCTCCCTCTGCCTCCCTCTCTCTCTAATAAATAAATAAATATATAAGTATTATATTATGTTGGATACTTGGAACTAATATATATCTCAATTTTTTTAAAAAGATAAAGAGAGGACACAAATTACTAATAACAGAAATAAAAGTGGGTTATCATTGCATGGACATTAAAAAAGTTACTAGTGAAACTGAACAACTTTGCACCCACACATTTGTTCTAGAAATTGACAAACGATTGCAAAATCTATGTGGAAGTACAAAGGAATGTGAAATGGCCAATATAACTTGGCAGAAGAACAAAGTTGGAGAACAAACGCTACCTGATTTCAAGACTAATCACAAAGCTACAGTAGTCAGGACAGTGTGGTGTAGTGTGATGTGGGAAACAGAGGCAGAACAGAAATTATTCCATTTCCTTACTCCCTACAGCCCACTGACAAGTCCTTGAAACAGGCAGAGTGACCTTCCTCCAGGGACTCACCTGCCTCGATGTTGAAACTTTGCTAAGGGCAAAAGGCAATCTTAGCCCAACCCCTAGGATCCTGTAAGTCTACTTTATTTTATTTTATTTTTAATTTTATTTGTAAAGGCGCCTGGGTGGCTCAGTCATTAAGTGTCTGCCTTCGGCTCAGTTCGTGATCCCAGGGTCCTGGGATTGAACCCCACATCAGTCTCCTTGCTCAGTGGGAAGCCTGCTTCTCCCCCTGCTTGTGTTCCCTCTCTCTGTGTGTCTCTCTCTGTCAAATAAATAAATAAAATCTTTTCTAAAAAAGATTTTAATTTTCAGAAAGTGAGAGAGAGAGTACAAGCGGGGGAACAGCAGGCAGAAGGAGAAGCAGGCTCCCTACCGAGCAAGGAGTCCAAAGCGGGGCTCGATCCCAGGACCCCGGGATCATGACCTGAGCCGAAGGAGACACTTCACCAACTTAGCCGCCCAGGCGTCCCTGTAAGTCTACTTTAACATAGAAAAATTCCTTTGAGATATATTCAGAACATTCCAACCCAAAGCAACAGAATACACATTCTTCTCTAGTGCACATGGAACACTCTCCAGAGTAGATCACATCCTGGGTCACAAACCAGGTCTCAACTGCTACCAAAAGATTGGGATCATTCCCTGCATATTTTCGGACCACAGGGCTTTGAAACTAGAATTCAATCACGAGAGGGAAGTTGGAAAGAATTCAAATACATGGAGGCTAAAGAGCTTCCTACTAAAGAATGAACAGGACAACCAGGAAATTAAAGAAGAATTTTAAAAATTCATGGAAACAAATGAAAATGAAAACACAACAATTCAAAACCTTTGGGATGCAGCAAAGGCAGTCCTAAGAGGAAAGTATATAGCAATACAAGCCTTACACAAGAAACAAGAAAGGTCTCAAATACACAACCTAACCCTACACCTAAAGGAGCTGGAGAAGGAACAGCAAATAAAGCCTAAACCCAGCAGGAGAAGAGAAATAATAAAGATCGGAGCAGAAATCAATGAAACAGAAACCAACAGAAGAGTAGAACAGATCAACAAAACTAGGAGCTGGTTCTTTGAAAGAATGAACAAGATTGATAAACCCCTGGCCAGACTTATCAAAAAGAAAAGAGAAATGACCCAAATAAATAAAATCATGAATGAAAGAGGAGAGATCACAACCAACACCAAAGAAATACAAACAATTATAAGAACATATTAGGAGCAACTATATGCCAGCAAAGTAGACAATCTGGAAGAAATGGATGCATTCCTAGAGACGTATAAACTACCAAAACTGAACCAGGAAGAAATAGAAAACCTGAACAGACCTATAACCACTAAGGAAATTGAGGCAGTCATCAGAAAGCTCCCAACAGACAAGAGCCCAGGGCCAGATGACTTCCCAGGGGACTTCTACCAAGCATTTAAAGAAGAATTAATACCTATTCTTCCAAAGCTGTTTCAAAAAATAGAAATGGAAGGAAAACTTCCAAACTCATTTTATGAGGCCAGCATTACCCTGATCCCAAAACCAGACAAAGACGCCATCAAAAAGGAGAATTACAGACCAATATCCCTGATGAACATGGATGTCAAAATTCTCACCAAAATACTAACCAATGGAGTCCAACAGTACATTAAAGGGATTATTCACCACGACCAAGTGGGATTTATCCCTGGGCTGCAAGGTTGGTTCAACATCTGAAAATCAATCAATGTGATACAATACATTAATAAAAGAAAGAACAAGAACCATAAGATACTCTCAATAGATGCAGAAAAAGCATTTGACCAAGTCCAACATCCTTTCTTGATTAAAACTCTCCACAGTGTAGGGATAGAGGGTACATACCTCAATATCATAAAAACCATCTATGAAAAACCCACAGCGAATATCATTCTCAATGGGGAAAAACTGAGCTTTCCCCCTAAGGTCAGGAACACGGCAGGGATGTCCACTCTCACCACTGCTATTCAACACAGTACTAGAAGTCCTAGCCTCAGCAATCAGACAACAAATGAGAGATGGGACAACAAAAAGAAATCAAAGGCATCCAAATCAGCAAAGAAGAAGTCAAACTCTCACTCTTTGCAGATGATATGATACTTTATGTGGAAAACCAAAAAGACTCCACCCTAAAACCGCTAGAACTCATACAGGAATTCAGTAAAATGGCAGGATATAAAATCAATGCACAGAAATCAGTTGCATTTTTATACACCAACAACAAGACAGAAGAAAGAGAAATTAAGGAGTCAATCCCATTTACAATTGCACCCAAAACCATGATACCTAGGAATAAATCTAACCAAAGAGGCAAAGAATCTGTACTCAGAAAACTATAGAATACTCATGAAAGAAATCGAGGAAGACACAAAGAAATGGAAGAACATTCAGAACAAATATTGTTAAAATATCTATGTTACCTAGAGCAATCTACACATTTATTGCAATCCTTATCAAAATACCATCAAGTTTTTTCAAAGAAGTGGAACAAATAATCCTAAAATTTGTATGGAACCAGAAAAGACCCCGAATAGCCAGAGGAATGTTGAAAAAGAAAAGCAAAGCCGGTGGCATCACAATCCCGGACTTCAAGCTCTATTACAAAGCTGTCATCGTCAGGACAGTATGGTATTGGCACAAAAACAGACACACAGATCAATGGAACAGAATAGAGAGCCGAGAAATGGACCCTCAACTCTATGGTCAACTCATCTTTGACAAAGGAGGAAAGAATGTCCAATGGAAAAAAGACAGTCTCTTCAACAAATGGTGTTGGGAAAATTGGACAGCTTCATGCAGAAGAATGAAACTGGACCATTTTCTGACACCACACACAAAAATAGACTCAAAATGGATGAAAGACTTAAATGTGAGACAGGAGTCCATCGAAAGCCTTGAGGAGAACACAGGCAGCAACCTCTTCGACTTTGGCCACAGCAAATTCTTGCTAGACACGTCTCCAAAGGCAAGGGTAACAAAGGCAAAAATGAACTACTGGGACTTCATCAAGTGGAAAAACTTGCACAGCAAAGGGAACAGTCAACAAAACCAAAAGACAACCGACAGAATGGGAGAAGATATTTGCAAACATTTTATCAGATAAAGGGCTAGTATCCAAAATCTTTAAGGAACTTATCAAACTCAACACCCAAAGAACAAATTATCCCATCAAGAAATGGGCAGAAGACATGAACAGACATTTCTGCAAAGAAGACATACAAATGGCTAAAAGACACATGAAAAAATGCTCAACATCACTTGTCACCAGGGAAATACAAATCAAACACCAGTGAGATACCACCTCACACCAGTCAGAATGGCTAAAAATAACAAGTCAGGAAACGACAGATGTCGGCGGGGATGCGGAGAAAGGGGAACCCTCCTACACCGTTGGTGGGAATGCAAGCTGGTGCAACCACTCTGGAAAACAGTATGGAGGTTCCTCAAACAGTTGAAAATAGAGCTACCCTATGACCCAGCAATTGCACTCCTGGGTATTTACCCCAGAGATACAAATGCAGTGATCCGAAGGGGTATGTGCACCCTGATGTTTATAGCAGCAATGTCCACAATAGCCCAACTATGGAAAGAGCCAGGATGTCCATCGACAGATGAATGGATTGGGGCGCCTGGGTGGCTCAGTCGTTAAGCATCTGCCTTCGGCTCAGGTCATGATCCCAGGATCCTGGGATCGAGCCCTGCATTGGGCTCCCTGCTCTGCAGGAAGCCTGCTTCTCCCTCTCCCACTCCCCCGCTTGTGTTCCCTCTCTCGCTGTCTCTCTCTCTCTGTCAAATAAATAAATAAAATCTTTAAAAAAAAAAAAAAACAGATGAATGGATCAAGAAGATGTGGTGTATATATACAATGGAATGTTATGCAGCCATCAAAAAATGAAATCTTGCCATTTGCAACGATGTGGATGGAAGTAGAGGGTAATATGCTAAGTGAAATAAGTCAATCAGAAAAAAACAATTATCATATGATTTCATTGATATGTGGAATTTGAGAATCAAGATAGAGGATCATAGGGGAAGGGAAGGAAAAATGAAACAAGATGAAACCAGAGAGGGAGACAAACCATAAGAGACTCTTAATCTCAGGAAACAAACTGAGCGTTGCTGGAGTGGTGGGGGGTGGGAGGGATGGGGTGGCTGGGTGATGGACATTGGGGCGGGTATGTGCTATGGTGAGCGCTGTGAATTGTGTAAGACTGATGAATCACAGACCTGTACCCCTGAAACAAATAATACATTATATGTTAATAAAAAATATGTATATATATATTTGTTAAATGAAAAAATAAAGAAAATTCCTTTGGAAACTTCCTTTATTTCTATCTCCTAAGATACATGTTGACAATCATCCCCTAAGCATATGGCCCACAGATACACATCTGAAGGGTCTCATGACTCAGGTTTTATTACACAGCAGTGAACGACATTTTCCCAACAATAGCTAGCCCCCTCAAAGTCCTGGAAACCTTGCTTCCAAATTCCTTAGAGACTGACGCTGTCCCTAACCCCCTCCCAACTTGAAGGTACACAATGGGCCACTCCTCCTGACCCCGGTGCAGCTCTTCCTGCCCACGGGTCCTGTCCCCGGGCTTTGGTAAAATCACCTTTTTACACCAAAGATGTCTCAAGAATTCTTTTTTGGCTGTCAGCTTTGAAACCTAACTTTCTTTCCTACATCATAGTGTTAAGATAGATGAATAAATCAGGATAGAAAAGTGTCCAGAAATAGATCCACACAAATATAGACAACAGATATTTAACAAAGATTCAAAGGTGGTTCATTCGAGAAATAGTCTTTTCAGCAAATGGTGTTGGGACTTTTGGGTGCCTGGGTGGCTTGGTCTATAGAGCCTGTGACTCTTGACCTCAGGGTCAGGAGTTCAAGCCCCATGTTGGGGAGATTACCTAAAAAGAACAAAACTTTGACTTTCTAATTCTGCCATCTAATGGGTGTAATGAGGTATCTTGTTATGTTAATTTGGACTTTTCAGGTTACTGATCAGTTTAAGCATCTCTTGGAGTACTTCTCAAGTGATTGGGGTTCTCTTCTATGAATGGCTGATTCTTCTCCTCTCCCATTCATCTGTGGGATTTCCCATTAATCCACTCTTGCTTTTTGATATTGCAAATACCACTTCCTAGTGGTCTGTCTTCTTTCTTTGTTGAGCCAGTGGTTAAGTAGAATTTTTCCTAAGGACCCAGAATTGGTTTCAAGGACATAAAGCAGAGGACTCATTACCACCAAAACATATTCTATAGAAGGCTACAAACAGGGTCAGAGTTCTCTGGATTATTTCAAGTTTTTGGCTATTATGAATAAAGCTGCCATGAACATTTGCACACAGTGAACAAAGATTTTCATGTTGACCGACGAGTAGTTATAATTCAGTCATTATTTGACACATGAAGTTGCATCCTACTCTGCTCTTTTCCCACTAAATGTGTTGCCATTAAATTTGATATGTAATCAACTGTGAAACTCTTTCTTACCCTCAAATTATCATGATTAAGCTGTAACTTCTTTTAGCTCCAGCATACTTACTTCAGAACTTCACCCATTAGTCGGTGACATGAGGGCCTTCTTTGCTAAATTAGACAATGATTTTTGAGTACTGGAAGAAATACGGCACTGGTGTGCGGGTGTACTATTTACAGTGTAAGGGCAAAAGACAAAACACACTTTTAAGTTTAATCTTCACTGTTAGCTCTTTCTATAGCTTTCTTAAGTCTAAGACAATCAACAAAACTATCAATCAAGCCCTGGTTTGTAGAATTTGCGATATCCCTGGTGTAAATAATCCCATCCTTGCTGAGTTCAGGCTGCCAGTATTAGGTCAATGAAATGAGGCTGGGATGAGCCAGGCAGTAGTAGGTTACACAGTGTTTCCACCATTCCCATACGGCAGATGTGCTTTTTTTTTTTAAGATTTTATTTATTTATTTGAGAGAGAGAGAGAGAATGAGAGATAGCACGAGAGGGAAGAGGGTCAGAGGGAGAAGCAGACTCCCTGATGAGCAGGGAGCCCGATGTGGGACTCAATCCCTGAACTCCAGGATCATAACCTGAGCCGAAGGCAGTCGCTTAACCAACTGAGCCACCCAGGCGCTCCCATACGGCAGATGTGAATAACATCTAGAGCATGGGTAATGTGAAATGAAGAAAGATATCTCAGTTGTTGTTTTTTTAATATTTTATTTTTATTATTATTATTTTCTTTTGGTGGGCAGCAAAGTTTATTGAGCGAAAATACAAAGCTCCCGAAGAGGGAGGGGACCCAAGAGGGTTGCCCTTTATTTTAAGATTTTATTTATTTATTTGAAAGAGAGGCAGAGCACAAGCGGAGGGGTAGAGGGAGAAGCAGACTTCCCAATGAGCAGGGAGCCAGACGTGGGGCTCCATCCCAGGACCCCGTGATTATGACCTGAGCCAAAGGCAGACGTCTAACCCACTGAGCCACCCAGGCAGCCCTAAGATTTTATTTTTTTAAGTAATCTCTACACCCAACGTGGGGTTCGAACTTACAACCCTGAGATCAAGAGTCATAGGCTCCACGGACTGAGCCAGTCAGGTGCCCCTGAAATAAGATATCTTGTAAAAGATAAAGTAGTAAAATGAATACAGTTAAATGAAGTTTAATTTTTAATAATGCTATGTTTAATGACAAGCTTATAGAATTCCTGAAAATAAAACAATTGGCTCTTGTAAACCTACATAAGCTGGAACAGCACATGGCTGGGGGGGCCGTGGTTAACTAACCCAGTCCCCTAGGAAACTTTTGGTAGCCCTTTGTAACATTACCTATATGCCCTTTGGTCAACACCTCCACTCACGGGCGGGCAACTCCCAGACCCTTATACACAGTCCTGGAGGGACTCGTAGGAGGGTTGTCTGTAGGGTGGGCAACTGGAAGCAATGTAAGGGTTTATTCCTAGGGAATGGAAAGCTAAAACGTGGTGGATACAAGATCTGGCATAATCTCATCTCTGTCCATTGAAGGCACAAACGTACACATAACATTTAAGGTTTGTTAATGATATACACACATCAGCAGGTATCCCGGAACACACTAGAGTGAGTGGGGGGAGGTGCCTGGGGAGAGAGGTGAGCTGTGGGATTTGATCTGGGGGGTCTGGACGGCAGACCTCTCCACTGCGCGGGTGCAGAAAGGTGAGGCAGTGGGTCCATCCCACCTCCTTCCCCACTGCGCTCCTGATGAACTGGAAAGATGGAGCCTATGGGTGTGGAGGGACTCGGTCTGAAGGGGAGATTTGGGAACGGGCACTCTTGGAGATGATGGGGGAGGGGCAAAGTATGTGTGTGAGCGGAGGTGAGGAACTGGGAAGGGGGTCCCTTCCTGAGCCACTGAGGTGCTCCCTGTGCAGGTCGCCCTTGCTCCTGCTCACTGCCTGCTGTCTCTTTCAGCCTCCCCTCCTCAGAGAGATGGCGCCAGCCGGGCCCCGCCATGGTAAACAGGTCCCCACTGCTCTTGGTCTGTGGCCATACTCCCGAGCACCTCCTGGTCCACCAGAGACCCATCCCGACTCTGAGCGACGTCTCCAGCAGAGACCTCTGGAAGCAGGCGAGGAAGCTGGCCTGGTGCAAGCAGAGGGCTGGCCATGGTAGAGATGGCCCCCTCCGGGCAAAGGGGCACTCACTCAATTTTGTGCTTTCCTTGATTATTCCCAAGGCTAGCTGAAGCCTGGGAGTGGTAAAAACACCCCCCCACACACACACCCGGCAAGGCAGGGTTGACCTCCTTTCAAAGGGGGCTTGACCCTTGACTCTCCCCCACTCTGGGCATCTGGAAAGGGCAGGCCCAAGTCTGGCAGGCGTGGGTGTCAGGGACAAGCCCCAGGAAGGCTGCCTGCAGCTGACCCTGCGCACAGGGAGCAGCCGCACGCACAGCGACTCCGTCCTTTCTTGGGACAGCGGCCGGGCAAAAGGCAAACGCAGCGGCACTGGGGACCAGAGAGGCTGGCCAGGCCTCCGCCCTCCCGCCGCTCCCGGGCCCCCCGCCCGGCCCTCTCTCCACCCCACCCTCACTGTTGTGCTCCCGCGCACCGCCCTTCCCTCTGGAGCGCCGAACTCACAAAGGCACCCGGAAGAACACCAGGCGCAAAGCAAGTGCTCAGCGCACTTTGCGGAAAGGACGAACGGCAGCACGCCTGCGTGCACACCGGGCCGCACCTGGTAGCTGTCATACACGTCTTTTTGACCTTGGACTCCTCCCTCCAGCAGGGCCCGCGCCGAGGGGCTCGCTCGGAAAGCGGGGCGAGAACGCAAGGGGAGCACACGTGAGCCTGCCTCCCGCCTACTCTGGACGCCCGGCCGCCGCGAGGCCGGGACCCGTCTGCGTCGCGGCCGGACGGGGACGGAGCGAGCGCGGGCGGCGGGGTAGGCGCCTCCGGGCGTCGGCCAACCCGGCAGACGCGCTCCGCTTTGCAGCGCGCGGGGACACCCGCCAGCCCGCGCCCCCAGAAGCCGCGTCCACCGGCCACAGGGGCGCGACGCCCCCTCTCCTGACGTCATCTTCCACGGCCGTACGGCCGCGGACGCAGCCATGTTACGTTACGGCGGCCGGAGGGCCTTCCTCGGCGTCGCCACGAAGCGCCTCGCCGAGGCCCCGCCCCTCCAGAGACGCCACCGCGGCCCTCTCCGGCGGGCGCCGCCATGTTGGGGGTCCTCGCCGCGGGCGCGTAGGTGTCTTCATAAGATGCCGGCTCGGCGGCACCCGGCTTTCTCCCCCCAAGATGGCGTCCATGCGGGAGAGCGACACGGGCCTGTGGCTGCACAACAAGCTGGGGGCCACGGACGAGCTGTGGGCGCCGCCCAGCATCGCGTCCCTGCTCACCGCCGCGGTCATCGACAACATCCGCCTTTGCTTCCACGGCCTCTCATCGGCCGTGAAGCTCAAGCTGCTGCTCGGGACGCTGCACCTCCCGCGCCGCACCGTGGACGAGGTGAGGCGGGCGGCGGTGGGGGCGCGGGGCCGCCCCTTCCAGTGACCCGAGACCCCGGGCCCTGCCCCCTCCTCTCCGACGGTCCCTGCGTACCCCCTCGCAGCCCTGCCCCGGACCTTCACCGTCACCCGGAACCCCTCCCACTCTCACGCCCCCCTGCCCACCGACCCTCGTCCCCGACCCTCGCTCCCCCTGCCCGCGGACCCTCGTCCCCGACCCTCGCTCCCCCTGCCCGCGGACCCTCGTCCCCGACCCTCGCTCCCCCTGCCCGCGGACCCTCATTCCCGCCCCAGGACCCTCGTCCCCGACCCTCGCTCCCCCTGCCCGCGGACCCTCATTCCCGCCCCGGGACCCCCCGACCCTCACTCCCCCTGGCACGGACCCTCATTCCCGCCCCGGGACCCCCCGACCCTCACTCCCCCTGTCCGCGGACCCTCATTCCCGCCCCGGGACCCCCCGACCCTCACTCCCCCTGTCCGCGGACCCTCATTCCCGTCCCGGGACCCCCCGACCCTCACTCCCCCTGCCCGCGGACCCTCATTCCCGTCCCGGGACCCCCCGACCCTCACTCCCCCTGTCCGCGGACCCTCATTCCCGTCCCGGGACCCCCCGACCCTCACTCCCCCTGTCCGCGGACCCTCATTCCCGTCCCGGGACCCCCCGACCCTCACTCCCCCTGTCCGCGGACCCTCATTCCCGCCCCAGGACCCTCGTCCCCGACCCTCGCTCCCCCTGCCCGCGGACCCTCATTCCCGCCCCGGGACCCCCCGACCCTCACTCCCCCTGGCACGGACCCTCATTCCCGCCCCGGGACCCCCCGACCCTCACTCCCCCTGCCCACGGACCCTCATTCCCGTCCCGGGACCCCCCGACCCTCACTCCCCCTGTCCGCGGACCCTCGTCCCCGACCCTCACTCCCCCTGTCCGCGGACCCTCCTCCCCGACCCGCCCTCCCCCTGCCCACGGACCCTCATTCCCGCCCCGGGACCCTCGTCCCCGACCCTCACTCCCCCTGCCCACGGACCCTCATTCCCGCCCCGGGACCCCCCGACCCTCACTC
The DNA here is from genome assembly GCF_009762305.2 of Zalophus californianus. Lineage (NCBI taxonomy): Eukaryota > Metazoa > Chordata > Mammalia > Carnivora > Otariidae > Zalophus > Zalophus californianus. The sequence goes on along the minus strand of NC_045596.1, from coordinate 1,211,613 downwards.
CCCCTGCCCACGGACCCTCATTCCCGTCCCGGGACCCCCCGACCCTCACTCCCCCTGCCCACGGACCCTCATTCCCGTCCCGGGACCCCCCGACCCTCACTCCCCCTGTCCGCGGACCCTCGTCCCCGACCCTCACTCCCCCTGTCCGCGGACCCTCCTCCCCGACCCTCACTCCCCCTGCCCACGGACCCTCATTCCCGCCCCGGGACCCTCGTCCCCGACCCTCACTCCCCCTGCCCACGGACCCTCATTCCCGCCCCGGGACCCCCCGACCCTCACTCCCCCTGCCCACGGACCCTCATTCCCGTCCCGGGACCCCCCGACCCTCACTCCCCCTGCCCACGGACCCTCATTCCCGCCCCGGGACCCCCCGACCCTCACTCCCCCTGCCCACGGACCCTCATTCCCGCCCCGGGACCCCCCGACCCTCACTCCCCCTGGCACGGACCCTCATTCCCGTCCCGGGACCCTCGTCCCCGACCCTCACTCCCCCTGCCCACGGACCCTCATTCCCGTCCCGGGACCCTCGTCCCCGACCCTCACGCCCCCCTGCCCACGGACCCTCTTAATCTTCTCCCGGGTCAGGCCTGCCTGGCTCCGGACCGTCTGCCCCACAGGCCTCACCCTCCCCGCGCCCGGGTTGCTGGTGGGGAGGGGCTGGAGCCCACCGGCCGGGAGGGGAGGCTGGGGAGCCCCGGAGCCGCGATCGGGTTCCGGAGCCGGGATCCGGAGCCGGGGAGCGCGGTGGACTCCGGGTTCTGTTCTGGGCATCTTACGGAATAGCCGCTCGTTCAGGGCCCTGTATTCTTTGAATTCTTTCCACGCACGAACACTTCACTGTGTTCAAATGAGTGGATGTGTGAGATTTGTCTTCTGTTTTTTTCCATAACGGCATATGGTGTCGTTTTTCGTGCGAGGTAAAGTAGTTTTTCAAGATACTAAAGCCCCGTGGTTGCTTCAACTTTGTGCCACGACTGTTGCAGTTTTTGTGAGGACACTGCTGTAGTTTCTAAGTTCGCTGTGGCCCGGTGGAGCCGGTGCACAGGTGCACATTTGTGGGGCTGGCCGAGTAGCGGCGCCTGCTGTGCGCGTGCGTGTGCCCGGGGTGGATGCATCCACACTGCCGCGACTCCCGGTTAATTTTCCTTGCTGAATAGTGTTCCCTTCCCGGAGCGGGCAGCGCTTGATCCGTCCTGTTCTGGGGACACAATGGGTTGTGGACAGCTTTTGGCTGTTGTGGATAATGCTGTTGCCAGCGTTATTGTGTTTGCGTTAGGGTGTCAGGAAGCATGGACTTCTCTAGGGTACGATATCTAGCTTTGGGGTTGTGGGGTCATCGCATTATGCTACATTGTTTTTCAAAGTGGTTGTATCAGATTAAACTCCTCACCCACACTTGCCAGCCTGCTGGGTGCATAAAGGTGTTCGGTGGCTTTTCTTGTTTGTTTTTTCCCAAAGTACCTGCACCACTTAAAAAAATTTTCTTAAAGATTTTCTTATTTCTTTGAGAGAAAGAGAGCACGCACGTGAGGGAGGAGGGCAGAGGGAGAAGCAGACTCCCCCCTGAACGGGGAGCCCCTCCTGCGGCTCAACCACAGGACCCTCAGATCAGGACTTGACCAAAACCAAGAATTGGTCCCACCCAGGTGCCCCCTGCTGTAATTTGACATATACAATGTTAGTTTCAGACATGCAACATAATGATACAGTGTTTGCATATATTGCTTATGATCCGCACAGTAAGTCTACCGTACATGCAGAATTGGGGGGGGGGATGAGAACTTCTAAGACTTCTCTTAGCAGCTTTCAAATATGCAATACAGTAAGTAAGTACAGTCACCGCGTTGGGTGGTTTTGACTTGTGTTCGCCTTAATACTAACATGGTTGAGCATCCTTTCATGTATTATTCACTGATTTTCTTTTTTGTGAGTTACCTCTTTACATCATTTGTGGGTTTTTTTCCTGACAGTCTTTTTTTTTTTGCTATGTAGTTTTTTAAAAAACTTTATATATATACACATATATATATAAACGTTGGCTAGCAGTTCTTTTTCAGTTATATATTTTACAGCTCTTTTCCAGTTTTAAGCCTCTCGTAGGCTTTTTCACAGAATCTGTGGAGGTACAGACGCTCTCAGCTGTAACTGGGGGCCGGTGCCAGTCTTGGTTTCCCCTGTGATCGGGGCGGAGTTTGTCTTGTTCAGGATGTGGTGCCTTGCCTGGAGGGAGGGTGCTCCTGCTGTCCTGTTTGAGCAGCTCAGTTTGCCTTTCACATTGGAGTCTTCAGTCTACCTGGAATTGACCATTGTGTCAAGCTGGGAGTCCAGTTTTGTTTTCCACATGGATGTCCGATTAGTCCAGCACCATTTATTGAAGCAGCTGTTGATTTGCACTGTCACTTCTGTGGGTCTGTGCCTGGGCTCTGCTCTGTTCCTTCAGGCTATTTATATATCACTGTGTCAATAACCCACTAGGTCCTGTTACTGCCACTGTATACACATGTCTTGCCAGCTCACAGCAGACCCTCCCACTTTATTCTTTAGAAGCATCTTTGGCCACTCTAAGTTGTTTCTACTTCTGTATATATTTAATCTTCACTCCTCAGTTTACACATACATCATGTTGAGATTTTGATTAAGACTGAGTTGAGTTTATAGTGCATTCTGGGGTGAAATCCTCTTAATAATATTGAATCTGATAAATTGTGAATATGGGCATACCTCTCTATTTAGATCTCCTTTATTTGTTATAAAATTTTATGGCTTTCTTCATAGAGATCTTCCATCTTCTGTTAGATGTGTTACTAGACATATTTTTCATGCTGTCATAAATGGTATCTGTTAAATATTTTTTTTAGATGAGTTTGTGAATAGCTTCTGTGTTAAAGCTTACCAATTGCAATAATGTTCCTGTTGACTCTTTCTTTTTCTGTGTACTTACTAATTTCTTTCCAATTACTTTTTACTACTTTTTCTTGCCTTGCTGCACCCACCAGGACCCCTCCAGTACATTGTCTTTTTTCTTATCACACAATGAGAACTTTGACTGTTCTGCTGGTAAATACTATGTTTCCTATTATTTTTGGTAGATAGATTTTATCTGGTTAAGGAAATTCTCTTCTATTTCTAGATTTTTAATATATTTTTTATTTATTTATCTTTTTTAAGTTTTTTTTTTTTTAATCCATTTGACAAAGAAAGAAGCAAGGGAGGGTGGTGCGGCAGGCAGAGGGAGAAGCAGGCTCCCTGCTGAGCAAGGAGCCAGATGGGGGACTCCATCCCAGGACCCTGGGATCATGACCTGAGCAGAAGGCAGACACTCAACCAATTGAGCCACCCAGATGCCCCTACTTCTAAATTTTTTTTAATTTTTTTTTTTTAAGATTTTATTTGAGAGAGTGAGCCAGGGAGAGAGCACGAGTAGGGGGAGGAGCAGAGGGAGAGGGAGAAGCAGACTCCCTGCTGAGCAGGGTGCCCAACATGGGGCTCGATCCAGGGACTCCAGGACCATGATCTGAGCCAAAAGCAGACACTTAACCGACTGAGCCACCCAGGAGCTCTTAAAATTTTTTTTAAAGTTGTAATCATGAATGAGTTTTCTTAGGAGTTCTATTGAGATATAATTCACATACCATACAATTCACTCATTTGAAATGGACAATTCAGTGGTTTTTGGTATATTCAGAGTTGTGTAACCATCGTCCTAGTCAATTTTAGAACATTTTCATCAGCCCCAAAGTAAACCCATACCTGTTAGCAGTCTCCCCTCCACCACTACTCCCACCTTCTCCAGCCTGAGGCAGCCACTAATCTGCTTTCTGTGCCTAGGGATTTAGCTGTTCCGGGCATCGTGTGAGTGGAATCACATAATATGTGGTCCTTGTGCCTGGCTTCTTTTACTTAGTGTAATACTTTCGGGGCTCGTTGATGTTGTAGTATGTTTCTATTTCATTCCTTTTTTGTAACTGAATGATATTCCACTGTATTGATAGACCACATTTTATTCATCAATTATTTGTCAGTTGATGGACATTTGGGTTGTTTACTCTTTTTAACTATTATGAATAATGCTGCTGTGAGAATTCATAACAAGTTTTTATAGACCTGTGTTTTCAATGTGGACATTGGATTTCAATTCTCAGGTATATGCCTAGAAGAAGAATTGCTTGGATCATATTATAACTATTTTGAGGAACTGCCAAACTGTTTTCCACAGTGGCCTTAGCATGTTTACATTTTACACGAGTGACTTTTGAGTGTTCGAGTTTCTCACACCTTCCCATCCTTTGTTATCATCAGTCTTTTTGATATAGCCATCCTGTGGTGTGAACATGAATGGGTTTTGAGTTTTAACAAATGGTTAATTTGTTACAATTGGCATGTAATTCTCCATATTTATGGAATAGCATTAAGTGTAAACCAACTTTGTATCCCTGAGGTATAAACCTAATTTAGTCATTTTATTTTTATTTATTTATTAATATTTATTTATTTATTTGAGAGAGAGAGCGAGCGAGAACACCATGGGGTGGAAGGGGCAGAGGGAGAGACAGTTTGAAGCAGACTCTGCACTGAGTGTAGAGCCCAATGTGGGGCTTGATCCCAGGACCCCAAGATCATGACCTGAGCTGAAACTAAAGAGTCAGAGGCTCAACCAACTGTGCCACCCAGGTGCCCCCAATTTAGCCATTTTATATTGTTGGATTATGTTGTCCTGATATTTTGTATAGGAATTTTATATTTATGTTCATGGGTGAAATTTACCTCTAATTTTACTTTATCTTTTTTTTTTTAAGATTTATTTATCTATTTTAGAGAGAGCATGAGCAGGAGGGGCAGACAAAGAGGGAGAAAGAATCTCAAGCAGACCCCGTGCTGAGCACAGAGCCCACTGTGGGGCTCGATCTCATGACCCTGAGATCATAACGTGAGCTGAAACCAAGAGTAGGGTGCTTAACTGACTGCACCAGCCAGGCACCCCTCTAATTTTACTTTTTCATATTGTCTTGTCAGATTTGGGTATGAAGTTATGCTACCCTTATAAAAGGGATTGTAGTGTATCCTCTGTTTTCCTTTTCTTTGGAAAGTTTTATAATCAAATTATTTCTTGCTAAATGTTTGGTAGAACTTAGTAATAAAACCATATGGGGAACCTGGATTTTCTTTGTGGGAAGATTTTTGAGTATTGTTTTTTGGTTTTATAGTCTTAAGTAAAGGTTAAATGTTATATATATTTTTAAAGGATTAGCCATTTCTACTTAAACTTCAAATTTATTAGCATAACATAGTTAATATCCTTTTACCTTCTTAATATCAGAAGCATGTGCAGTGATGTTCCCTTTTTCATTTTTTTTCTCTCATTTTTCTTTTTCTTGATTCATCAGATACTTGTCAATTTTCTAAGACTTCAAAGTACCAACTTTTGGCTTTGTTGATATTCTCTGTTATGTATTTGTTTTCTGTTTCACTACTTTTTTGCACTTTCATTATTTTTTCCTTCTACTTTCTTTTTTATTTTGTTCTTTTTCTAATCTCTTAAGTTGGAGATTGAGTGCGACTTCATTTTTTAGCTTTTTTCCTAAAATATATGTGTGAAGCCATAAATTTTCTTCTACTCCCAGCATTAGCTGCATCCTTGCAAGTTCTGATAAATGGCATTTTCATTACTAAGTCACAGTATTTCCTAATTTCTATGATGATTTCTTCACTGATGCTATATAGTTTAGAATTGTTTCTTAGTTTCCGTACATTGGAGAGTAAGAGATTATAGTTATGTTTTTGTTAGTGAATTCTAGCTGTATTGAGTACTTGTCAGAGAATACAGTGTACAATATTTTAGTTGTTTGAAATTTAAGATTTGCTTAATGGCGAAATATATAGTCAGTTGTTGTAAACATTGTGATTGAACTTGAGAAGCATGTTAATCTCTAGTTTTGAGATCCACTACCCAATGAACCCAACAGTTCATTATGTCAATTTGTTTATTGTATTATATAGGTCTACTGTAGTCTTACTGATTTTTAAAAAACTATTTTATCAATTAGGGGCGTATGTTGATCTCTATTATGATATAGATTTGTCATTCCTTATGGTTTTATCAACTTTTGCTTTATGTATTTTGAGGCTATGTTATTAGGTATATGCAAATTTAGAACTGTTATAGTTGCCTGGTAAACTGAACCATGGATCTTTATATAGAGATTTCTATATGTGGTAATGTTTTGTCCTTAAAGTCTTTTTTTGTCCAGCTTTAATATAGATATATCAGCTTTTTTCTTTTTTTTTTTTAAAGATTTTATTTATTTATTTGAGAGAGAGAGAATGAGAGAGAGAGAGCACATCAGAGGGGATAGGGTCAGAGGGAGAAGCAGACTCCCTGCCAAGCAGGGAGCCCGATGCGGGACTCGATCCTGGGACTCCAGGATCATGACCTGAGCCGAAGGCAGTCGCTTAACCAACTGGGCCACCCAGGCGCCCCTATATCAGCTTTTTTCATTGATATATATCAATATATGTAGTTCTGGGACTTTGTCCATATTATAAGAATTTTTTATTTTCTTTTAAGTAAGCTCTGTACCAAACATGGGGCTTGTACTCAGTGACCCCAAGACCAAGAGTTACATGCTCTACCAGCTGAGCCAGCCAGGCACCTCCGTATTATAAGAAGTTATAATTAAGAACTTACTAGCTGGATTGAAAAACAATTAGGTAATTCTGGGTAGTTTACTTTTCTGAAAAGCATTTTTATTTTCTTGGTGTTAAGAAAATTTTTTCTTTTCTTAATATTTTTTATTTTATTTTTTTTAGATTTTATTTGTTTGACAGAGAGAGGGCACACAGGCAGGCGGAACAGCAGGCAGAGGGAGAGGGAGAAGCAGATACTCCGCTGAGCAGAGAGCCCGATGCGGGGCTCGATTCCAGGACCCTGGGATCATGACCTGAGCCGAAGGCAGACACTTAACCAATTGAGCCACCCGGGAGCCCCTATATTTTATTTTTAAGTAATCTCTACACCCAGTGTGGGACTCAAACTCACCACCGCAAGATTGAGAGTCACATGCTCTACCAACTGAGCCAGCGAGGTGCCCCAAGAAAATTTTTAAAACATCTTAATTCACTTAGTTATCTTTCTTAAGTTATTTAAGGGTCTGATACTTTTGGGATGTTATTCTAAAGATTAAGGTTTTCTACATAGGACCATAGATACAGGGGGACTAGATAACTGGGCTAGATGTGTTCCACACTGTGTGAGACAGAGTTCTCTAGAGAAACAGAACCAGTAGGGTGTGTCCACGTGCGTGCATGTGTGTGTGTGTGTGCCCTATAAATACCTATATATGCCATATATGGGGGGGTGGCTTTTATGGAAAGGAATTGGCTTACATGATTATGGAATTTAGGAAGTCCTGAGATCTGCAGCCAGCATGCTTGAGACCCAAGAGAGCTGATGTGTAGTGCTAGTCAGAAAGCCAGCAAGCTGGAGTCCCAAGAAGAATGAGTGTTTCGTCCATATCTGAAGACTGGGAAAGACCCGTGTTCCAGTTCAGTCAAGCTGGAGTTGTGTCTTCAGTGGAGTGAATGAGGCCCACCCACATTAGGGAGGGCAGTCTGCTTTACTGAGTCTACCAATTGAGATATTAATCTCATCCAGACATACTTAGAACTTCTGTTTGAGCAGATGTCTGGTCACCCCTGGCCCAGTCAAATTAACCATCATAGCATCTGCTACAGCTTGTGTTTCTTAGTGGAATCCTGAAACCAGTTTACTTGTTTTGTGATGTATCTGTTCCTCTCAAAAGCTAAATAAACAACAGTTCTTAGCTAATACCTGGGAGGAGTAAGAGAGATTTGAATGATCCCTTGCTTTGGTTTATTTAGTGAGGGGTACAGAATTCAGTTGAGGCTCCTGCTCTAAGAATTTTTATCTGGTTAGGGGAGTAAGAATGATGTCTTGAAAATGTAGGCTAATGATTTTGGGAGACAATGTACATGAGGTGTTTTGCTAAATTAAATTACAAAGTGTCGTAAAAGGTAAACAGTGACTTGATGTTTTGGCTATATTTGAAAGGGTGTTTAGGAAATAATAAATGCTGGTACTGGATAAAACCGGTGATCACTTTGGTCTAAGACATTGACATTGGCACCAGTGGAAGTTCTGGGGAAGCAGAGGTGGCCATGAGGTACTGTTTATTATGCAAAATTAACCAACTCATGAGATGACCAGGGGGAGTCCTAGGGATGCCAGTGCTCAGGGACTGGGGAACTGTAGACTCATCAGCTGGACTATCAGAAAGGTAAGACCAGCTGCAGAGTGAACCAGAGGCAGTTTCTCCCAAGGTCACACTGCAGCTGGGAGGGTGGTCATAGCGCACCCTTTACTCACTGTGGCTCTTATTCACCGAGAACCCACTGTCCAAAATGACAGCTCGGAAACTTTGCTGCTTGAAATCATCTTCACGAGAATGAAATGTCCCACTTTTACTTGGAGGATCTGACGCTTAGACACAGAGAAACAGCCTCACTTTCCAAGTCAGGGGCAGAAAGTCGGATAGGAACGTGTGGACGTGACAGCCTCGCTCTCACCTGTGTTGTGTTCAAGGACGCTGCACCCAGGTGCACGTCACGGTTCTGACACAGACCTTCTGACTCACAGACTCACCACTTCATTAACATTTTACCTCAACTCTGCTGCCATGCCCCCCCCCGCCCCCATCCAGCACCTCTGTTGTTTCTTTTCTGCCTGTGGGGTGCAGCTCCATCCCACAGCAAGCAGGAGCCCGCATCAGGTTGTAGGCTTCCCCCTGATGGCCTCAGAGCGTTGGCCCAGGACACTGGGTCACTCTGTAGTCCTGTATTTTCCTATGGCATGTTTTGGTGGGCTTTTTGAAATTACAGGTATCTTCCGTCTATTCTAGAAAATCTCAGCAGTTATCCCGTCACATAATTGCCTATACCTCAGTTTCTCTCCCTTGTTGTCTGCTTCTCCAAGGAGGTGCATGTGGGATTTCCCTCTGTCTCCTGAGCCGAATGTCTCCCTTCTGCAGTTTCTAGTGGTTTCCTTTCTTTCTTATGGTCTGGATAGTGTCTAACTTACCACCCCATCCCTTCCTTCGTCTGTGGTTAAACTGTTTACTGACTCCTTCTTCCTTCCTACGGAGTCTGTGCTGTGGCACTTACTTTTACCCCCATGTTCTGCTCCCACATTTCCGCAGGCACCAACCGTTCTCTTCTCGTTATTTATTTTAAAGATTTTATGTATTTCTTTGAGAGCGAGCGTGTGTGCACAAGCAGGGGAAGGGAGAGGGAGTGGGGGAAGAGGGAGAGGGAAAAGCAGGCTCCCTGCTGAGCAGGAGCCCGGGATCATGACCTGAGCAGAAGGCAGACATTTCACTGAGCCACCCAGGCGCCCCAGTTCTGTTTAACATGTGTCTTTTTGCATGTGTCCTTTAAAAGTGTGTGTATTGCTTTTAGGTGTAATTGACCTAAACTGCCTGTATTTAATGCGTGTGATGTGACCTCTGCACACCTGTAAACTAGCACAGAGAAGGATCACCACCTGGGTCTCCTGTCCCTCTCCTGTGCACCTGCTTCTGTCACTGTAGATTAGTTCACATTTCCTAGAGTATTATTTCATGGAATCATACAGAGTGATGTTTTTGGTCTGGCTTCTCTCACTTAACATCATAATTTTAAGATTAACCCATGTGTCCATGTGTACTAATAGCTCATAACTTTTTTTGAAGATTTTTATTTATTGATTGATCAGAGAGAAAGAACAAACAAGCAGGGGGAGAGGCAGAAGGAGAAGCAGGCTCCCGCTGAGCAAGGAGCCCGGTAAGGGTACTCGATCCCAGGACCCCGGGATCATGACCTGAGCCAGAGGTAGCCACTTAACCGATTGAGCCACCTAGGCACCCTAGCTCTTAACTTTTTTTTTTAAAGTTTATTTAAATAATCTCTACATTCAGCCTGAGCTCAAACTCATGACCCTGAGATCAAGAGCTGCATGCTCCGGCGGAGCCGGCCAGGCGCCCCCTATAGTTCTTAACTTTGACTGCTGAGTAGGCTGCCTCCGTGTGGACATGCTCCAGAAACGGGTATCTCCTCGTGTGGACTGTCATTCTCCAGGGGAAACACACAGGAGATGGGTAGCTAGGTGCTAGGTGTGTGTTTCACTTCCCTTTTTTTAAAAAAAGAATTATTTATTTGAGAGAGAGTACTTGGGGAGGGGAAGAGAGAGAGAATCTCCAGCAGACTCCTGCTGAGCTCAGAGCTTGCCTCGGGCTGGATCCCACGACCCTGAGATCGGCACCTGAGCCGAAACCAAGAGTCGGATGCTTAACCGACTGCGCCCCCCCAGGCACCCCTCTGTATTTCACTTCTAAAGAAACTGGCGGGCTGCTCTCCAAGGTGGCGGTCTCGTGTTACCTTCCCTCTGGCAGTGGCCAGGGCTCCAGCTGCCACGCTCTCCGTTTGGTGGTGTCCTTGCCCTCTCAGGCACTGTCCTAGGGCTCAGTGTTCCATAGTCACTAACGACGCCGAGCATCTCTCGTCAGGCTCGTACCGCAAATCTTCTTTGGTAGAGAACCTGTTCACATCCTTCAGGGCATATATATATTTTTTAAAGATTTTATTTATTTATTTGAGAGAGAGAGAGAGAGCGCACAAGAGGGGGGAGCGGGAGAGGGAGAAGCAGACTCCCCGCTGAGCAGGGAGCCCGATGCGGGGCTCGATCCCGAGACTCCAGGATCGTGACCTGAGCTGAAGGCAGTCGCTTAACCGACTGAGCCACCCAGGCGCCCAGAGCATATTATTTTTAGTTGATGTAAATTATATTGTCTATGTACTTAAGTCAGAGTTTTTAAACAAAACATTATTTTCAAGATTCACCCATGTTGCTCTTCATCTAATCCCAGGGTTGGCAAACTTGGCTGTGACCTGTTCGTAAGGCCTGTGAGCTAAGAACGTTTGCACGTTAGTAAAGGGATTGTTCAAAGCTGTGTCTGTCATTCCTTTTTTTTTTTTTTTTTTGACGTGGCCCGCAAGCCCTCAGTAGGCACTGTCAGGCCCCCCGCAGAAGACGGGCAGACTCCGGGTCTGCTACGCTGCGCCCCCATGCTTGGTGTCCCTGTGCACACCGCTCTCCAGCCCGGCTATGACAAGTAATGCCGCAGCACAGAGCTTCTTATCTTACCCAGGGGTCACTGTGAAGGTTTCTTTGGGATCTGCGCCCAGGGTGGGAATGTTGGGTCGTAGAACATAGCTGCTTAAATGGTGACATGGTGCCACCCTCACTGCCACCTGCAGTGTGCGCTTGGGCCCCCACCCTTCCCCCTCGGGTCCGTCCACTTTTCTGTTTTTGTGGATCAGGTGGTTGGAAAGTGCTACCTTGTGTTCATTTGAGGCTGCTGTTCCTGTGTTCGCTGCCTTCTCAAACTTCTGCCTTATTCATTGCCTGTGAACAGCATCTGCCTTCGGGGTGCCTGGGGGGCTCAGTCGGTGAAGCATCTGCCTTCGGCTCAGGTCACGATCCCGGGGTCCTTGGATCGAGCCCCGCATCGGGCTCCCGGCTCAGCGGGGAGCCTGCTTCTCCCTCTGGCCCTCTCCCTGCTTGTGTTCCCTCTCTCTCTGACAAATAAATAAATAAAATCTTAAAAAAAAAGAATAGCATCTGCCTTTGTTTCTATTGGGGTTGCTGTCTTGTTGATTTGCAGGGACTCTGTATATTTTGGATAGTAAACACTGCTGGTTTTGAACATTACAGATTGCATCTGCCATTCTGTTACCTGTCTGTTAACTTTTTCGTTTGCCCTTCACTGAACAGAAATCTTTCATTTTAATACACAGTAATAAATTTTTTGGTTTATGGTTTGTGCTTTTGAAGTTTTAAGAAGCCGTTATATGTGCCTCTCTCATTTCACTAATGGGTCTTTAATGCTGTGAGATTGGAAGCCAGTTTTATTTTCCTCAGAGTCCCAGATCTGTCTCCAACCATGCATTTAGATGCAGGCCAACTTTTTTTCTCAGGGATTTGTGTGTGGTGTGTGTGTGTGTGTGTGTGAGAGAGAGAGAGAGAGAGAGAGAGAGAGAGAGAGGGAGAGCCTGTGAGCACACGCACCTGTGAGGGCATGCGATGTTCCAGTGGCCCATGCCAGGTTGCCCTCTTGCAAGAACTGGAAGCTTCTTTTTTTTTTTTTTAAAGATTTTATTTATTTATTTGAGAGAGAGAGAATGAGAGATAGAGAGCACGAGAGGGAAGAGGGTCAGAGGGAGAAGCAGACTCCCCGCCGAGCAGGAAGCCCGATGTGGGACTCGATCCCGGGACTCCAGGATCATGACCTGAGCCGAAGGCAGTCACTTAACCAACTGAGCCACCCAGGCGCCCGAACTGGAAGCTTCTTTTTTTCTTTTTTTTTTTTTAAAGATTTTATTTATTTATTTGAGAGAGAGAATGAGAGATAGCACGAGAGGGAAGAGGGTCAGAGGGAGAAGCAGGAGAAGCAGACTCCCTGCTGAGCAGGGAGCCTGATGCGGGACTCGATCCCGGTACTCCAGGATCATGACCTGAGCCGAAGGCAGTCGCTTAACCAACTAAGCCACCCAGGCGCCCGAACTGGAAGCTTCTTATTCAAGCATCTGTGTCCCCCCAGAAACCCAGTGAAAGCCTACCATGAAAACATGGCTGAATGTAGGATTCTTGTTGAAGATTTAGTGGGGTTTTTTTGTTTTTGTTTTTTAGATTTTATTTATTTGACAGAGAGAGACACAGCGAGAGAGGGAACACAAGCAGGGGGAGTGGGAGAGGGAGAAGCAGGCTTCCCGCGGAGCAGGGAGCCCGATGCGGGGCTCCATCCCAGGACCCTGGGATCATGACCTGAGCCGAAGGCAGACACTTAACGACTGAGCCACCCAGGTGCCCCAAAACAGTAGGCTTTCGTGAACACAAGTGGATTCTCTGTTTATCTTGTGCTCACTTGTGAGCGTTTTGAGATCAGGTCTTATGTCTTGCTTGTGTCTGTGTCCCTAACACCCCACCTTTTGTGGCTCTCGGGAGAGACTCGGGGTCTATAGAACGGGTAGGTTGTTAGAGGGTCTGGTTCATTGTAAATCTCATCTTGGGAGGCTTCTGTATCGGTGCGTGTGTGGTGGCCTCATTCTTTCCACTGCCCCGTAGGATCCACTGCAGCTGCTTGGTCTCCATGCTCATCTCTTTGAGGAACCGCCAGCCCGGCTCCCAGTGCTACGTGCCCAGCGGTGTGTCCAGAGGGCTCCAGTCTCTCTGCCCCTTTGCCAACATTGATTGCTGCCCACGTTTTTGATGCTGGTCTCCCGGGTGTGTGAGGTGTGCCGGCCCGTGGGGCCCACATCACCTTTGTGGCCTCTCCCTTCCTGCGTTGTCCTCTGCGAGTATGGGCGCTCAGGACTTTCCTCACATACACAGTCTGTGTTTCTTGTTCTCAGTGCTTTGGGGGTGATCATTGACGGTGGAACCTGTCATCTTACTGAGCCACTGAAGACACATTTAGATAGGAGTAATTTTTTTATATATAATTTTAGTTTGCCTGAGACCTGTTTTTATCCTTAACTCTGTAGTAAGAGACAAGCAAAATTGTTTAAATTTTCATTTTGTGCCTTTTTGTTTTTAATGTAGAATAGAGCTTATAGCTCAGCTAAAGAAAAGGGGGAAGGTGGTGGGTGGGGCCATTCTTCTATAACAATAAAACGCCCCCCACCACAGATGTTAAAAAATAAACGTTTACAGTTTTTGCCATGAAAAGAACATACTTCTGCATCTTTCAAGACACGGCCTTTAGAACCCGTCCACTGGCGCCCGGTCCTGTGTGTGGCCGACAGGGGGCGCCCAGTGTCAGAATCGGAGCTTTGAGCTCCGGGCAGGGGTGCCTCTCCCCTGGTGGGTGGGACCCGACGTGCACTTGGGTGTGGTGACACCGTCAGGCCAGGAGTGACGAATCTCACATCTGAGGAATGGAAAGGAGCTCTGGGCCTCCCCGGGCTCTGGCCCATTCCGGAGAGGTGGCGTGACAGGGCGGCGGGGGGGGGGGGGTCACACAGCCAGAGCTGTGCGCCGCCTTCTGCCCCTTCCCCAGCCCTCTGTTCTGCTGAGCGTGGCTGGGCCACCTACGTCAGTGCTCCCAGGACTGTGGGCCGGCCTCCCCATCCCGAAATTGCCCCATCAGCAGGTTTCCTAAGCAGGGGTGTTGGTGGCCTGCCATAGGTTCTGGGTAGCGTGCACTCAAAGGCAGTTGCCCGTCTTTGGACAGCCTTCCCGTCTGCTGTTGTTTGGGCACACGAGGGGCCTGGGTGCCTCTGGGAGCCATCTCGGAGGCTGTGGGGAGATGCGGCCCCCCAGGGGAGGGTGGGCAGGCAACTGGCCCAGGTGGGGGCATCACTGTGAGTGGGAGTCGCAAGCTGGCAGAGGCTGTGGCAGCCCGGGGAAGTGGGATGGCCGTGGGTGGGGGGCACAGAGGAAGGAGAGCCCGCAGGCTCCCGAGAGGATGGGGCGTGGAGGCAGTTGCTGTAGAGGTGGGATGCTGTCGTGTGCCCCGCAGAAGCTACAGCGGGGTGCAGAGGGGGCTCCCCTCTGTTTAAAAACGAAGGTGCACAGACGCTGGCTTCTGCCCCACTCCGTCCTACCATCCTGAGCAAGGCGCTGGCGCGTGTCAGAGTGGTGGTGGTGGGGGGGGTGTTCCTGGGAGGGGTGGGCAGGGGTGGTGTCTCTTGGGGGCCCCCCGCTCAGGGCTACTGTCTCTCCTTTCTCGGCAGATGAAGGGCGCCCTGGCGGAGATTATCCAGCTGGCCACCCTGGACTCGGACCCCTGGGTTCTCATGGTAGCTGACATCCTGAAGTCCTTTCCCGACACAGGCTCGCTTAACCTTGACCTCGAAGAGCAGAATCCCAACGTTCAAGATATTTTAGGAGAACTTAGAGAAAAGGGTATTTGTGTGTGTGTTTTATGCTGGGAGGAGGGAAACAGGTCTTCCTTTAAACCTCTTTTTCTGGAGTGAATTTGGCGTCTAGAATGTTGCATTTTGTGCCTGCGCGCTGTGTACACGGCCCGCCCCTGCCGCCCTGGACGCTGCCCCCCAGCTTCTAGCCAGACAGAGCTCAGGACAGGCCGCTGCTCCCCGCACTTGCTGCTGTATCTGAGATTTCACACCGTTTTCGCGTTCACGTGCCCTCTCTCCCTGCTCAGCTCATTGAGGCCATGGGTTCTGCCCCTTCAGGTTGCAATGCACTCTAGAGCTTAGAACATTCCTTGGCACAGAGTAGATGCTCAGAAATGCATCTTGAAAATATCACCAGTTCAGTTGTTTTGAACGTGAGCTGAAAACCATTTAGGAACTATTCTCAAATGGTCAGAAAGAACATAGAGGAGGAGGCAGGCTGTTCCTCCCCAGGTTCCTCTCCTCATTTGGAGAACTGGATCTGGTGTGCCCCTTAGAGACGGAACCCGTGCTGCTGCAGGCCGAGTGGCTGGACCATCATTCCCTGCAGGTGGCCCCTGACACAGCCCTTTCTCCCCTACGAGGTGACTACCCTGTCACACTGTCGGTTTTCACTTGATCTCTAATGGCCCACACGCTCCACGGATGCTGCAGGAGCACCGGGAAGTAGACCCAAGATGTCTCTGTCCTGGTGCTTAGCTTGACAAGGGTCCAGCGAGGTCCATGCCCACCTGGGTGACATCTCTTGGGTGGGAAGGGCCTGCTCTGTCTTCAGCTGCAGGTGGGCTCCTCGGCCGCTGGGGGACCTGGTCCTAGAGGGTTTGGCATGGGGGAGGGGTGCACAGGAAGAGTGGGGGCTGGGTTTGAGCTCCTTCCCCCAGGGTTTCTCCTGAGCTCAGACTCCTGGGTGAACACCCAGAGCCAGATAGCTGCCTGGGTGCTGCTTCTGAGGGCCAGGATTCAGCAGGGGCCGGGAGCGACCACAGGCTGTGACCACCACAGACTTTCCCTTCCTGCTGCTGGGGGCGTGTCTCAGCATTTCTGATGCCCTTAGGGTGCTTACAGCACCCTCCAAAAATGGTTGTATTGACGTTCATCTGTGGTGCCCGGGCTGACGAGTAGCAGGCAAGCCAGGATGTAGCGGTTGGGCCACCCATCTGACCGCCAGCTGCGTTGGCGGCCTTGACTGTTGGGTGATGGTGGAGTGGAGCCTCTGGGGAGTCCATGCACTTGTTTTCTGTGTTGAAAACAAAGCGGAAGATCCAGGACCATAAATGGGAGACTGCATTTTCGGTTCGCATTTTCACATGAGCTGTGCTAGCCACGGCCAGGTGAGGGCCTGGCAGCTCCTAACGTGTTGTGTTGGTTCTCGAATGAGCAGTGAACGAGTGTGAAGCATCCGCCATGCTGCCCCTGGAGTGCCAGTACTTGAATAAAAACGCCCTGACGACCCTCGCCGGACCCCTCACTCCCCCAGTGAAACATTTTCAGTTAAAAAGGAAACCGAAGAGCGCTACGCTGAGGGCAGAGCTCCTGCAGAAATGTGAGTGCCCCCCCCCGCCCCGGCCGCCTCTGGAGGCCCAGCAGCGCTAGGGACTCCACGGCTCAGGTCACGCTTCTGTCTTCCTCTGTGCTTTTTATTTCTAGAGTTCCTTTAGATTTTATGATACCTAAACTTCGTTCAAGACAGTGGCTACATAAAGTTTTGGGTTTTTTTTTTTTTTTTTTTTTTAGAAATTTATCACTGCTATGCTAAATCGTGTTCTGAAGTCTGCTTTAGAAACTTCAGAATTTTTAGGTTAAAGTGTCTAATCTTTGTTACAAAAAATGAAATCTACAAACCACGTCACGTGGGCAGTGAGAAAGGTGGCCTCGTGAGGGCTTTTTGAAAGGCTGGGCCCTCACTCTTAGAATTTTGTGTTTTTCTGGAGTTGCAGATGATGTCCTTTTGACCTTAAAGATTTTTGGCCATTTTATTTAATGTTTTCTCAAATAGTGGTGTTATCAAATGCATGTGGAAGATATTTGCCAGATAAAAAGGCAAGGAAATGGAGTCCTTCAACCAAATGGCAAAACTCAGATTTCATTTAGCTTTTATTTTGAATGGCTGTGGACTTGGTGTGAACCGTATACATAAATGCCCTGATTGCCAAGAAGCTAGGGTCCTGGGTCCGGGGCTGCTCTGTGGCTTCATGGAGCCGGCAGGACGGGGGCGCAGGCTCAGGCCCCGGTGCCCGCATGGTGAGTTGGTGCGCCACCCCCCCCCCCCCCCCCCCCCGCCACCTCGCGGTTCACCTTCCCCTTCTCCCATCCCACCGAGCCATCTCAGGAAATTCTCGTTTCCTTCCTCATATTTATGCATCTGTGAGGAGAAACAGCACACCTTGCCCGGTGACCGCCTGTGTGGGCATGCTCCACCGGGCCAATGGGGCCTCCCTCCGGTCCACCGGAGAGACAGAAAGCCCCTCTTGGGGCCTCTGGAGTGCGGTTCTTTCTGCCCCCCTGGCTCTGCTTCCTTGAGAGTAGGGTTTGCTAAGCAGAAAACAGGACATTGGAAGTCGGACTGGGCTGCTCAGGGAATGCGTGAATGCTTATTTAGGAAAAGCGGGCCCTGTGTCTGTAACAGTGCATACAGATCAGGCTTCTTCGGGAGCCAGATTTAGTAAGGCGTCGCGCCCCTGCGGTGCAGGGCGCGTGGCTCACCTGACGCAACCCTTTTACAGCCACCGAGACGGCCCAGCAGCTGAAGAGGAGCGCGGGGGTGCCCTTCCACGCCAAGGGCCGGGGGCTGCTCCGCAAGATGGACACCACAAGTAAGGCTGCACGCTCCTGGGCCGGCCCCAGGTCTGAGCTGTCCCTGGCCTGTCAGAACCTGGGGCTCAGCCTCAAAGTCACGGTCTTTCCTTGTTAGCAGCGTCATTTAAGTGTTGAGATCGGCGCCGGCCACAGGCCCTGAAGGCGCCTTGAGGTGTGTTAGTGAAGGGAACACGTGAAATGACGAGAGAGCTCAGGGTTGAGTTCAGGTTTTCCACTTGCAGAAGCACCTGGAAGTTTGTGTGAACATGCTAAGAGGAGCCAGACCAGAATTTGAGGGAAACCAGCGTTTCCCTCCCTCTCTGTGTAGCGAGCACAGGCGGGTGTGGGTCGGTGTGGGTCACGGCCAGAGCTGCTCTGTGGGCAGAGAGAGAGGGGCGCCCCTGCAACTCGTGTTGTCAGGCCGCACCTCCCCCCTCCCTCAGGGTTGGAAACAGCCCTGCACACAAACAGAACAGATGCTGTGACCAGAAGACCCGGTTGCCCTGGGGCTTGTCCCCAGAAGGCACTGGACAGAAAACCCAAAGAGGGCAGAATGGCCATTCTCCCGCGGCCCAGGGCCCAGGGCCGACCGAATAGCAGGGAAGCTGGGTCATCTGAGATGCACACACCTGTCGGAGCCCAAAGGGAAGCCTTGGGCTGGGGGGGGTCCCCGTTCTGTAGGGCCTGCCCCACCCAGCGAGGTCCTGGGGGCAGTGGCGTGGTCACTGTGCCCTTGACACAGCGTCCAGTTCAAGGTCCAGCGTGCTTCTCTGGTCCTGGCGGTGCCTGCGCCCGCGTCACACTGTGGCATGGCAGCGTGGGTCCATGTTCGAGTGCTGAGATGGGGTCCTGGAGGCGGCGGAGGGGAGGCGCCAGACGCCCGGGGACGGGGACAGGCCCTGTTCAGGACGCACCGTCCCTGTGTGTCAGGCGAGTCCGTTTCGACAGCCTGGGGACCAGCCTTGGGGGGTGGGGGGGATTCTGTCTGCAGAGCGTTTGGGGATCTAGCCGTGAACGGTCCTCATCACCGAGAGGGGCAAGAAGGAAGCTAGGCTGAGAGTCCTGGTGTGTTAGGGTGGGTGGCTGTAGGCATGGATCTTTTTTTGGTGTTTTTGGCAAAAATGTCATAGATTGGCTGTGATGTCATCACTTCCTGTGGCCTCGCTCTTTGACTTGACGCCTGAGCGCTTGGCTCCCCGGAGAGGTGGCCCCTCACCCCCTAATGCCCGGGGTCGCTGGTGCCCTGGTGATGTCACCCCCACCCCCTCAGAGACCCAGCCAGTCCGTTTGAATCGGGGTCGTGCCTGCTGAGCCCCTGACAGGCTTGTGGGGGGCAGGGAGGGCACTGGGCCTCGCTCCCGTCCAGGGGGCTGGCGGAGCGGCTCTGCTTCTTGCGGCACAGCGTGGAAGGGGCAGGAGACAAGCCCCTGCCCGCAGCCCTGCCGTGCGGGGCGGCCCCGTCCTCAGGCAGCCACCGACGGGCGCTGTCCTCTCCGCAGCCCCGCTCAAAGGCATCCCGAAGCAGGCGCCCTTCCGCAGTCCCGCCGCCCCCAGTGTCTTCAGCGCTGCCGGGAACCGGACCCCCATCCCGCCCTCGAGGACACCGCTGCGCAAGGAGAGGGGAGTGAAGGTGGGCACTTCCCCTCGGTTCTCTGCGGCCTCAGCAGAGCGGCCCGGCGCCGCCCACACGGCAGTCACGGGCGGGCCTCTGTCTGTTCTGGCAGCTGCTCGACATCTCTGAGCTGGACATGGTGGGCGCCGGCCGGGAGGCCAAGAGGAGGAGGAAGACGCTCGGTACGTCCGCGGGGCTCCCTGCAGGGTCCGTGCGGGTCGGGCCCGCGCCCCCGACCAGTCCGTCTCGTGTTTCTCGTGCCACCGGTGGCCTGTGTGTTGTGACGAGATGGTCCTTAACGGGGGAGCCGGGATCACACGTGGCAGAGCTTCGCTGAAACTAGCGCCCCGCGCGCTCTGCCGGAGACTTGGGTTTGAGGCGCACGCTCAGCGAGGTGTTTCCGGCCGCCGGCTGACGGGGCCCCTCCCGCACCCCGGGGGCCCGCTCGTGGGGTGCCACGCTGGCGGGGGCACTGGCGAGGACTCTGCTTTGTTGGCAGATGCAGAAGTGGTGGAAAAGCCGGCCAAGGAGGAGACCGTGGTGGAGAACGCCACCCCGGATTACGCGGCTGGCCTGGTGTCCACACAGGTGGGGCTGCGTCCCCGACGGCCCGCCTGCCGCCCCCCCCCCCCAGCCCCTCGTGCGCCGTCGTGCACGCCGCCCTCGGCCCGCTGGTTAGCCACACGATGTGCCCTGTGGGTGGCAGCGCCGGCCGGAGGCCCCGACCGGGGCGGGGGGAGGACATCGCAGTAGGGTTGCGCGCACGCATGCTGCGTGTGCTCTGTAGGGGGGGGGAGGCTCCTTGGCGAGTCCCCGCACTGCTGTGCCTCGGTTTCCCCTCTGTCCGGCGGAGGTGGCAGTGCCGGCCTTGCAGGTGCAAGGGAGGGAGGGCGGGCGGGCAGGCGCTGGCCGTCGGCCCTGCGTGTGGGGCTCGAGGCCTGCCCGTGACTGGGGAGGTCAGCGGCCAGACAGGGCCTGCTGCTTGGGAGTCTCGTCCCCACGGACCGTGCAGCGCGTGGGTTCAAGGCCCCGGGCTAGGGCTGGAGAAGGGCCCCGGGGCCAGGGTGGTTTCTGGGTAGTGGCTTAGTTTCTTCCTGTTGCGGGGCTGTTCCCTCATTTCCTACAACGAGGGAGTCTTCCCTTTATCGTTGGCTTTGTGGTAAGAGGGGACCTCGAGCAACTTCTCTCCCGAGGCGGCTGCTTTGAGAAGCTCCCTAAGCAGATGGGGGCAGTCCCGCCCTGAGGGGAGCGGAGCCCGCTGTCCTGCCCCAGGGTTGGGGGTGGAGGCTCACGCTGGAGCCAGCCCTGGGCGCCCCCCCCACCCCCCGCCTCCTGGAGGGACTGTAAACTCTGTGTTCCAGAAACTCGGGTCCCTGAACAGCGAGCCGGCACTGCCATCCACGAGCTACCTGCCTGCCACACCCAGCGCGGTCCCGGCCTCGTCCTACGTCCCCAGCTCCGAGAGCCCGGCAGGTGAGCTCCCCGCCCGCGCGCTGGGGTGGGACGGAGCGGCCTCGGACTCGGACTCGCTGCCACGGGGCTGCTGTGTCCTCCTTCCTGAGCCGTTGCTGGTGCTGACCTGCTGGCGCGAGTTTCCAGGAACGAACCCAAAGTTTTCACCTGCTCCGCCTTTTCTGGGGGCAAACAGGCAGCGGCCCCTTAGCGTAGTGCGGCGGGAGCGCGGTCTGCTGGGGGAGGGGGGTGGCCTGGCTGACCGCGCCTCGGGGCCCAGGGGTCCCCTCACGGTCCCAGCCTCTCTGAAGCAGAGGAGGATCCGGGGTGATGGCCTCGCCTCTGGGGCTCTCACTCCACTGGGCTTGGCTTTGCCCACCAGGAGCTTGGTCCCGGGAGCGCAAGTGGCCTCATCGGGCTGGAGGCAGCGGCCTTCCTGTTTTACCAGGGCCTTGGGCGGGGGGCCCCGGGCCGCGCATCTCGTCTGCCGGCCTGGAGAAGCCGGAGACCTTTGGCTCCAAGGTGGGGGGGGGTGTCCCTGTTCCCCCCCCCCGCCCCCCGCCGTGCGGACCCGGAGTTGAGGTCTCAGGGCGAGCAGGGTCGAGTGGTCAGGGCCTGGGAGGTGGGGCAGAGCCTGCCCCCCACTTTCCCGAGGGGGGTGGGGTGGGGGCGGGGGTCCCCGGGCCCGGCCGGCCCCCTCACCAGATCTTGCTCTGCCTACAGCACCGTCTTCTCGGGAAGCTGGCCTGCAGGCTAGCCGGCCGCCCGAGGAGCCCAGTGCCCCCAGCCCCGCGCTGCCAGCGCAGTTCAAGCAGAGGGCCCCCATGTACAACAGCGGCCCGAGCCCAGCCGCACCTGCGCCTTCGACACCCACCTCACCGCTGACGCCCACCACACCTCCAGCCGTCACCCCGGCCGCCCAGACACCTCCGGTGGCCATGGTCACCCCACAGACCCAGCCCCCTGCCCAGCAGCAGCCCAAGAAGAACCTGTCGCTCACGGTAGGTGTGCCTTAGGTGACAGGCGAGAGCCACCAGGAAGGGCGTGTGGCCTCAGCCACCCACACCTGGAGAGTGCCTGGCAGGGGCCTCCAGGTGGACACGGGCGGGGGTGCTGGGTGGGCCCGGGTACCCACACCCCCTCTCCCCATGCTTGCAGAGAGAGCAGATGTTCGCTGCGCAGGAGATGTTCAAGACGGCCAACAAAGTCACGCGGCCCGAGAAGGCCCTCATCCTGGGCTTCATGGCCGGTTCCCGAGGTGGGTGTGCACGGCCGGCCCCGCCGGGGTGGGGGGATGAGGGCCCCCCGCCCCCCCACCCCCCCCCACCCCCCAGTGCCCCGCCCAGCAGCCCCTGCCCTCCACAGAGAACCCGTGCCAGGAGCAGGGCGACGTGATCCAGATCAAGCTCAGCGAGCACACGGAGGACCTGCCCAAGTCGGATGGCCAGGGCAGCACCACCATGCTGGTGGACACCGTGTTCGAGATGAACTATGCCACAGGCCAGTGGACGCGCTTCAAGAAGTACAAGCCCATGGCCAATGTGTCCTAGGGCCCCCCCGCCCCCGCCCACCTTCACTGCGGGGCTGAGGGACGACCCGTGACCGGCCCACGACTGCTGCCGAGCCCCAGCCCACGGAAGCTTTTAGGTTCATTTCTTGGGGGTGTTCTGGACTTATTTTTTAAATTTTAATATGGGTTACCTTTTGTGTGATTTCAGATACTTTTTTGGATTCAATATTGCATTTTTGAATGTTAAAGTTAACCAAAAAACTTATAACTTCCTAATTTTAGCGACAGCTCTGCCTGTTAGACTTTTATCTTTTTTTTTAATTTTTTTCTTAAATTCCACTGACCACGAGGGAGGGCTCTTCCTTGCTAGTGCGCCGCTCTTCCCGTCCCACGAGGTTGAGGGGACCAAAGTGAGGCCCAGCACAGTTGAGAACGGGGTGGGGACGGCCTGCCACGTGCCCCGGAGCGGGAGACGCCGGGCTGCACACGCCATGCGCAGGTTTTGTATTTGTCTTTTGTATGGTTGTGAGCATTGAGACCAGTCTTCTGGTGCCTGTTTTCATTGTACAAACGATCCAAGTAATTAAAGTATAGCTTTTCTAAAGAAAGCCCCGGAGCTGTGTTTTGGGCCAGCCTGGCCTCTCTGCTCCAGGGCTCCAGGCCCTCTCGGGGGTGGGGGCTGGTGGGGGCCGCAGGACAGTCACCCCCCGCTGACACGGCCAGAGGCTCTTTATCGGAGAAGACAGAGGACCTGGAGCTGAGTGAACACCAGCTGAGAAGAGTCGGCAGCTGACTCCTGACCATTTCTCTCTCAATGGGGATTTTTGGTAATCAAATTATTTACCCCGGGGGGGGGGGGCATGTTTCCAGAAGGAGAGCCCCACTTACTTTGGTATTGGCTGAACCTCCCGAGGCCCCGTCAGCCTCTCCCTGGCAAGTCGCGAGCAGGACGGCAATCGGGGGACGGGGGCATGTCAGGGCTGTGCCAGGTGCCAAAGGAACTGGAAAAGTGGGAAAAAGTCCCAGACTTCAAAATGCAACCCCATATACAATAAGTTTAAGAAAAAAAGCCTTTAAAAAAATTTTAATACAAAAATACTCATATACAGTTTTCCAAACACAATGTCCCACTTTAAATGCTATTTTCCCCTGACTGGCAGTTCTCATGTCTACAGTTCAGTCTGTTACCCCCCAGCAGGAATTTCAAGTTTTTAAGTCTATCCAGACCAGTGAGAGCACCGAGTGTTCCTAAAAGGAGCCTGACCTCATCCTGTAGGAAGCTCCGACACCGACAGACCGTTTCAGTTCATATTTAATTTCTGACAGGGCGTTTCACATCTCAACAGGGTACGGCGGACACCACGACGCCCATGAGCAATTCACTCTAGTGACTAACACCCAACACCATGCTGCTCGGAGGATCGAGAATTTGGCAACAGTCATTTGTGTTAATTTTCGTCAAAACAGGCTTATCTTTAATTCCCGGAAATACGGTAGTTCTGGAAGGTGGGCACTACACACACCCCGTGGTTTGTGTGATCAGGATCACAACTCGAGGCATCCGAAGCGCAGACCTGAGCGTATGGGAGGCCCGGGAGGCAGGGTGTTGCGCGCGGCTCCTTGCGGGACGGGGCAAATGGAGTCTCCCCCGTGCTCCATGGGCGCCACACTCGATTCCCCTAGTGGTCGCGTGTCATGAGTGCCAGGGTGGACACGTCCCCGGGCCCCACACCCGGAGACCAGTGCTGGCACGGACAGGCGCGACCTCACCCTCCGGGGCCACAGTGCCGGCCGTTCCTGATGCGGAGGAATCCGGAGATGTTGGGGCAATTTTCGTTTTGTTTCTGCTTCGTGTTCATGACAAAGGACTGAAGCTGATGTTCAGAAAGACCAAATCCCCCTACACGAGCTCTCCCTCTGACTCGGAGCAAAGCGCGTTGGCCCCCATGGGAGAGCCCTTGGCGCTCAGCCGCCACGCTGCAGCCTTGTTGTACTGATTTATAAACCAGTTTTCTAGAGATTTTTCAAAGTTAGTGTTATTTGCTCATTAGTTCAACAGTTTTTGGAAAGAGGATAACCATATTTAAAATAATTTTTCCAGTATTTCCTTCAGAAAGATCGTAGATTTTGAAAATATCAAAGTGACTCAAAAAAATCACAAGATTTTTTACTACGTCAAATACAAAAATAAGTTAATCTGCTCCCCAAAGTGCACTGCAAGCCCAGTCTGATGGTCTGACTTCGGCAGAAGTCCCTTCGCTGGTGGGAAAGGACAAGCAAGGTGCGTGGCCCGCACCCCAGGCCCCGGGCTCTGAGGAGCGGACTCCTGCAGGGACCCCGCGGCCTCGGGCCCTGGCCCAGAGCGCGAGGGTGTAGGAGCGCCGCCGGACCCGTTGCTGGAACAGCCTTCCAAGTTGTTCAGAGAATAAGGAGCATAAATCTATACATCAATCCAGTATTTTCTTAGGACGATTTGAGAGAAATTAGAGTTCTAAACTGAACCCCCCCCCCCCCCCAGTCCCCGTGTCTTACCAAAGCAAGTGCATTTCCAGAGGTCACCTGAGCCACATGCAGGAGTCAACTGATGATCAAGATCCCATGTTTCCTGGGTCGCCGTGTATGGCTCCTTTCTCCAGGACGGCGGTAGGAGAGGCACCAAAGGGACCGCCACAGTCGGTAAAACTCTGCTGTTAGTGCTGGGGGAGGCGCGGACCTGCGGACACCAGGGAGCCTCACACCAGCAGCAGATTCTTCCCTGTGGTCAGAACCTGGCAGAGACCACCACCCCCAAGAGCTCGTGTCACAGAACCATGGAGAAGCCGTGAACAGGGCTCTGGGTCCAAGGACATCCTGCAATTGTGCAAGGAGCAGGAGACCTCAGGAGCAGTTTTCAAGAAGGGCTGTGTATACTTCTCTGCAGGATACGTGTCCTCCTTAGGTTATCTTAAGAAGAAAGAGCAGAAAACAGCGTTTGCCGCTGAGTATCCCCTCCCCTCCCATTGCAAGCACCGAGACTGCAGTCCCCGCGGAGGGCACACGGGTGGTCTGACGGGACCCCTGCCCTCGGGGCGCTCCGGACTCCCCACAGTCAAGAGGAACTCCAAGAGAGAAGACAACTTCATATTCCCAGCAGCTTCTCACTTTGTGGGGCTGGGCCTTCTAATAAGTGAAAGTTAGTGGCCATCTCCCGGGGAAACTCAGGCCGGACGCCCGCCCGCTGCTGCGCCCGTGGTACAGGCCCGGAGCCCCGGCGCGAGCGCTTCTCCACGGCGTGTCCCAGCTGAGCACGTTTTCCACGAACAGACCCACACGTATGACTCAATGGCAGTAACTAGAGGGAACAGTTCTAAACTCTGGGTCTCTCCTCAGACCCTGAGGGAACATTTTTTGGAAATGCACGTCTCCCACGTGCTCTGGGTCCCCAGGGTGGCGAGCACCTGCCCTGCACCCAACTGTCACCTGCAGTTCCACAGGGCACACCACAGCTCCTACAGAGCCATTTTCACGAACTCCTCTCTTGACACAAACTCACTACCGAGTTCCGCTCCTTTCGCTGGGACAACTCGGGGCCGCATCAGTAAATACACATTTCAGTCGGTGGTAATTTGTGAAACAAGTTTAGCAAAAATATATTGAGAATAAAAGCCAGAAACTGGTAGAGAAAAGCCAAATGAAAAAAATATACAAAGTCTTCCCCCAAATGTTGGCAAGAACCGAGTGCGTTCAGGAGACAGGCAGGTGAGAAGCGCCAGCCCCGGCCTGGTCGGGAGGGGCTGGGCCGCGCGGACCCCACACTTGGGAGGCCGACGTGGTGGCGCCACTCAGTCCAGATCCACGTCAGAACAAACTACGGGGGCATCTTACAACAACGCTACCACTATCACTGCTCCTGGGGCCGGCTTCTCACTAGGATGGAAAAGAAGCATTTTGAGGAAAAATTTCACATTAGTACAAAAAAAAAAAAAAATCATACAGCTGTTTCATATGAGCAAAATAATGATCAAAATCATGGTTTCCAGGGAATCCAGGGTCTGAGTCCTTGCCCAGGCCCCACCCTGGTCTCTCCTGAGTGATGAAGACAGGTAAGCAGGCCAAGTAACATTGTTAAGATTAAAGAGATAATAGTGATCCTTTAGAAAAATACTACTCTCTACATTTTGGGTGAGATAGAAACATTTCATATGCCAATTAATTTTCAATTATAACTTTAACCTACAAAAATAGAATGGGAGGGGACCTTGACATTCTCAGAAATTCAAGTGTAGCTGTAATGCTGTGTAGTAAGGCTTGTGTGTCCGGGAACCTTCTGAACCTCGCGGCCCAGACGGGTCGTCAGTGCAGACGCAGCGGGCGCTGCTGAGGATGGCTCAGTGGTGGACAGGCGCTCCCCCCCCCGCCAGGAGGCCTACACGGCTGGGTCCTCCGGGCCAGTCCCCCGCGTGGCCCTCTACCCTTGGATCTGGCCGAGCCGCTGCCTGGCGCTATTTGCCTTCCATGACTCTCCGCCAGCACCTTCTTCTCTTCCTCTTCCCCTTGGACTTGGTGGGTTCCGGAAAGGGTTTCTCAGTCTTGGCGCTTCGAGCCGACTCTGCCCCCAGGTCGTGCTCGCAGCAGTAGGACCGCCCGTCCTGGGTGGAGCTGAAGGCTGGCCCGTCCTGGTGTTCCTTGCAAAACGAATTGGGGCAAAAGTGGCAAAACAAAGTGGAAGGTTTGCCACACACGTCACAATGATGCCAAGGACATTCCCACTTCCCTGCAATGAAACACGACAAATTAACAGAAGTGACAGAACCGAACAACTTCTAACCTCTTCGTGGTTGAAAACCAATTTTAAAACCATCCAGTGAGACAGACACAAATTCAGACAAGACACTGCTTCCTATCGAGCTGTGAAAACGTACAGAGAAGCGAAGGCGGGCAGGCCTGGCGGAGGGCCTGGCGGAGGGCGCGCGCACCGAGTCCCAGGCTGCCACCCTGCGCACGGAGGAGGCAGCGCTCTGGTGGCCCAGCTGACACGCCGACTTCTCTCCCGTGACCTCGCTGTGGCCTGGACCACGGTCTTCCTGACGTTAGTGTGTACGGGTCACCAGCACACCTCCCGCAAAGAGCTTTCCCATTTGCCTACGAAATCGTGCTCTGTCATAATTACTTTTTTTTACACTCAAACACGTCGGAGTTTTCCTTTTACAGGTTTTCAGTTTCTCTGGCTAAAGGCCCGTTTTTCTTCTGAGACATTTCTTCTGTGGACGTTTTCACAGTGGCGCCTATGATCTCTCCGAAATGAGGTTGAAAGCGCAAGGCAGAGCCTACCGCTTGTCCCCTCCCGGCCTGTTCCCTCCTCCCGGGCCGTCAGCTCTAGTGTGGCCTCCGCTCGGGGCAGCCTCAGAGGTTCCACGACCATTCGCACCGCGGACCCTGACCCCCTGTGCAGACCCCCCCGGGCCGGGCCTCACTACCTGAGTCACCAGCGAATCTGTGACCGGGAGAGGAGAGCCATCGACAGGGACCCCCAAAGGCTGCCAGGGGGCCCGCTCACCCACCGAAGGGCCGCTTGCCCAGGCCCAGGCACGACAGGTGGTAGGCCTTGGTACAGGACTTGCGGTCACACAGCACCAGCTGGCCGCCATCCCCACAGCGGAAACACTCGTCTTCGGACTCCTTCTTCCCTTCACCTCTGGTTCTCCGCCTCCTGGTTCTTTTCTTGGTCTTTTTGCCCTTTTCCTCTGAAGAAAGGGATGTTGAGGTCTAGAAGAAAAAAGTGCAGTTCACTTGAAAGAATCTCATGGACGGAAGTAAGAAGAAACTACGAAGAGCCAGAGTGGAGGTGCGGGGGCTTCGGAGGCCCCTGGAGACGCTCTTACACCGAAAGGACAGGAGACGGGGACACAGGACACATGCCAGGGAGGGCCATCCATCTCGCTAAATGGAAGACAGTTGAGCACAGAAAGTAAAACCAGCTTTGCCGAAAGTCTCCCGCAGCGGCGCCTCATAGCGGCCCCCAAATCTGCTGACGGGATGCTTGGGCCACAGAGTGGCTCCTGCTGGGCCGGGGTGCATCCTTGGCTCTTTCTGGTAAGAATTTCATTGTGAATGAGAGAAAATCATTCTCCGGTTGAAGCAGCAGGCACCAACATGGACACCCAACTCAGGGCCAGATGCCTGGGATCTGCCAGTGTTTTAGGGCCCAGGTTATGTGGCACAAGGAGGCAGGTAATTGTGTCCCAAATTTGTGACCTTCCCAGCATCTCAGAATTGGACCTTAACCTGTAACTAAATTAGGATGAGGTCACACTGGGGTAGGGGTCCCTAATCCCACACGACCAGGGTGTCCTTAGAGGAAGAGGAAGAGACCCAGAACAGGGAGCAGGCCCCGTGAAGATCACGGCAGAGACGAGGAAAGCGTCTACAAGCCGAGGAACGCCAAAGGTTGCTGGAAACCACCAGAAGCTGGGAGAGCGCTGGGAGGGAGTGCAGCCCTGACTACGCCCTGATTTCGGGTTTCTGGCCTCGAGAAGTTCTGTGGTTCACACCTCAGCCTGTGGTACTTGGCGACAGCAGCCCCAGCACAGTCCCTCGGGAGGAGCCTCGCCTCCCTGCGGCCATCCTCACCCACAGCCTGCAGAGACCCCCGCCCGCCTGTCACAGCTACAAGTCAACTCGGAAGAAGCCACTTTCCACTAAGAGGGACGTGCTCGCAGACGTCGGAAGTGCTGATGTCAGCGGGGGACAATGGGAGCCATGCCTTTACCTTTGGTCTGTCCCCGAGGAACCCACTGCAGTTGGAGGCCCCACACCGACAGACTGTTTTCTCGTTACCCAAACAATCGAGGTTGTAGTTGAAGGTCAGCTCTGTCCCTAGGTGACAAGAGACACAGCACTGGAAATACTGGCCTCTTTGTCAAGGCGAGAGCCTCCGCCAGGTCCACAGAACACACTCCCGCCCCCTCACGGCTCTCCACGTGTGCTCAGAGTAGAGCCACCTGCAGCGCCCCGCCCCCCGCGCCCGCCCCCCAGGCTGCTCCAGGCTGGCCTCACGCGGCAGCTGTGATCACCGGCACCTGCCGTGCAGCCCAGGCCCCCGTGCGGAGCCCCTGGAGGTGTCATACCTGCAGGAATGTCACACACCGCAAACAGGCCCACGCGAGTGTCACCATTCACTGTCCACTTGAGGGTCTCACAGTTGGGCTGGCAGCTGTGGTTCATAAATCGGGAATAGTTTCCTTTGGGGCCAGCATCAATTATACGGTCCTGTAAGGTACAACTCAAGTTTCAAGCAGCATTGGAATACGCGGGCAGTGCTTAGCCATCGCGTCCTTGTTTAAAGGGAATTTTCTCCGTCTTAACACCTGCTGGACAACAATGTTGTGCTGGAAACCGTGGTCTCCCATGTCCACTCGGACAGGACACCCCCAGACCAGTCCTGTTTCTCTCACTCACGGGGGGCGGGTCACGACCACGTGGAGAGGACCAAGCCCCAGTGAGTGTTGGTGAGGATGGGGCAGCCAGCTGGTGCTCCCCAATACCACCCATCAGATGGCAAACAAGAAGCCAGGAGACGGGAAGGTCAACACTAACGGCCGGGGGGAAACAACATTCACAGACAAAGACAACAGGAGCCCAGTTCCAAAATGGACCAAGGATACGAACAAGCAGTGCCCAAAGATCAGATCCAGACAGACGTGCATTTGGGAAGGTGTCCGCATCCCTAAGCAGCTGACGAAGTACAAACTCCAACAACAATGCAATCTGACCTCACGCTGCGACGGGAATGTTGGCCAAGACACAGGGGCCGGCCACAGGCCGGCAGGGACAGTTTTGAAGAAGCAAAAGCCGCTGCCGCCGAAGACACACAGGCCCACGGCGGCCCTGCCCTGTGCCCCTGCATATGAGGATGTGTTCATCACCAGCAATGGGGAGACTGGAGCCTAAAGGTCACTGGCTGGACTGCGCAAGGGGTCCCCATGCCACAGGGAGCAGTCGAGGTAAGAAATGTCCCAGCGGGCAGGAGGACACTTAAAATCAGGCAAAGTACGAAAGTCATGAGTTTGTGCAAACTTGTGTCTGAACGGGGCACACAAACGTGTAAACACACACACATCTGTGGGGTGTCTCTCCTGGGGCCCCAGGAGTCCTGTGCTGGGCCCCCCTGCCTGGCGATGCCGCCCCACAGGGTCCTCCTTGTCCAAGCCAGGCTGGCTCCGACACGTCCCACCTCAGCCACACCCACGCCAGGTGTTCCTTACGTAGAGAAATGGCACCAGAACGGGCTTGCTCTGCAGCACGCTCTCTCCCACCGCATAAGGGCCCTGCTAACCGCCCACCCCAGCGCCAGGGGCGCCATCCCCCCAAAGACGATGCTGCCGTCTGCACTCTCACGCACCCGTGCCGGCGTTCCCACAAACCCTTTCCAGAACACGGCCTGCGATGCCTGCCAGTAGTGGGACAGCCCTGGTCAGCCCTGGTCCCCAACACAGTGCACAGAGTGACGGGCCCCCAGGGGCGCCTGTGGGCAGTTCCCGGGCGTATGCGTGTCTGCACCCGGGGACGGCCACCACGCCTTCACTCTGTTCTGTGCTGTGGGTACTAGACCCTTGGTGACCACGTGTCAAATCTTTCTCGTAGGACAACACTCGATTTTTACCTTTATGGAGCCTTCTCTGAGAACTTCCCCAGTTTTCTACAGCTCTTTATCTTTTGCTTTATGCACTCAGGGTTTCTGACTAGCCTGGCCCAGCCCTCCCTCCCCCTGCGCTACAAAAGATACCCCCAACATTCCCTAGCTCCTGTGTCTGGAATATCGACTTCCGTGAGTGGAGGCAGGGGGATGTCCTTCGCCTGCTGCCCTGCCGCCTGCCCCTGGGACAGGGAGCTCCACGGGGAGCGCCGACAGTGCCGTCGCTAAGATACGCCCCCCTTTAATCTTGCAGATGTAGCCCTCTGCGTGGACTCTGGGATGGCCCGCCAACGTTGATTTTAAAACTAACCATGTGGGTGTATCGGTGGGTGCGGGGTATGGGGGGGGGGCAAACACCGGTGCGCTCGGCCTCCCTGTGCCGCCCCGGAGCAGCAGAAGCAGCAAGCATCTTTGTCTCCCTCCTGAGCCTCGCTCAGGCCTTCATCCAACAGGAAGAAAAGGCCTTCTCTCCCATCTCCTGAGTTGTCGTCAGAGCGGGTCTGCACTTTCTCAGTTCCTTGGCGCTCGCCTCTTACCCTGTAGCCACAGTACCGATGAACCACTCAGCTCACCGCAGAATCTTTGGTTCCCTCTGTTCTGAAGACCATGCTGGTTCTACTCCTCTCTGCTGCGGCCTTAAGCCAGCCTCGCTCTCTTCCCGAGAAGCAATTCAGTGTTTATGTCTGGCTGGCGAAGGAGTCTTTGTCACATCCAGTAATTTTAATACGATTTTTATTCTGTTGGCCATTCTGGATGGATTTCCCTGAAATACAGGGTCCTTTTCTTTCATTTCCCTTGAGTTTTCCAGAAGGTCAGCGGAGGCGCAGGCTCGTCCCCAGGCTGGGGCCACGCAGGGATGCTCCTGGGCCTGCTCCCCGTGCTGTGCGTGTCTCCTGGTCTTTCTCTGTCCTTCCTCAAGCAGTCGGGTCCGCCCTGCGTCTGCTGCTCCCCACATGCCCCGTGCAGCGGAAGCTCTGCCCGGCAGACGCCCGTGTCTCCTCCTGCCCCGTCCTGAGCCCGCCGAGTTCCCGACTCAGCTCTGCCGGCTGTCTGGCCCCCTCCAGCTCCTCACACTTCAGAATCCACGCTCAGCGCCGGGTAGAGCTTTCATCCGCTGCTCCCTTCGGCCCGTCTCTGAGCGCGCTGGGGGTCTGCGGCGGCTCGCAGCCGGACTGGCGGTCCTGCTGTCTCAGGTACCCTTCTCTGCTGCCAGCCTGATGGGGGTCCCCACCGCTGCCCCCACCACAGGTCCCTTCTCTTTCTCACTCCTGGAAGATGGTCCTTCCCGAGGCCTGTCACCCGCGCCTCCCGGGAGCCCCCCGTGCCTGTCTCTGCTGTCCTCTTTGGAAACTCAGTGGGAACTCAGCACACTCAGTCCTCAGTTCCGCTCCAGGTACGCTTGGTACGTACTTCTTGTTGTAGTCGCTTTGGAAGTGAACTGCCGCCCTCTGCTACCAGAATTCCATGTGTAGACTCTTTAACTTAGAGATTAATGCTGCTGACTGTGGATCTCCTTCTGTCTCCTTTTTTTTTTTTTTTTTTTCATCGAACTGCTTCTAAGATCGCCCCAAGCTCTCAGATACACATGGAGCCCGCCCCCACTGCCGCCTCCCTGGGCCCTCCTGCACCCCCACAACCGCACCCAGCCAGGAGACTGCGCCCCCGGCCGAGGCCTGCCGCAGCCGCTCCACGACACTCCCTCCAAAGTCAGCCTCATCTGACGTCCGCACACCAAGCGCGGCCCTCTCCGGACGAGCGGCTGCCGAGTCTTTTCTTTCCTAGTGTACTCTTAGAGCCTTTCTGGTTCTTTTACTTTAAATATTTTATTGTATATTTTAGAAAGAGCGAGTGCACAAGTGGGAGGGGCGGAAGGAGAGAATCTCAAGCAGGCTCCATGCCCGGTGTGGAGCCCAACGCCGGGCGCTCCACCTCACGACCCTGAGACCGTGACCCGGGCCAAAATCAAGAGTCGGACGCTCAACCGCTGAGCCTACCCACACAGCCCTGGGGCAGCCGCTCCCTGGAACGCGCTCTTCTTCTCTCTGGGGCTTTCGATCTTTGCCGTCTTGGCTACCCTACAGGTTTGGGTTGGGTTTTGTTTTTTTTTTTAAATAACCTATCTAGGTATAGACTTATTTTTATTCATTCTGTTCAAACCTTGGTCAGTTTCATCAGCTTCCAGAAAATCCTTTTTTCATACGACCTTTCCCCCCATCCCCCAGTCTCTGCTTCTGGAGCATCCACCGAACATTCCTACTTTCCACATCCCCGGGCCGCTCTGACAAAGTTTTCACCTTTTCATCCTTCTGCACTGCGGTCCACAGCCCCAGGGCTTCCTCTCCAGCCGCTTTCCCTGCGGCTGCCTAGTGCCTCCGCAGCCGCCTTCTGGGCTCATTCCCACGGCTCCGTGTCTGAGCCGCTCACGTCTGCACCCTGCTCTTCCCTCGTGATGCCCACGTCTCCTTCAATGAATCCCGCCACTTCTAACGGAGGTCCTGCTTCCACCACTTTCAGACGGGAGTCCTGCTACTTCCGGTTCTCACCAAAAGCTAAGACTTTTTGAAGGTCTCCTTAGGGAGCTCTTGCTCCGTTGTGCTCTGTAAACGCTCAGGTAGGGCTTGTCCGTGTTGTTTTTATAGCAAGGACACGAGGTATGAATTAAGTGTCCCTCGTGTGTCAAGGGCTTTAACTTGGCTTCGGTCAGGTGCCCTGGGTAAATTATCATTTCAGAGACCAATCTGTGTGTTAAATGGTCAACTTCTCATTTCTTACAACACACAAGTCGTTTAAATTTAGACTCCAAAACATAGTAAGACACAGGTCCAGGGGTTGAATTTCTAAGAAAATGACCTCCCTTGCCACTCCCCAAGGGCAGGGGATGGCAGAGGGAAGCATACATTGGCCACCCCCTGGGCCAAGTTTACTGGCCCCTCCCCTGGGACTACAGCCCTCCGTGGGGTCCACGCAGGCCCCTCGGGCCCAGCCGCACGGCAGACCTTGGAGCAGGCTCTGGCGGCGGTCCCCACGCAAGGGTTCAAACTCGAGCACCACCTGTTCCATGCCCCATGGCCCCCGGGAAGCTGTGCATACAGACCCTTGCCTCCATGGATCTGGCCCCAGCATGGCAGAACTCTCTGCCCCTAACCTGCCATCCTGCACAGGTGTTGTGAGAGTTTCGAGGGGGCTGGACAGATGGTCCTCCTTCATCAACGGCTGGTTATTCTTAGTTTTCTGTTCATTCTGTACTACAGAATTCCTGTTTGCCAGCCTATGGGATCTGCAGGCTTGCCTC
Organism: Zalophus californianus; assembly: GCF_009762305.2. Taxonomy (NCBI): domain Eukaryota; kingdom Metazoa; phylum Chordata; class Mammalia; order Carnivora; family Otariidae; genus Zalophus; species Zalophus californianus. Next base: position 1,177,310 of record NC_045596.1, on the reverse strand, counting down.
TTATAGAAGCCTACGTGGACAGAGGTGTGGGGTTCCTGACAGGCACAAGGGAGGAAAAGCAGCCTCCTCTCTAGTCCAGGATGCTCACCTTTCTAACCAATTCTTTTTTTTTTTTTTTTTTTAAGATTTTATTTATTGGGGTGCCTGGGTGGCTCAGTTGGTCAAGCGACTGCCTTCGGCTGGGGTCGTGGTCCTGGAGTCCCGGGATCGAGTCCCCACATCGGGCTCCCTGCTCGGCGGGGAGTCTGCTTCTCCCTCTGACCCTCCCCCCTCTCATGCTCGCTCTCTCTCTCTCTCTCATTCTCTCAAATGAATAAATAAAATCTAAAAAAAAAAAAAAAAAGGATTTTATTTATTTATTTATTTGACACAGAGAGACACAGCGAGAGAGGTAACCCAAGCAGGGTGAGTGGGAGAGGGAGAAGCAGGCTTCCCGCGGAGCAGGGAGCCCGATGCGGGGCTCGATCCCAGGACCCTGGGGTCATGACCTGAGCCGAAGGCAGCCGCTTAACGACTGAGCCACCCAGGCGCCCCAGGAGGAGAGAATCTTAAGCAGACTCTCATGACCTGAGCCGAAATCAAAAGTTGGACACTTAACCGATTGAGCCACCCAGGCGCCCCTAACCAATTCTTTTTAAGAAATTTCAAATTTACAGAAAAAATGGACTACTACCACAACGACCACCAGTACAGCCTTCACTTCGATACACCGACTACTGACATTTCCACGTTTGCTCCGTCATCTTTTACACAGATGTACACGTGCGCTCACTCCTCCTTCCCTCTGCGAGTTACCTAACTCAGCTGCTCGAGCCTGAAACACATCACCACTTTCTCCTCACAAGGAGCAACCCTGTCCAGGCATCAACTGTCAGCACCTGGAAACGGTTTCCCTCACTGTCTCCACGACGTCCTGTCCAGCACCCCAGCCCCAAGATTTAGGGTCTCGGCAGGAAGCACAATCCTCGTTGCAGGGTCTAGGCCCCATGACTGGTCAAGTTGCAGCCAATGACCAAGAGCCCAGCGCTCCTGGGGCCACAGCTCCCTGGGGACGACCCTGCGAGGTCTCTGGGACCATCCTAATCTCCACAACAGGCTGCTTTCCAGACCTCATCACACTGTGTTTCTGTCATTTCCATGAGTTATTCAAAGCATGTGGTGCGTGACCATCCTCTATCTTGTTTTCAAGCATTCCCAAAAACAGCCACATCTTCCTGCTAGATTATGAGATTAAGGGCAAGAAGGAGCAGAAACAGGCATCGTGTCTGCCTTCCCCTCAAGCAACATTCAGGCAGCAAGCAGGCTGCCCCTGGGGTCAGACCAGCCCACCACGCTGCTACCCCGGAAAGGGCCGGTCCCCGTCGGGCACCTGCTGCCAACCCGCGCGGGAGCCGCCTGCGCTCTCCCACCCGCCCTGACTCGGAAACAAGCATTCTCACCCATATCCTCCCTCTAGCACACGCCTATGTTCCAGCGGCTTTTGCACGTCGGGGCTTCAGACAAGCGATGAACAAACAGGAAGCCCCGCCGTGTAACTGAACGCGTGTGTCACTCTCCTAACCCGTGCTTTTCTCCTGTGTTCACGGACCCTTAGCCCAGCTGTCCGGCACGCTCCTCATGCACCAGTGGGACACGTGAGGCTCACTCACGCACACAGACCGCCCGCTCCGGCCCTCAGGCAGCTGTCGGAAGACACCGTACACGTCAGGAGAAAATGCACACACATCTTAAGAGTGACACGTGGACAACGCGGTACCGTCACCACAAGACAAGGTCTGCTGCTACAGGCGGCGGCGCACTGCAGACGTAAGCCGCGAGGATCAGTCAGCACTACCTTGTCTATGGTGAGCATGTAGAAGTGGGTGATGTCATTCTCGTGCGCATATTTGATTCTTGCCATGCACTCCTCCTCGTCAATGAGCTCGCCAACATACTCGTTCACAAATTCTCCCTGGAAACCAGAAGAGCGTGATGATGACAAAGCACAGACGAACCAGCTCTCAATTCCAGAGCGCAAGAGCCCATAGGTGAGGCAGCCAGAGCGGGGCACCAGGCACGTGCCATCACGCCATCGGGGGCGGGGTCTCTCAGAGTCCCCGTTAGTCCGAGTCAACTCACATGACTCTATACGCGTTTTATACCGGCTGTCAAGAAAGAATTCATCCAAGCATCCTTCCCAAAGCAGCAACACCCTAACTCTTGCTCCCTGCAGCAAACTGCCCCTGGGGACACTACGGTGGGACCCTGAGCTCCTGCCGGACTTCCGGCTGCAGCTCTGCCCGTTCACCAGCAGAGTCCACCCAACAGGAGGCCAGAAGAACTGGCCGCCAAGGCAGGCAGGGGAACACGACCATAGGGGTTTTGCATGTTTCAAGGCAGCCTTTTTTGCTCAGGATCAGGCCGAGACCAGACCTCGGGTCTGAGGCCGCTGCCCCCAGGCCGTGCCCTGGCTTGGCTAGACAGAGGGCAACAAGCCAATTCCAGTTGCCCCTACCTAATGGACGCAGCCGGTCACTCGGTCAGAGGACGGAGGCAGGTGGACCGTATGTGGCCTCTGGCACTGACGACCTGCCCTGCACTGCCCCAGACAGCACAGCCTCCTCCCACCCATTCGTGACCCCCTGGAGTGTCTGTCCACTTACCCAGCGAAGGGCTCCCTCCCAGTCTTTCACATCCTAAAGCAACCACCGAAATGTCAACAGGAGGCATGCTCTAAGGGGATTTTTGAGTTTTACTTGGATAGGCAGCTTTCATGTAACATTTTACAATATTCCATTATAATAACTCAAAACCTTTTTTTAAAAATACCATTCTTTCATGAGTGCAAAAGCCCAATAAGCAAATCCACGTTTAAGCCACCAAATGAACCCTAATTTCTTAAAAGCAAGGGAAAGGGGCATGACACACACCTTTCTAATGTCCCGCTTGGCGACCAGGCCCCATCCTTTGCCGTCTGTCTTGATGATCTTGGTCTCGGGGTACTGGCGCTTGGTGAAACACTGGTTCTGGCAATACTCGCCTGCAGGACACACCTGCGGGTGGCACTCGAACATCAGCATCCTGTTCAAACACTCCGAATCAAAGCCACAGGGATTCTCATCTGTGGGCTTACAGTTGCACTTCGGGATTTCAGAGATATCAGCTGTATAGATCTGGACTTTCCCATAAGGTTTATTCACCTGCAGGGGAGAAAATTGGCATCTTATGAGCTGATGCACCAAGAGAACAAGCATCTGACGCCCCGTCCCCTACTCCTGTCCCCACCTGAAGGTCTGAGCTTCGGAGGCCCGGCAGGGATGGCAGGGGGCACATCCCACCTCCCACAGGTGCACCTCCCACCACAGGCCACCCTTGACCTGGGAGCTCTAGAAGGTGGGCTGGAGCGAAGCCCTCATCCCACACCCCAACTATTCCGTGCTCCTCATCTACAGGAGAGAGCAGACACTTCTGCAGCCTGGCTGCTCTAAGGGAGGAACATGAGCAGGTGCTGCGCACAGTGCGGGGCAGCTGGCCTTCTAGCGCCCGGATCTGATGACCTGCAGGCAGGGGGCCGGGGCAGTGGTGGTGAGCACAAGGACACGCGGTCTCTGCCCTCCTGAACTCACAGTTTGTAATGACGGAACAAGAGCAACCCAACAAAAAAGCCAGAGAGAGAAGGGAAGAGAGACTAAAGCAGATACTAACAATTCAAGGGGAAACGTGGTAGAAGATGCTTTGCCCTGCTGTTGGGGTGACAGACAGCACAACACCGAAGCAAGCTGAAAACACGCCTTCAGAATCTAAAAGTCCCGTGGGGCGCCTGGGCGGGCTCGGTCGCTTGAGCGTCCGACTCTTGATTTTGGCTCAGGTCACAGTCTCGGGGACTGTGGGATCAAGGCCCACGTCGGGCTCTGCGAGAGATTCTCCTCCATCTCCCCTTCCCTCTGCTCACGCGTGCACACACACTCTTGCTCTCTCTCAAATAAATAAATCTTAAAAAAAAAAAAAGTATCTAAAAGTCCCGAGCTCTCTGACCCAGTAGCTCCATTTCTGCAAATTCGCCAGAGAAAACACTAAGCACAGATCACTGCAGACAGTGCTTCCTTCCTACACACAGGGACTGCAGCCCCTGAGCAGCCAGCTGACACACACGCGCTGAGAGGCTCCCGCGCCCCAGGCAACAGGACACGGTGGCACTGGCTCACCAAGCGCTGCGGCTGTGAGGAGCACTCCTGATCTCTTCCAGAGCCCAGGCTCCCTGCAGTCAACACGGGGCCACATTCAGGAGCGCCCCCACCGTCCTTCCTTGCTGTCCACACCCTCTGAGATGGGAAGGTCATGTTGTCTCCAGGGCTCCAGCTGACCGAGCCACATCTCAGCTGAGCAGTGGCCCGGGCTGACCACCTCTCATCCGAGCATGTCCCCAGCACCTGGTGACGGCGTGCTCCAGGAAGTCGGCCTGCCCTCAGCCCCTCCTGCTCCAGGCAGCCTGGCCAGGACTGTTACTCCAGCCCCTCGCTGGCTCTCAGCTTGAGCCTCACACAAAGGTAAAACTGAAACCTCACAGGCAGAGACCCCGCCCCCCCCCCCCCCCAGCCCTGCGCCCCTCACCCTCCCGTGAAAGGACACATGCTCGGCACTGACAGCATCTGTTTCTGCCTGTGACTTCTCCGGCAGCTGTCCAGGCCGGGGCTACAGATGCCTGCTCGTGGTGACCCTCTTAGCCGCTGCAGCCAGAGGTCTGAGAGGCTGATGCCTGAGGACCACCCACAGTCCCTTAGTGACACCTGAGCCATCCGCACGTCACCTTGATGTGCTTGTATGGCGGGGGCTTGCGTTCATTCTCCTGTGATTCTCTGGCTTCCCTTTGAAGTTTGATTTCACGAAAACGAGCTTCAGCTTCCTGCAGTGCTAAAAAGTCAATGAGATATAGGAGTGTGAGTAAGAGGTTTTGTTTCAGTAAACTCATCCCTCCACCCTTCCAGCGCTGCATCTCAACGGCTGACCGCGGGCCTCCAGCTCCCTGCTAGGCGCGGTCTCCAGCGTGCACGGAACTGCGGGCTATGGCAGACCATGCGGGGCAGGGACCGCCAAACCGCAGATGCCGTCGAGTGAAGGGTGCTCAGAGCACGTCTGGCTCAAGAGCCCTGGGCGGTACAGTATCGTGCCACCTCGCCACAAGGAAGGCCCCAGGGCCGGCTTCTCCAGGTGGATGCTGCTACAGCTCCCCACCCTCCACTGGGATCTGATGCACCATACAGGCATCAATCCTGGGAACCCACTGTCCTAAGACAGAAAATGAAAATGGAATTTTGCTCCTCTCAAGGAGCACACACGCTGTGAGGAGTGAGCGCCAGGCTCAGGGAGAGTGGAGGAGACTGACCACTAAGGTTTGCCTGGAGGACACCATGTGCGCTGGGGCCACCCTGACCTGCAGGACCCCAGCAGTAAGTCAGGATGGTGAGACCCTGACTTCACCATCGCCGGCTGCCTCTCACACTGGCCATGTTGAGCCACCTCTCAATTCCAACATCTTTCTTGTTTAATGGCGACTACCCGATACTCTTGCGATGCCGCCCCCTTTGTCAGAAGGTCTCTGTGCACCCACGGTGTGAGAGGATCCGCAGGAGAGGAGACAGGCAGCCCACCGAGCCTCCTACGTGCAACCAGCCGGGAGACGCCTGCTTTCCCTGGACTCACCGCGCGTGCACCCCAAGTCTCCCTTCTGTCCCACTCGCTCCAGTCAAGTGGTCGCATTCCCATCCTGTCTGTCAGCTGAACGACACCCCGCTCTTACCCCTCTCTGCCCCCCACCTCAGCTGTGGAATCAGAGGGCGGGCACCTGTCTACCTGCCCACACCTGGCACTTCGGGGGCACCTGGTCTAGACGGCAGCCAAGTTTCCGCCACATCTCCATCTTATGCAAAGGCAAGCTGTAAGAAATTTCTGTAAATCATTACCAAAACTAACTTCTTAACGGTAGCGCCAATGCATTTTAGTGAAATTAATCACAAACCGATGTTATAATAAAAGTTACTGAACAGCATATTCTATCCTGTACCTCAACAAATCCGTCTGCAAACCTACTTTTTTCTCATTTAAAGTGCAGCTAGAACACTCAGCCCAGTGTTTTCTACAGAAACCAAACTTTCCAACAGCAGAAATCAGGATTAGCAAAAGTACCCCAGAGTGTAGTTTCACTGCATCTGGAAGTCTCCGTACCGTTTTTGAAGACTCTTCCGATCCCTCTGACCCCCTGGTAGCGGCTGCCCCGGTCCCCCTCCATGTACGGGAACACTCGCGCCTGATGCGTCCAGTAATAATCTTTAGACCCAAAGAAAAACACAGGGAATTCTCCAATCTCGTGCTTCAGTTTCTGAATATTTGGGGGGACATTTTTGGGATGGCAAACTTCTGCCGGCCACCATCTATTATAAATATTAAAAAGAGGATTCACAGACTCTTCAGACAGAGTGACAATCATTCAGTGCTTTCAGTCCTGCAAAGGGAAAAGAACACATGTGAACGAGGAGGCGGGCAAGCGCGGGGCTCTACTTCTCGCACCTGTAGTTCCCGAGCTTCACCCAGATGATGTCCTGGAAATGCAGCTTCTTGCCGGCCCGGCAGTCATTGCAGAACCAGCTGCCGTCGGGCATGTCGATGTTCAGGCAGTCAGGGTGGAAGGCGGCCGGGCAGGACTCGCAGCACAGGAGGCTTCCCCCTGCAAGGGAGGGCGAGCTGGCTCAGGCCGCCTCCTGAGGTCTATGGCAGCTCCACGCCTCGAGCTAAGACGTCAGCTTAACAACAGCCGCCTGGCTACAGACTCAAAAGCACATTTCAGGGGCACCTGGGGGCTCAGTCGGTTAAGCCTCCGACTCTTGATTTCGGCTCAGGTCATGGTCCCAGGGTCCTCGGGTCAAGCCCCGCATCGGACTCCCTGCTCAGCGGGGAGTCTGCTTGAGATTCTCTCTCTCTCCCCCTGCCCCACCCCAGCTCATGCAAGCGCACGCTCTCTCCCTTAAATTTTTTCTTTTTTTTTTTTTAAAGCACATTTTACCACCACCATGAATAACTTCCCCTCAGTCTGTGCACCAATCACAGTTAATTCAGAAACATCACGGTGTATGACTGCACGTGACAGTTAGGGGACATCACGAACGTCAACACCCAAAGCTGGAGGAGCGCTGAAGCCCCGCCTCCGCACGCGGCCCCTGGGGTTACCTGCTGGAGCTGTGTGCTGAGAAGCCATGAGAAGCAGCGCTCCCTCCCCACTCACACGAATCCAACAGAATAACACTGTCAAGCAGCCCCCAGCGGCACGGCCCTCACCTTTGGAGCACACAAAACACCAGCTCACGTTGACGTGAGCGTGATGCCTCTTCCCCTTGCGAGCAGTGAAATGGCCCGTGCAGATTATGCTGTTGGAAGCTATCACCGAGCAGCCGGCTGCCAGACAAGCGTCCCCTCCATGATAGGCGACCGGGCAGCGGACACACCGCATCATTTTACCTGAAGGCAGAGACATGCACTGAAGACCCAACAGTGAACAGGGCAACTTGAAATGACCAAGCCCCCACACATTAAGAAAATTAATGCTGAAATAAACCTGAAGTATTTGATGAAAAAAATAACTAGGATTGGGGCGCCTGGGTGGCTCAGTCGTTAAGCGTCTGCCTTCGGCTCAGGTCATGGTCCCGGGGTCCTGGGATCGAGCCCCGCATCGGGCTCCTGCTCAGCGGGGAGCCTGCTTCTCCCTCTGTTTCTCCCCCCAACCCCGACTCATGCTCTTTCTGTCTCTCTCAAATAAATAAATAAAATCTTAAAAAAAAAATAATTTTCTTATATATGAAAGAGCACTAAAACCAGAATAGAATCAAAATGGTTCAAAGGTTTCCCCCTCCTAAACTTAAGAATCTTTAAGAAGACACTTAGGGCAGGAAGAAGGGAAAATGCAGCATGAGGCAAATCCTCTCAAGAAAAACCCTAACCCGGCGCGTGTTGAGTCAGTGACAGAAAGACAGCTGGGCCGGCCACCAAGCCCGCCCCTTCCGTGCGGCCCCACGAGCACACTGAAGCCACAGCGAAGCTCCAGGGGTGCACCTGTACCTTTCGACGGTCTCGGGTTGGAAGGGTTGGAAGCGTGGCAGCTCACGCAGCTGTGGAGGGGGCAGCGGAAGCCTCGGCTCTCAAACACGGTCAGAGGGTACTTCCTCACGCAAGCTTCGTGGTAAAACTTCCCACACTGCGACACGACACAGCGCTTCACATCTGTCTTGCTCTCCTTACACACAAAACATGAGTGAATCCCTAACAAACGGTTAAAGAAAGGGGCAGAAAAAGGTGCAAAGAACAAGAATTAAATTGTCGTTCCTAAGCCACTAAACTCCAGCAGCTCTGTCAGAGGCAGCCCGTGTTGCTGAGGCCTCTGGCTCTGTTTCTGACCTTGCTAACTAGTCCAAGCATGCTTCAAAGAAGTCCAGCCATCAAGGGTTACCTTGCTATGAACTGGGCTCCAGCTCCCCCTGGAGGACAAGAAAGTCTGAGTAGGAGGCAGCCTAGGTAGGAACACCCACTCGAAATAGCCAGAAGCTTCAAAGGAGGCACTCCTCTGAAGAAAGGCTTTTACTCTCCCTTTTGAGAGCAGTTAACCAAGTACGGTGAAGAATCACTTATAGTCATAGGCAGGCATGTGCCTCCAGAAGCGGGGTACTGGTGCATCGGACAGCCTTGGCTTGGGATCGGAGGAACTCTCTGGAAGACTCTGGGTGTCTTCCTAACCTAGGACAATGCTCCCACGAGAGCCAGGAGACCCTGAGGTCTGGCCATGGACAGGAGGAGCTGTATCGGAATGGCCTGTCTTCCCAGCAGCCCCCAGACTGTGCTGCTGGGTGCTGACGGCTGCTCAGGCAAGAGCATGGAGCTATTCTTTCTGTTGAAACCGAAGTTCAGGTTCATGCCGTGTCTCTAAAGCAGCCCGTGTTCCGGGACTGACTAGCTTACCTGTACTAGCAGCGCTGGCCCTACGGCACCGTGGCACCCACACCAGCCACCTCAGACAGAGCAGGGCTTGGGCCAGCCTGCGGGGGTGGGGCGCCACAGAGACCGGCAGGGAAGCAGCTGTCCTCCACTAGGGTCTCCAAGACAAGTAACATGTCAGGATGCACGTGTGAAAGTGCACCAACGCACTCTGTGCAGGAGCCTCGGAGGAAGACTCCATGGCTGGAAGGGGATGCTCACAGGCCTGCCTGTGGCGGGAAGTATGGCTGAAAAGCTGCAAGAGAACTTGCCTGAAGTGCATTCGCTGCAAGTGAACCTCCCTTCTGGCCTCCGGGAGAGCCCGAGGCAAGCAAGGTGGAAAGCTCCGCAGCAGGGGCCTTCACAGAGCACGAGGCTGCCTGTCTTCTCACACAGCTGTAGGGCAGAAAGGGGACAGCGATAAAGCCACACCCGGCACCCAAACCCTAGAGGACACACTCGAGAGGTTGAGAATCAGATGTGAAAATCGAGAAAACTCACACACATTTCTATCACCATAAATCAAACTCATCCAGGGGATTCCCTGCGGCCTCCATCTCCCAGAGGAGGCCCAGTCACAGAGTGGGTAAGTGACCGGCCCCAGCGGGCCACGGTGCTGCCGCCGACGCCGCCGGCCTCAGGCGCCTCAGCAAGCATGCACGTACAACGTGTGTCTCTTACACAGGACGGCTGTAACTCAGTAACAGAAACGACAGAGCCCGTGCGTGGATGCGGGACCCTCCCTGGGGCACTTAATCCAGGATTCTGCTGGCAACCCCACGCCTTCAAAACAAAATCAGTGGGATGCTGGGTGGGGTTCGAGGAAAGAGTGAAGATGTGGCCTGGGACCGGGTCCAGGGACAAACCAAACGGCCGCCTTCCCCTCACCTGACACACGTACTCCTTTTTGGCGGTTACTCCTCGCTCAGACTTCTTCGATGAGACGGACACTTCGGTCTGAGTTTCATCTGCGCTCTCGTCCGGGGATTCCAAGGGCTCGTCTCCTGGGCCGTCTGAGACCTGGAGGTGAAGGAGGCGGACGACAGTTCACTAGTCGCGGAGAGTGGCGGCCTCACACGGCCCACCCGCGTCACCTCACACACAGGCCTTCTCAGCACCTGTCCCCAACTGCCAGCTACTGGTCGCAAATGTACAGTGTCAGCTGTTTCTTGTGATGGCACTGAACTGTGTAGAAATTCAGGAATGGACTTTACCCTCCTCGACATTTAGTGACATTTCTGTAGAAAAGGCACAAGATTTCACATCTCTCTGCATTCCCGACAGAGGACTCTGACGAAAACCCAATTTGCTCCAGTAGGTGACCTAAGGTGCGCTCTGGGACTGAGAATCTTGACCTTTCTTACCCAGTCTCTTTAAGTTCCAACTACTTTAAAGTAAGAGAAACAGATTAATACCTAATGAATTTTTTAAAGGATCAAAGTGCAGAGTCCCAGGGTAAGCCTCTGTACCGCGGTCTTGCTGTCTCACTGCGGCTGCTCTGGAGCCTGCGGGCTACTCTGGAGGTGTGTCTGTGCCGCAGAGCGCTGCCCCAGCGTCAGTGCTCCAGGAGCTGTCACAGCAGAGTGCTGCCCCAGCGTCAGTGCTCCAGGAGCTGTCACAGCCCCGTAACTAACTGACCGGGAGGGGCCTATTCTCCCCGGAAGGTTCAAGTGGGAAAAGGCAGGGTAAGTAAAACCTGCCGACTCTGTTAACAGGTGAGTCTAAGAGAAAGGCCTGGGAGAAAAATGTGGAATCTTTGAGCAAACCAAAGGACCATCCCCCCAGTTGTATTTCATCCAACCCCTTCATCATCAGAAATCACCCAGCCCCCGAGCTAACCCTCTCCCTCCTCATGGCACACAACACTTTGCCCGCGTCTGAGCGGCAATAATAAATCTCTACATAGAAATCCATAAATCTTTAGTAAGAAAATTTTCTTATATACCAAATTCAAATTAAAAAAAAAACAAACTAAAAACACATTTAGTGTTCATTTGCTGTTAGGTAAATGAATGTTGAAAACTGAATTTTTCAACACAACAAAAGTATAAACTACATTTCCTATACACCTTGATAGTCACGACAAGTAATCATGTTATAGGCCTGCTGTTTGCTAGTGAACACAAAGCTAGAAATTAAAGTCGGGCCACACTGAAACAAAACAGAACAGAACAAACCCCATCAGCCAATCCACCCAATTCTGTAGTCTTATCAATGAACATTTTCCAGAGTGAGCTCACTGATGTGACAGGGAGCAGAAGGAAAACACCCAATAAACACGGACTTAGAACTGGTGTGAGTGCGCAGATGTGTGAGGGACATGCTGGGTCTGACCAGCCTCTGGGGCAGGGCTGACAGGTGTGTGGGCCCACTGTTCCTGCCTCTCGCTACTCTACGCTTGACACATCCCTTAACAAGACAGTTTTCGGAGAGAGCAGCCTCTTAAGCTTCATTTCCTCACCTTTTCCAGGAAGATGGAAATAGCGGCGTGAATGTATACTACATTACAGGGGTCCTCGCACAGCAAGGTTCCCCCCCCCAAGCTGGCCAGAGGGAGCCCCTATCAGCTCACCCCCTACTTCTTTAACATTTAACATTCAGAAAGAAGGCAACTTGAAAAAAACTCTGCATTCAAACCCCAATTTTTAACATGTCCGTCGGATCCGGAATCACAGACGGGAGGGGGACGGGGTGCTGAGCTCTCTGAGGCAAGACGCCACTGGGCGCTGGGGGGCCCCTGGGGGCATCAGGAAGAGCAGCCACACCTCCTGGCCCAGCCCCACTCAAAGAGCAGCCAAAGGCTGAACCGTCTGACGGAGGAACCGAGGCCCAAAGAAAGAGCCGTCAACATGGGCCCAGGGGAGAGAGCCCCAGTGCCCTACCCACCAACCCATGTTCTTCCCTCATTGTGCCTGGAACAAATTGAAAGCTTTAAAAGAAAAAAAGAAAAAAAAAAAAAAAAAGAAAAACTGCATGGAGAGAAAGACAGAAAACACAGACCAGTCCTGGATCAAAGAAAGGAACAGCACCTTTTATTTAAGATTTACAGAAAAAGTTAGCACGTTTCCACTTGGAGATATTTCCTAAATTAACAAAGTCTGTTTTGAGGAAATAAACACTGAATACATATTTTGAATGGAAATATAAATGTTAAAGACACACATGAGGCTTGTTTCCTGATTGGGGTCTAAGATACACATACAGAATACAGACCTTACAATATTACAGTCCATGACACAGATTGCAGGAGATGGCGACTTTTATCCCACCCAACCCCTTCCCAGCGACCGGACAGACAACTAGCACACAGTCGGAGGGGTCCAACGGCTCTGTGCTCAGCAAACCACCCGCAAGAAGAACACAGTACGCAGGGCACCACACCAGCACGCCTTACTCCAGCTGCAGGCTCCACGTGCACCAGGTGACGGTACTTACTCGGAGATGCCGTTTGTGAAAGCGACACATTCACCTGAATGGTCCCAACACAGTCCCAAATCTCAGTCTACGACATCTACGGTCTATTCCATATCCAGTAGGATGCATTTGGAAAAAGAACAATGGAGGAACTGAACGGACACAGACTCTGTAAAGAACTTTCCCGGCGCTTCCCGACTCCACCAAAGCCACGCTGGCAGCACAGATCTCCAAGCAGCTTAGTTCCTGACTTTTCAAAGTTTTCTTGAGTCTGAAAATACTTCCTCTACTCCCCACTCAGTATGTGATAGTATCCAATTGCCTATTTGCCTTAGAAATACATTACTTTATGGGCAGGGAATGCTGTCTCCTTAACATGTATCACAGGAATTTTTCAAGATGGTATTAATCAACATAAGGTAACCTAGTGAACACATTTGAACCAACTTCTAGAAACAATGTAGCCATTTAGGGTGACTTATGCAGATCCCAGTCCTCTCTGCTGTGATGGGAAAGGGCCCCTACGCCTCGGACGGTGGTATACACAGTGATTGTAAAATTTTTTGACAAAACAAATCCCTTCACAAGTTGAATACCACATCATTTTTGAAATACAATTACAGACCTTGAACAATAAATATTTCTATAAACCAACATTATTTTCATGTTTAAGTTACGCTTTTGTAAAGGAAGAAATAACTATAAGTACTTTCACACAGTATTTTGGATTTACACATGATAAATATCCTGTGCTCAGCAGATTTAATGAGCTTAAAATCAAAAGACTAATCTCAGACAGGTCCTCCAAGTTAACATCACAGTGAAATATTAAAACTGGAATTAAAATAATTTTTAAATCAGTCATTCATCACCTAAAATACTACAGTTCAGAATAACTTTTATTAAAGCGACCCTTCTAGATGACATTGACTAGAACCATCCTAGCTGCCCCTAAATTCTAGGGTTAGGTCTGAATCATTGAACACACAGATCTCCAGCTCACACACGGTCTTTGTGCTTCACCTTCTAACCTGGGTGCTTCTGTGTCGTCCGACAGCCCCAGAAGGTGCCAGTGAGAGCCAAGTGCTGGCCACGGCTGCAGCATCAGGCTATGCAGCTACTGGTCCAGATTCAAGGCTGGCCATGATCATGGGTAAAACGAGTCTCTAAAATGTCCTATCAACCCCTTTGCCCCAACTATGTCCCTCAAGCAGTGGCCATCCCGTAGAGAGTGGGCTGGGGAGGGGCCTGCTGCAAGCAACACGTTGTGCCCTCCCCGTGGCAACGTGAAAGCAGGAACGAAGCCCCTGCCTGCAGCTGAGCAAACCCCCCACCCCACCCCCACCGCCGCCGGGCTGGGCCACCCCACCCCTCCTTCAGTCATTCCTTAAAGGTACAACATTCCCGACTGGTTAGCACGCTTTAAAATCTCTACCAAAGAATTATATGCCAAAACTCAACAGCTACATGTAGGCCAGAAAAAGTTATAAGGTGGATCCTAATATGTAACCTGCTAGTCACAAATGTCTCTAACACGACAACAGGGCCTGACACTGAGGGACACCTGCCCTCGCTGGTGAAAAATGCCTGGAAGGGAGCGTGCCCCTCCCCCAGGCAGTACAAGGAGAAGGATGAACAGGGTACGTACCATCTCCTACATGCTAAGGATGGTTGGTTTTCCATCAATGGCAAGTAAATTAGTGGTAATTTCTAATATTCTAGGTAAAACAACAAAAATAGTATTTAAAGGGATCAAAATCGAGGTCACCGACCAAAAATCCTAAAACATATAGAAGTCAGTATATTTCTTAAAAAAGAAAAGAAGAGAAAAAGGGAAAAAGAACCTTTAAGAGTCAGTAAGAAGCCAATAACAGACTGGGGAGCATTTTGTGAAACCTTTTCTAACCAGATTCAATTCTCTTAGAAAAAGACTCTCATTCAGATTCATATTCTGAAAGATAAACAGCAGGCTTCAGCAATCACTTTCTCTGTTTAGAGATTTTTAAAACCAGGGAGGACAGTACTGACTTTAAAAAGCCTACAGTGCTACGGGCTGGCGCCAAGTAGAAAGAGCCCTCGCCAGGTCACACACAAAAGTCCGCCTGGACCAGAACGAGTTAATAATCCAAGGGCTAGACATGATTAAGAAGCGTTAGGTCAGAGATCAAGCAAGAAAGGAACCCAGTCCACCTGCCAAAGTACAGGTACCTGCCTTCTCAGACAGGAGCCCCGCCTCCTCACCAGCTTGACCACACGCGGGGCTGCTAAGTCACCAAGGGACCCCTCGCCGACCCTCCCCTTTCTGCTGGGCTGGACCACATGAATGGAGGACCTGACTGAAACACGCTTGTACTATTACTGAAAGAATGCACGGCATCACAGCTGTCTGCCACAGCAGGGCCCCACGTCCACTCATGTCAGGCTTTGGCCAAGAGCCCTCTTCAAAGGCATTTATCATTTTAATTTTGTACCCAAACATGGGCGCACTGTTTTGGGAACTAAAAGATGCTAATTTACAATCTTAGTTTTCTTCTTTTTGGGGGGACACTGCTAAGACAGACCCTCGGTGGTTTTCGAGTCACCACCCCTGGGCAAACACTGGCTCTGCTCTGCCCTCAACGCTGGCCCTCCTCGCGCGCCTCTGGTCTCAAGTCTCGGGCAAGCAGGTCAGGGCCAAAGAGACCCCAGGGAACGCCGACCTTGTCACTAACGGTTCAGGTTCCAGAGTCTTCTGCATCCTTTCCTCTGGTGCAAGCAGCTGGGAGCATCCCCACCACCTTTATCCCGCTCCCCAAACCCTGAACGCTTCATTTTAAACCTTTCTGTGCTTCTGCCTTAACTTCCAGAGAAAGCCTCGGGCTCAAGACACATCTAAAGCTGGGGGAACCTCCCAAAGAACACCTATGAAGCAGGATAACCCTTCTTGGAGGAGGTGAGACAGATAAGACTCCTCCATGCACGGTGCAGAGCCACCCGTGGCCTTATGTTCATGACGCTGTGCTTCTGTGCCATGAGATTTGGCCTAGATTTCTTGGTAGTTTTTAGGAGCATCCTCTTAAAAAACAGGGGTTATTTTCAGTTGGGAGACAGATATATTAAGAGATATCTTTGTACAGATGTAACTGTATAGAGTACTGAGATGCTAGTACACCTAAACTCATCACCATCAGAGACATTTAACTTTTGTATTAACTCTAAAGAAAGGCCCCACAGGGGAGACAGAAGCGCGTAGCAGGTGGGTAAACAGTACGGAACCCCGGCTGCCAACAGGTGCACTTACTTAACGTACCACCCTATCACAGTGGGGAGTTTTCAGTTGTAAAACAGCTACAATCTAAACTGCTGTATATTCAGACAAGTTTCCACCTCTTGTGAATGCCTCACATTTTACACTAGAGAGTCCCTTCTCGTGTGCCTACCTCCTCTCACCGGGCACAGATGCGGTGTATGGCAGATGGTTTGAGGCAAGTAAATGGGACCGTTGCAATGGTTCTATGTCAGCATGAGCAAAAGTCATCTCACCAACAGGCAGTTCAGATGACAAGACTAGAATGTATCAGTGTTATTCTGATCTCTCTAGGAAATGAGGGAATTCATGTTAAATTAGTAGCATAATGAATTTTTGTGCTCTTGGCAAACTTACTTGCCGCTAAGCTCTTTCAAAACAGGAGCCCTTTCCACTCACCTTCAGGAAGCCATGGGTGGGCCCTCTCGGGAGCTCCACTCATCTACTGGCATCCCCCACCCAGCGAGACCACTGCTGGCATTTGGAGCAGGACAGTTCTGCCACGTGTGGGAATGCCCTTCTCACTGCCTGCACCTGGCCACCTTCCCCACATCCCCAGCAACACTGCATACTCCCCTAGCCTTGTCCCCACCCCCTTGCCCTCCTATGTACTCAGCTGATGCTAATTTTATGCTGCCTAGTGGATATACTATTCAGCCATTTTGACAGTTCTTCCTAAGGAGGAAAGCGCCTACTCTCTGGCTAACTTCTAATGCACCTAACACATGCTGGTAGCTGACTGGCCGCCCATTCAAAATTCATCATGCTATAATTTCAAATGAATTCTTGTCAAAAGCCTTTCAGGCTAGTCTTTACTTGGGGTGACTGTTTCTTGAACTGGACCACTTTTACATGACCTTTTTTCACATTTTTAAATTTAATAATTAGTTTTCCATGAACCCTACATTTACTCCTGAGCTTTTTCATGTCCTTTAGGAACAGCATGACTCAGGCCACCTTGGAGGCCACGTACCCCACCGGCTCTGGGCAGAGCCACCCCGACAAGCCCCCAGCCACAGGCTAGTACCCTCAAGTGCTATTCAAACCAACCCAGTGTCTGCCACTTCTAGGTTTATTTTACCCCCACGTGCATAATGCAGTCGAGAGGATCGCTTTTCATGCCAAAGCAAAATTTATACTTTTGGATAAAAATGGAATGATGGTGATTTTATTATTTTTATTGTTATAACCATTATTGTCACAACAGCGAACCACTGAGTCCTTGCAAGGCGCCAGGCACCCTAAGTGTTTAACATGCGTTACATTACTTAACGGTTTAGAAACACAAGTATTAGTCAGAAACTTTCATTAAAGGTAGAACACATCTGCAGAGTCTGCTGGGAATGAACCGGGTGCTGTTAACATGGTAACGTGAACAGCACTCCTTCTGCCTCCACGAGCTGAAGGGGCAAGCGAGGCCTGTGCCTCACCATGCAAACATGCAGACACCCAGGGGCAGGACACCAGGTGGTCACCCAAGACTTAGACATTTAATGTGATGGAGGATGTCCTACAAAAGCAACTGATGAAGTGGTTGTTGTAAATAACCTGATCATGGTATCCCCAAGATACCGGTCACTGAATCAAAAGAGTAGAGTTAAATGGCTCATAATGATACTGTAAATGATATTTTTCCTACAAATTTGCCGTATATAGTGTCATAGTAAAACTGCTTAGTAAAAAAAAGACAGAATCAAAACTCCTCCTGCCTTTTATGTTGGAAATTAGTTTAATATGTACAATACTGAGTACATTCCATTGGCAATGGGAATTAGCTGACGAGGACTCCTTTTAGTGTGTGCTGCTTGTTTTCTGTTTCTGAAGGTGCAGATGCCAGCATTTTTCAATAAAAACTCAGCAAGTCATGAACTAGGAGACAAGTGTGGCCTCTAGCAAGACCAGCCCCTTCGGCGCGGAGTCCTTGTCACAGGCCCAGGGCAGCCCCAGGTGAAGGGCGTCCCCTCAACGTGAAATCTACATGGATCATTGCAATATGAGTGTGTTTCTATTATGAGATGAATGTGATCAGGTAAATGGCCTTGATTACGTATCTTACCTTGGTCTTAAAATTTGTTATCTGTTTTCTTCATTGTATGTGTTAGTAATACCAGTAAAAACAGATTATCACACATCTTCCATAAAATGATTGTGACAGGAATGTCCCTTAGTGTGTACGATGATACACCACCTGCAGCAGACATCCTGGAATATTACATCATTTTAAGTGCAGTACAGGGCAGCTGAGTTCAAATCCAACTTGGCTGATGTGGGCTCCCATAAAAGCTGTTACCAGTGAAGGCGAAAAAAATAAGAATTTGCTCTACTAAGGGAATAAGAAATGAAGTTACAAAACACTTAAATCACATTAATTCCTTCACAGGCCTTCATCATGCAAGTGTGTAATTTTAATCTATTCTCTTCATTAGGGTGCTGTAGTAGTATGTAATAATTATTCCAATAGCAATTTTATGTCTCACATACACCTTTTTATAGAAGAACTTAAACCACAAGTGACCTAAAATGTCTCGAAATACCAACTCTGTGAAAACCCTTTATTTCAATCAAGGGTGATAAAAGCAGGACATACAAACATGCAGTGGGCATGTGACCTGAATAAGGGGCCAGTATGAACCCCAAACAGCAACTCCCATGGCGGCCTAACTCCCACCAGAACGGGACTAGTGGTTTACAGGACGTTGTTTTATAACACTACATTTTGCCTCCTGTGCTAAAAGGCGTTCAGCGTTGTAAACGCGTACTGTAGTTCAGTAGTGTTAACACATAACAGACAAGGCTTTTGGTTCACCTGAAGTGGTTTTAATGAACAATATAATTCTATAAAAACGATTGCTAATGAAAGATTCATATAAGCCACACGAAAGTGGCCTGATGGAAAGGCCTAGTAATTTAAATGTTTTTATATAAGCAACAGAATGCATACTATGGGATCTATGTATCACCTTCAAAATGGAGGACAGTGTATGATTTTAATATATTTAATATATAATATAAACATATTTAATAAACTATCCACTTCTGAAGTTCTAAAGAATTAAAAAAATCAATGAAATCTAATGATTATAAAATGCTTCATCGAAGTCTTCCCAAATTCAAAACAAAGATCACACTCACCCTGGTCCCAGTGAACGTCAGACCACCAAGCCTGACCCACCTGCTCTAACCCCACCCCGGCTGTGTCCACCCTGGGCTGTGCTGCCCTGAATCCAAGCCTTTGGCTGGCACAGCTTCTGACCAGGAATGACAGGAATGACAGAAAAGATTTGTTTTCAGCCTCAGAATTTTTCTTGCAACTGTATCTGACAACGGAGTAAGTAAAAACTCAATAGGATAGTGGATCAAATGGCAATTAAAGAAAAACTTATTAAAAATCTTCTTAAATAAAAAAGCTGACTTTAAGCGAAAGGGTCTATGGACCTGAAACTTTTTATTTTTAGTATTCTTCTTTAGAATTAGAATCGTCATTTTTCAGGATACTAATCATAATTCAGACAAGAAAAAAGGAAAAAAATTTGTATAGAATTTGTCTTTTCCATGTTTCAATAAGTCCCTGGAAGTTCAGTGAAGAATTCGTACTGCATTTTCTTGAATGTGCCCAAATATAAGAAATGTTTAGTCACCTACACATAGCAAGCTATGAGAAAGCCCCAGCTCCCACACACATGAGCAGCTTCCCACCACTACTGGTGTGAATCCCCAAAGAAGACCCCACTCAGAGCAGCTCTCCATGTTTGCACCCTCTCAGATGGCCCAGGTCCGTAGAAGACACCCCCTCATCTAAGGCGAGGAAGCAGCCAAGGCTGAGAGACAGTAGGAGAACGGCCAGGCCCCACCAGTGACCGTGGCAGAGACCAGGTCAGAAGTGCCACCTTCTTGCCCAGCAGGGCGGGGGTCTATCCACTCCCTGCCTTACTGCCTTGTTCAAAAAAAGCCCAAGGTTAGCATCTCCTCATAAATACTCTAAATAAACAGAACTCATGTCTACAATGAGAAAAAGAGGATCACAGGGAACAAAACAGTAAGGAATTAAAACTTGAATATGAACTCCTTGGGTAGTCACTAAAATCGGGAATCCAAAACTCCCTCTGGACAAAAAAAGTGTCATACTTGCATTCTGAGGCTGTTTTTTGTTTTGTTTTGTTTTGTTTTTAGAACAGCAAAGACTTTAAATTTGGTGATGAAGTCCAGATGTCATGATACAATGAAGGTAATAGCCTCAAGCTATTGTATATTCTGCAAATCCAGAAAATAGAGGAGTCGTATTGCCATGGTGGTTCTGACTCACCTCCACACTCAAGGATCTATGAATACACGAGGATTTAAAGGACTACAACCATGGAATGCATGAGGACATTCCTCCATGAGCCTAGGTCTAAAGACCGCTGGAATCCAACACAGCAGGCAAGCCACCCTCCGTCCCACCTGGGGTGAGTGCACAATGACTAGAGTCAGCTCGAGTGACAGTGTCATGTTAGGACCAGAGCAGACTTGCTGGGATGTGGAAAATTAATTACAATGTGAGGGCTATAGAGAACACAACATTTTAAGACAGATTTCAAGAACAATTAAACTACATCCAGACTAAAGTAGATGCACGTACATTTATACATACACTGTGTGCATGTGTGTATATCTGTGGTGCTCAAATAGACTAAAATAGTTGATTTTTTTTTTCCATTCCATGACTTATACATAGTTTAAAGAATCTGAAACTCACCTACATTTGTGGAGAGGACACCAGTGTTATGCTTGTTAAGTCTGACTTTTGCTCACACTTCAACTTGGGAAACTAAATGGCCTTCATACGAACACCACGGTCATCACTATCATTAGTATTTTACCTCATTCTCAGTTAAGGATGCAGAAGGAGACGAACTTTTGCTAAAAGGAGTGGAAGACGCTGCTGTGGATGCCCGATTTCGCTTCTTCAGTGGTTTGCATGCATCTGACAGATGTTTCGTTGCTGTAAAACAATTTTGGTTTATAAAGTAAAGTTTGAAATCTTACATTTCTCTTAACTGCTTCAATCTCTTAACTGCTTCAAAATTAGCCCTGTAATAAATGAAGTTCTAAAGATACATTTTCTGGGCTCCTTTGTCATAGTAAAGGCTTAACTTTAGTTACTGTGAAAAAATCTGAACAGAAACAAAAGTAAATTGTCCAGTGAACTTTAATGTCCCCCTGCCTGGCCTGCCCCCCAATCCATCAACCTGGGGCCAACACAGCTCCATCCACACCTAGTTTCACATCCCCTGCCACATTCTTCTGGAGCAAATTACAAGTATCATTTCACCTGTAAAAAGTTCAGTACATGTCTCTGAAACAAAGTTTTAAATGTAACCACAAGACCACTCTACCATTTTTAAAAGTAACAATCCCTTCATATCATCAAATATCCACTCAATGTTCAAACTGCTCACAAATGTCTTTCTTTTCAGTCTATCTGATTTTTGAAAACCAGCACAGCACCTCATGCAAAATAAGGAAAACACATCCATTTCCAACTCTCGCTCCTTTCTCCCCTGAATGTTGTTTTCCTTTCTAATTAAGAGTTGCTGATAGGCTGGGAGGCAAGATGGTGGAAGAGTAGGGGACCTCGTTTCATGTGGTCCCTTGAATTTAGCTAGATAACTATCAATCATTCTGAACACCCAGGAATTCAACCTGAGAGGCAAGAAGAGTTGGAGGGCGCCTGGGTGGCTCAGTCGGTTAAGCGTCCAACTCTTGATTTCAGCTCAGGTCATGATCTCAGGGTCATGAGACAGAGCCCTGCTCTGGGCTCCTTATTCAGTGTGTGTGTGTCGGGGGGGGGGGGGGGTGTCTGCTTGAGGTCCTCTCTCTCTCTCCCTTGCCCTCTGCCCCCTCCCACCCTCTTAAAGAAAAAAAAGAGTTGGAGATGGTAAGCTCTCTGTAATAAACTGTCAGACAGACACTTCAAAAAGACAATGAGAAGGGAAAGGGAGCCTGCTTCCCCTTTCACTGCTTTGAGTTATTTTTCACAAACATTTGAAGCTAGTTTCTTCAACATGTGAAAGTCATTACTTTTACTTTTACTGAATATACACAGATGACCAGATACTCAAAAGTGGTGTAATTTATAGCAACAACTGGCACTGTCAAGTAAGAAACCTGGATATTCCTGGTTTAAATAACTTCTTCAGTGTAATTTTAAACTGAAAATAAAGCCCCGTAGAAACCAGTAGAAAAATAACTTCAATAAAATGTAGCTGGAGCGCTGCGACCACTTACACATTCAGTTGCACAACAACCTCCCTTCCCCCTTTATTAGCTGCCAGACCCCTTGGAGGCCACCCCATACCCTTCCCGGCCCAGCTTCCTATTCGCCTCCAGCCCAGCCCAGGCACCTGGGAGAGCTGACAAGGAAGAAGCACTAACCACATTACCTGCCTGGCTCTTCAGTGAGGAGGCTGCCTCGATGGCCTTGCAAGAGCTTGTTCGGGCTGTCTTGTCATTGATCGTCTCTCTCTGTTATTAAATAAAAAGAAAAAGAAGAAGAAAAGGAAGGGGGGGGGAATCTAATGTGAACTAACACAGGCTGCTGAAACGCTGTGCAACAGAAACGTCTTCCTTTGGAAATGTGCTCCACACACTCCATGAGCAGGGACCCAGGCTCATGCCTCTTCCACAGCCGGGAGACTCTCCCCTGCGCCTGCCCCACCGTCTGCTGGGATAGAGGGGCTGGCGGGGCGTGATAGAGTCATGTTGCTGAGACTCTTCACGTGAGCTGCATTCGATATGCTACTCAAATTTCCCTCTGAATTCAAAGCAGAGTGCGAAGGAGAAGAAAACAACCCTTCTGCTCCAGAGGTTGCCCAATCAACCTGAAGTGGGGCCTCAAGTCAGTGCCAACATCACTGCTCTAAATCCCTACACTGACAATTTCCAATTTGGAGACAAGGTCCAGACAAACCTCACAATCATCAATAAAGCCCGTTTCACAACTGAGAAAAACCACACACACACACACACACACACACACACACACACACACACACACACACACACACTCAGGAAGGGCTGAAGGGCTCAGGAACATTTTGTCCAGTGTTCAGAATCTGAAGGAGTTGAAAATAACCTCTCTTGACAGCCCTGAAGCAGTCCCGAGGCCGGGCCGGTTCCTGCACCCCAACCCCACTCCCCAGCCTGCCGGGGGCTGATGGAAGCAGCCGCAAGACTGTGGACAAGGTAACAGGGGCACAGGAAGCATACAGGATATGGCCTACTCAGGTTTATAAAAACTCAAGCAGGGGGGAGACACGACTTCTCTTTTATTATGTGCTACTTCCTGAGCTCTTCGTTGATAAAACATTTCTACCTATCTACTTAATGTGAATTTTGATATTTCAAATGTCCAGAGCCACACATTTTTTAAGGTAAGTATGAAATACAAATATCTCAAGGCAGCCGATGTCAGTCTGACTGCAGCACGGGGCTGCTTTAATAACAGGCGGCCAGAGGGGATACTCCAGAGTGTGAGCTGCCAGGTAATGCAGATGTCACGCAGGTCAATTTTACCTATCTTGGGGCTGGATACTTGATCACTAACAACCTCACCTGACAGGTGTCTGGAAGAATGTTCTCTTGGCCAGAAAAATAGGGCAGGGCCTCCCTGCTGCCCTGAACTACAACAATGGCCTTAAAGAAGCAAGACGGGGCACCTGGGTGGCTCAGTCATTAGGCGCCTGCCTTCAGCTCCGGTCATGATCCCAGGGTCCTGGGATCGAGCCCCGCATCGGGCTCCCTGCCCGGCGGGAAGCCTGCTTCTCCCTCTCCCACTCCCCCTGCTTGTGTTCCTGCTCTCGCTGTCTCTCTCTCTGTCAAATAGATAAATTAAAAAAATCTTAAAAAAAAAAAAAAAGCAAGACAGATGATGCGGTGGCCACATATTTACACTTCAACAACATGTGGATTTTTCCATTCTTCAAAATAAAACAATAAAGAAAGGAACTTCTTAATTTAGATTAGTAAAAGATAGTATGAAGCTTTTCTCAAAATCATAAGCACACGACAACTCTGTATACACTCAAACATAAGATGCAAAGTCTGTTTCAACTCTCTCAGTTCATGATTAAACGGCACTGGGCCATAAAGCGCACTGGAAAGGGCTCACACTCTCCGCACGCATGGGCACCGTGAGCCAGATTCACACTCCTTCAGGTACCAGGCAAACTTTGCCCCTCGATGCCTGGTGGGCTACACTAGAACTAGACGGCCCTGGGGCTGGACCTCCGTTATCTGTGTGGTCGCACAGACTGCTTGGTAGTCCCATTAGGTAAACAGTAACACGAATTACTAACAAACTGAATGAATTCATAGAATCTATTTTCAATGCCTTTAATGGATTTTGAAAAACTTTTTTTCTTGAAGTGTGACATATCGCTAGTGGATTGTGATGTTTTCATGCCAAGCCATTATTTACACATTGAATAATAGCCCTAAGGAAGAGGGCAATCTTTAGTGTACACAATTCCATCAAATCTAAACATCAAGTGTTTCTCAAGTGTTTGGATTTTTTCTTTGATCCAAGTGCCCGAGGTTTGTGTTAAAGTCCCTGGCAGGTAAGAACTTGCTCTCTTCAGCGGCCTTCTCAGGGGTCAGGAGAGAAGCCAGCCCCACTGCCTCTAGCACAAAGCCCGCTGAGCACCACCCTCGTCCGGGGAAGGCCATCTGCCCCCCCCCCCCCCACCCCGTAAGGGAAACAAAGCCGCTAAAGAGTTGCAGCCCCTGGCCGACCGGACCGGCCGCACTTACCTTCCGGAGACCGTGCTTGTCGGTCCTGGGCCTCTTCCTGGCCGCGTCGCCCGCCTCGGCGTCTGCAGCGTCCTGTCTCCTCGTGTGGTTTCTCTTTTTCCCATTCACGGTACCTTGGAGCGGGGGAGGGGGAAACTTGCATGAAAAACACTCCACAAGCCTCCCCCCAGAGCAGAGACCACCCAGCCAGGGCACTCGTGCAAATCCAGCCCCTGACGGGCTTCCTGCAATCCTGTTGGCTTCCAGGGCCCAAGTCCTACAGACCAGATCTCTTTGCATTTTGCAAACTGTAAGGGACCATTTCCTGTAACATCAAATACTAGAAAATCCTTATCTGATCTACAGACTATTATACTGGTACTTGTTATAATTCCATTTTAATGTACTATAACATTAAATTTAAATATAACCCACTAGATTACTAACATTCAAAGACTAGTGGAATTTAAGTGCAACTTCAAAAAGTATACAACTTGCTACTTTTTATACATTTCCTGAAAGAAGTCTGTTACGTAGCAACACTCCTTTTGTATCTGCAATTAAGGGCTTTGTGTTGTTTAACTATGCCAGTTATTAGGTATTTCCAGGAATATCAACTAACCCAAGATTTAAGGTCCTGACCTAGAAAAATAAGATGTAATAAGGTAAGAGTGCAAGTTCTAGAGAGGTGATTAATTTGAACACACCAATGTTTATTTCAAGCACAAATCCAGTATTTCCATTTGCATGACTGTTTTACAGAGGTTCCAGGGTTATCCCTGGACTGTTGGTCAGACATCTGGTGGGAGGGAGGGCAGTGTCATCCTCAAACCTTACTACCAGGTGGGACAGAGTAGCACAGCCAGGAGTGTGGCATCCAACAGTGCCTCAGGAGGAGGTGCAGCTGGCCACACCCCAGTCACTCTGGCCAGGGCCTCACCACAGGCGGAGGCCTGATATTACCAGACCCTCAGAAGTTGCCAGTCCTAGAAGAGCGTGAGCTGGCCTACATACACTACGCCCCCCAGCACTGTGGGCTGGCCATAAAGGCCCACCGGGAAGAGGCCTGCAGAGCCGTGCTGTCTGCTCCGTGGCTCACCAAGCATAACCAGCACAGGGCAGAGCCAGCCTGACCTGCCAGAACCTCCTCAATCTGGTTTGCCCAACTTCATCAACATGTGTCCACTGAGCTATAGATACCTATGAGCAGCAACTGCCACCTCACCTTCACACAGGTGAGATGATGTCACAGTCCTTTACCTAAGAACCTCCCCCTGTACCCGGAATGAGACAGCAGGCGTTTCATCCAGACGTAGGCAACGTGGGCATCTGTTTGAATTCCTCACACTGAGGCCATGGGACAGCTGATGCCACCGACACAGCCCATCATCTTGGTTATCGGCACTGGGGGCCCCCAAAAGGGAGGCTAGAGGGCCTCCAGGACAAACACACACCTGACATACACTGAGGGTGGAAAGCAACCCTGTCCTCCTGTCTGCTAAGTACTCGGTACACACAATCACAGTCACACTTAACTCTTGAAGGGTAGTTAAATCTGGCTTCAGGAAAACCTGACTCATTCTTAAATAAGCCAGTCATTGAAAAGGTCCCACTCTTCTAGCTCTAGTGTACTGATGAAGAGTCAAGTGAACGTCTGCCCTTTACAGAAAATGCACAAATCCAGAACATCCTCGCTATTCTAAATTATAGTACTTGCGACAAACGCTGAATTGAACAAAATTCAGTATTAATATACGAGACGGTTGATGTAGAGATCTAGAAAGCCCTAACATCAAGAGCATCTGTGAACAAACAGGAAGGTCGCATAAGTGCGTGCGCAGAAAGAGTCGGATGCACACAGTGCTGGTCTAGAAGTGGTCTAAAGGCACATGCCAGTGCACACAGTGACTAGTGCAATGACTTCTGGGTCTTGGTCTCCTTTTAGGTGAGTCTTGAAACACTTTAATATTTGGCCTCTCCAAAACTCTTCAGTGATGAACCTTGAGAGATACAGAATTGTTTTGTATTTTAAATTGATAACCATATATTTTTTATGTTAGAAATGTCGGTTTTCCATGACATGTGTCCAACCACGCATGGATGACAGATCTGACCACTGTTAAAGGTTCTCTCCAAGCTTAACAGTGTTAAGCCTCCCTTCTCTTTCCAATGACCAAAGCAAAGTAGCATTTTTTATTTTTTAAACTGAAGGCCTAAGAAGAACCAGAGGACAGCCACATTTAAGGTCGGTCCACAGTCACCTTCCTCACCCTGTGAGCTCTCAAGGAGACAGGCCAGGAATGCCCTCCCTGCTCCCAGGTCCAGAGCCCCCCACCTGCAGAGGTGAGACCCTCCTGTAGTTCCTGCTGGGAGGGCATCACCGCGGGGCCACAGGCCTGCAGTCTGACCCTACCACATCATATAAGCCTGGAGTCCTAGAGACCGCCTAGGCTCCTTTCCTTCTTGTGTCCCCCTCACACCACCCCATCGGCTGCAGAGGCTAGAGTGCCCGCTCCACTTGGGCTCACAGGCCAGAGAGAGGATCACACCGAGCAGCTCTCATGACAACGAGGGAGAAAATGCAGACAGCAGAGGTTGCTTTATTGTGACCACACACACTCTGGTTGCTGGCACAAGCACCACGGGTCAGAGCTGGGGGAGCAGCCACGCTTCCCAGACCGGAGCTCAGCCACACGACGCACATGTCACAACTAAGCCGAGTACGCTAGTACAGCTTTACGTTTACCAGAGTCTTCCTCAGACTGGGAAGAGGCCACCAGGGCAAACTTTGTGTTATAGCGTGCTTTCTGCTTCTCGTTGAGCATGTCCCACTGGGATCCAAGCAACTCTTCAATCTCCTCACCTGAGGCGTCTGGGTGCTCAGCAACAACCTGTGGACACAGGAAAGGTGGGGTCAAGAAGGCCACATACCTACAACTCAGCTGGGTTTTGTGTTGCACAAAATCCAATGCACAGCCCTTGGGAACTCAGCATGTGGTGTATTTATTCCATCATGGGACAATGCCCCATAAAAGCTTCAAAGAAAATTAGTGATTATCTGATGCTATAACCCATTGAAAGCTCATAAATAAAAACAGTGCTGGTGAAAATAATTCAACTGTATTTATGTCAAGGAAGGAAACAATAAATGGTAAGAGGAAAAAATACACTTGTCCAAAATCACTAAATTATTACTAGTAAGTTACAATTATCTAGGTATTCCTGAAAAATCAGTGGTAGGACAAGTGCCACGGAAACACTACCTGTCAACACAGGGGTGAAGTCTTAGCTTGGCTTTCTCATTTGCTATAGCATACATCCATCTCTCAGGTACATGGCTCTGGAAGGATGGTACAGGTGGCAGGCCAAGGAGCATACCATGATGCCTCACAGTGCAGGCCAGCACACAGAGACAAGCCCCCTGCATGGCCCTCCAGCCATGCTGGGGTTGCCAGCATCAGCACCCCAGAAGCATGCCAGAAATGAGGACATCAGGCCCCACCCCAGACTTGCCAACCAGGAACCTGCATTTTCCCAAGGTCTGCAGATGATCCATGGGCCCACAGCCTTGCCTGCACACTAACAACCAGAGAAGTTTTAAAACCTCTGGTGTTCAGGTCCCACCCAAGGCCAGTTCATTCTCTGAGTCTGGCATCAGTGTTTTCAAGACTCTCAGGGGCTCTCATGTGCACCCAAGCCTGAGAGGTTATCAACAGCAGGGGCACAGAGGTGGACAAACGATGGCTGGCAAGCCAAACCCGCCCCACCTCCTGTTTTTATACGGTCTATGAACTAAGAATTGATTTTACATCCTTCAATGGTTGAAAAAAAAAGTCCTAGCACATAAAAATTACAGGAAATTCAAGCATTCAGCGTTCACAGGTAAAAGTTTTACTGGAAGCAGCCACAGGCACCCCTTTACCTGTTTTCTAGGGCTGTTCTCCTGCTACAACAGCAGAGCTGAACTGACACAGGCCTCAAATGCCCCGGAGGCCCTCTCAAAAAGGTTTGCTGCCTGATTCTGAGCACTAGCCAGCATGCTTTGGAGCCAGACCCCAGATTCGCATGTGGCTCCCCCACGTGGCAGCTCTGTGAACTTGGGTAAGTGAAGGTGTCTCCCCCTCTGTGATGTGGGGCTGCTAACACTTCACCTGGCAGTGATAAGGAATCAACGAGTTAATCCTGCTGGTCACTACTACCACCTAGATCCACCACCTGCCCAACCAACATAGGTAACCTCTGCCCCAAAACGCAAACCCCTACTCACAACATGGTCACTGCAGACGGCTTCCTACCGCCTCCTGTGTCTCCCACACCTCACCGTGTCCTCCCCGGCCCTGATGGACACTGGCACACCACCAACTTCCACCCACCCTCGCATCTCAGAGCATGTGCATTTTCAGATGTGGATCAACAACCACCTACACAATCATCCTGCCCTTCGGTGTCCTCACAGCCCGAGGACGCCTTCTGCAACTCGAAGTCCAGCTCTGGGCTCCAGTGTTCCACCGGGTGTTCTCCTCGGTGTCCCTTGTGAACTGTCACCATTCCCACCTTGCCCCTGCGTCAGCAGTCCCGGCCCTGCACACACCTGCTTCCCCCTCTCATCTTGGGGCAGGGCATCCTCACCACTTGGCCCACAGCAGGAGTCTGTCCTGCCTGCCCATCCTTCATGAGGGTGAGCTCACCAGCCCCAACATTTCAAGCATCAAAGGTCTCAGACCTTCAATGCAACAAAGGTTTCTGTGCAGAGTTTCAAAGTCACAGGACAATGGCCTGCCAGAACTCTGCACTTGAAGATTCCTCAAGATTCGCACATGCATTTGTGGACCCACGACCCTCCTTGCTCACCCACCCCTGAGTACAATATCCTCAAACAGAATGAGGCCTAGCAGTGTTCACAGCTGCTTCGTCAAACAAGACTCCTGAACCCTCCTTGAAGGCCGCTTCCCCTTGCACCTAAACCCACGCCAGGCTGGCCAGCTCCGCCCCTGAACATCTTTGTGCCCACCCCATCGAGATGGCTATGGTTTCAGCAACCAGTCCCCTGGCTTTCGGTCCTATCCACCCACCTGCTGACATTCGCACCCTAAAAGGTCTCCCTCCTTGCAATCAGAGGGGCCACAGCCCAGCCCACAAGCAGGGTAGGGTCCCTGCCACCTGGCAATGTCTTCCATGGCCCCCCGTAAGCTGGAGCCCATCCTCACCCCACTTTCATCACGCCCTGAACAACTCTGCACTCAGGGGCACAATGGCAGGCTCCATCTCTCCCTGAAACATTTTCTTCCACCAGGCTGACTTTGGATCACCCTTTTAATTTCAGCTACAATGCTATACTCACTCGCTCACTCATTCATTCAAGGAACATTCTGTGCTAGGGACAGAAAATAAAAAGGTCAAAGCAGCCACCATCCCACCCACAGTGCTCACCTTCTGGAGGACCATCTGCTTATTTCTCATCCCTAATCATATACTGTGTACTCCAGTGGGGGCGCAGAAGTACCTCCGTCTTCATTTTAGGTTAATAAGGCACTGGCTGCTCACTGAAGTTGATGGGTTTCATCAATGAAGCAGTGCAGTACAATGCTTACACGTTCTGTGTGTGCCCGTGCATGCACACACGCACGCATGCATGCACACACCCGTGATTATTCGGGCCAAGTCCCAATCCTTCTTCCTGCCTGTGTCCTCCTACTGGTAAAGGAGAGTCACTTTACATATCTGAGTTCAGGGTAGCTAGCTATAAGACAGGGATAATTTACGCCAACCTCGAAAGGCCTTTATGAGAATTGAATTTTTCACAGTAACATACTGGCAATGTATCTTACAGATGGTAAGCACTCAGTAGTGGCTACTTCCATATTTTTTTAAAAAATTTATTTATTTGTGGGGCGCCTGGGTGGCTCAGTTGGTTAAGCATCTGCCTTCAGCTCAGATCATGATCCCAGGGTCCTGGGATGGAGCCTCGCATCAGGCTCCCTGCTCTGCGGGAAGCTGGCTTTGCCCCCTGTCCCCACCCCCCACCCCGACTTGTGCTCTTGCTTGTTCTCTGTCAAATAAATAAATACATAAATGAATAAATAAATCTTTTTTTTTTTTTTAAAAAGATTTATTTGAGAGACAGAGAAAGAGAGCATGTGTGCAAGCAGGGGTGGGGGTAGAGGGAGAAGGAGAGAGAATCTTCAAGTAGACCCCCCACTGAGTGCACAGCCGGACGTGGGACTCCATCTCAGGACCCTGAGATCCTGACCTAAGCTGAATCCAAGAGTTGGGACACTCAACTGACTGAGTCACCCAGGTGCCCCAACCATATATATTTTTTTAAGATTTTATTTGTTTATTTGAGAGAGAGAAAAAGAGAGAGAGAGAGCATGAGCTGAGAGGGAGCTGAGCAGAGAGCCCGATGCAGGACTCGATCCCAGGACCCTGAGATCACAACCTGAGCCAAAGGCGGGCGCTTAACTGAATGAGCCACCCAGGGTACCCGATTTTTAATAAACTATCTCAGACATACAAAAAAAATATGGAAAACCAGATACCCACAAGCTCACACACACTGTGCTGATTGAACTGTTACCACTACAAAGATTCAGAGCGCTCCTCAGAGATCGCACTCCCCGCCCTCGGCCCACCTGTCGCCTCACACATCCTTTGAGAGCTCTGTGCGCCTTTTAGACTTGTGAGATGGCTACAGTCCCCTACAGCTCACGCTCAACTCCTAGTACTCCTGCCTCCCTACTGAAAAGCACGGCCAATGTAGCCAATGCAGAGTGTAGAAACAGTGGCATACAGTGTGTCAGGTCTGAGACTTACAGAAGACCTCCACCTGCCCTCTCATGGATCACCCGCTCCATGAGAAGCCAGCCTCTGTGCTATGAGGACACCCCAGCCAACCCATGGAGAGGACCACATGGTGAGGCCTCCTTCAGGCAATAGCAGTACAGCACCTTGGAAGAAGATCCTCCAGCCCCAGTCAAGCTTTTAGATGATGCAGCCCCAGCCAACATCTTAACTGTGACCTCATGGGACATTCTGAGTCAGAACCACCCAGCTAAGCTGCTCCCAAATTCCTGACCCACAGAATCTGTCCAAGAATCCATGTGCGTTGTTGTTTTAAGCCACTTAGTTTTGAGGTCAAGTGTTATGCAACACTACATAACTGACACGAATATATATACAAAGAATGGAGACATATTGCATGGTTCAAGTCTCATGCATCTGTAAAAATTCGGATCAGAGAAGGTGGAAAAGATTCTTTAAAAATGGGAAACTGAGACCACACACACCAGTAGTCAATGACATTGCTACTGATGCTTGAAGCCTTCAGTAAATTCTTCCTGGGCTGTTCATCACAGCTAGGGGACCCCCCCCCAGCTGCTGCTCTTGCCTCCTTGCCTGCAAACAGAGTCCCCCTCCCCACCCTCGTCCTCATCAGTGGGCCTACATCCCACCGTGGACATTGTCTTCCAGCAAACTCACTGCCCCCCCTGCAGCCCCTCTAACTGTATTCCAGAATACCACAGAACACACTTGTGAGCTGCACATCTAAGCTGAGCCCGATGGACAAAGATGAACAAGCAAAACATGTTAATGAAGAACTCAATACATTTCACAAAGCATAACACTTTCCTTCATTTGCAAGAAGCTGGACCTCAAAAAAGAGTCAAATGGTAGCCAAATGTCCTTGATAGTCATAGTCTTCTATCTAGTGACCCTAGAAAAGGGGGGTCCAGGAAGCAGAGAGAAGTCTCCATCCAATGCTGTTCCTCAAGAGTTGGGCATTGATTAATCAATCAACAACCAAACAAAAACCATCCTCAGAGTCACCACTACCTCCCAAAAGGAAAACACAACCTAGAAAGACCCGATTATTCTCAACTGGAGTCTAGGATTACTTATTACAGAACCAGCACATACCCACTTGTAATAAAAACAAAGTAACTGAACCAGTTAAAGAGTCTCCTGCCATCATCACTCTTCTGACAACATATAATTACTCAAAATCAACGAGCACCTGAGCCCAGCTGGGAGGGAGGGGGCCCATGGGCCTCACACTGCCCCTCAGCCCTACAGAGACTGGGCACAAGCAGGGAAGAGCAGAGCAGAGCACCTGTCTCTAATGCAGAACTGAATTTTAACTGTACACCTTCAGTGTGATTGTTGCATGTAGCAGGATGCCAATGGCAACACTGTACAGAATGGGCTCTGGAGGGGTGCTCAGAGCCAGAGAGCTCCAGAGCAGAGGCCCTACTCCTTGAGGGCAGAGCACCTCACCCATGTGTCAGCCTTCAGGCCGCAGCTTATCAGCAGTGTCCGGAGTGACAGGCTTCTGTTTGCTCTCCGCACATTTCTTAGGACTAGAAAGGCCATCTGAGAGCAATTTGGGTCCCCAAAAGCAAAAAGGGTGGTCTTTGTAAAGTGGCTTGAATTCTCAGGCACCCACTTTTCTCTCATAATTTCAAATGAGTGGAGAGACCATGGAGAAACAGACTAGGAACAGGCTGGAGTGCAGCTGGCTGTCCCAGAGCACGCAGCTCTCCAGCAACCATGCTAGGCATCTGGCTGTGAACATGGTGGTGCATATGCAGAGCGTGCCACTGGCGCCCCTGGCCTGCAGCAGGCCCGGTGTGGTAGCTGTTCACACTGCCCAGTGCTCGGCACCATTTCAAAACTGGCAGTGGCCACGGCTTCTCCACCTTCCCTGGGAAGACGTCTCAGCTCTGAAACAGAGGACACACATTCACAGCTACATGTCTACTCTTCTGGGATGGATGCAGGTAGACAGGTAGGTAAAACAGGCGGGTTATACTTCTCACACTTCATCGGACCGGGACGGGATGTGCACAGCCATCAGCACACTGCCCGCCCCCTGGACCTCCAGTGGGCTCACGGCACTGGTGCCCGGAGTCCCGCTGCAGGGACACAGCACTGCTGTCACTCCTTTCACAGCCTTCCAGCTTCGAACACTGCGCCATCCCCTTGGGCACCAAGGGCCGAATACCTGGGCATGACATTATAATACATAAAAAACACGCATCTTCAATTCCACTATATACTGCCTGATTTCTCTTGAAACCAGGTGGAAGAAAGGACGAGGGTTCTCACTGCTGCTCAGCATTCCTGAGGCACTGGCTTGTGCTGCTCACCTGGGGGCTGGGGAGAACACCCTCATCACAGCTGTATCATCTGCAGCGCCCCGGCTGCCAGCGGGCTGAGCAGCATCTCTTCATGGATGCACTGGCTGTCCAGACTTTTCTAGAAATTGCCATTTTCATAGCCTTCAGAATCATTTGAGCTTGTACACACCATTCATCTTTTCATTGTGTTCATGGTGTCCTTGGCACATAAACTTTCATAGCTCCTCAACGATCTATGATCAGTTTGGCTTAAGAAATCCTCCCCTCTCCCAAAGCACAAGGCTGTTCTACAGGAGCTGAGTTGTGAAACCACTGGGGTGGTCCCAGTGCCCATCCTGAGCAGCCAGCCTGTCCAGCTGTCTGCACCCCTTTCCCATCTGCTTCCACATGCTCAAGAGTCTGCTTCCGGGCTCTATTCGGGATGCTGCCACTGCCCTGAACATCCAAGGCACAAACGTCCCTGCTTCTAGCAACAGAGCTTCCTAGGGGACAAGGCAAGTCTTCAGATGAGGCTCTTTATCATCCACTTAAAAAATGCAAAGAAATTCCTATTGGGAGTTTTATTAGGATTATACAGAATTTATAGTTTAATAGAAGGAGAATTGACAACTTCAACTCCAGAAAACTGAACCTTCCTATCCATTAACATGTCTGTTTATTTAGGTCCGCTAAAGTACCAAGCATTATTTTTCTCCAAAGTTATACATGTTGTGTTATATTTATTTCTCGGTACCTTATTTTTTGTTGCACTCGTAAATGGTGTGTCTTTTTTTTTTCCTTAAGATTTTATTTTTTAAGTGGGGCTCAAGCTCATAACTCCGAGGTCAAGAGTCACATGCTCCACCAACTGAGCCAGCCAGGCGCCCCAAGTGGTATCTGTCTTCATACCACGTTTCCTCTGTGTTGCGGTTCTTGTATACTGATCTCACATCCACCAGTCCTAGTGAACTCTTATTAATTCTAAATATTTTCTGTAGATTCTCTTAAGTTTTCCACACAGACCTCTGCAAACAATGGCAGCTTTATTTCTTCCTTTACAGTTAGGCCTTTTTCGTTCCTTTCCCTTCCCTTACCGTCCCGGTTAGTATTTTCTCTACAACACTTAAGGTTAAGTGGCTAAAGAAAGGCATCTAGTCTTGTTCACAATTTTAAAGCGAATGCTTCTAAAGTTTTATTAATAAGTATGATGCTTACTGAAGGGTTCTGATTGATACTCTTCAACAGATTAAGGAAGTCACCTTCTAATCCTGGCTTGCTAACTTCGTATCAAAGAGCAATGAAATTTATCAAGTTGCCTTTTCTCCATCTACTGAGAGGCTCATTTAATCTGCAACACAGTGAATCACATACCAGATTTTCTCACATTATACCAACTTTACATTACTGAGAAAAGCCCTACCGACCCACTCACTTCAAGTACTATTGAACATAACAAAAAAAACAGGCGCTTAATCCCTTCAGTTCTTTACAATCAAGCTTTACAACGTACTAACAGATGCCATATTCTACGATGACAATTAAGGAAAGGGTTCAAATGCTTTCATCGTTGATATACCCTGGTCCCTGGTATCTTCTCACCCACAACGGGAGAGACAATTTTCATAACCAAGAGTGCAGAGGCAAGCATCTTTGCCCCCAAGGGTGAAAATGGCTGCTCCCTAACAATATTTATTAGATCGAAAAACTCTGCCAGGCTCACTACAGACTGTGCTGATAATGCTGAGAAACGAGAGAAACAGCATTGAAGGGATGTTCCTCAAATTCAGGAACTCCCCAGAATAAATACACAACACCTTAGAACCCATCACAGTACCCACCTCATCCCTGTGCTTCTGACAGAAAACCAAAAACTGGGACACCGCATCTCCCTTCCTGCTTCGTGGAGCAGAGGCCGTGGTCTTCTTCCTTCCAGGAGGAGACCCTACTCCTCTCTTGGGGTCGGCTTCTGCCATCTTCTGAGGAGTACTCTTTACCGTCCCAGGGTCACTTTCTTGGTGTTCGGCAGAACTAGACAGCTTGGCTCTCCGCCTTCTCTTGATGGGAATGCCCTCTTCTCTCATGGACTTGGGGTTATCAGCAGCTTCTTCAATGACTCCTGAGGATTCTACCATTTGTCCCGGAGACTCCACAGCAATACTTGCCTCCTTAGCTACGTGAGGGTTGAGATGAAGCTGGTCCCCCACGTAGAGGAAAGTGAACTTAGCTCTCCGCTCCTCTACCGACATGCTTGCAGCTTCTTCTGCTTGAACGATGCCCATTTCCCACTGGGCCCTCAATTTCCCTGAAATAGGTTTCAACAGCTGAAAAGAAAAACATAAGACATTGTAAGTTTCATTATACAAACAAAAAAGTAACCCACTTTAAAAAAAGGATACTTTTATAATTCCAGATAAATTTAGAAATCAAAAACTATAAAAGCGAATTAACTTGAAGGTTTTAGACAGAATTCAGCCCAATATAATAACTACTATTTCTTTAAACTGGAAGTCAATTCCAAACACATTTAACTAATGGAATACATATATCACATAATATATATTATATGTAACATTTTTTATATTTTTATATATACAGAAAGAATAAAAATTATAAAACAAATTATCTCTACTGTCAAATGGGTGAAACGAATAAACTGTTCCTAAGGAAACTTGTCATGTTTTGTAACACAGTGTACTTGGGTGAAGTTAAACAATGACAGACATAAGCCATTATACTAAATCAAGCAACCGTAATTTCAAAAAAGATAAATAAGAATAAAAATTAAAGTTTTGGTCTAAAATTATACTTAAGGAACATCTATCACCTTAATCTTCTCAGCTTTCGTGGGTGCCTGCTTGGCACTTTCCTGGCATAATTTTTCAAACTGTCCTTCTCCTTCAAAAGCTACAAGGCTCTTCTCAAATATCCAAGCTCTTTCTGGGGCATCACCAAAGAACTGTACGTGATACTGGCGTGCACTCTTTTTCTGACCTAGTTTTTAAAATAAAATGTTAGAACTTCAAAGTTAGAATTTCGGATGAAATTAGGCAGGTCTGTCAAGGACTACTGGCATGAAGCTGGGGGCCGCTCTGCGGCCGTGCCGCCCGGGCCGCTAACCTCGAGGGAGTCCCACTCTTTGCCCCTCCGTGCTCCATGTCACAGAGCAAGGGGACACACTCACGAGGGCCCAGGTAAGATTCAAATTAAACTAGGAAACAAAGTGGACATCTCCTTCCTTCCAAGATCCACTTGAAAAGATCACCAAATAAAGAAGGCCAAGAGACAACATCAGCAAAAGGGCCCTTCAACAGAGAGGGGCCTATGCAGCAATGAAGGGGTACAGACTGCGGTCAGACAGCCTGAGTCCAATCCCAACCCCACCACCTACCAGCTGGGCAACCTTGGGCTGGCTACTCACTCACAACGCTCACAGGGGGAATCAGGGCACCAATGACCTCTGAGGGCAGCCATAAGGTCACAGGGTAACCCCTCAGATGTCATCCTACAGTGCGGCCACAAGGGAGGTGGGTGAGGAAAGAGACGCTTGATCCCAAAATCCAAGAGAGGAGATGCCATTTTCAGCTGAGGAAGAGTGAGGTTGAAAACAAGCAAGCTGGTTAAAAGGTCAGATTTCGGTAGGCCTGGGTGGCTCAGTCAGTTAAGCATCTGACTCGAGCTCAGCTCAGGTCTTGATCTCAGGGTTGTGAGTTCAAGCCCCGCCTTAGAAGTCAGACCTCTGTGCCAAGTGGAAGGAGCAAAGGGGATCTCCACGGGAGGAGTACCCGCCCCTGCTCCTTCACGGAGAATGCCAGTCACAAGAAATCCAGAACACTCCCTAAAGGACCAACACATCCCAGAGGAGAAACCTCTCCGTCGCGTCCTTTGGGGAGCCTCCCAACTCAATGGCCAACGACCAGATGGCCCCTCTAAAATAAGCTAACAGTCTCCCCACATAAAGGCTGCAACAGCTCTGAGTGGTACCCTCTCAAACACAAATGCAGCATCAAGGACCCCCAGGACCCAGGAAAGCCCCCAGCAAAAATGAGTCCAAGACACACAGAAATAAGCAGTCTCTGCAAGGCCACACACACAAAACACCAGGAAGAGAGGACACCTGACAAAGAAAAAGTCTAGTTTGCTATGAAAAGAGAAGAGAAAGAGCTACTAGAAACTTTAAAATACAATTACGAAAAAAAAATCAGCAAGAAAGCTTGGAAGGTAAGTTAAGAAATCTCCCAGAAAGAAAAATAAGGTGAAAAACATCTACTCCCATAAAAAACCTATAGGATCAATCCAGGAAGTACCATACCCAAGTAACTGTTCTTCTAGGGAGAGAAACAGAGAAAGCTGTCAAAGAATGAACACAAGACCGTATCTCAGAACTAAAACAATCCTAAGTGCCGCATTCAACACCCATACCAATGCACATCTTTCTGACATTTAAGGTGTTGGGGGAGGGGACAAGGGCAGCTTCCACGATAATGGAACAAAAAGTAGAATAACAAGGTACTTCAAGAGCAGCCCCAGATGCTAGAAGGAAATGCTGTAATACCTTCAAAATTCTGAAAAGAATTATTTTCAACATAAAATTCTATACTGAGCCAAACCATCAATCAAGTGTGAAAACACAGAAGTAGCATCCTCCGAATGACAGGGAATCAAATTTACCTCTCATACACACTTTCTTAGAACCCCAAAAATATACTCCAGCAAAAAAGGAAAACTGACCAAAAGTGAGCACAGTGTGGAGCCACAGAAAACAATGCGTGTAACTCAGGAAAGCATCTTAAAAAAAAGTCAAAGATTACTACTATGCAAAAGGTTAAGAGTGCCAGCAATACAGATTGAAGCAGGAAAATGGAAGATTCCAGGGGAAGAAAAAAGTTAACTCTTCCATACCAAAAGAAAATCTGAGGAGCAGGGAAAGCGGATTAAAAGATGAGATCCAAGGGGTGCCTGGGTGGCTCAGTTGGTTAAGTGTCTGACTCTTGATTTCAGCTTAGGTCATGATCTTGGGGTCCTGGGATCAAGCTCTACAGTGAGCTCCATGCTCTGCACTCAGAGGCTCAGCACAGAATCTGCTTGAGATTCTCTCTCCCTCTACTCCTACCCCTCCCCCCGCTCATGCGCGCGCGCACACACACACACACACACACACACACACACACTCTAAATAAATAAGTAATCTTTTTTTTTTTTAAAGATGAGATCCAAGGAGCAGAAAAGGAAAATGGTAAATCAAACACAGGTTTTCGCTTTATCCCCCAAAAGGAGAAACTACATAATAGGATGTTTCAGGGACAGAGAAATGAATATTTGAAAAAAAAAAAAAAATAAGGCTGTATAGCCTTATATAGCAAAGTATATGATTTTAAAAAGAAAAGCAGGAGTGCCTGCCTGGCTCATCAGTGGAGCATGGGACTCTTGATCTCGGGGTCGTGGGTCCAAGCCCCACATTGGGTGTAGAGCCTATTTAAAAAAAGAAGAAGAAGAAAGAAAGAAAGGCAATAATTAACTCCAAGAAAAACAAAAAGTTGTACAAAAAAGAAAATGCAATTACAGAACACAATTTGCTTTTCACTGAATGATATTTACATAGTCAAAATTATGTAAACATTTATGTTTGATGTAATAAAAACAGTGAGTTAATTTGCCCCCTGGAGTGGCTGGTAGGCTAAAAATTAAAACAAACAAAAAACACCAAAGAACAGAGGATGGGAAGAAAAGAAGAAATGACTGAAGAGATCAGTCTTCATTTTCCATAATAGAAAATCAACAGAAAATATCTAAATGATAAATCAAAAGATAGTAATTAAAACTAGAAGAAAATGTTGAAAGAGTTAAAAATAATTAGCTCTAAGTTCACTACTAACCTCTCAATAGAATTTGGGCTGTTTTTAAGTGTGTATACTTCTTTGATTTTACAATAGATGAGATTCAAAAATATGTTAAGGGATTTGTGACTTCTTCCACTACTTTAAGACTTTGAAAGAACTTTCCGTGGTCATGAAAAGGACTACAGACATATGTCACAGCATTTGCATAATGAAGAAATCTGTTACAGTGCATATGATGAAATAATATGAACTTACATTATTTTTTATAAATAGTTAATTACACAGAAAAAATGCTCTTTACAGGTCAGGTGAAAAAAAGCAGAGAAGAATACTATAGTCTGATCCCAAGTTTGTAAAATAAATGTAATTAGTTTCGAAGTTCTTTCCTATCTAGAAACTTGGTAACAATATAACTCAATTTTCCCCTATTTTATGGGTTTCTTTAATCCATATGAATTTCTTTGGTTCAAGTTGAGAGGTGAATATCTACCAGTTGTCCCACTATTTATTAGTAATTATTTCTTCCTGTGATTTCTGATGTTCATCAATCATGGTTGGTACAAAAACACCTGTCACTGACTCCCCCTACCTAGAATCCCTTCTAAGAGAACCTGTCCTCCACCAATAGCCCAGGTACCTAATTTTGCATTACAATCCTTTCCTCCCCATAATGACCCAGTGGACTTAAGGTGGTCCCTGACCCTCTGGGCCAGACTGAGCCAGAGTCTCTCCAGATTCTATAGAATCCATTGAATTAACAGCAGTCACCCATGCATGCAGAATGGACTCCACACAAAGAGACAAGGCTGCTTTGGAACTGAAGCTCTAGGGAGGAAGAGAAGCCATAAAAAAAAAAAAAAAAAAAACCAAAAAAAAACGCAGACAAGTGCCTACAGAAGAATAGAGCACAGGGACAAAATCACAAGGACATGACACCACAAGTTCTATAGGAAATAAAGGACAAGCATCACCATGCCTGAATTTCCTGGTTTAGTCCCTGGGGGGCACTGGAGCACCAAAATAGGTAAAGCAGAAACTGACAAAATTGCAAATAAAAAAAGGCGCATTCACTATCACAGTGGATGATTTTAACACACCTCTCTTAGTAACTGAGAGAACAAGCAAAAAAGAAAAAATCAGTAAGGAGATTATACTATAACCCAAGATATGAGAAAGCCAGATTACCTATATTTTTTAGAAAATGCTGGAATTTAGAAATAAAGCAGTGAGGGTTCCCTTCCATAACAGGAAAAGTTGACAACAAAATTTTCCACAACAGATAATTACTTGACTCCTGGCCCCAGTTATCTGATGAGAAGACTAGTGGGAAATACAGGTTGCCAAGAAGATGGGGACGCTCTGGATGCAACAGAATTCAGTTTTCTTCACAGTACAATATCTAAAACATACATTTATCTTCTGTTTCCAACTTAAAGAGTCAGGCCTCAAAGCTGCTCATCCATCTGGATGCCCTTGTAGATAGTAGGCAAGACAAGTTATGCTGCCATATATCACAAAAATGCTACTAAAACTTTCATTAATTTAGCTTTTCAAAGGAAATTTGAACTTTCAAAAGAGTGTGGATTGAGCTGCAGCTTATGAGTTGTCTTCTCTTCTGCATGTATATTATGCTTCAATTTTTAAAATCTGAGTGCATTACTAAGATCCAAATTCAAGCACATCTATAAATCCAAGCATAATTAAGTGGGAGAAAAAGGTTTACATACACAAAAATGAAGAAGGAAATAAAATTTGGCATGGGGATGCGGGTAAGGTGAGGGAGTTGCATCTCACAGGGAAAAAAAAAAAAAAGAAAAACCTGCTTTACAAGACCCCCATGCTCAGCCAGCTCCATGCCAGAAGCCACCCCTTCTTCAGGTCCCTAGTCCTTCCCCAACAAGGACACCTAAACCCCAAAGTACACCCATTACTCACCATGTTACTCCCATCATGGAGCTGCTGCATGCCAAGTGTTCAGGAATCATAAATGGACCCAAAGTTCTACTTGGAGCCAGATCTCAGTACTGCCTGGAGTCCTACCTCACACATCCCTGGTGATTCTCTGTCTCTCATAGCACTGAACATGACTGGCACCCAGATCTGGGCTTCTACACACCACTGTCTTTTTTTTTTTTTTTAAGATTTTATTTATTTAATTGACAGAGAGAGCGAGAGAGCACAAGCAGGGGGAGCAGGAGGAGAGGGAGAAGCAGGTGCTCCACTGAGCAGGTCCCTGGAATCATGACCTGAGCTGAAGGCAGACACTTAACCATCTGGGCCACCCAGGCGCCCCTACACCACTGTCTTCTAAAAAGACCCAAGTTTTTTCTTCAAGAAACTGGCTGATTCCATGACTAGGGCAAACAAAGTATAAAATGAGCATGGAACATCTTGCTGGGCCACATGTAAGAAGTGCTCAAAGGCTGACTGAGACATGTCAAAAGGACACTGCTGAAAGGGACTTAATGGGACTCCTGCTGGTTAAATCTGGGGCAATTTGAGCATTAGAAAGAGTAAGGACTGGGGCACCTGGGTGGCTCAGTAGGTTAAGCACCTGCCTTCGGCTGGGATCATGATCCTGGAGTCCTGGGACTGAGTCCTGCGTCGGGCTCCCTGCTCAGTGGGGAGTCTGCTTCTCCCTTTGCCCCTCACCTCGCTCGTGCTCCCTCTCTCTCTCTCATAAATAAATGAAATCTAAAGAAAGAAAGGAAGGAAGGAAGGAAGAAAGGGGGGGGGGAGGAAAGGACTGGGGGATGGGCATTAAGGAAAGCACTTGATGGAATGAGCACTGAGTGTTATATGCAACTGATGAATCACTAAGTTCTACCTCTGAAACTAATATTACCATATTAATTAAATTGAATTTAAATAAAAAAATTTTTTTAAAGAGTAAGGACTATACTACATAACTAAATTCTTAAGAGGAAGCTCATTTTCATAGAAAAATGCCAGTTAAACACAGAAAGCATGATAAAAATGGACAGTTACCATTTTATAAGCCACTGGATCATAAGGGAGTACTAAAACCATAAGGAAAGACTGGCAGGGGAAACTCATCTCCAAACAGGGCCACAGATCACTCACTAATGACCAAAAAAAAAGGCCTGTATTTTCCCCTGGAGAGTTCTGTTGGCCACCACCTACTGGGAAGTGGGAGAGAGCTGACACCAAGAGCTCCTGATAGAATCCAACTGACACATGTGTCCTTCTGTCATCCCCTTACCCCCCATTCTCACAGTTTCCTCTGACCCCTTTCCTCTTCAAAGGTCATATGAATGTCCTATCAGCTGGAGGGTGTTCACCCTGGTTCCCTTCCTTTTGAACTACTTTTCAAATGCACATTAGCAGTCTTCTGAAGCTGATTTGCTTGTGATTACAAGTGCTCCCTCCCCTGCATCCCCAAACAATGCCTAGAGAAACACACTGCAAGAAGGCAGGTATTCAGTGAAGGGCCAAGCTCAAGCCCCTTCCCTCAAGAACACCTACAGGGTACACCTGGCTGGTCTTATGGACCTGAGTCTGACCACAAGAGACTAGAGCAGTGAGAGCTGGGGGCAGGGAGTGCCAGTCTAGACTGCAGGAGCCTAAAGAGATAGGACAGTGAACAGCTAAATGCAATGCAAGCACCCTTTTCAATCCAGAGCGAAGAAAAAACAGGCACAGGGAAAACACTGAAGATTGCTGGGGAAGTCTAAGCAAGGGCCCAGATGATGGGGCAGTGTCACTGACAACAGTGTTTCCTTACGTGTGTCTGGGTGTTGAGTTGGGCAAGAAGCTGTCCTTGTTTTTAGAAGATTCCTGCTGACACATCTAGGGGTGAGGCCCCACGATGCCTACAGCCTCCATTCACATGGGTTGGCAAAGGAGTGTTCATATTCAGAAAGAGATGGAGCAGGCTAAAGTTTGCAAATATAGGTGAGGGTTCATGGGTGTCCACTGTACTGTTCCACTTTGAACCATGGGCTTGGAAGGTTTTTAAATAAAGAAACAAGCAAACAACAAGCAACAAGATGGAACTCAAGTGTGAACCCTTGGCACTGCTGGGGAAGCTGGGGCATGTCTGGCGACATGAAGGCACTAAGAATGGGTACAAAATTATCTAAATTAAATGATCCAACACTGGGATGCTGCAGGGGAAGTAAATGGTCAAACTGGACCATTTCTTTCAGGAAAGAGCCCTAGAGGTGACCAGAGGAAAGGGGTAGATACAATAAAAATTCAGGGTTTAAAAGTAAAAAAGAGGACAGGAACCTGTGCTGACGTCTGAATGCTCACTACTCACCACGCAAAGACCTCTCCAAACAAGTGTTACTATCACTACCCCCCTCCCTTTTCCTACGTAGGGAAATTGGGGCTTAAGGAAATTAAGCAGTTCATTACTAGACCAACCGGTTGAGTCAGACCCTGGCAAGCTGACTCCAAAGCCCATGCCTCCACTGGGAGCATAACGCTCTGCTCCAACGTTGTAAGCAAGAGTAGGGGCCGGAGAATAGAGGAGGAGGAAGTGAGAGAGAATAAAAATGGTGTTGTGTGTGAATGTCATCCGGACAGCCTGTTGTAGACTCCAGGAATTATTTTGCTCTAAATCAGGGGAAAGATGTAATGAAATTAAAATTAATTAATCCCACGAGCCGGAACCAAGAGACATTCAAAAGACCCCTTCAATCACACAGGTCTGAGATGCCGGGAGCTTCATATAAACAAAGTCGAAACCCCCAGACATTAAAAAGGAATTGCTTGTGATGTGCTGGGCAGACCAGTGGCATGAAGTCATAAAGCCCACCATGACTTCTACTTCGCTTTGCTGCGTGGTTTTAGAGAGCTGGGAAGGAACCAGCAACACCTCAGGCGCACACCTGTGTGCGTGCCGAGCCTCTGTCTCAACTGATGGTTTTTTTCATACTCTACCAAGTCTAGATGCCTCTGGGGTACATCCTGGGGTCCCTGAAGCCTCATGGAAGGGACTCCCCAATTCTGGCAAGCTGAGGATGCCGAAGGTCCTCCATGGAGTCAGAGCTGAAGCCAGCCCAAAGGCTCTTCTGTGGCCACTACAAGTCCTAAGCAGATGTGCTTTCCTGAGCCTCAAAGCCAAGTCCAACCAGCCCCCGGGGGAAGAAAGCTGGACAGGACTCAGAGGCACTCAGGCCTCGAGCATGGTCCTCTTTGTTCTGAACCCACCTCCTCTCATGTCTGTTTGCCAGGTAGGCACCCCCGTACCCCA
The DNA here is from genome assembly GCF_009762305.2 of Zalophus californianus. Classification (NCBI taxonomy): domain Eukaryota; kingdom Metazoa; phylum Chordata; class Mammalia; order Carnivora; family Otariidae; genus Zalophus; species Zalophus californianus. The sequence goes on along the minus strand of NC_045596.1, from coordinate 1,132,673 downwards.
TCCCTAGCAGCCATCTGCTTCATACAGCAAGCCAACAGCACCCCAACTTGCAGTGGAAGCAGCAATGCCACTCCTGTGAGAGCTCAGGCCTCCAACCAAAGAACAGGAGGGGACATGTACTCATGTACCACTAAGAAGCCATATAAGGCTGACTGATCAGCAGTACTAAGAGGCCAGGAAGTCCGCCTGGCCCAGCCCGCAGCTCTAGTCACCCATAATTCTGAAGGGTGCACAGGTCAGTTGGGCACTATCTTGGCTCAGCTCCAACACTGTGCTCACCATTTATCACCTTCCTCAAACTAAATTCAAACTTTACTCTGGAAGAACTTTCTAGAAGAATCTCAAACCACCTGAACTCATTTTCCCCTCCAAAAACACATGAGCTTTTATGTTTTGTGAGCTCCCCGATTAATATTTAAATTTGCATCTGCTCTAATCTGTATCAATAACATATTATATTCCTAATGTGTTCTTCAATTGCTCCATAGACCAATTTATATTCCCAAGTTTCAGGATGCCAAAGAAGATCATTTCTAGTTTTTTCCTTCTTCCCACAGGCCTAAAAAATAAACTGGGACATTTTTATAACTCAAACTTAGTATAAAATATAATTTCTGAAAATCATGCTGAAATAAGCCATCACTGTTTATCTAAACAATAAATTATCATAAAACCTAAAAAGCAATATAAAGCCAAGACTACTTCTCTATTAATTCAATCAGATAAAGTACATATCTGAGTTGGATATAAAAAGAAATGGCAATGTGTTTCATCTGAACCAATTATTAACTTTAAAGTTGCAAAAATGAACCACTGTAAATTCAACAACAAAAAAACAAAATCCAACTCACATATGGGCAAAGGACTAGATAGACATTTCTTCAGAGACATACAAATGGCCAATAAGCACAAGAAAAGATGCTCAGCATCACTAATCCTTAGGGAATTGCAAACCACACTACAAAAAGTAGACAGACAATAGAACAGTGAGTGCCAGGTGCTGGGAAGAGCAGGAACGGGGAGTTAGTCCTGAATGGACACCGAGGTTCAGATTCACAAGATGAGTGAGTCCTGGGATGGATGGTGGTGATGACCATTCAGCAATGTGAACGTGTTTAATGCCACTGAGCTATGCACTTAAAAATGGTCAAGACGGTAGTTTATGTTATTTGTATTTTAGCACAATTTTTTTAAATAAAAAAGAACCATAGTAGGGCTATGGAAGAGTAAGAAAAAAGTTTGGACGTTAGAAAGATTAAGTGCAGAAAGAGAAAGATGAAACAACAATGCAAAAACACAATACCTTTAAGTTTGGTATAGTTGTGAAGGAGTGGATCAGCAGAAACCATGCATGGCCACCAAGGGTAACCGGACACTTTGGACCACACCAAATCACCGACATTGTATTTCAACAGGTGGTCTTTGTCTCTGCCAGTATTTGGACAGGACTCTTTCTTAGCTGCAATCTGAAAATGAACAACAAAAGACATACTAACACATCCAATAAGTACCCCTAAATCCAGCCTTCTATCCAAAGATTAATCAGGCTAGAGGTTTAAAACACACACACACACACACACACACACACACACACACACCTAAAAAAGGAGCATGCTTGGGGCACCTGGGTGGCTCAGTTGATTAAGCATATGCCTTTAGCTCAGGTCATGATCTCAGAGTCCTGGGATCGAACCCCACATTGGGCTCCCTGCTCAGCGGGGAGTCTGCTTCTCCCTCTCCCTCTGCCTGCCTCTCTGCCTACTTGTACTCTCTATCTCTCTGTCAAATAAATAAAATCTTAGATAGATAGATAGATAGATAGATAGATAGATAGATAGATAGATAGATAGATAGGCAGGCAAGCATGGGCCCACCTGCATGGCTCAGTCTGTTGAGCATGCCTGATTCTTAATTTCAGCTCAGGTCATGATCTCAGGGGCATGGGATCCACTCAGCAGGGAGTCTGCTTTTCCCTCCCTCTGTTCCTCCCCCTACTGTCTCGCTCGCTCACTCTCTCTCTCTCTCAAATAAATAAAATCTTAAAAAAAAATAAAAAGGCAAGGGCACCTGGGTGGCTCAAGTCAGTTAAGCATCTGCCTTCAGCTCAGGTCATGATCTCGGGGTTCTGGGACTGAGCCCCACATCAGGCTCCCTGCTCTGTCGGGAGCCTGCTTCTCCCTCTCCCTCTCCCTTTGCCTGCCGCTTCCCCTATCTGTGCTCTCTCTCTTTCTCTCTGTCAAATAAATAAATAAAACCTGCGGTATCAGGGTGGCTTGGGTCATGATCTGCAGGTCCTGGGATTGAGCCCTGTGTCTGGCTCCCAGCTCAGCGGGGAGTCTGCTTCTCACTCTCCCTCTGCCCCGCCCCCTGCAACTTGTGCTCAGTCTCTTTCTCTCAAATAAATAAAATCTTAAAAAAAAAAAAAAAAAGGAGCATGCTTCCCCTGCTATCACTTCATCAAAATTGTCCCTTGCCCTAGCTAAAGAATCAGCACAGTGCCTGGCACACACAGTAGGTACTCAACATTATGAAGAGCCCTACAAATACCTACTCCCACGGCCTGGTTGATGGTCTTTAATGGTGCTTTATTCACCTGGTCAAGGAAGAATTTTCATGGATCAAATCCATACCCTGACCCTCCCGCTCCCCAGCCACGTGTTTGTCAGTTCTCTGGAGCATGTGCATCACCCAGCAGGAAAGGACCTAGAGTGGCAAGGACATCAGGAGGGCTTGGCAGCAAGTCTCAGCTCCATTTGTGATCTGAGTCCTGGGGCTCTAAGCCTCAGTGTCTCCACCTCAGAACACAGGTCACTTAGGAAGCTGGAGACCTGACCAGGGCCACTACCACCCCACACACAGTCAGTTTGACTCCTGGTCTCCTCGTGAGTGTGAGTGAACTCCTGAGCTTTCCCCTAAGAGCTCTACATACTTGGGCAAGTTGCTGAACTTGTTGGGCTTCCGTTTCCTTGTCTGTAAACCAAGGACAGCAGCTCTGAAATCTCACTAGCTGTTAAAAAGATCAGTGTGCATGGTGGGAAGGGCCCAGAGCTGCCACATACACACTTTCAAAAAAATGCCAGCTGGCTCCTCCACAGCGAGCACCCCAGCTTTACATTCTTGTGTCATCTAAGCAACACGGCGGCCCCATGAGGATGAGTAGTACCGCCCCCACGCTGAAGAGGGAGAGTCAAAATTCAGATATTCTACCCATATTTTCACAAAACCAAGCAGCAGAGCTAGGAATCACTTGCACTGGCCTCTTCCCCTACGAAAGAGTGAGATTCCCCCACAACCATGGGCACTTCAAAAACCCCCTGTGGCAGCCCAGCTCACTAAACTGATCTTTTAAAAAATTCACTGTCGTAGGGGCGCCTGGGAGGCTCAGCCGGTGAAGCATCCGCCTTTGGCTCAGGTCATGATCTCAGGGTCCTGGGATCGAGCCCCGCATCGGGCTCCCCGCTCTGTGGGAAGCCAGCTGCTCCCTCTGCCTCTGCTGCTGCTCTGCCTACTTGTGCTCTCTTTCTCCCTCTTACTCTGTCAAATAAATATTTTAAAAATAAAATTTAAAAATAAAAAATTCACTGTTGTAATTATATTAGCAAAAGCTAAACAGCTCCTGAGCACTTAAAAACACTTTTTTTTAAACCCTTAGAAAATCTTCATTATTTTAACGATTTCAAGGAAACTGGCCATTTCCCCTCTTATCTGTGGAAACTGTAAATAAAATTCCTCAACAGTAATTTTAAACTAAATATTCCAACTTTGGTGATGATTAAATATTCCAACCCAAACTGGTTTCAGGTTCCCTTTGCCTACCCCTGCAAGTGAGCCTGGAGCTTCAAGTAAATACCAATGGGCACCAGGCACCTTCCAGATTCTGTTCATACAGACTACATATAGACTGTCAGCCCCTGGCACCCTCCCTACCTCCTTCTGCCAAGGCCAAAGCTCCCCGGCTCTTTTCTATGGCTAATACTCATTTAAGTAGTGGGCCATCCTGAATGCCACTTTAAGACACAGGGACATTGGGGCGCCTGGGTGGCTCAGTTGTTAAGCATCCGCCTTCGGCTCAGGTCACGATCCCAGGATCCTGGGATCGAGGCCCGCATCAGGTTCCCTACTCGGCAGGAAGCCTGCTTCTCCCTCTCCCGCTCCCCCTGCTTGTGTTCCCTCTCTCACTGTCTCTCTCTCTCTGTCAAATAAATAAATAAAATCTTAAAAAAAAAAAAAAAGACACAGGGACATAAACCACTACATTCCTTCATTATAAGTTAGAGGTTTCCACCCAGTGTTAGATGAGTGAACACTTGCTCAGATGTGTTCAAGTGCTGGGCTCTGCACTAGGAACCAAGAATGTGAAAGTGTAAGACACAGCCCCAGCCATCAAGGAAGCAGACCATCTGCTGGACCACCTGGTAGAGGAGACAAGTGGACAGTGAGCCATGTGGAAGGACAGGAGCACTTGCACAACACAGCTCTGCTCCCCACTCCTCAGATGGTATAAATTGAAGAAGCCCCATGCTAGATCCCAACACACCTCCATGATTAGGCTAAAGAATGTCTCTGGAGAGAAGATCCATGAAAACAGCACAGCCTAAAGTTCAAGGGCTCTGGAACTGGCCAGACGGGGGTTTAGAAACTGGTCTTACCTCTCTTTAGCCATTTTAATCTTGAACACTTAGTTAATCTCTCCAGGCCTCACAACTGGCTTAACCGGCTGCCGTGAGGCTTGGGGGAGGCAATGCCAGGGTTTCCTGAAGTTGGGCCCCAGACACAGCCCGGGGCCCAGGGTTGGCCGAGTGCAGACAGGGAGAGTTGGAAAACAGACGCACGGCGGCCCCTCGTCCCCTCCACCCCACCCCGCATGCGGAGGCCCCCCGCGTGGCTCTTAGCTCACGGTAACCAGCTGCTGCACTCAACCCTACCCTGGCCACAGCTCCTCACAGATACCTTTTTATCTGAGGGACTTGAGATCTTGGACACCAGTGCTGCTTCAACAAGACCCTGCTCCAGTAAGGAGTCATATTTTATGCTTCTCTTCCTGCTCCTTCTTGCCTTATTTTCTGGTTTTTGTCCATTTTCTTCTGACTGGGACACAGCAGCAGCACTGTCACCACAAATTGAAGATTCAAAGAGAGGTTTCCCATTCATGTATGTTTTGGTGATCTTCAGCTTAATTTCCGGAGAGCCATTTTTGATAGGGGTGGTGTTAGGCGGTGTCCCAAGTCCTTTCCCTTCCTGGGACTCAAAACGTAATTTGGCATCATGAGCACCAGGTTCTCCATTAAATACACGGGAAGTTAGGTCTTTCAGCTTCTCAGATGGAATAAAGGGAAGGGCATCATGGCCATTAAATTTCTGCATGACCCCCTCCTGCAGACTGGTAGAGAGGTGGGCTTTGCTGAGGAATACAGAACATTCACGATTCACTTCACAGTTCTGAGTCTTTCCATTTGTATTGCCAAGGATTTCCGGTGCCTGCTTCATTTTTATGTACTTTACAACTTTCTGAACAGAAAGAGGACTTTTTTGATGCTAAATTCCATTCAGCCCAGATGCTTCCGTTCTTAGAACACTACAGTATTAGAAAAACAAAAATAAAAAGAAACATTATGCTTAAAACCTAACATAAGTATGCCAACACCTCTACACCTTTGTGTGGTTATTTGTTTTGAGGCATTTATGATACTTCCATCATAAACAGGAGGGAGTTCTAATGCCATAAAAATGAGACAGAATGACAAAATGATAAAGTTGAAAGGAAAGGAAAGGGACAATTTTTAAGGGGGGGAGGGGACACAAAAGTCAGGCACGGAAACACGAATCGTGCCACCACCACTAACCAGCAATGTGGCTGTGGACAGTTGCTTCAATCGGCTCAATCACTGTTAAATGGGGAGTTCACCATTAGTACATGTGCCTGAGGCAGCTCATACAAAGACAGGCCTTTGGGGGCGCCTGGGTGGCTCAGACGGTTAAGCGTCTGCCTTCAGCTCAGGTCATGGTCCCGGGGTCCTGGGGTCAAGCCCTGCTTCAGGCTCCCTGCTCAGGTGCCTGCTTCTCCCTCTCCCCTGGGTTGTGCTCTCTCTCTCCCTCTCTCTCTCTCTCTCTCTCTCGCTCACTCACTCTCTCAAATAAATGAAATCTTTAAAAACAAAACAAAACAAAACACAAAGACAGGCCTTTGAAAAAGGACAAGAGGGAAGAGCTCAAAACCAAAGTTCCCCTGGTTGCAGCTGAGGAGGACTCCCAGGCAGAGGTTCATCAACATGCCCAAAGTTACTAATCAGCACTGTTGAAAACCAGATCTCCCAAAGCCTAGCACACCATTAGTTCCAGGTTAATGGTGGGGGGAGTTACAAGTGAGAAAACAACCCGAATCAGTTCTGGTTCATGCTCAGGCTAACCTCCGTCATCCACCCCCTCCTTGCCCCAGCCCAAATTAAATGCTTAAGACAAGAAGCACTGTAGTAATGGCAAATTTTATTTAGCTATCTCCTGAAGATTAACTAGCAAGGTCAACACTGCTGAGCCTTAACATGTACTACTTGCAATGTGCCCTGCTGGTCACTTGAGGCCCAAGGGCGGGGGGGGGGGCAGTTTTAGGAAGACCTCAGGCTATAGGGGACGATCCGGGGCTTTACTGCATATAGCTGTAGTCCCCTGGGGACACCCAGTGAAGGCACAAAAACCCAAAGGTCAGCTAGGAACAAGGAACAGGCAGACACCCATTCCATTCCAGCTGGGAAGACATTCACCCAGACTGCACTATGATGGCCACCAAGGAGACCCCTCCAAGAAGGCAGCCCCAGCAGCCATCGGACACCAGCGAGAAGCTGACAGTACAGAGAGGCCCACACGTGTACAGCAGCAGTTCTCAGCTGAGGAAGATTTTGCTCCCCAGGGACACAGCACTGTCTGGAAACATTTTTTGATTGTCACCACTGGGGAGCTGCTACTGACATCTACTGGGGAGGGTCAAGAAGCCTGTTCAATACCATCCTACACACAGGACAGCCCCCACAACAAAGAACTATCTGGCTGAAAACGCCCATAGTGCTGAGGTGGAGAAATCTCAAGTGCAGCAATGAGGGACTGACTGTGGCATCTGCCGTTTCCACATGGACCTCATTGGAGAGACAGGAAAAAAGAGCAAACTCAACAGCCTAAGTTCCAGTTTAGCTTCACGTGCACTAAACGGCCTTCTAGCACCAGAATATGTAGAAGAGCACGTGGTTTCACTCACACAATATTTTTTTTTAAGGTAAATTATTCCAGGGGCGCCTGGGTGGCTCAGTCGTTGAGCGTCTGCCTTCGGCTCAGGTCATGGTCCCAGGGTCCTGGGATCGAGCCCCGCGTCGGGCTCCCTGCTCCGCGGGAAGCCTGCTTCTCCCACCCCCTCTCCCCCTGCTTGTGTTCCCTCTCTCCCTGTGTCTCTGTCAAATAAAATAAAATAAAATAAAAAAATAAAATAAAACAAAGGTAAATTATTCCAGCTCACGTCAGATTAACTGGAAAACTACTTGAAGACAGAGAGACCAAGAGGAGGAAGAAAACAAACAGAAGTCAGCTCCTTGAAGAGAGCAGCAGTACCAGGAGAACACCCTAGCTTTCAGTTTTGTGCTTAAGGGGAGTTGGAGGCAACGGGAGTAGCTGTACAAGAAGTAAAACTTCTAGGGACCCCTGGGCGGCTCAGTCGGCTCCAGTCATGACCCCAGGGTTCTGGGATGGAGCCCCACGTCAGGCTCCTTACTCAGCTGGGAGCCCGTTTCTCACTCCTTCTATTCCCCCCGCTCGTGCTCTCTCTCTCTCACTTTCTATCTCAAGTAAACAAATAAAATCTTTAACAATAAAAAAAAAGAAGTAAAACTTTCAACAGAAGAGAGCCATGGGAGAGGAGCCCCCAATTCTGCATATAAACCATGCCCAAATTCCAGGCTGACACAAATGTATAGGGCAGACAGAGTCCAAGTAGCCCAGTTTATAAAATAACTGAAACAAGACTCCAGCTGCTGGACAAAAAAACAAACCAAAACACCTAAGATCAAAACCACAATGAGATCCTACCTCACATCCAGCAGAATGGCTACTCTCAAAAAAAAAACATGAAATAACAAGTGTTGGTGAGGATGTGGAGAAATTGGAACCCTGTGCAGTGTTGGTGGGAGTGCAAAATGGTGCGGCCACTGTGGAAAACAGTATGAAAGTCCCTCACAAAATTAAAAATAGAACGACCATATGACCCAGCAATTCCACATCTGGGTATGTACCTAAAAGAACTGAAAGCAGGGTCTCAAGGAGATGTTTGTACACCCATGTTCACTGTAGCATTATTCACAGCGACTGAGACAGGGAAGCACCCAAGTGTCAATCAACCAATGAATGGAGAAGCAAAACGTGATCCATCACAGGATGGAATGTCATTCAGCCTTAAACAGGAAGGAGACTCTGACACCTGCCACCACATGGATGAACCTGGAGGACACTGTGCTCAGTGGAAGAAGCCGGTCAGCAAAGGTCAAATACTGTAGGATCCCACTTACATGAGGTCCCTAGAGGAGTCAGAAAGTAGATGGTGGAAACCAGGGGCCGCGGTGGGAGGGTGGGGAGGAAGAGGCAGTTAGTGTTTAATAGGAATAAGAGTTTCAGATTCACAAGACAAGGAGTTCTGGGGGTAGATGGTGGGGATGGCTGCCTAACAAAGTGAATGTACTTAACACCACTGAACCACACACTTAAAAATACTTAAGATAAATTTTATATTATGTGTAGTTTAACAGAATTTAAAAAAAAAAAAAAAAAAGACCACCCTTAAGGGGAACATAACAGATTCCAGAGTGTCTACAGCATATCATTACAATATCCAGGATTCAATCAAACTTACTAAACATATGAACAGGGAAGCAAACCACATAAAGCAACCCTGAGATGGCCCAAATATTAAAATTCAGCAGATAAGAATTTTAAAGCATCTATTTTAACCATGCTCAAGAACATAAAGAAAAATATGCTCATAATAAAATAAATTGGAAATAGTAACAAAGAAATCAAAACTATAAAAAAAAAAAAAAGAGCCAAATGGAAATTCTATAACTGAAAAATACTCTACCTGAAATCAGAAAGTCTTTGGATGGGCATGATAACATATTAGACATAAGTCAGGAAACTTGAAAATAGATTGGTAAAAATTATCTTGTCTAAAAAACAGAAAAAATCATGAAAGAAAGAAAGAAAGCCAGCCAGCCTCAGCAATCTATAGAACAATATCAAAAGGTCTGGATTCCCACTCCCACCCAAAAGGAGACAAGGGAAAGAATGGGGAAAAAAGGAGCTAGAAATATTTCCCAAATTTGGTGAGACATAAATTTACAGATCCAAGAAATGCAGCATGCTGAATATAAAAGAACCCACACCCAAGTGCACCTCAGTCAAAACGCTGAAAAAGAAAGGTAAAAAGAAAACCTTAAAAGCAGTCAAAAGAAAAAAAGACCTATTACATATAAAAACAATGATATGCATGATCACTCCTCATAAAAAACAGAGGCCACAAGACAATGACATGACATGTTTTGAGTAACGGAAGGGAAAAAAAACCTGTCCATGTCGAACTTAAAATCCAGAAAAAATACCCTTCAAGAATGAAGGCAAAATGGCACATGGGCGGCTCAGTCAGTTGGACATCTACCTTCGGCTCGGGTCATGATCCCGGGGTCCTGGGATCGAGTCCTGCACTGGGCTCCCTGCTCAGCGGGGAGTCTGCTTCTCCCTCTTTCTTTGCCTCTCCCCCCCGCTCATGCTCTCTCTCACTTTCTCTCACATAAATAAATAAAATCTTTTAAAAAAAAAAAAAAAGAATGAACGTAAAATACATTTTTTGAAAAAGATTTTATTTATTTGATTCTTGGGGCGCCCGGGTGGCTCAGTTGTTAGGCGTCTGCCTCCGGCTCAGGTCATGATCCCAGGGTCCTGGGATCGAGCCCCGCATCAGGCTCCCTGCTCAGCGGGAAGCCTGCTTCTCCCTCTCCCGCTCCCCCTGCTTGTGTTCCCTCTCTTGCTATGTCTCTGTCAAATAAATAAATAAATAAAAATCTTAAAAAAAAAAAAAAGCAAAGAAAAAGAATCTTAAATTTTCTTTTTTTTCCCTAAGATTTTATTTATTTATTTGACAGAGAGAGAGTACAAGCAGGGGGAGTGGCAGGCAGAGGGAGAGGGAGAAGCAGGCTCCCCACAGAGCAGGGGGAGCCCAATGTGGGACTCGATCCCAGGACCCTGGGACCATGACCTGAGCCCAAAGCAGTTGCCCAACCAACTGAGCCACCCAGGTGCCCAAGAATCTTAAATTTTCAATGAAGTAGTATAATATTAACTCTAAGTAGACCATGATGAGTTAGGTGGGCAAACTGCAATCCTAGTTAGAGTAACCACTAAGAAAATAATTCTAGGGGCGCCTGGGTGGCTCAGTCGGTTGAGCGTCTGCCTTCGGCTCAGGTCATGATCTCAGGGTCCTAGGATCGAGCCCCACGTCGGGCTCCTCGCTCAGCGGGAAGCCTGTTTCTCTGTTTCTGTCTGCTACTCCGCCTGCTTCTGCTTTCTCTCTCTGTCAAATGAATAAATAAAAAAATCTTAAAAAAAAAAAAGAAAAAAAGAAAATAATTCTAAGAAGCAGAGCCAATGGATAAGAGTTTAGCTGCCAAGAGTTAAAGTTTGGGATATTTTACACAAAAATTCAGATTTCTGGCTTCTCTTAGAATGTACCCAGGGTCACAAGGCTATACGTCACGAGGCCAGGATTTGATCCCAAGCTTAGGTTCATGTGAATCACAACCTGTGTGTGAACCACACTTTAAAGATTGTTTGTTCCTATGGGTATTTTCAAGTTCTTTTAAATCCTTAAATATATTAAATATTATTGTTTTAAATATGTGGACTTTACAAGTCTGTTTTTACTGTTGGGTTTTGTTTGTTTGTTTTCATTTGTGGTGCTTGCTTGTGTGTTTTATCACTTTTTCCTACTAATCTGTGGGCTGCTTATTTCCCAGGATTCTACCTGTGAGAACTCTTTAAGGCATGGGGCTCTCCAGGCAGGACTGGCCTTTACTTCCTCCATAGCAGTGCAAGTCACTGACCACTTAGTTTTATATTTCTAAGAGTTTTGTTGATACCAAAGTTATACCAATAAATTAGAAAATCTTTCACTTTGTCTAGCATTTCAAGAAAAACACAAAACCTAACCAAGCCCAATGACCACAGAAGAAAAGCCCAGAGAATTTCACTGGCTACTCTTAGCAACCATTCTTATGCTGCAGAGGGGAGGTAAGTTTTTAAAAGTAGAAAAGTACAAAGCACAACAGGATAAAGCCCATCACTCCAAAATGACTGTATGTTAGCATTTTGCCACATTTGCTTCAAATCTGTTTTCTATGGGGCGGAGCGGGTAAGAACTCCAGATAATAGCAACTACAGATTAAGTATTTAATGCTTACTGTGTGGTGCTCCTCCATACCTGAGAACTAGAAAAGGAAATGCATGTTGCCCCTCGTGGGCTTCCGGGAGTGGGAAAGCAGGCTCCTCTAATCAGACTGCCTACCACCAACAAAATGCCCTCAGCAGTGTGCCGGGGTTCTGTGTTCTCACAACACTGTGAGGCAGGCGTCAGTATCCCATTTCACAGGTGCAGGGACTATGACACCCAAGCCATAGAGTTGGAAGGCAGACGGGCGGCAGCAGTCTAGCCCCAGGTACTGCCTCCCACGGGGCTGGGTTTGAGGAGTGAACAAATAAAACAAAGATGAAGTCTGCCTGTTCTCGAAGTATAAGTTCCATTCACGCTCCCTCAGAGACAATCCCCATCACAAATTCACTATGCATCCCTCCAGTCTATGGCATATATGCATTAACAGAGAATTGTTTCACGGGATTTGTGTTTCTATAAATGCTATCATATTATACCTTTGCTCTGCAATTTGATCAATCAATGTATCTTTACTTCCTCATGTTGATATATACAAGTCAAGCTGTCTTTTCAACTGCTGTATATTATGCATCACACAAATATATCATTCCTATTGTTTAAATTACTCCAGAACACTGGGGCACCTGGCTGGCTCAGTTGGGAGAAGCATGTGACTCTTGATCTAGGGGTCGTGCATTCAAGTCCCACACAGGATATAGAGATTACTTAAATAAAAAACAAACAAACAAAAACTTTAAATTACTCCAAGACATAAAAAATAATGAAAAGTTTCCCAAAACATTACAGAAGGCTGGTATAACTCTTATACCAAAACCAGAAAAACGAGTGCCAAAAAGAGCTATGGAACAAGAGCATCAAAAAAATACTGTGTATTACAAAACAGAAGTAAATCAAACCCAGTCGTTACTTTACTAAAATAAGACACCAAAAAGGATTTACCCAAAAATTATGATTCAGTATCAGGACCTCTATTAATGTTACATCACCACGTTAACACATTACAGGAGATTTCTGATGAAGGTGGTCAAATGTTTTTTTAAAGAAAAAAGTTAGCTATACCACCTAATTCAAAGCAATTCTCCAGGCCCGGAAATGAAAAGGAAATAGCAATCAGCCTCATAGGGCAGAGGTTGCTGGGGCAGAACTCCACAATTCCAGAGCTGGGCTTGGCAGGTGGAATATAGAGCTGAGGCGCAAAGCAAGGGCTCGGGCCTCCTGGCACCCCACACAGAGGAGCCTATAGCAGATAAGAAGGGTGTGGAGGGCAGCCCACTAGAGTGGCTTGGGGCACAGTGTAGAGGCTACTGCCTCAGCGGGAATCTGGGCTCTAATGCTTATCAACTGTGCAATGACAACACCCTCTCATCCATATTCCACGTTCTGGGGACAGAGGACCGAACGACTTCATAGGATAGTTCTAAACGCTGAGGAGGAAGAGCAGGTATCACCCAGAGTGTCTACGGTCACAGGGCCATCACCCGTCTGAGCCAACAGCAAGCCCAGGCCAGAGCCCTCAGCAAATACCCACCACAGAAGACTGGGGACACAGAATCACTCTTGAGAAATCTGCCTCAGAGGCTGTGATGCCTCAAATCCTGAGCCAAGAAATTTATGTGAAAATCGGTCTAGAATGAATGATGCTGGTAGGGTCCTGCAAAGGCAAGCTGCAAACTGCTCAGGGGGAGCTTCTACAACCCAGAGCATGCCTGGAAGACCTCCCTGCTGAGGTGATCTGTAAGACAGAGATTACAGAGCACACAAAGCCATCACCAATATAGAGGAATACCCGAGGAGCTAGGCATAAGGTAATATGGAAGGTCTTCCACAGAATAAGAAAAGGAAATTATCCTTCTCATAATTTACAGGTTTGGAAAAGAAAAATAGGCAATGAAATTAAAAGAGTTGAGTTGAATATAGCAGACTAACCACAACTAAACATAAGTTAATAAATTAGAAGATAAATCTGAACAAATCACCAAGGCATATGGTTGATAAAGAGATGAAAAATACGTAAGAGGGATTAAGAGATGTAACATGCATGTTTCATTCTTTCAAAAATTTATAGAGTGCCTATGATGTGCCAGACACTGAAATCTTAGGTGCTGGGGTTATAGCGTTGAACAAAAGAGGATTAAAAACATTCTGCCATCCTAGCTAGTGCAAAAAGACAATAGGAAATACAAGTATACAGAGTGGGAAGGAAGATATAAAACTTTTGTTCACAGATGACATGATCATCTATGCAGAAAATCTAAAAGAATCAAAAAAGTTCCTGGAACTAATAAGTGTTCATAGCAAGGTTACAGGATACCACATTAATATACAAAAGTCAATCACTTCCCCTACGTACCAGCAATAAACAAGTAGACTTTGGAATTAAAACCACCATTCACATTAGCACTCCAAAAAATTAAATACTTAGGAATAAATCTAACAAAATATGTACAAGACCTACAGAAGAAAAACTACAAAACTCTGATGAATAAAATCAAAGAAGAACTAAATAAATGGAAAGATATTCCACGTTCATGAATAGGGTGCCTCAATATTAGCAAGATGTCAATTCTTCCCAACTCGATCTATAGGCTAAATGCAATCCCACTCAAAATCCCAGTTAGTTATTTTGTGGATATGGACAAACCGATTCTAAAGTTTATATGGGGAAGCAAAAGACTCAGAATAGCCAACACAATACTGAAGGAGAAGAACAAAGTTGAAGAACTGATACTACCTGACTTCTAGGCTTACTATGAAGAAGGTACTCTAATGAAGGCAGTGTCATATTGCCAAAACAATAGAAAAATGTTCAACAGAATAGACAGACCAGAAATAGACCCTCATAAATATAGTCAACCTAGTCAACCAGTCTTTGACAAAAGAGGGAAGACAATACACTGAAGCAAAGACAGCCTTTTCTACAAATGGGGCTGGAATAACAGGACATCCACATGGGAAAAAAAATGAATCTAGGGGCACCTGGGTGGCTCAGTTGGTTGGGCATCCGACTCTTGATTTCTGCTTAGGTCATGATCTCAGGGTCCTGGGATCGAGTCCCGCATCGGACTCCTTGCTCAGCGGGGAGCCTGCTTCTCCATCTGCCTGCCACTCACCCTGCTTGTGCGTGCTCTCTCTCTCTCCCCCTCTGACAAATAAATAAAATCTTAAAAAAAAAAAAAAAGTGAATCTAGATGCAGACCTTTTAACCTTCACAGAAATTAACCCAAAATGGATCGTAGATCTAAATGTGAAATTAAAAAAACTATAAAACTTCTAGAAGATAATGCAGGAGAAAACCTCGATGACCTTGAGTTTGGCAGTGACCTTTTATATATAACACTAACGGCACAATCCATGAAAGAGATAATTGATAAGCTGTACCTCATTTAAAAAAAAATTATCTTCTGTGAACAACAATGTAAAGAGAATGTGAAGACAAACCACAGACCGAGAGAAAAGGTTTGCAAGTGACACATCTGATAAAAGACTGTTATCCAAAATATAAAAAGAACTCTTAAAACTCAACAATAAGGGGCGCCTATGTGGCTCAGTCGGTTGAGCATCTACCTTAGGCTCAGGTCGTGATCTTGGGGTCCTGGGACTGAGCCTGCATTGGGCTCCCTACTCAGTGGGGAGTCTGCTTCTCCCCCTCTCTGTTCATGCTCTCTCTTCTCAAATAAATAAATAAAATCTTCAAAAAAAAAAACCTAATCGGGGCGCCTGAGTGGCTCAGTCGGTTAAGCGGCTGCCTTTGGCTCAGGTCAGGATCCCAGGGTCCTGGGATCGAGCCCCGCATCGGGCTCCCTGCTCGGCGGAGGGTCTGCTTCTCCCTCTCCGTCTGCCGCTCTGCCTACTTGTGCTCTCTATCTCTGTTAAATAAATAAATAAAAATCTTTTAAAAAAATAATAAAAAAATAAAAATAAAAAAACCCTCATCAATAATAAACCACCCAACGAAAACATGGGCCAAAGATCCTGACATCAAAGAAGAAATACAGATGCCAAATAAGCATATAATAATATGTGCCATATCAGAGGTCATCAGGACAATGCAAATTAAAATGAGATATAACTCCACACCTATCAGAATGGCCAAAATCCAGAACACTGACAACACCAAATGCTGGTGAGGATGTGGAGCAAGAAGAACTCTCATTCACTGCTGGTAGGAATGCAAAATGGTTCAGCCACCTTGGAAGATAATTTGGTGGTTTCTTACAAAACTAAACATACTCTCACCATAAGATCTAACAATCCCATTCCTTGGTATTTACCCAAAGAAGTTAAAAACTTACATCCACATAAAAATCTGCACATGGATGTTTATACCAGCTTTTATTCATAATTGCCAAAACTTGGAAGCAACAAAGATGTCCTTCAGTAAATGAACAGATATACTGCAATGAGCTATCGGGGCGCCTGGGTGGCTCAATTGGTTGGGCATCTGCCTTCGGCTCAGGTCATGATCCCAGGGTCCTGGGATCGAGTCCCGCATCGGGCTCCCTGCTCCGCGGAGAGTCTGCTTCTCCCTCTGCCACTCCCCCTGCTTGTGCTCTCTCTCTCTCTCAAATAAATAAAATCTTAAAAAAAGAAATGAGCTATCAAGCCATGAAAAGATATGGAAGAACCTTAAATGCATATTACTTAGTGAAAAAAAAAAAGACTATACACTGTATGATTCCAACTATAGGACATTCTGGAAAAGGCAAAACTACAGAAACAGTAAAAAGATCAGTAGTCGCTAGAAGGAGAGAGGGATGAAAAGGCAGAGCACAGAGGATCTTCACAGCAGGGAAACTACTCTGTGTGATACCACAATGGTGGACACCTGTCATTATACACTTGCCCCAAACCCCAGAATGTACAAGAGTGAACCCTGATGTAAACTATGAACTTCGGGGATTATGCCGTGTCAGTGCGGGTTCATCAGCTGTACAAGGGTACCACTCTGGGGGAGAATGGTGAACACAGGGGATGCCATGCATGTGTGGGGGCAGAGGATATACAGGAAATCTCTGTACCTTCCTCTCAATCTTGCTGTAAAGCTAAAACTGCTCCAAAAACATAAATTCTGCCCATTCAAAAGAATTTAAAGCAGAGATTCAAACAGGTATTTGTACTCCAACAATCACAGCAGCGTTATTCATAATACCCAAAAGATGGAAGCAAATCAAGTGTCCATCAACAGAGGAATGGACAAACAAAATGTGGTCTATACATACAAAAGAAATTATTCAGCCTTAAAGAGTAATAAATTCCTACAACTAGGAATAGTAATAAATTGCTACAACACGGATGGACCTTGAAAACATTATGCTAGGTAAAAGAAGCCAGTTACAAAAGGACAAATACTGTATGATTCCACCCCTATGAAGTACCTAGAGTCACCGAGTTCATAGAGACAAAAAGCAGAATGGTGGTTTCAAGAGACTGGGAGGAGGAGTGGGGAGTTAGTGTTTAATGAGGACAGAATTTCCATTCGGGAAGATGATGGATGGTGGAAATGCTTACACGACAGTGTGAATGTACTTAATACACTGAACTGCACACCTAAAAATGGTTAAAATAGTAAATTTTATGTTATGTATATGTTGCCAGCAAAAAAAGCACTGATCCTCTGTCCTCGGGGAGCTTACGTTCCAGTGGACTTCTAGGAGAGACTAAAAGGCAATTTCAAAGGGATGATGATGGAAATTTTTCCAGAGATGAAAGGAAATCATGTATTCAGTTTAAAAGAGCAGGGTTCCAAGATAAATGGAAAAAAAAAAAATCAATATTTAGATAGGTCATACTGAAACTACAGAACATGAAGGGTAAGAAGAAAATCTTAAAACCCATAAAGAATAAGCTAACTGCCAGACTTGAGCATGAGAAGAGAAACAGCACAGATCCCTGTCCGGGCTCAACAGACAGGTGCAGATGGTGGGGTCTCTTTAATGTGTTAATGGAAAATAATTTCCCATTGAAATTATCATTCAAACGTGGGGCCAAATATATTTTCAGACACACAGAGACTAAGGGACTTTGATATACATATCCCTTTCACAAAAGAAATGCTAAAAGGCACAGTAGCAAGAACATAAACCCAGAACAGGATGCAAAAAGTAAGGAGAGAGTGGTAATTCTAAAAATTTTTATATTTAAAAAGAATGTGAGGCTCCCTTTCTCACATTTATCTACACTCCTTCCAGAAACCCCAATTAAAAGGACAGTAAAGGAATTACAAAAACAGTGTAAATCCATGGGGACAAAGGCAATAGAGGAACGCAAGTTGGAGGTGCCAGCGTGGGGGGCTCATGGGAGGAACCAAAGCCGCCTCAGAGGCACGCTGCGGTGAGAGGGAGGCCAAGAGCTTCAGTTCTCTTGTTTGAAAACATTTTCCCTGTCAAAATGTCTTTCAATAACAAATGTAGCATGTGATCACTGTAAGAAGGAAAGAAAACACTAAAACAGAATGAAAAACGAAAACATGGAGGTTAAAACAAAAATGAGCAGCTGAGAGCTATCGGTGGCTTTCCAAGTGGAGAGCTAAGCATCATATTGCTGCCGTTTCCAATAAGCTCTCAAGAATTATGGAATTAACTGCTTACGTTTCACAGAATACATTTAACATGACCTGATACACTGGATAGCTGGGAAGGCTCAGTAGCCCCTTCAGGGCCACATGGAATAGAGGAGGGGTCGCCAGCGTGAAGGAAGGGGCACTGCTCTAAGAAGAAAGGGGAAGGTTATGCAGAAAACAACAATCACCATTCAAAACTATTTACTGGACACCAGGCCTGCTCCAGCATCTGGAAACAGAGCAGCAAATAAAGCACATTCCTTACTCTTGTGGAGCTAATATTCGAGAGGGGAGAGAGGTTTCACAACACAGATAAAGGATGTTAGGCAAAAGAGGAAGGAGAAAGTTGGGGTGGAAGGGCATAAGATGGCAGGAAGAAGGTCCTTCCTAAACCAGAGCTGAGCAATCCCCAAAGCTCATTTCCCTGGGGCACCAACTGCCTGAGGCGTACCAGGCCCCACGCCCAGTTGCTTGAATGTGCGGCCGCAGCCTGCTCTGTTCATTCTGTGAATCTAACTGAGCAGAGAGCCACCGTGGAGAGACATGAATGCTGCGACAGCAATGAGGCCTCAGGACATTCCCCAGGGCCAAGCCAGGAGAGGGACCAAGCTCTTGAGTCACTTCTCTAGGGGCAGAAGAGAGACTTAACTGGAAAACCCAAGTCTATAAATAAGATTTGCACAGACATACACACCTCCCTCCATGTTCCCTTGTCTTCCAACATGTCGCACTCACCTACCTGGAATATATTTTGGTCCTGCCTTCACTGAATGATGACAAGACCTCCATCCTTCTATCAAAGAACTCTATGTGAAGAACAATGAAATCAGTAGAGTTTGCTATAAAACAGGGGTTGAGGGCACCAGCCACTCCATGACTCCATAAGAATTCTCTTATGAAAGAGATTACATAGAATTTAGAGTTTACAGGAAAAGTTCTGTTTCTCCTGCAGAAATCCATCTATGACAGTAAGGACTTTATAACTGACCTGTTTCTTGTTTTGTTTTGGCTGCCAAGAAGCTTAGAGCCAGAGGCAGGTCTCTATGTTAGCCCTGGGCCTACTCATCGGTGCTCCTTCTCTCCCCTACAATCCCAATCCTAACCTTCGATGATACATAAGTTGGTACCTTCCTTGGTCCCATAACTGGTTTTTACTCTATATATTCTAAATGTAATATGTCATATTTTTGGATCCCTCATATACTGCTAGTGGGGATGAAAAATGGCATAGCTACTGTAGAAAACAGTCCAGCAGATCCTCAAAAAGTTAAAGATAGGGTTCCCATGACCCAGCAATTCCAATCCTAGGGATCTACCCAAGAGAGAATTGAAAACATGTATTTATACGAAAACCTGTACAAGAATCTTCATAGCAGGGGACGCGTGGGTGGCTCAGTCGGTTAAGCCTTTGGCTCAGGTCTTGATCCCCGGGTCCTGGATTCGAACCCCGCATTGGGCTCCCCGCTCAATGGGAAGTCTGCCTCTCCCTCTCCCCCTTCTCCCCACTCATGGTCTCTCTCTCTCTCTCTCTCAAATAAATAAAAGCTTAAAAAAAATCTTCATAGCAGCATTACTCATAAAAGCAAGAAACAACCCAAATGTCCAACAAATGATAAACTGATGAAAGAAAAGTGCTTTGCCCATACAATGTAATACTCGGCCATAAAAAGGAATGAACTCCTGAATGCTGAATGAGAGAAGCCAGTCACAAAAGGCCACGTAGCATAGGATTCTGTTTCTATGAAATGTCCAGAACAGGCACATCTGCAGAGACATAAAGTACAATGGGGGGTTGCCAGGGGCTAGGGGATGAGAGGGAACAGGGAGGGGCTGCTAAAAGGTACGGGCCTCCATAGTAGGATGACGAAAATATTCAAGAATTAGACAGTGGTGATGGTTGTGTAACACTGAGAACATACTAAACAAACAAAAAAGCAAAAGAGCCCCACCGAAATATAAATCTTAAAATGGTTTAAATGCTGAATGTTATGGTATGTGAATTCTATCCCAGTTTTCTAAATACCCAATTTTTGTTGAATGGGAAAGATATTAAACATATTAAGTTGTATTGCTCATATATCTGTAAAATATTTTCCTATTTTCCTTCTAAAATATACTTAAAGCATAATGATAATTCACAGAGCCCGGGCACCTGCTACAAAAACTGGGAAGAACTGGCTTCAAGTTCAGGTAACATGCAGTCCTAACCCTGCCCCAGCTGGAGGAAGACTGGAGTTTAGACTAGGGACAGGGTACATCAGGGGATCACAACCCATGGGGGAGGGGCGCTCAAAGCAGCAAGGTTCCATGGAAGTTCAGCAGTAAATTCTAAGAGGCAGCCAGCCAGAGGACACCTGCCAGGACTCAGGGGGAGACACCTACTGAGACTGACCAATCAGCCGTCAATGAAGCCCCCCACCCAGAGAACTTCCTTCAGCTCCTGGACCTCCATCTTAACAATGGGCCTTCATTGAGGAGGGCAATCAGGCATTCGAGAAAACTCACTATGAGAAACAAGAATTTTAAAAAGCAAAAGAAAACTAGGAACTCAGAGGAACACATAATATGGGGAATGAGAGAAACCTCTACATACATTCCCATGGTAGTTAAATCAGACACACTCCCTCCCACTTAGGTATGCTCTGTCTACCTCTGGCTACACTGTTGCCTCTAGGGAGGTGAATCAGACAGCTAGGGAATGGAGTGCTACAGAGATTTTCACACCGTACTTTTTTAATTCTGAAGCATGAGAATATATTAACTAAGTTCTTCTTTAGATTTTTAAAGGAACATTATGAAAATTAAAAATATTTCCAAAATAATTAAAAATGACAGCACTCTCTGCAGTCACATTCCACAACTGCGAAGGGGACAAAAAGAGACAAGACATCCTACAGTCTTGCCAAAAGGAGGAGAGGAAGGATGGAGGCAGGGAGACAGGGAGGGAGGAGGGAGGAGGGAGGAGAAGAAGGACAGGGAGCAGCGAGGGAGTGGAAGTGGGGAGGGAGGAAAGCAGGGAGAGGGAAGAGCAGGGGTGCAAGAAAAGAGGCAAGGCAAGGAGAAACAGGAGAGAAAAAGGGAAATCTGAAGATCATGCTGACAATACATAGTCACGTGATAAGTTCCAAAAAGAAACAGAAGACTTTAAAAATTATGAAAGAGCTCTGAACAGAGTTTTCCAAAGAAGACATGCAGATGGCCAAGAGGCACGTGGAAAGATCCTCAACATCCCTCATCATCAGGGAGATGCAAGTCAAAACCCCAGTGAGGGATCCCCTCACCTCCGTTAGGATGGCTCTCATCACAGAGACAAACAACGGGTGTTGCTGAGGACGTGGAGAGAGGGGACCCTCGTGCACTGCTGGTGGGAAGGTAAGTTGGTGCAGCCGCTGTGGAAACAGTATGGAGGGTCCTCAAAAAATTAAAAACAGGGGCACCAGGGCGGCTCAGGTGGTCGAGCATCTGACTCTTGGTTTCGGCTCAAGTCGTGATCTCATGGGTTGTGAGTTCCAGCCCCGTTTCAGGCTCTATGTTCAGCCAGGATTCTGCCTGGGGACTCTCTCCCTCTGCCCCTCCCCCACTCGTATGCTCATGCACACAGGTTCTACCTCTCTCAAATAAATAAATATTTTTTTCTTTCTTTAAGATTTTATTTGTTTGCGAGAGAGAAAATGAGACATAGAGAGCACGAGAGGGAAGAGGGTCAGAGGGAGAAGCAGACTCCCCGCCGAGCAGGGAGCCCGATGTGGGACTCGATCCCAGGACTCCAGGATCACGACCTGAGCCGAAGGCAGTCGCTTAACCAACTGAGCCACCCAAGCGCCCTACATAAATCTTTTTTTTAAAAAATTTAAAAACAGAAGTACCATATGATCCAGCAATCCCACTTCTATGCATTTATCTGAAGGAAACAAAATTGCTATCTCAAAGAAATAACTACATCCCTGTGTTTACTGCAGCATTATTTACAAAATAGCCAAGACATGGAGACAACCGCTGTATCCATCAATGGATGGGTGAAAAAATATGGCAGATATATACAATGGAATATTACTCAACCAACTTAAAAAAAAAAAAGAAAGAAAGAGTATAACAGTAGTTGCCAGGGGCTGGGGGTGGAGGAAATGGAAGGTCAAAGGCCAGAGAATACAAACTTTCATTTAGAAGTTCTGAAGACACAATATACAGTATGGTGACTACAGTTAATAATACTGTAACATACTTGAAATTTGCTAAGAAAGCAAATAAGCATACTTACCACACAAAGTTATACTGTATACTTGAAATTAATGTAACACTGTATGTTAGCTACACCAGAATTTTTTTTAAAAAAGGTAACTGTGGAAAAAAAAAAAAGCAACAAAAAAGGTAACTGTGAGGTGATGGATGTGTAAATTAACTTGATGATGGTAATCATTTCACAATGTATACATATATAAAAAATCACCATCACATTATACACTTTAAATACATACAATTTTGCCAATTATACCTCAACAAAACTGGAGAAAAATATAGTCAAGATTTTTTTTTTTTAAGATTTTATTTAGGGGTGCCTGGGTGGCTCAATCAGTTTAAGCGTCTGCCTTCAGCTCAGGTCATGATCCCAGGGTCCTAGGATTGAGCCCCAAGTCAGGCTCTCTGCTCCCCGGGGAACCTGTTTCTCCCTCTCCCTCTGCCACTCCCCCTGCTCGCTCACTCTCTCTCTCATTCTGTCAAATAAATAAATAAAATCTTTTAAAAAAATATTTATTGACAGAGAGAGAGCACACATGCAAGCGGGGACAGGGGCAGTGGAAGAGAGAGAGAATCTCAGGCAGACTCCAAGCCGAGCACAGAGCCTGATTGGGGGCTTGATCCCAGGACCCTGAGATCATGACCTGAGGCAAAATCAAGAGTCAGACGCTTAACTGACTGAACCACCTAGGCACCACTATTGTCAAGATTTTTAAAAAGAAAAAAGGGGGGGGGGGGGCGCCTGGGTGGCTTATTTGGTTAAGTGTCTGACTCTTGATTTTCGGCTCAGGTCATGATCTCAGGGTCCTAGGATCAAGCCCCGATTCTGGCTCCCTGCTCAGCAGGGAGTCTGCTTCTTTCGCTCACTCTCCCTCTGTGCCCGCTCTCTCTCTCAAATGAATAAACAAAATCTTAAAAAAAAATTTTTTTTGAATTATGAAAGAAATAACTCAAAATGTCCCAGAATCAGAAAGTTAAAGACCCATCAAGTGCCAGCATCATAAATGCAAAGGAGACCCACCTGGTTTGGGGTGGGGGAACAACAGGTCACATGCAAAGAATCAGAAACCCCGACAGCATCAGCTTTCCTAAAAGAGAAAATACACATGGAAAACCCAAAAATACTGAAGCAATGCATTCATATATTTGTGAAAAGTATTTCCAATCAAAATTATATACCTAGGCAAGTTATCAACCAATATAACAGATTGTTTTGGCATGCTAAGTCTCAAAAAATGTTGCCTCCCACACATTCTAAGGCAACTACCAGAAGGTATATCACCAAAACATGAAAGTAAATCACAGAAGACAGGACATCCAAGAAATGGGTGGTCCACCTCAGAAGATAAGAATGTGCAGCTGTGGGGTGCCTGGGTGGCACAGTCAGTTAAGCATCCAACTCTTGGGATCAGCTCAGGTCTGATCTCAGGTTTGTGAGATCGAGCCCTGCATCAAGCTCCATGCTCAGCACGGAGTCTGCTTGAGTTTCTCTCTCCCTCTTCCTCTGCCCCTACCCCGTCTCTCTAAAATAAATAATCTTTTTAAAAAAAGGGAAAAAAAAGAATGTGCAGCTGTGCCACAGGCCTATAGAGGAGTCCAGTCTGCACCAGGAAGACAAAGAGCTCCAAGGTCACCAAGAGAAAAACATGGAAGTGACAGAGCGTAACTGACCATCACAAAAGGCTTTTTATATGGTTCATTTAGAAAGCCCAGGGCTGAATTACCAATAGATGCATGGTAAACTAAGCAAACAGAAAAACAACATAATTATTTCCACTAGGAAAACAATAAGTCATATAAAAAAATAAGTATTATTGATCACAGTGTATGATTTAGCTGAACAATGTAACAGCTGGTAAATATTCATTTAAACCAAAAATTGTTATAAAACTGTGGTGGATTAAAGATAGCCAAAAATTCTGTGTCACTCCCCTGCCCCCAACAAAGAAATGTCTGTTTCCACACTCTTTCATCTGGCCTGGGCCTGTGACTGCTTTCACCGAGAGAATATGATAAAAGCAATGCCATGCCAGGGCCAGCCTAACCCTTGAAAGGACTGGCAGGGTTCACCTCCTTCCACCATGCTGTGAGGAAGCCCAAGCAGCCTCAAAGCTTCTGGGGAGAACTGAGGCCTGTGGCCAGCCCCATGAATGAAACAAGTTGACACTCCCTGGAGCAGAAACAAGGTAACCCTGGCATACTATGTCCAGACTGCAAAACTGTAAACAAATAAATGCTATGCTTTCAGCCACTGAGTTCTGTAATAGCTTATTATGTAGAAATAGATGACCAAAACACAATATTGGGAAGAAGCAGGGAAGGTGAAGTGGGAGGACAGGGGAGTAAGAAAGTAAATCCTTATCTCCCAACGATGGAACTTGATGCAATATATAAATCAGAAAGTTCTCAACTAGCAAAATAAGCAAGTCATTTTTTTTAAGTACAGACAGATACAAGAAATAGCTAAAAGAGTAGTGCCCTTGCCTCGTGAGACAGGGAAGCAGAGCAAAGCAAAGCAGAGGACTATCATCTTCTGTAATGACCCTCACAGAACATGTTGTTTTTAGGGTACATGGTTCAGTTTGATAAAGGAAAAGACAAATCAGAAATATCCATAAACATTTTGGTTGGTGATGTTATAATTATGTTTCCTTCCACATTTCTGTATCATACGAGTTTTTCATAAAATGTATTTTCTGATTTAAAAATTATTTGTAACAATAATTAAGCTTTCCACTTTGCCTTAATGACGTCAAGAATTTGTACACCCTTGAAAATAAAGATTTCTATTCTAGACTGGAACTCACAACTCAGTTTCTGCTACATCACACCCTGCCCATCATTCCTGTGCCAGAAACTCACAGAGGGGAGAAGTGAGGTGGTGCCAGAACCTGGGCAGCTACAAAGAAGCAGCTCCGAGATCGCGGCCTATAGTACAGAACAAGAAAGGTAACTGGTGAAGACTAAGGGAAGCAACAATGACCTCTATGGATGAAGGACAGCCCACAAAGAGGGCTCAGCCAAAGAAAAAGCCAGGCTTGAGAGGCCACCAGCTCCACTCCAACACCAGGTGCATAGCTGGTGTGTGAAACCAGTGTTATTTATGCTCAGCCCCATGGAGTCACCTTGGAGTCCTGGAGAAGCAGAATGTGAAGAGCAAATTCCTATTAAAACATATGTTCACTTTTAATGGGCCATCAAAACACAGATTTCCTCTATCTCAGAAGTTTATCAACCTACAAAAATAATCAGGATCCCTCTCCAAAGTAAGTAGCGAGGGTTATGACCTATGCTTTCTTCTGAACCAGTAGATCGCCTTCAACAACACTCCACCGGCCCGTGGCAGGGGTCTGACAGTGGGGCACTGGGCGCCACCCTGTTTCTGCCTTTTACTGATATAATCTGCTAATTCACACAGATCCCTAAAGCAGCCGGGAGCAGTCCGGTATCTGAGAAATGCACAGAAGCTTAGCCTCCAAAGGTAGACAGTGGACAAACAAGAACCACTATTATTTTTTTCAAAGAAGCTATAAACAGTTGAATTTTAAAGAAACAAATACCCTTTTACACAAATTTCAGAACTAAACAGAAAAGAACCCAATAAACTGTTAGCATGATGCATAATCCCAACTCATGTTCCACAGATAAAATATACAATTTCAGATACAGAACAAGAAAGACCTAACATGCAGCTTTCATTCTGGCTACTGCTGCTTCCAACACAACATGCTTTGTTCTCCCACTTGAGGATGACCAGGCTGCCCGACGTCAGGCAGCTTCTCCGTGCTCTCGAGCCGGCTCAGGCCTCCACCCCAGACCATCACACGGAAGAATCTGAACAGATGAGAGTAAAGGGGCCTCATCAGCAGACACCGGACAGTGCCCAGCAACATCCCAGTCACACACAGACCAAAACCCGAGCACTTCTAAGTCAGCCGCATGCCCTCATCACCCACATATCCAGAGTGTGCCGTTGCTCTCTGATCCGGCCACAGGGACGGCATTCAGTGCTGACACCTTAACGGGCAACTGTCCATTCAGCTCAAATATACTGAGCACTTGTAGGTGCAACATGATTCTAGGGATACAGAAGGGAACCAGAGACCAGTGTCCTGCCTTCAAGAAGCTTCCACTCAAGGGGGGAGGCTGGGTGGGGGACAATAAACAAAGTAATGACTGTTGTGGATAAAAATAGCCAGAGGGGATCAGGGGAGCAGACAGGGAGCAATTTCAAATGGGGGAGCAATGTGGGCTTCACTGAGAAACTGACATTTGAGTGAAGAAATTAGTACAAATTTTTTAAAGACTCCTTGATAGGCTTTTCTCTGCTTCTGAGCCCTAAAACTGAAATACTTACAAAAGAATACTTTGTCTAGACAGCAAATGATACCTCCAGCCATCCAGTTTTGTCAGATAAAAACTTAGGGGCCATCCCTAGCATCTCTCCCCGCACCATCTCTCATATCCTGAACAACAAGCCTGACCAGTTTTATTCCAGCCGGAATCCTTCCTACCTACTTTCCTCCACACCCACAATCTCAGTGCTAGCCTGCCACCACCATCTTTTCACCAGCCAAACCCACAAACTCCTAACTGGCTTATCAATCAGCAAACTCACAGGCAGTTCTTCTCAAAGTAGAAAGCATCAGAATCACATGAAAAGCTCATGTGCACACAGACTGTTGGACCCCACTCCAGAGCTTATGACTCAGTAGGTCAAGGGCAGGCCTGCAACTGCATTTCTAACAAGTTCCTAGGTGATTGATGCTGCCAGTCTGGGGACTAGACTTTGAGACCCACTGGACTAGGCTACGGGGCAATAACAAGCCCCAAAGCAGTCACTTGTTCTTGGCTCAACCCAAAGGTTTCTTTCTTGCTTATAGCAATGTATCTGTGTGCTTCTACAATTAGAGTCAGAAAAAGAAAATAAAATAAAGCACACATCTCTCAGATCTTCCGGTCAGAAGTGACAGGTCACTTTTCATTGTCCAAAGCAAATTACATAGCCATACCACACTCCAAGGGGGCAGAACTGCTTAATCCTACAGAGCACCCAAAGCAAGGGTGACTGGCAAGCTCCCAGTGCAAACAGACAGTAACCGCAGCGTGGTCCCCTGTACCCAACTCCGTTCTCCCCTGATCCTCTCATCACCGACTCTACAGAGGACTCTGAGAAAGGCACTTTCCAAAGCAAATGGATGCATATCTCACACACATAGCTTGCCTCTCCTTAAAACCCTTCAAGGGCCTCATATTGATCTTAGGATGAAAATCCTTATTACAGCCCCAAAACACCTGCACCCTTCCCTACCTCTACAGCCTCGTTTTGTACACAGTTCCCTTCATCCCCTGCTCCAGCCAAACTGGCCCCTTTCTGCTCCTATCCCAGGGTGTTTGCACAGACTGCTCCCTCCTCTGGAGTACTCTTGCCTACCTCTATCAAGTGTACCCTCTACCAAGCAACCTTCTGCTCTCTGCTCCAGCAGCAATCCCATCAGGAAGTCTTCCCTGAAAGCGAGTCCCCAGTTACATACAATCTGCCTACAGATGCTACTAGATGCATTCAATCTTTCCTTCATGACCTTTTTTTCCTTTTTGTTATGGAGAATTCCAAATACACGTAAAAGTAGACAGAATAGGTACCGTCCCATGTACCTATCAACCTAGGTCAGTCCTGACCCAGCCACACACTCACTAGCCCCTCGTCATAGAATTGTGAAGCAAATCCCAGATCATGTATCATTTCATAGGTAAGTAGCTGTATGTGTCTCTAAAAGGTACAAATTCTTTTTTTTCTTTTAAGTAAGCTCTACACCCAACAGGGGCTTAAACTCAGGACCCAGAGATCAAGAGTCCCATGCTCCACTGCCTGGGCCAGCCAGTGGCCCCTCAAATTCTTTTAACATAACAGAACCATTATGGCAGCTAAAAAAAAAAAAAAAAATTCCTTAATGACAAATCTAGTCAGTGTTCTAATTCCTAAGTGTCTCAAGTATCGTAGGTGATGTTTAGCCATGTCTCTAACTGGCCTGTCTGGGACACAAATAAGCCCTCCACAGTACAATTTTGTTCCTTGTTGAAGAGATCAGGTTACTGGACTTGTAGGTTTCCCAAGTTTTGAGTTCTGCCGATGACGATCCTGTGGTATAGTTTAACATGTTCCTTTCCCCCTATTAATTCCCATAAATTGGTTGTTGGACATAGAACCTTGAACAGAATAAGGTTAAATTATTTGGCAAGACTATTTCACAGGGTTTTCAAAGATGTGATCTTTGTCCACTGTCTCCCTGGTTTCATCGCCCTCACTGGTCTGTAAACTCCATGGGATAAAGGACACAGGCTCTGGCTCATCACTGGAACACAGCTGACACTCAGTGAGTGAAGAAATGTTAGAAAGAAGTACGCCACCATACCGACTAACAAAAACGTAAGAGCCCACCCTCCTAATCATGTATAGATAGCCTTATGTTAAAATGTCCCCTGAGAGGCAGAACAGTAAGTTCCCAGAGTACAGAATCAAAGGTCAGGCCTTGCAGGAGTTCTAATCACTTACAGCCTTGTGACTTTGGGTCATTACTTAATATCTTTGGGATTCAGTTTCCTGCTGTGAGGATTCAATAAGAGGTAAAGAATATTCAAGGCTCAAAGCCATATAGAGAAAAGCTCTACCCAGATGGCACCAACTTCAAATCTTTTGGGGGAAGCAACACAGAAGCCTCTCATTTCTAACATATATTTGAATTTTTTAAAATCTAGGAATTCACATTTTTATGAAACAAAAAACTTTAGGAAAACAGAAGACTCAAAAGCTATCTCTGCTTGTTAACAGAGTACTTTTGGGCACTGTTCGAAGACCAGAGACAAGTCAGAGGGTCCTCTCCTTGAAAAACTCACAACCCAGGGGTGCCTGGGGGGCTCAGTCAGTTGAGCACCTGCTTTCGGCTCAGGTCATGATCCCAGCGTCCTGGGATCAAGCCCCGCATCAGGCTCGGCGGGAAGCCTGCTTCTCCCTCTCCCTCTGCCTGCCTGCCTGCCTACTTGTGATCTCTCTCTCTCTCTGTGTCAAATAAATAAAATCTTAAAAAAAAAAAACAAAAAAACCTCACAACCCAGAGCAGAGGGAGGGGCAAAACCCACATGATGTGCTGTCATAACAGGGCCCAACACTCATAAAGAAATGACAAACTTGGGAAGGGAAAAAAAAAAAACAAAAACCCAAAACCCCACATCTAGAGCTCTAGGTGCAGGGTGGGCAACAGCAGTGGCAACAGATATGAAGGCTGGGCCATGAGAGGAGCACGGCAGCACCAAACAGGACAACCAAGGAAGCAGCAGCAGCACATGTAAAGACTATGGGGTAGAGCCCGGCTCATCACCAGAGCCACGCAGCAGGACAATGAGATCTCAGAACAGCCACAAAGGAATGACCAACAAAGGTGCCAGAAAAACATGCAGGGGCCACACGCCACACTCAAGATCTAGGACTTCCTCTACTGAGTGAACAGTGAGGCACCAGGGATACATTTTTGACTGGTAGATAAGATCAGAGCTTCCTTCTGGAAGGAACAGAGCTAGATCAGAAACTGGGCCCACCTGCTCTTTCACTAGTTCACAGGGAGATAAAAATGGCGCCCCATCCACCCAATCTTTCAAATTGTGTACAAGAACCACCTGGGCCAAATCCGATCTGTCCTCTTATTTTGAGCCCTATGCTGTGCCCAAGCCAAGCCCATCAATGCCACTTCAAACCCCTTTCTTTTGTCAAAGATTTTTTATGTATTTATTTGGCAGAGAGAGACACAGCAAGAGAGGGAACACAAGCAGGGGGAGTTGGAGAGGGAGAAGCAGACTCCCCGCTGAGCAGGGAGCCCCATGTGGGGCTCAATCCCAGGACCCCGGGATCATAACCAGAATTGAAGGCAGACGCCTAACGACTGAGTCCCCCAGGCGCCGCCAGCCCCCTTTCTTGCATCTATCCACTCTTCCCATTCCTACCTCTTGTGCCCTGAAGGGCCACCATTCTTTAGCACTGGTCCATGAGCTTCCTCTCTGACATCTATTACCTGCGAACGGCCCTCCGCCTTTCCAACCTCACAGCAAGGCAAGCATGCTCACATCACTCCCCTTCATCTACATCACTTCTGAGACATATTATATGCTCGACATCAAAGAACTGAGGGTCCATTCATTCAAACAATCACTGATAGTCACTCAGGCACAATTCTAGGCACTTGGGGAGTATGACAGTAATTAAAGCCAGAAGGAAAAAAAGTTCCTAACCTTACAGATATCTCAATGTAGTCAGGTAGATGAACAAATAAGTAAAACACACAGAATGTCAAAGGATAAGTGCTATGGAGGAAAAGCTAAAGCAGATGGGGAGTGCCAGGTGGCAACAGGGTCTTTTAAATCAGTGGTCAGGGAAGGTGCCTACGAAGAAGTTTGAGCAAAGACCTAAAGGCAGGCAAGGAGCAAGCCATGCAGTGTCCAGGGAAGAGCACTCCAGGCAGAAGAAACAGCAAGTGCAACAGCCTGAGACCAAGCATGGCTATGGTCCTTGAGATGGGCGAGAGGCCAGGGTGGCTATAGCAGAGTGAGAATGGAGAGTGGGCAAAGGTGGGTGAAGCAAGCACAAACTGCTCAAGGCATAATTATGAGAGCCTCTCAAAACAGGCAAGGACCTGGGTGGCTTTCTAGGAGAGAGGTCCAAGCTGAGAGTTGAATGAGAGGTAATTAACAGGAAAAGCCAACTGGGCCCACATATACACTGGAGGGTGGGGGTGGCAAACACTGATCATGCAAATGTCTGTAAGCACAGCAGCAAGAGATGGGCTGGAGGGAGAAATCAGAAGTGCAGTGAGAGTTAGAAAGCCAGGGAGACAATGGTCTTGAACCTCGAAGGGCAATGGAGATCCCTGAAGAGTGGGGCCTCACATGATCACGTGTGCATTTTGGAAAGTCCAGGCAGGATGTAGAGATCTGACTGAGGGTAGTAAAACTGGAGTCAGAAACATACTTTCTAATCTGTTGGCCTCCAGCATACAGCAGCAAAAACATACGTGAAAAATTAATTGAAACCTAAGACACTGCTGATATAAATACATCCTTTAACAGCATAACAGGCTTAATTCATATCATCAACTCTTTCAATGACAACTTAAAAATGGAGATCCCAACTCCTTCCAGTAATAAACATTGTTTCTCTATACACCTGCCAGGGAAGTCTCACTACTGAGGTTTTTGAGCTATGGGCCAGCACTCAGCTTAACCAATACTTTGCAATGTCTATACTTGTCTGTTTTGTTGAAACCATTTAAGTATTACAGAAATAAGATGCTTTGAGACTCATATGTGGCCATTTGCTTTTTGGAAGGCTGACTCAAGGACAAAACTACTTTGTGGTCTGTCTTGATTTTTTTACCTAGCAATCCAAATTTCTTCAAATCAATCAGCTCCTTCAAAAGCTATACTGCAACCAAGAGACAAATGCAAAATGCTGACAAGTCCCTGGCGGTAACCAACATTAAGTCCTTTTCTCCCCCAAGAGCTTAGTGTAAACAACCATTCCTGAAAAAGAAATTAACAAATCATATAAAGACAGTGCGTAAAGTACCAGCCTACCTTCCTTTCATGTCATCTCTTGCTTTTGTATTTTGTACACTTTATATTCTTTTTACCTTGCCCAGCAATACAGAGAGGTACAGTAGAAACATCACGGCTTGTTTCATTTTGGTGGTTGGTACAGGTCTGTTCTATTACTCATTATACTTATACACTTGCCACGTTTCATTATTAACTTTTTATTTAACATTTTGAGTTAGCTATGATGAGAAAAGGAAAAGAAAACAGCCCTGTCTGGCAAACATGGTCTTGGCTCCCCAGTTAAAGCAGGGTGACCGGGATGCCTGGGTGGCTCAGTCAGTTAAGAGTTTGCCTTAGACTGGGGTCGTGATCCCAGGATCCTGGGATCAAGTCCCACATCCAGTTCCTTGCTCCGACGGGAGTCTGCTTCTCCCTCTGCCTGCCACTCTCCCTGCTTGTACGCTCTGACAAATAAAATCTTGATTAAAAAATCATATAAAAATAAAGCAGGGTGACGTTAGGCCAGCCCCTTACTTTCCATACTCCGCTTCTTCCAGAGGATCCCTTTCTGCTCCAACGTGACTTACAAAAAAGAGGCAAACAGGCCAGATGCTGACATTAAAATGGGTCATTTGTTTATCCTAAGTCATATGTCCATTTATTCAGCATTTACTGAGTGCCTGCCATGAGGAGGCACCAACAGAGCCTGGGCTACCCAAGGCTATGAGAGTCCTATCTCCAACAGCTCATCCAACAGGGGAGAAAGGGCCTTTAATATGGCCATTAAAAGGCTAGGTACTCTGTGCTCCAAAAGGAAGGACAAGCAGTGCTCCACATCCACCAGGAGTCCACGCAAAGGTCTGAAGTCAGGACAGGGCACCACATATCTGGGGAACAATACACACTTATTGAA
This sequence comes from Zalophus californianus, assembly GCF_009762305.2. Classification (NCBI taxonomy): domain Eukaryota; kingdom Metazoa; phylum Chordata; class Mammalia; order Carnivora; family Otariidae; genus Zalophus; species Zalophus californianus. The sequence goes on along the minus strand of NC_045596.1, from coordinate 1,099,910 downwards.
GTCCACCAGAGGAGAAGAGTGAGGCTCAGGAAACTAAGATGCTTACCCAAAACTGCATACACTCTAAGGCAAGCCAGAACGACAACAAAAGTGTACACCAGAATATGGAGTATAAAGCTCCTATTTTCAGTTCCTGCTGATTAAAGTGTTTACTTAGAAAGGTTACTTGCCCCAATTAAAATGGGGCAGAGCAAACTAAATTTAGATGATAAACTTCAGCATCACCTTAGCACATTCTTTCATATGCACTTGGTGACAAAAAACCCTCTATCACACATTTTACTGGCGTCCATCCTCTCCCAGCACTTTTCAGTAAGTCTATCCCACCTACTTTTATGTGTTTTACACTGAGGTGTCAAGCCATAAAAAAGGAAGTAACTAATCAGTTTACATTCTGCCATAGAAGTAAACTTGTAAAAGTTAGGACTACTTATGGGAGGAAAGGACATCCGAGTAGGTAGGAGGCTCAACCCACTCTTAACTAATGCCACAGAGCCTCTCATTTCTGACATCTAGTTCCTGCAGTTCTGACTTACTCTTCATTGGGTTCCTCACACTTCAGCAGTTCCACATAAATTACTTGCAGAAAACCATAAGCTGCCATACCTGGTAGCCTGTTCACCTTATTGCTGCACTCTAGTGTTTCCACAAATACGTGTGCACACACACGAATAAACTGCCTCTCATTCTTCAAAATTCAGTTACTTATCTGAAACCCTTAAACTGGACAGTTCACTGCTGGAACCAGCAGCCAGTCTAATTGGTGGTAATGCGGGGGGGGGGGGGAGAGTGAATTTTGTACTGAATAGATCAGAGCTCTTCACAAAAGCTCTCACAAACTCACAACCACGCAGCAGGCCCTCACTTTACCAACCATCAGCCCCAAACTGAAGGCTGCTGGGCGTCTGAGAAAATGGAAGAAAAGAAAAGGAAATGACTCAAAGTAATCGTGCTTAAGGCATGAGTCCTCTTCACTTCCAGTCGGTAGTTTAGATTTGAACTATGGCCGGCTGTGGGTAGAAGAGCACACATCAGGCACACAAGGACGGCTTGGTCCCCTCGCGTTATCGTCTGGAGTTGTGCTTTTTTAGTAGTGTTGCTCTCTTCCCACTTCCATATGGAATTAGGACATTTCCAACATTTGAAAAAAGGAAAGTTAAGGTCCCAGCCGCATAAATGGGACGGCTTCTTACCTAACACCTCGATAACCTTACTTAAAAATACATAAAACGTAGTCAGGAGAGTGGGTGCGTGGTGCCTACGTGAGGTATGGAAGCTGTTTAGCGATTAAGCACCGCGGTGTGTAACTCATTTAAAAGTCAGGGCCTGGAAAATCCAAGCGTGGGTTGTCAGCGCCGCACAACTTCCCCAGCGGAGCCCCGAGTGCACGCCTCAGCAAGCCGGCCTCTGCCCCCGGGGCGGCGCAGTCCCGCACGCAGCCCAGCGAGGCCCGCGAGCGGCGCAAGCGCGGCCGAGATACTAAGTTTCCACCTGAATGTCAAACCTGGGGCGACTCCCGCCCTGGGCACGGAGGGAGGGCCGGCCGCCGCCGCCGCCGCGGGCCCACGCTCCCTTTCCCCGAAACTCAGGACCAGCCTTCTGTAAATGCCGAGATTTCCACCCGCCCTTCTCGCGAGTGGGGCCAAGCCAGCCGTGCGGTCGGGGGGACGCGTTCGTGCGCGTCCCGAGGCCTCGGGGCTCCTCGGCGGCGCCGGGGGCCGGGGCAGCGCGCGCCCACAGCCACGGGCGGGGCCCCCATACCCGCCCCGCGCCTCCACCTGCCAAGGCCCGGCCCGGCTCCAGGGCGCCCGCGCTGACCAACGGCCGGCGTCCGCGAGTGTCACCCGCGGACCCTCCGCAGACAAAAAAGCGCCTCCCCGCCGGCCCGGCGCGCCCCTCCCACCGCCGGCCCCGACCCGGGCCCGCGCCTCACAAAGGCCGGCCCGGCCCGCTCGGCGCCGCCGCGAACAAAGGCCGCCGGGCCCGCAGGCCGGCACAGGTGCAGCCGCCGGCGGCCGGGCCCAACATGGCCGCGGCCGCCCGCCGCCCGGCCCCGTTAGCCGCGGCCGCCCCCGCCCCGCCGGCCTCCCCGGGGCTCCCGGCCCCCCTGCCCCCCCGCCCGTCGACCCCTCGGCCCGTCGGCCCGTCGGCCCCTCAGCCCTTCGGACCCCGGGCCCTCCGGCCCCTCGGCCCCTCAGCCCCTCAGGCCCGCGGCGGCGGTTGGGCCGGCGGTTCCAGTGACCTGTTGTGCGTCGCATCCTCCGGCGGCGGCGGCTCTCCGGGCGCGGCGGCTCCGGCGGCGGCGGGCCGGGGAGGGGGCCGGGGCCGCGGGGGAGGGAGGGCCGAGGGAGGGGAGGGGGCGGCGGCGGCGGCGGGCGCAGCGCGGCCAGGCCGAGGCTCTCCGCGCGCGGCGCCGACCCCGCCCCCGCGCCTCCCGCCCGCCGCCGCCGCCGCCGGGCCGCCGCCGCCTCGCAGAAGCCGCGGGAAAGTGCGCGCCGCTGATTGGCTGCCGCGCTCGCGGGGCTGCGGCCGGGCTTTTCAAATCCGCGCCGGGCGGGGCGCGCGGGCGGGCGGGGCGCGGGGCGGGCGGGGACCGGCGGGGGGCGCGGGGCGGGGACCGGGCGGGGGGGGGAGGGGGGGCCGCGGGGCCGGGGCCGCGGGACCCCGCGAGCCGCCTCAGACCAGCGCCGAGCGCGCGTCCCGCTCCCGCTACTCGGCCGGGCGCGCGCCAGGCGGCGGCTAAACCCAAAGCCCGGAGCCGGGAGCCCGAGGCCGGAGCCAGCGGGCGCGAGGTGACGTCACGGCCGCGCGCCCAATCGCCGCCCGCGAGCCGGCCCCGCGCGATCGCGACCCCAGCCGGGGCGCGCGGCGGTGGAGCGGGGACGTGGGGCCCTGGCGCCGCTCCTTCCCAGTCAGTCGGCGCGTGCTGCGCGCGCACGTGCCCCTCGGACAGCCGTACGGTGGGGCCAGTGCGTGCGGCACCGCGGGGTCAGCTCACGAGGACCGCCAACCCGGCACCCAGGTGGTCACCCACGCCCCTATCTCGGGGGCAGGAAGAAGGCGCCCGGGACAGGAAGCGCGGTGGCGCGGGGAAGGCGGAGGTCAAGTTCCAACTGCCCCTGCACACGGAAAGCCAGCTGGAAGCCCCATAGGAGCCCCCCCACAGCCATACACACCCACCCCACCCCCCCCACCCCCCCCACACACACAGGCACGCCTGCGCTCCTGGAACCTACATTACAGACTTGGCTTAGATGGTCCCAAACAATGGGAGGGAGCATGGAAAACAGGCCGGAGGAGGATTGGCCAGCACGATGGTGTTGGAGTCTTCCTGCAGAATATCTGCAGGGTGTGGATTCAGCCATGGCCCTCACCCCGCAGACTCGAGTCTGGCCTGGAGCTGGGTGGAGTGGGGCATCTGTGGTCAGCTGGGGGATGTGCCATTCCACTGAGGCTGCCGTGGGGCAAAGGGGCAGGGCAGAAAAAGGCTACCAGGGAGGCCCCTCCAGGAATGCTACACCTTCGGAAAGATCACTCTGTGGTCAGGACAGTGGGCTGGTAGAGTGGGCACAGAGATGTGCCGCTCAGATCCCCTTCCAAACAGGGTCTTCCTGCTCAGCCTCCAGCTGCCACCTTCTACAGGCGGCCTCAGCTGCAAAGAGCCATCTCACCACGGGTCTCCTTTCCCAGGGCAGCCACATCCAGTAACTCAGGGGAGGGAGAGGCACAAAGACATGGTCAGTTCCTCCCAAGCAGGACTCTGACAGGAGACACCACAGAGAAGTTGGCCCTCCAAACTCCCCATCTTGAGCCAGCCACAAGCTGCTTCCCACCAGGGACTAGCACAGGGTCAAGCCGGGGCAAGGATGAGACCCTCCCCAGCGTCTCAACTGAAAGGAATTATGGAATTGCTCACCTTCAGCCAGGAACTATATGTGCGGTCCTAATGTGTGCTGTGCCCTAGCAAGGGGCTGGAGATCTGAGAAACCAGAAGAGACCCTTCCCCCAGCAGTCACTGCCAGAACTCACAGGGAGCTCCTGGAAAGGCATCTATCTGGGCAGTGGCTTATTCACATTTGCATTTTGCCATATTATCCCTCTGGCTGTGGGAAGAATAGGTGCCCTCTCCGGGCCCTGGATACTTCTAAGGCACAAACTTGAAAACTGCACCTTCTAAATCCTGCAGTACAGGACAAATCCTGCCATATCTCCTCTGATTTCACAGATTTGGAATTAAATCTCTTCTGAAAAAAAAAGTGCATTTAGAATAGTGTGATCCATATGCAAATTTATTCAAAACATGCAAATGCCTGTTTAGATTTTCCTTAAGAAACTTATCTGGGGCTGGCTGGTCTTTTCCCCGCCCAGTGCAATCCTCGCCTGGCTCATGGAGGTCTTGAGCCCTTTTCAGCAAGTCTGGCCAGCAGGACAGCCCCCAGCCCTGCACACTCCAGGGCCCTGGCCCTGTGGGGACCATATTTCCAATGACTGGGCCCCCCACAGGTGCTCACATGTGAGGCTCCCAAAGGTGGGCTGTTGTCCCTGGGGTAATGATTCCAGGGCATACAGAGCTTGGAAATTCATAGAGCCTGGGTAGTTCCCTGGCACTACAGGCTGAGAAAGCATGCTCTTGGAAAACAGGACTCAGGCAGGTGGGTGAGGGCCCTGAGAGGCAAAGCCCCAAGCCCGGTGAGCCAGAGAGATCCTGGCCACCCAAGGATGGCAGCAGCAGGGACTGAACCTTGTTTGTGTCTCTTTGAGACTCCTGTCATTTCTCTGGATGAAAATTCTGGACTCAAAGGCAGGTGAATACAGATGATGGAGGGCTGTCCTGCTCTGGCCTTTTTGGGGAGTTCAGCTGCCCTCCATCTCAGCTCTCACAGCACCACCCCCCACCCAAGCTCTCAGGC